>NC_065921.1:2400000-3600000 GCF_024586455.1 Bactrocera neohumeralis | reverse complement strand
TTTAAAAAAAAATGAAATATTTATTTCCAAATTATTTATTCTCTAATGTGACACACATTCCCGTTTACTTGGCGGTCTTTTAACTAGCGATCTGTGTCAGCGACATTGATTTCAACTTTTTGTGTGGAAATGTGTCCTCCGCCGCGCCTGCGCCCAGGGCAGAGTAATGACCCACTTAAATAGAAATTACCCAATAAATATGGGAAAATGTGCGCATGCATCAACATATTCGTGGCAATAAATTTTTATCACTCCGTTACAGCAATGCGGTCGCCGCACGAGCCTAGCAGCTCAAGGTGCTTCGCAACCAGCACTTGTGTGTCAGTGTGGCCACACAATATATGCATGCATTTGTATGTGTGAAAATGTACGAAATGTGCATGTGCCCAGTGTCTGAAATATATTGCTTTGCATACACGCTCAGACAGTTGTAAAAGTTCCGTTTTTTTCTGCGAATATTCGTGAATATATTTCGTTGGTCCCAAAAAGACAAACACACGCGCGAGCATATGTCAGAGTATGTGTGCGAAGCATTATGTGTAAATATGTGAAGGCACGAGCATTTGTAAATATTTTGGTGGCGCTTTTGGGGGCTTTTGCTGCCTTTTTGCTAGTAGAGAGCGTAGACCGCGCAAGGCTTCGTGCCAGACAGTCGACACATATTCAGCGTTACAAAGAGTTTGTGTCTTAATTTTTAATGAATTTTCTTGCTTGTGAGTGCCTAAAATGACGCAGTGGTCTAAAACATTTAAAAATACTTTAATATTATTTGCGCCCAGAAGTGAGCTATGTTTTTGGTTAATCTAACAAATAAATAAAAATGTAGTTCATTTACAGAATTTAATGTACTTAGATAATCGGTGATTCGTTTCGGAAAATCCTTGATACCCTGCATGAAGTAGCCGATCTCCAGTAGTACCTCTGAAAAAAGATGGCTGGCAGTAGAAAGATATTTCTGCTTAAAAATTATCTCAAATTCAAAAAAATAAAAATTAATATATATTAATATAGACGAATGTAGGTATGCTCAGAAAAAAACTGGAAGCAAAGTTTTTATTCTTTACCAAATGGCGGTTTCCAAAACACAATCATTTTTTGTGAAAAATTTACATTTCAGAGTCGTTAGAAACCAATTTATTTTCAAAAATAAATTTTTGTTTTTCAAATCTTGTTTTTTCAATAATTACAAATATATTAAAAAAGTCAAAAAAGGTTGAAAGAAGTTTTTAAATCGATTGGTTCAGCCGTTTCGGAGAAAGTTTCGAGAAAAATAAATTTAAGGGGATACATGGGTCTCGTCGAATAAAAAACAGCCCAGTTTTAATAATTTTTTTTTTCTTATAAAATATATAAATATTTTATTCAAACTTTTTCTTATTTTAAAGTTAAATATTTTGCAAAGGTTTTCGGAAATTTTCAAAGGAAAATATCACGAAGTCATTTCAGGCAGGTACCCGGAAAAAGGTGCCTCTACGTAGACAACAGAATTTCTTAAACGATGTATGGATCATAAAAATAAGAGCAATACGTTCTTTATTAAAAAATAACAATTAATAAAATTTTGCGAGGTTTTTAAAAAATCCTTCGTTCAAGACTTTGCTAATTATAGCTCGGCAACCTTTAAATATTTTCATTAAAATCGGTTAAGTCTTGACTGCCGTCTTTGAAACACATATCTTCTTCTTATTCTTGAAACACAAATAGTATAATTAAATAAGCCACGAGGTGAATTTTATGAACCGATGAAACCCATGTAATCCCTTAAGAATTTAGGAACCGATTACAAAAGTTAAACTTTTTTCAAAAATAAGCTCAAGTTTTTGTAACTATTTGCCGGATCAACTTCAAAAATTCACATAATACATATGCTTAAATATGTGTACATGTGTATATAACTTCTTTATTTGGACACCACTTCACACTATCAGCTTTTCTTATATTAAAAGAGTTCGTACCTAACCAAAACCAAAACCGAAAAACAAACACATCTTGAAGCATAAATCAGTTTTACTTGTTTGCGTTTGCACCTGTGTTTATTGGTTTGAACTTTAAGCTTGTAAATGTCGCTGCTTCAGATTCTTACAACGCCCGGCAACTTGCGCCAAATGTTGTAGAGTAACTATGGAACAGGAGTGTGTAGATACAGAGCACAAACTACAAATAAAATATATTTTTCTTTTGCTGCGGCGGCTAATGCATGCAGGCTGAGCTTCAAAGCAAGTGCATTTTTATGTTCCACGTTGCGCCGGAATACACGGACTAAGCGAGTCATGCGAACAGACTAACGGCGCTGCTCGAAGTGCAAGCATGTGCTCACACATACACTCTCGTATGCACATATATCTGTATTTCCGTTTTTCAGTTAGCGACTTTTTATACTCTCGCAACAAGTTGCTAAGGAGAGTATTATAGTTTTGTTCACATAACGGTTGTTTGTAAGTCCTAAAACTAAAAGAGTCAGATATGGGGTTATATATACCAAAGTGATCAGGGTGACGAGTAGAGTTGAAATCCGGATGTCTGTCTGTCCGTCCGTCTGTCCGTCCGTCCGTGCAAGCTGTAACTTGAGTAAAAATTGAGATATCATGCTGAAACTTGGTACACGTATTTGTTGGCTCCATAAGAAGGTTAAGTTCGAAGATGGGCAAAATCGGCCAACTGCCACGCCCACAAAATGGCGAAAACCGAAAACCTATAAAGTGTCATAACTAAGCCATAAATAAAGATATTAAAGTGAAATTTGGCACAAAGGATCGCATTAAGGAGGGGCATATGTGGACGTAATTTTTTTGGAAAAGTGGGCGTGGCCCCGCCCCCTACTAAGTTTTTTGTACATATCTCGGAAACTACTATAGCTATATCAACCAAACTCTACAGAGCCGTTTCCTTCAGGCATTTCCATAAACAGTTCAAAAATGGAAGAAATCGGATAATAACCACGCCCACCTCCCATACAAAGGTTATGTTCAAAATCACTAAAAGTGCGTTAACCGACTAACAAAAAACGTCAGAAACACTAAATTTTACGGAAGAAGTGGCAGAAAGAAGCTGCACCCAAGCTTTTTTTAAAAATTGAAAATGGGCGTGGCCTCGCCCACTTATGGACCAAAAACCATATCTCAGGAACTCCTCGACCGATTTCAATGAAATTCGGTATATAATATTTTCTTAACACCCTGATGACATGTACAAAATATAGGTGAAATCGGTTCACAACCACGCCTTCTTCCAATATAACAATATTTTGAATTCCATCTGATGCCTTTTCTGTGTAATACGAGTACATACATTAGGAACCAATGATGATAGCGGAATAAAACTTTACAAAAATACGGTATTTGAAAAATATGTAAATGACGTATAATGAAATCTGGATTATCACTTTATCATGCGAGAGTATAAAATGTTCGGTGACACCCGAACTTCGCCCTTCCTTACTTGTTGTTGTTGTTTTTACGGTAAAGGCTAACCACTACATATATACGTATATATATATACGAGTATATATATAAATATTTCACTTGCTTCTGCACATATAACGGCTGCTGCAAATGTTGTTGTTGTTTATATTGTTGTTGTTGTTTTTCATTTGTGCTGCGCCTGGCTGTAGGCCAAGTGTGATAAATTTGAAATATGCCAAGTTTAGTAGCGCGTAAGCAAACACCCGTACACACACACTTATACACACGGAGAATGAAATGGATGCGAGTAAAGCAAAGCAAAAAACGAAGACAAAATATTACTTTATGAAAATAAAAGCGTTACATGCTTGCATATTTGGGAACATGAAAATGAATTGCATGCTTTTAGGCGCATTGAGCGGTTGCTAGTTGTATGCCGTTATTTTCGTGGAAATTGGAGCAATTTGGGCTTTGCAAAATTGAGAACAGAGTTGTAGCGAACTTTTTCGTGTTGAAATTGGCACGAATTAGTTGGTCAGCAAATGGAATTTGGCGATTAAAAATAGATTAGCGAAACGAGTGCTAGCCTAAATTATATATTTTGACATATGTATGCGGTATTAATACTACAACTCAATAAATGCTTGAGCTGGCTTGCATTTACGCTTAAAGTAGCAGCTTGAAATGAGAAAAAACTTTGCACCCCCTGAGCAAGCAAAATAGATTACTTCTTGCTCGCTGCATAAAATTCTCATTTATTTATTCAATTTGAATATTTCCTCTCAATTTAGGTGAGAATGCGTGCCATGCAGACAGATTGACAGTCCCTATTACCCGGGCAACAATACCATGTTTGCTCACTTAACACAAGCAGCACGACATACCAGTTAGCACGCACATACACACATACACCTGCACACTGAATGAAGGTGTTTGCCCTTTAGTTGTTTTCTATTTATTATGAGTGCGCTTGGCTAACATATTTTGTCAATTTTGCATATTAAAATTCATAACACCAACGTGACCTGAAATTTTCTCTTAGTTGAGCAGACCACCACTGTTGCTCATCGCAACAAAAGCCAGCTGAGCGCTTCGTTGCCGACATACAAACACTTTCTCGTTGCGTGTTGCACGTTGAGCATGAAAAATAATGAAGAAAAATAAACTCGCACTTTGAGGTGCGGCTCACTTACAACGTACACGCACACACAGGTATATATTTTCGCCCTCACATGTGCCGTTATGCACAGGTAAATGCGTCGTCAATGAGTAATTTATGCAAATCGGCTGCAATTCTCCAACTAAATTGAGTTTACGTCTCAAATTTCATGCCACACATGCACATACATACATACACGCACTCATATTAGCTTATAGAATCATGTATATCATATAAATACAGATGTACCATATCACATCTGGGCTTGTGCACTACTCACTATGACACCAAGTGCCGCCCACGCATGCTGATCTAATCAAATTTTGTGTGAAATTGAAGAAATTTAAAGATTGCTGAAGTGGTGAGGGGGCACAAAGGCGGCCGAAAATTGAAATTAGATATTACGCTTGTCAAGAGCGCAGCTGAGCGACGAGTGATCCACAAAAGCACTTTTACTTGAAAGAATTCACGAGGTAAAGTGTTTTCAGTGAAAGCAAGAATAGCAAAAACATATTTGATTGTAGGCACAACACCGGAAATGAGCTATGGGTTCTGGTTTCCCCGCTTTAATACAAATTTAATATCTATTTTCAGATTAGCCGACAAACTCTTGTGCGGCATTTGCATCACACGTCCGTAGAAAGCTGAAGCTTAAATATGACAAAATGTGCCTTTGTAATAAAAAACCTTTCACTCTTGCTTCAAATTAATTTTTTTTCAGAATTAAATTTTTTTTCTGAATTGAAAAGTTTTCAGTGCAAAAAAGTCCCAAGGAAAAGCCAACAAAAACAAACTATAAATAAATTCTTGAAACTTGATTATGAGAGAAAACTAAAATAGCATACGATTAAAATAATACTTGTTTTCCAAAAACAACAATAATAATTCATACAACACCCACACAATGCATTGCTTCAGCGTTACTCATACGCAGTGTCTCCACATGAAAATTAAATCGATACAAACGTGCAACAATGCAACGTATTTTGGCTTAAAACCACTCTCAGCACATAAATAAATGAAATACAATGCAACGTATGCATAACGGATGCTCAGACGCCAGCAGCTGCTTGTTAAGTTGATGCAGGCGCCGCCGTAAGCGATACAAAAGCTCGGATAAATGTATTTCTTGCAACACGCTCGCTTCAATAAATTAAACAAAGGCATCCAATTGCATTCACAACTCAGGCGAGGCTCTGTTTTCTGTTTTTATTTAACGGCAATTTATCTTTAAGTCAAGTGGAGCTTTTATGCGCATAAGTTTACACTCAGACAACTTAACACATTTAAAGGGCAGTTATATGCATTGATTTACTTACACAAAGCAAATGCGTATGCGTATGTGCAAATGTGTATGTGTGTGTATGAATTTATCTCATTTATCAAGCAACTCAATAAACAAATCAAAAGATGCATTGAAGTGCTCTTCAGCTCGTTTATGAGCTGTGAATTTACATTGCAGACACTCATTCGAAATATATTTACATACACCTATACATAGGCACATGCACATATGATAGAGTAAAGAGCTGTGCGGTCCATTTTGCTCGAATCGGAATGCGTTTGGAAAGTCTATCTTTATTCATTTTAAGTGGTTTTCGAGATAAAAAAATTAAAGTAGAAAGTAAAAGGCGTTAAGTACAGGAGGAATTGAACAGTGCGAAGTCCCTAGATATATGTATGTTTCTTTTTCAAGCCAATTTGCTTATAAATATGATTCTCATTCATAATTGGAGTATAACATACGTCGCCGACCTGGAAAATAAGTATAGAAAGAAAATAATAAAAAAAAAATCTATATGGCTTACTACATTTGCAAGAGAATCGTCAGCAGGAGTTGAGGCCTTAAACCTAGTACTTTCATATGGACACACAAGCCTGTCATTAGACCTATACTTACATATGGAGTACTGGTATGGTATGGCTAGCGCTAAAGAAGCAATACAACATCAGAAAATTCAATCAAGTCATGTCTGACTGACGCCCTTAATGTGATACCTATAGACTTCTATATTCGCAAAACAGCAGTATGTTCTGCAATAAGAATGAGAGAAGTGGATGGTTGGAATCAGAAGAACTATGGACATAGAGATATCCTGAACCAACTCTGTGTAAACATCAATAACTCACACTACATTCTCCCATTGCTCCAGGTGAAGATACCCTCTAGGCGAGAATGGAGAAGGGACATAATAGAAGAGGAAGATAGCATTTCCGTCTATATCGACGAGTTCGAAATGGACTGCGGATTAGGCACGAGAGTATGTTCCAATGATCTGTACATTTCTCTCTCTATCCATCTACCGAACTCGGTTAACATCTTTCAAGAGGAAGTACTTGGCATAGAGAAGGTCTGCGAAGCTCTATTTAATAACTACGAGAGGATACATAAAGTAACAATATACACAAATAGACAGGCGGTTCTACTGGCCTTGTCATCATCCATGACTAACGTATAATGCATATATATTTTTTCTTACAAGTATCTAATATTTTTCAAGCAGTTTGATTTAATCAAAAAGATTTCCACCTAAATAATATATTCAATACGCGTGATAAGTGCTTTCAAAACCATATCAAATGTCGCTGCTGAGGTATTAGCCATTCGCCCGAATATACTTGTAGAACCTACAAGAGACGTCTACCGCAGCAAAAAGAGAGGAAAGAATCAAAAGCATCGGAATATAGCAGCAACGGTGGCAAACTTCATTCAAAGGACGGTGGACCCACAGACTGATTCCGGCCATACATACGTGGATATATAGACAACATATGGACCCAGACTTTCATCTGACCCAAATAGTCAGTGGCGATATTCAAATATCGTCATGACTTTAGTGTCCGCCGTGTACAGAGTGTATAGAAGACTCTGAGCATGTACTCTTTCATTGCCCTAGGTTTTCAATTAAAAGGGAAAAGCTGAAAACCACACAAGGAGGTAATCTGATGGTTGAAAATTTTACTGCGTTTATGTACATATGTGCGAGTCCTCTCTAAAACGGAAAGCTGATAGCTGAAGCGGCAGCTCTAATTATGATAGGACTGAGATATTTACAACAGATTAGGCGTCAGTCAGTCCGTACAATAGAGGAGACTTAAATGTTTTCTTCTCTCCCATGAAGTAATACTTTGTCCAGTGGTCGCGTGGAAAAGACATGAGATGGGAGTAAGTTAGGTTTAGCGGATTGAAGTAGCGCACTCCGGCTTCCGATGCTTCCTTCTAATTAAATATATATATATAAATTGTGAAATTGGTAGTTGCATCTGTAGTAAAACTGAACACTGTCGCTGAATATATAAATTTTAAAATGAACTTTTAGGCATATTCAACGAAATATATTTTCCAGCAAATTTAAACTCACATATATACCTCATTTTCAACACTTTTACCAACATTAAGTTAGAACCGCTTTGATTTGATACATCAAAGTTATAATACGGCGAAATTATGTTAATAATTAAAAATTATTACATGAAAAGAGTGCTTCACTGAAATTGGAAATAATGAAATAATATAGTACATACATAAGTTCATTGATATACTTGTACATAAACAAATAGCCACTGCTCACTATTATATAATCAATGCAAGTGAATAGGCAGCCACTTATCTGATCAATTCAGACAAGCGTGAATTATGTGTGCACTTAAAAGCAAAGATTTATACAGAAATATACAACACCGCGCGTTTTTCTTCATGCTGTGGCAGTAAAGTATCGAGTTCGCAGATTTAAAATGAAATGCAAATATCTCTCTCTGAGCCAGTTTAGAATTTCTGCCTCGCTTAATGATTGCATTGTAAACTTGCGAGTGAATTTTTAACTGCAATCTGCATTAAAGGCATAAATCCAGATTCAGATGAATGCAGAAAATAAAAATTTTGTTAAAACTTTTGCTAACAGTACTTTTGTAGTATTTTGTGCAACAACATAACACGGCAACAAAAGGCACAAGTTTTACACTTCTTAGGCACATATTTACCTATGAATGTTGCATTAGAAATATTTACTTATTTATGTTTAACAATGTAAGAGTTGAGAATGTAAACAAATATGTTTCCTTAGCAAATATTTTCTTTTGGCAAGCGAAGAAATCAATAACAGATATACATAGAGGAATGTGCTACAACTTTCGCTTAATTGTGATACGAAGAAATCAACGCAATGATTTATACATAAATAACACCGGTCAACACAATTCTTGGGTCTGGCATCTACATGTTAAATTTTAGTTTCTGCTTGGACAAAAATAAAGAAAAATTGTTTTTTCCGGCTAAAGTTCGCTTTCGTAGAAATTAGAGCAATTTTTCTATGATTTTTATATTTTTTCAACAATTTCACTATAGATTATAAATAGAAAACTTTTTTTAGATAAAAGAGTCGTTTTTATTCAATATGTGCGATAAACAATAATATATAAATGTAAAATATCAAGAAATTACTGTCTAAAAGTGAATATTTTTTGTATTTCTTTTATGCTCATATGAGCTTTCTCGTAATAAACCCCAAATATATTTATCCATTTAGATCAGCCCAACGCAAACTTAAAGAACTGCAGATTAATATTTAAGTGTTTTTCAATGTCTAGAATCAGAATTCAAGCATGAAAACAGAAACCCCAAAAAAAATATTTTTTTTTTCTTGACCAGTGTAATTTACCTAAATTTATTTAGAAAGCAAAAAAATGTTCATGTTTTTATCAACTTGTGAAAAAATAATCAAAATTTTTTCTACTATAAAAAATTAATACTTTTTATATTATAAAGGTATGATGAGCTTAGAAAAATGTTGGAGTACTTTTTGCTACTTTTGACCAATTTTGAATGTTTTACTTATTATTATTCAGTACTTATCAATTTTCATTTACAGTTTACAACAAATCTCAACTTTCATTGTATTCGCATATAATCTTGATGGAATGATTTAGGTATATGAATTAAGGTATAAAGGTAAAAAAATGTATAAAATTCTCGAATTAAAGTTGAAGCTATATACATAGAAACTTTGTAGATTGCTCACAAAAATCCTCTACAATTTTAATATTGATGTAACAGTAGATTCCAATATCTGCTTGTAGTACTGAAGAGAGCTAATAAAAGCAGCGTGAGGCCATATTATGAAATATTATCTGTGAGAATTTACCTGCATGTACACACAAACTGTGTTATTACTCTATAGTGTATAACGTCTTACGCTCACTTATGCGGATTACATCGTAAATATGCTCGAGATCATATTACCAACAATTGTGTGCACGCGCATATATTTACTTTAAAGCTCTGTTGTGCAAACACCGGAGCTCCGATGAAAGCACTTCTAAGGATATGCATTGAAATAACGTGAAATAAACGAAAATAGCCGCCGCAAAGCCAATGATGATTGTGCAGATTTGGTAGATTGCAATTTGGTCTGAGCTGCTGGAATTGGGTCAGCGGGGCGTATGATGAACAAGCGATTTGTGCTTGCTTTAAACAAACTACTGCAAGGAGATAAGCCCAAAAGCCAATGCTAAATTTGAAATTCATATGCTGCAATTGCATTTATAATATACATAATTGAACTTGCAGGTGACTTAAATTCAAACACGACGATGCAACAGCAGCAGCTTTCAGCAAAGGTGACTAAGTGACAATTTGTGGTGTAAAAGAAAATATCTAAAATCGTAATCAGCTTAAAAATGAAATTAAATGCCATTGCACACACTCTGACAGATTTATTTTTAATCATTTTATTTAGTCGTTATAATAAATCCAATGCAATTCCTGAATGCAAAACTGACATTATTGACATTATTTTGCATTAGCAAAGCTTTATATTATTTATTTCCTTTTTGGTTTAAATTTTGAGAGTTTTCAATATCAAATATCCGATGTTTTTCTTCTTCTTCAGTCTTCTCTCTTTCATATCTGCTGCCCTTTGACAAGCAACGGTGTGAGACTAACTTGCTCCTCAAGCAAATTGAAGGACAAATATGTGGCAATTTGTAGTGACCTAATTGCATATAAATGCAACTTTGAACAAAAAACACTTCAATGTAAGGGAAAAAGTAAAGTTAGTAAGACTTCTTAATTTAAATTTCGCGCAAAATCTCATTCCACGAAATATTCTTTTTCTACGTTAGTATGACTATCAGTGATATTGGTGCCAAATATCACATCGAAATAATGATTAGTGTTTAGTATAAACTTGTCTTTCTGAAGTACGAGTACATAAAGTGCATTCGGCGATTTTTACGATAAGTGAAATTATTCAACAAAGAAGTGCCATTAAATTATATGAGCGGAATCAAATTTTTGTTGCCGAAACGTTCAGAATGTTGTCGCGAGCAATTGTGAGTCGAGAACGCGTTGACGTCGAACCATTTCCAGAACGGCCGATTGATTGCAAAATCACTCAATTTTTCGAAAAGAACGTCGCATTTGTGTCTGTGAAACAATGCGTTCCGACTGTCAAGATGTCATGAAACATATTATTACTGGCGATGAGTCTTGGATATAAGCTTACGACCCGGAAACAGACGATCAATCGGCGAATACCGTAGTAAAGGTAGGCCGAAGCAGAAGAAACCACTTCAAAGCAGGTCAAAAATCAAGGTTATGTTGACAGTTTTATTCGATTATCGAGGTGTGGTGCACTCCGATTTCGTTCCGATCAGACAAACTGTCAACAAAGAATACCATTTGAGTGTATGAGTCATTTGCGCGAAGATATTCGTGAAAGGGGGCCGAAATTATGGGTCGACAACTCTTGGTTTTTGCACCACGATAATGCTCTGTCGCTTACTGCATTGGTTCTTGGTGAGTTTCTCGTCAAATTTTACGCCAATATTTTGCCCGCAATCACCATATTCGCCTGATTTAGCTCCGTGTGACTTCTGACTAATCAGCAAACTCTACGTCAATCGCGCATTGAAGGCTATTCCGGAAACTGACTTTAACAGCTGTTTCTAGGATTGCAAACATCGTTGGCACAAGTGTATTGGGGCCAATAATTTTAAAATTCTGAACAAAGTCTTTCTATATTTTGCTTACAGTAATATCGAAAAAACAAATTCTCAATCAAAAATCAAAAAAGTCAAATTTTCATATCCAAAATTTGAGTTTTTATAATTTCTGAAATCTCTTCTTTGTGGTGGTTTTAAAAATATATATTACATATATGTATATAATACATTACTAAGGTAAATTTTCTGAAAAAATGTTGCATCGCACTGTGTGCTTATATATGCTTTGTGATGAAATTACAGTAAAGCGAAAGTGCTAAACATCATCTCAAACAGCAAAATTTACAGAAAAAGAGAAAATACATAAATTTTCAAAATAAAATTATTTTTTTCTCGACTTTGTATATCTTATGCCTCGTAAGTCAGTAAAATATTTAATTGTGGACTCTTTCCGGTCACTCACCGATCACATTGAACGTGTATGAGAGCGACATTTTCGGCTCTGTGTTGATCTGGCATTCGTAGATGCCAGAGTCACGCTGCTGCGGATATTTGATTTGTAGTGTCCAGTTGCCCGAATTCTCAGGTCGTATCACCTAAAACGAAAAATAGTTTGGATAAATTACAATTTGCTTTGTAGCCAAGCTGCAAATTAATAATTACTAACATACTCGAGTTAAAGGGGCACACCTAGTGCAACAATCTAAAAAGAGCTCCTTTGCTGTTTCAAAATTTTAAAGATAAATTTATACATATTTTCAAAGTGCACAGTAAGATTTTTGAAGAAAAAATTGATTATTTTTCAAGTTACTACCGATCTTTTCCAATGCTACTGAGGTTCCTGCCTTCACGGTGAATAAAACCTAAATACAAGAAAGTTTTCTTCTAGAAATGTTAAAATAACCCACGGTAAAAACTACTAATTAACAAAATTTTAATTTTTTTTCTACACATAAAAACACTAATTAAATTTTGAATATGTAAGGATCACAAAATAATAACAATTGAGTGAAAAAATTAGTACGTCAGGTTTCCTTGTGACATCAAAGCTTGTACCATATTTTCTGGAAATGTACAAACATCAGCAACATATGGAGGTTCATCTCCCACAGCACCCAAAATTGCCCACGAAAAATCCAGATGAGAGTCCAGCATATATATTTTTAAGAAAATATTTCACTCCAAATCTTTATATTTCCAGGCAAGTTTTTCTACCAAATGCCCTCTATCAGTTGCCGTATTTGTGGACCTACAACTATTCCCCCTTTTATTTATTTCCCGCTGAGCTTGGGAACTCCTCCTTCAGATCTACAAATCCACTTTCATCTCAAGCTCAGGCAATTCGGCTCTATGTACGATGGCTCTGTTGGCCGATGAAAGGTTTGGATACTACCCAGTGTGTTTAAAAAAAAGGAGTTTCACCCGAAATTTTTCAACTTGCCTAAATTCGATTTATGATCAGATCGAAAAACTGATAGATCATTCTATGCAGATTGGATTGATAGTGGTCTAATCTTTTGCCTTCGAGATTCCACTAAAATATATTGGAAAAATGCAGTTCTGAGAAAAACGCGCTTAAAGATAAACGGATGGAGCTAACTGAAACAGCTGTGGCAGAAAAATTATTTCAGGTATCGATTTCAAATTATGGTTCGGCATTTTTAAAGTTATAAGCTAACTAAATATGAAAATAGTATCTCTTTGTCACAAAACAAGGTTGCATTTCAAAGGGCACAAACAATTTTAGTTTGAAATAAAATAAAATTTTTGAAAACGCTTGCTTTGGCTTAACAACAAAATAAACTTAAGCTTGTGGAGCCCTATGAGCGCACTATAAATATTTCAAAAATAAATACTGTTATTTAAAATTACATAAGCGCAAATAGCTCACCTGAAATCGCTGATCTGACGTGTAGGTCGTTGAGCCAGCTGTTAAGATGTGTAAGTCACGCTTTCTTATCCAGGAGACCTGTGAATTGAAAGCAAATAATAATTTTGATTAAGTAAATTTAAAAAAAAAATGTGTTCATTGTACGAAATATAAATTTATGGATAATTTAAAAAATATTTCCTTGAAAAAATCTGCTTGAAAAGTGAACTTTTCGGCTTTTAATTGCTGAAAACTTATTACTTCGAGATTGGACTACCCTCAGATGCCACCAAAATCATCAATCTTTAAAGAGCAAGCAGAAAATAAATAAACTGTTATTCTTCATAAATATGGTCCTAATTACTCTTTCACTTTTTTCAGATGTTTGCAACACGCTAGCGTGGTCGTTGCTGATTTCCTCGCTTAAACGCAGCGCTCGGCGGCAGCAAGTCTTCGCAACTTTTCGCAAACATTCACTTGCCAGCGCTAACAAAGCAACATTAATTACCCGAACGGTATTGGGGTCACCAAAAATATTTTCAAGATAGCAAAAAAAGACAACAACAAATATGTAAAACTCGACAGGCGAAGGTCAGCGAAGCAAAACAAAAGAAGGTGCCTACAAATCAGTTGCTACCTAATTTAAAAGCCACTCTTCAACGCTTACACATCATCCAGTGACGCGGCTTTAGCCCTTGAAGCCCATAAAAACCCCGGATTCACGAACAAAGTTGTGAACAAACATTAAATACAATTAAAATGTTATAAATACATTTAAACTTTCAAGGGAAAATATGCGCAAAGCAACGTCCTACCAGCGAACCCCCCAACTCTCCGGCATTTCGCCGGCTTAAGTGTCAACGCTGTTAACAAAGAAGTAAGCAAACAAAAGACAACAATAACAACACAAACAGAAAACCAACTAAAGTCTTTAAGTACGTCGCATTGACGGGCGCAGTCTTCCCCAACTCTTTCGGAAGTTTTCGACTGTTTGGTCGCAATGATGTTCGCTTCGCTGGCGCAAAATGACGCAACATTGCCACTACAACAACAATGACAACAATAATTATAGCTGCTGTCAGTGCAAGAAGGGCAACCGATTCCAATTGTAGGCAAGGCCGTCGTCGTCGGACCGGCGAAGTGGCAACCCTAATAACGGCGACTGAACAAACAACAGCGCAAACAGCAAGTCAGCGCAACCCTTCAAGTGTCAAAACAGTGCCACCAAATAAATAACGCAAGAAAAGAACTCGCAACTGACTTAACGGCTCAATTGAAGCGGCGTCAGCGAGCGCCGCAAATACACGCAGCAAAGCGACGACAGCGCAGGCAGCGTCTCTTCTCCAGTCAAGCGCGTTCGCAACCCGACTCAAATTTGTCGCTCCCCCTCTGCTTTTGCGTTGCTTTTTAATGTTTAACATGATAAAGTTGCTTTAAAAACTTTTGCGACACATTCGGATGCGGCTCGGCAGCGAGTTACTGCGTCAAAGGCTTGTCGTGCAAAGGTAACTTTCCGTTTAAATTTCTCCCTTTTTCAGGTTTTTTTTCTTTTCAATATTTTGTTAGTGCCGTTATTGAGTCGAGAGTTTGTTTGTTGGTTTTTGCTTTTAACCTTTGAAAATTGGTTTTTTGTTGCAGTCAGTGAGTGTGCCACAAAAGCCTCGCAGAACAATGGCGCTGCCAACAATGGTACAGCACTAAACAAATACATTATGGAGAATAACAAAAAGTTTAAATTATGATAAACGCTGGCGGCAAAGGATGCCACATGCATAGATTCAGAACAACAAAAACAATAACGGGAAAATTGTATTTTCTCACAAAATATTTGGTATTCATTTTCATTGATTTTTGCGCAAATATGAGACTTGGGTACACTGAGAGAAATGAGACATTATTGCCTCTCTGGCGGAATATACTCCACACCAACATAATTTGCAAGATCTTTATAGACGGATCTGAAGCAGCTAAAAGAGAGGAAGCTGGAATTTTATGTTCGAAGCTGAATCTCAGGCGACCCTTCAAACTTCCCAAATAATGCAGCATCTTTTAGGCGGAAGTCTTTAAAGTAAGGAAAGCACCTGATATGGCCATCAAGGAAGGAAACAACATAAAGAAGAATCCGGTAGGCAGATCAATACAGTAACTACGGAAGAACGATATACATATGTATATACAATGAAATTTTCGAAAGAGCTGACAGACGAATCAGGGCATGATAAAATGCCTTAAGGACATGCGGAAACACCAAGATCATGTAACAGAGCCCCGAAAACTACAAAAATAGGCATGTTTTATACTCGCACGGTCTCGAAAGGACAACAGGGCGGTTGATGTTCTAATGACAGGTCACAACTGTCGATCAGTAAAATATACTTCTAGGCCATTTTGGTGTACAAAAATTCCAGGAAATTCAGGTGTTTTAACCGCTAGAAAGCGCCATCTCATTCTGTCACCGACCTTTTGGCCAAACACGAAACGCGACTCATCGCTCAGCCAGCGCATTTGCCAGATTTGCCTCCCGTGGTCCTTTTCGGCTTCGAAACAGAAAAATCCCCTCCGCAGATAACGTCAAGTATTCATTGACGTCAATAAAAATAGTTCG
This sequence comes from Bactrocera neohumeralis, assembly GCF_024586455.1. Classification (NCBI taxonomy): domain Eukaryota; kingdom Metazoa; phylum Arthropoda; class Insecta; order Diptera; family Tephritidae; genus Bactrocera; species Bactrocera neohumeralis. Next base: position 3,584,023 of record NC_065921.1, on the reverse strand, counting down.
CTGAAGACACTGGAGGTCATCTCGGCCAAGACTTATAACAAATCTATGAAAAATTGGGCTAAGCATATTAGCTCACGTGCTTCTATTGAAGGTGATAGTAAAGATTTTTATTAAAATACTTAAAAATAATCTTTTTGGATTAGTCCAGGTCAAATTTGATCAGATGTTAAATTGTATGGAAAAATGGATTAAGCGTATTAGCTCAGGAGCTTCTATTGAAGGCGACAGTAATAGATTTTACTAGAATACTTAAAAATTTATGTTTTCTATAGTCCGATTCAAATTTGATCAAATTTTAAAATGCTTTACTAAGCATGTAGTGAACTATGACATCAATAATAGTTTAGACCCAGTCTTTGCTCAAAAGCAATACTTTATGTGCTCTTTCTCGTTTTCATCTCTTTATATGAGAACTTCCAAATATTAATATATTTTTTTTTAACAGTGTACCCTATTCCAAGGGCACAGAACAAGCCAGTGCCCAAGTTTAACATGTGAGTTTATATGTGTCTGTATGTATGTGCTCGCAAAGCCGAATGTGAAGAAAAGTTATGAAAATTGCATTTCGCTTTCAAGCCGGAGCGTCTGCCTCCGCCCCTGCGCCATATTAATTTTGTGCTTTCTGTCTGCGGCTGTGATTGTTCCCCATTCGCACATTGTTCAGATTTATTTAATGACTTTAGTTTGCTAGCATTTAGTGAACGGCGAATTTGTTGGCTTTTATTGTTTTGGTGGCATTCAATTTTAATTACGTGCGCAAAAGTTGCGTAATTTTTTCGAAAATATAATATACATGCGGGTACACACATATACCCCAACGTATAGTACTTACATGCAGATATATTTGTGCATACCTATACATGCACACTCACATATAGACATTGTGGCAAGCATATTTCAACCCAGACTGTTTACAGAGGCACTAATGATCAAATTTGAAAACAGAGCGAAAATTAGACAGAGCTCGTCAGACTCTGTTCTATGTGTATATATGCAAAATACATATATATTCAATTATATACATATATATACCATACATAGGTAAGTCTAATTTTGTTCTATAAAAATATATAACTAATTAACTCCAGTGACTTTTGAATGTCGAAATAAGCAATAAGAAGCAAATTAATGAAGCTCAATTGAAGAAGACGTTAATGAAGTGGCAATTTTATTCGCACAACAAATTTTTTCCAACGTCGCGACAACTGTGTTACTTCTCCTGTATTCTTTCACAACTCACGCTTACACACTTCCATAAAAAACATTTTTTGATGCTTTGAGTTAAATCGCATTTCCCCGCGACCTGAATGTTGTCAACAATCGGCTCTTAATTAGCTTAATTTCCTCGCGATTGAACGGACACTGAGGTCGAAGTAAAAAAGAAAAAAGCGAAAAGTCATGCAGAAAAAGGATATATTTTAAGTGATCCCAGGCAGACTGACCCGACCCATATGTGCGCCTGGCGACAATGCCAACACGGCGATAAAAATTAAAAAAAAAAAAACTAAATAAATAAGCGCGAAAATGTCACATTTTTGGTTCGCTTTGTGCCATCGACCTTTGATCCAACTTCTGCTCTTAATTCGTTTGCATTCGCGCTAAAATAAACGGAAAAACTGTCACGTTATGCGTGAAAATGAATTCATGCGAGAGAAATGAGAACTTAAACAATATGTCGGGAGCTCACTGTGTTTACGTGACACAGTGATTCGTGACTAAATGAATATAAAATTTCAATGACGAATTCAGAGAGAAATGAAGAACCCTAATATACAGGATCTGTTGAATGGCAAAATCGTCACCTAATAATACCAATTTCTAAATTTTCTTTCTAAGTAACAAGTGAAGGAAAAACGATATAAAAGAAACTACTCACATTGAAACAAAATTTTAGTTTTGGTTATAAAGTGGTTATAAAACAGTCATAAAATGGTTATAAAAAGGCTATATATTGGTTATATATTGCTTCTATCTGACAGCGGAAGTGAAAATTTTATACTACATACATATATGTAATATGTTGTGGTGAATCGTAAGCAATAAAGAACTATATTTCGTTTTTTTTGATGATACTTTGTTTTGTATTTTAGGTGACGAAATACTGTTTTTTCTATTCTCTCTCTTCTTCGGTAGAAAAACTTTACATCATTTAAGTATTCACAATTGAAAGATTAAAATCACGACTATGAACGATACGTTCTCTCTACGACAGATGTAGGTATCAATCAGAGCTTATTGAGAGGTATATAAACTCCCAAAATAGTGAAAAATTTAGAAGAGAGCCGGAAAGACTTTCCATACTAATCAAAGCATTTGGAGCCGTAGCAATCTCTATGTCTCGAAATGCGGCATATTCATCGACATCGATTCCACCGATTCACTACTCAGAGTATTTCCAGCTCTCTAAAAATGAGAGGAACGTTATTCAAAGGACGGAGTTTAGTTCAATTTATTCTCAAAGCCACTACTAAGTGATAGTAACACAGCTAGTTCATCATTTTGGTCTCCTAAACGACTTTTAGTTACTCAAATCGAAAGGTGAGATGGTCGAGCAGCTAAGTAAGTGAAGTCGCAATATAAATTATGGCGCCCAAGTGAGCCTTTCGGACAATGACATATGTACATATATCTCCAGGATCTGTTGCAGAACAAACGGCGGAATGTTAAACAAATTTTTTTGGTAAACAGTACAGATTTCGCAACAACAAAACTATACGAAACAAGCAAACATTTCGTTCTTCCTTTCTTTCGCGCAAACCGACGAAGCGAGTAAAATTCGAATGCTTCATCGCTTATCCTCAACAACAACTAAACCCGATGTAAACTTCCGCCATAGCGTCTGCACCAACTCACCGTTATCTAATCCTTTCACTTACGCCAGGGAAGGGAAGACTTCTTTCACTTTTTCTTCAATTTCTTCATTTCTGCCCTTAAACTTATTATGTTAATTTAACGGTATTTGCGCGTACCAACAACAAAGATGAGTGAAAACAAAAAAGTGAAAAGCTAACGGCCACAAGCCGTTAGGTAACTTTAATCGCAATTGAAAGCTTGCGAAACTCAAAGGGTCCGAGTCGGCAAACCAAGAAATTAGAAAAACGCGCTGAACAAGTGTTTTCACCCGTGTTGCTTGCTCTCCGCTTTCTGCGGCCCACACCACGCTGCTGTATGTTTGCTTCCTATTCTTTTATTTGTGGAGCAAACCGGCGGAAAGGAAAACAATGCGAACCCTTGCATTTTCACATGCTTTCACTCACTTAAATTTAATCACTTCACGCAATTACCAAGGAAGTAGGGGTTTGAGTGAAGCAAAGCAATAAGAAAAAGGGACTTTCTAACTTGAAGAGTTCTGCTCACATAAGCAGTGTACATTTTTAAGATTTTATAAACAGTTTTCCATACCAAGAAAATGTCGAAATGTACAGAATTTAGAAGACGATCTGTTCGGCTCATGCTGGTCAGGTTTGCTATATTTCTCCATAAACTCAAGTTTGAGAAAGGTCTTTAAATTTATTTTTTTATAGCCTGAACTGGGTATATTAAGGTTGCCACGAAGTTTGTAACACCCAGCAGGAAACGTCGCAGACCTTGTAAAATATATGTATACAGAAGCAACGTGAAAAATTATGTCAATTTAGCCAAGTCCGTCTGTCTGTCTATATATCCGTCCGCCAGTCTTGTATTATCGGTGTTTGCATTATCTAAGCGAACGCCCTGCAAACTGACCGATCAAGTTCTTGAAATGAATATTTTGTATTTGTGAAGGGTATTAAAATTTCGATACAGGTTGGAGGATGGAGTCACGTGTAGAATTTCATGCAAGTAAGGAAAGTTCTCTGAGAGCCATTCACTTGGGAGTACCCATAAACGGTTCTTTAACATATGGTTCAAGCAGCTCACGAGCTCCAGTCTTTGACCAAGTATCCTCTGGATAGCCATGAAACATCCGTTTGAAGCCGAACCAAAGTGAGAAGACAAACCATCCCTTCCCAGAGTTTTTCCCATTGAAAATCGACTATAACCATGTAAGCGGTGTCTAAGCTGGTAAAGAAGAAGGTATCCAGAAGATTTATACTTGTTGGTTAAAGGTAACTTATGTCGCGTACCTAGTTCTTTATGTTAGATCCTGCAGAGTTCGAAACAGGCAGCCCCTGTAGTCATTTAAATGAAGTAGAAGAGTTTGATAGGGCGATAAATTGGTCATCAGTCAGAAAAGAACAAGACAGATTTTCAACTATTCAGTTTTCACAAGACCGCATATTACTTAGTCAAACTTATATAAGTAATTTTGAAGTTATAGATGCTGTAGGGCGCACCATTCTCTCTGATTATGTTAAGAGAGCGTTTCTAAGCAAACTTTTCGCCACACTTGACCATCATCAACTACGAGAAAGTTAGACTAATAGCAGAAGAAGATTTGTATTGCTTAACATTATTCGAAGCCATCATGGGACCCAACACCACTTCAGCACATGGAGAGCACACTGCGAGGATTACACACAAATGCAGGCTATGATATCAAGGATGAGTCTCGGTCGCACTTAAGACATAAACAAAGTTTTGCAAACTATAAAACACCCTAAAAGATTTTAATATTTCATTAAATTCCAAAAGTGAAAAGTTTTGCTCGCACCACCGCACCGCTGGCCGCCTCGACGTCTTTGTGTGTACGGAAGCGTTAAAAACGAGCCGTCGTCCAACGATGCGGCATAATGAAGCGCCTTTTCGGTTGGAAGGTGTGACTTTGGCCAGCAACCACGCTCTATATGTATGCGTGTATGTGTGTGTATTTGTGTGAGGTGAAGCTGTATTCCCCCGGTGGTTATACAAGAAAACTTTTGCTTGTGAACAATTTAATAAGGTTTTTAGGTTTGAATAAATTGTACAGTAGTTTCACTTTACACTGTGTAACAGAATTTCGTTATCGCCGGTAATTTTTCATGTCACGATGCCGCCCAAACCCTGACCCCCTCATTGCGCTCCCGGTAAGCGCATCACTTGCACTTTGAGTTCCTGCCGCTGGTGTGAATGCTACAAAGGTGCTGGTGCCGGTGCTCGGTCGTAAGCTGTGGCATATCGCTTGTGGTTCGGCTATTAATATCGTGTACTGTGTGCGACACTCTCGTACTTAGTTACTTGCCAAGAATTAGTTTAAGTGGTTACGTAAAGCTTCGCTGTATTGCGCAGCGCACAGCTGGACGAAAGGGCTGGCCTGCAGGTTGGGGAAATGTTTGCCAAAAATGCATTAAAACTTTTCTGATATTTTAGTGCCTCAAGTGTGAACAAAAACCACAACAAAAACAGTTAGTATGGTAATAACTGAAGGCCGAGTGATATCTTCCTGCCAATCAGCAACAATTTCCTAGCTTAATAAGCATTCGCATGTGGAGATGTCTATAAGAGTATAGAGTATATGTGTATGTATGTAGGCGGCAAGCAGGAAGTTTATCGATATGGCCTCTGGATCAGCACCAATTAAAGTTTGCACAAATAAATGAAACCATAGTTGAACAGTATGCAAGTATGTATATATGTCGTGCATATTTGCTGTACCATCAATCAATTTAAAGGGTTTAAGTTTTCGAAGCCTTTAGAATGTTTAAAATACTTCATAAAACACATTAACATTTTTGTAGCATTGCTGTCCCTTGAAAATATCCTTACAAACCATACTTTAGGAGCTTTCTTCGCCCTGACCACAGCCGTGCGCAGCAAATAGGCAGGAAATGAAATTAGAATTGAGAAATCATGAAATTTCTTCAAACCCCGCAATTTGTTGTTGGTTGTTGACCTTAGCCATCAGCCATCTTCACTCGCTTCACTTTGCAACGATTTCCACTCCGCCTTCACTTTCGCTTGCCGGCTTCACCATTTACCGTACCGTTACCGTTACTGTTTGCTGCAGGGAAAATATAAATATTTGTTGAACTTTTAGTAGCCAATTTCTCAGAAAAATTATTCCCTTCTCTGTGTTTTTGCATTAAAGAGTCTTCACCGGCCTCGTTAGCGCTTGGTCACCGGGGTGCTGGTGGCAAGGGTGTGCATGCCTGTTGACAGGAGCAACCATTAGTTTTATGACTTCGGCAGCTATGGCAACCAGCTTGTCACAAATATCCATTTTCATAATTATATGATTTTCTAAATATTATATAATAGTGGATAATTCGTTATATATAAGCAATTTGTGGTATATTTAAAGCAGGTTGATCACCTTGCGAAGTTCCGAGTGGAAAATTTATTAATGGCTTAGCAACAAGAAAAGTCTTTGTATTGTTTGCGATAATGCAATATTTAAGTAGTAAATGTGTTTATGTATGTACAGAAGAAAACTGGAGTAATAGGCTCTGAAGTTCATTGAGAGACTTTATGATTCTTTAAAACTTAAAGACTTCACTTTAAAACCATCACTTGAAGAGAATGAAAACCACAAAATCACGAAAGGAACTGCTTTCTTTTACTGAATGACTAATTCTCAAAATACCACAGTTTGAAGACCGAGTTATCCTCCCAGATCTATGCTTGTCACATTGATGTTATCTCTTAAAAGAGTACCAATCTCTTTGTCGGTTAATCTCTCTCCTTTTTTCTTGATCAACAAAATGATTATCTCCAATATGTCCACATTACTCCTAAATAACTAAAGAAAAGTAATACAAACCAAAATACATATTATAAAACAAACCTCGAGAAATATAGAGCTATTGGCTAAAATTTTATATCAACGTCACTTTTGTCAGCAGCAACAACTTTTACAATGAATCTCCACGTAAAATTCTCATAAAACAAGTAAAAACATTATTTTCCGCCCCACTGAAGCTCTTATACGCCCCATAGGTGCATAAAATGATGTAGAAAGACCTCCATCTTGATTTTGATTGGTGAGTTTGTATGGGAGCCATATGCTGTAGCGACTCGACCTCAACAATTTCTTCGGATATTGCATCAAATTTCGAGAAAATATCTCGTCAATCTCGCGGGTCTGCGAAGTTTCCTTCTGGGTATTCTAGCTTCCTGCAAACTTAGGGTATATTAAGTTGTGCAGGGGTATATAATTGGGTATGAAAAAAAACAGTTATATCTGAATTAGTGATCACCACATAGGGAACTTGTGGAGAGATTGTTCACTCAATGTTTTTGTTTACTGTATATGACTTTCTCACTTCTTCGTTGCAAAAGTGTGAATAGGAGAGCGAGCAAACGCTTGAAAGTGTTTTAAAGCTGGCTCATCAACTTCTTTGTGGTCGGAACAAAAATTGAACGATAACTATGAGGTATTTAAAGGGATAGAAATTCCGGTTTGTTGCAAATGACGGCACGAAGTAGAAAGCGAAATGGTAGATACCTTTTAGACTTTATTTAAGGTAAGGTACCCAGTAGGGAAATTTTCGAGAGAGAAAATAAAATTTCACTTGACTTACTTTGCATTTAAAAAAATTAGTTACTGAGATAAAGAAAAATGGATAAACTTAGTAAATAATATGAATATTTTAGTTTACTCCGTTTATTAAGCGAATTATGCCACAAAGGAGAACATTAAAGAGAGGAGCAAAATCCGACTCCTCTTCCTGCTTTTCGATTTTCTTACAAAGTCACAACAAGATATTTTGTATGCATTTGCTATCGCTTTGCGGAAAACTTTGCGAATTCCTAGTCCCAGGCACCGGTTTGCCTGCTGGTTTCACGCACGCTTATTGCACAATACTTTTGTGGCCGGAAATGGTACAACTTCGGCTTCCTGTTGGCTTTGATTTATCGCTCGGTGAGTTTTGCTTATACACCAAATAAAACAAACGCACATACAACCAAATAAGCTGTACTATTAGAAAGGAGCACCCTGTATACACACACACACACAAATAGACATGCATGAAATCCGCTTCGGATTTTGTTGATCGGAAGTTTGCTTTCAGCAACAAAAACTTCAAAAACGAAAAGCCTGCGAATTTGTAAATAGCCGCACGTGGCCGAGTGTGGCCGATTGTGTGCGTGCTTGTGTTGGTGCTATTCTGTGGCGCGCTGACCGGAAACTTATTAGAAACTCGTTTGCTTAAATCAAAGCTAAAGTGTGCCAGAAAATTGTGAATTGTGCACATAAATTTTGTTCTTTACCGTTATGCTTCAATATCTGTAAATTTGTGTGTTTGGCTTTGGATTTGAATGGCTTCATTTCGTTTATTACGTGACTGGTGCTGTGATTTATTTAAATGGAATTCCAGTCCATTCAGAAATTCTGGTTTACCGTATTTAACAGTGTATTATAAATTTAAACTCGACAACGAAATGAAATTAAGAATTTGAGTAACACAAAGTGAGAAGGGTAGAAGAAGCAGAGCAATAGTCTAAATTCGAGGATTTTCACAGAATACAACTCTCGATGAGCGAACCAACGTACACATGTCAATGCCAACATGACCGAAATTTCTTTCTTTTAAAAAATTACATAATTATTTCTGGTAAGAGAGACATACATATATTACAAGTCTTAGATTTGATGGTGAATTTGTCAGTTTCGAAAACTAAAACAATCCATAGTTTATATGTATGTACCATTTCTTGGACCTCAATCAATGATAGGGCTTATTCGTCTTGCAAACTGATCGATAACTTCAACCCATCGTATTCGCCAGATTCCACAGACCCAAAACGGGGCTCGTTGAAAACGGATTTCACTTAAATGAGGAGGTTAAAATGGCAACAAATAATGCACTTTTTATGAAAGAGATTATGTCTGAGACATTAATATATTTATAGCCAGTACAAGGTATATTTAGTTTGAAACGATGTTTGTAACACCCAAAAGGCAAATATTGCACTCGTTGTTTTTTCACGAAGAAATTGCTCATTTGTCAAAACGGCTGGTATCCGATGACTAGAGCATATAGCTGCCATACAAACTGAATAATTGGAATAAAGTGCTTGTTTGGAAAGCTTTTGCATTTGGGAAAGGTATTGTAGGTTCAGTGCAAAAAGAAGTCAAGGGGTTTCCTATTTCTTAAATTATTAACCCAAAAACATTTTAGCTCATATAATATTTCCTTTTATACTCCAAGCTCAGCTAGATAGGCTTAAGGGGTTACATGCGTTTACGGGCTTAAAAAATCGAATTTTTTTATTGTCTTATGAAATTCTACAACACCTTTAGAACATTGTCCTAAATGTTCCTGTCCTTGAGAACTTGCGCTTGAGGCTAGCTAGGCCAAGTGCGCCGTCTTTAAACGCGTTTTTCCCGAAACTCTTTTTGAAGGCGATTGGCCAGATTTCTCGAGAACTGCTCAACCGTTCTTCGTGAAATTTTACACAGATCTTTGGGTGACAATTCTTAAAGACTGGGACGAAGGACTTTTTTTCAATTACAATTATTTGATAAAAATGTGACGATATTTTTATTTTTTTTTTTGTAAAAATTACTGCCAAAAATCCAATTTTCAGTTTTTTTTCAACGAAATTGTTAGTTAAGATTTTAATTAGAACACGTATTTTGTCACTTTAAATGATCCTGTATCACTTTGGCCAAGTTTTTCGCGAAATTTCAGAATTTCTTTGTTAATAGTATATGTTTGTAACTACAAAAATTCTAATAAAATATTTCATTTTCTAAATGTGAACAAAATTGTTGAAAAAATACTGTTTTTTACCCGAGGAAACCCATGTAAACCCATAAATCGGCTCTTTACCACCTCTAAAATACTTCTAGAAGATATAGCAAAGTATCGAGTATCGAACAGATGGGCACGGAAACTTCATTTGCTTCATTTACTTTAATTTGAGTCCCATATACTATAACATGTGTGATATCGCTCAAGTTTTCGGGCAGTTAAAAAACCAGCTTGAACTGTTGTTCGAGAATCTTAGCGAACACAACTCCAAACAATTTAGATTCCGGAAGAGCTCAAATGCAAATGGAACTTTAATGAAAATACCGAGAACTCAAACGAGCTTTCAAAATATTCGTTATAAAATGAAAGAAATGAGCTCACGCTTGACTTATTCATACACTACGAACGATTTAATCGAAAAGCTTATGAACTTTGCAATTTAAGTAAAAACTGAACGGAACAAATAAAAAAGAAAAAAGCATAAACAAAAAGTATTGTGACTGAATTGTAAATTTGAAGCAAAATTGTTCGTAAATTATCTAAGAAAATCATATAAAAATCGCATACTAACAGGAAGCGTTCCATCTCCTGCCAGCAACAAACGAAAGCGGATAACAAGATCAAGCCAAAAGGAATAGAAGAGAATGGATGCTGAGAATACTAAAGAAGTCAACGACGACAGGGGCATCACTCACGATGGTAAGAGGCACCAGGAATGTTGCGAATTGCACGACAGAAGCGCCTTAATGCAGCTTCCACCTCCCCGCGCACACTCATATAAATGCTTTTAAGCTGATTCAAGGAAAACTCAATAAGAGCTGCGATGTTGACATACGTCGAAGCGGCAGCATGACTTTCACGTTGCATGAGTGGAAAGCACTTATAATTACTTTAATTAGCTGCAGCACATGTCGTTCAACAAAAATGACCCACGGCTGGGACAAACGGACAGCAGAACTTTCAAATTTAATGCTTTTAATATAATATTCCTTCAGTTAGCTCACACACTGTCTCTCTTTCCTTCAGCGCCTGCAGATGCGAAGAAGCAGCTGAACCTACAAAGACTCGCCGTGCTGGCAGCCGAAGCCGCTGCCAAATTGAAAGCGGTGCCAGACATGAGCAAGGACACCAAATCTACCTTCACGACAACAACAACAACAGCGCCCATTGAGCTCGTCGCAATAGCCAAACAGACAGCCTTAAATCTGCTTGGCCGCGAGTGTAGCGATAAACCGCTTAGCCAAAAATCTGATGACTCCGACTGTACGCTACAGTCCGATCAATCGGAAAATAATGCATTGAAGGCGCTCACGGCACCAGCGACCGATGAGAAAACATTTGCCCCCAATCAGACACTTGACCGCATACTGCTGGCGCACTCGGAACAAACGATAACGACCGCGCATGTGGAGCTCGACTGCAATTCTAGTCAGCGTATTGCCCACGAGCTAGTGCTGCAGGCCGGTAGCGGCTGCATCAAGCAGAAGAGCTTAACGGCACTTCGGGATGGCACCATTATGATAGGTGCGGAAGGCAGTGAGTCAGCAGCGGTTGGCAATGCAGAAGGCGCGCCACAGACTACACCCACAGGTTCCGTGCGCTCGATCGGTTCGCTGGTTTGTCGCATTTGTCACAACTCTGAAGATCCCGAGAGGTGAGAGTTTGTAAAATGTAATAAATTATTTTGTCAGAAGAAAATATGGATTCGCGAAGTTCTAACATTAGTTGTCACGTTTCTAACGAATACATAAAGCTGTATTTGGACAGGTAGACACCCAGTACCCAATTTTAGCTTTAAAATGTTTCTGTGGTTTCGAATTTTTTTATACCGTTAGAGTTCTTAGCGTTCATAGGTGTTTATTGTCCGGGAAAGATAAGAAAAATGTCTGCTATCAGCGAGCAGGGTTCCAGAATTTTAGTGACTTTGTCGACGTAGTCCCATTGGATAACTTCCTTATGGTTTTAGCGACCCTTAGCTAATGTCTGGGAGTTCGAAAAAGTTTGCGAAGAAGTCTTGGACTTATGGTAATATTCGCAGATTTTTGTAGTTTGATTAGAAATACGAAAAGACTTTTTCGACCAGCTAATATTTGTCCAATTTTTACGCACAAATCCAGAAGCGCAAGTAACGGTATATGTTGAGTTGGTAGTGTTAAGCGCTCAGACAATAAAGAGGAGGTAAAAATATTGAAAATTCATGAAATATTAAGCGCTTAGTTAAATATTATCTTGTATTACCAATAACGTAACCGAAACTGCCACTCGCACTATTTGCCATATTTTGCGATTTAATTAAATTTACATAAAAGTGCCAATAATTAGTTGTTTATTTTTATCGTTTTTTGTACTTGTTGTTGTTTCTAAAAATGTATTCAAAATGAAATTTGCACAAAGCACACACGGGTGCACGCGGCGGCGCCTGCAGCGCGTGTTATCTCTGTGCCGGCGAGCGTTTATCAGCGATTTTTAATCAAATAGCATTAACGCATATTTACAACAAATACAAAAAACACACTGCAAATATATTAATTTATGTGAATGCAATTTAATTTGAAATATTTCTATGCGCAGATTAGTTTCGCCGTGTTTGTGCAAGGGATCGCTGACATATGTGCACATCCACTGCCTGGAGCGCTGGATTAGCACCTCGAGGAGCACCGTCTGCGAGCTTTGCCAGTTCCAGTACAACACCGTGCAGACGCTGAGGTGAGTGTGGGCGTGTGTATGTTTCCGGGATAGATACCTCGTCGGAAGGGTTGGGTGGGGGTGTGCAATTTGCGCGCTGTTTATCTTTGCATATCGGTTCGGTAATTGGAAAATATTTGCGCTAATTAATGAATCGCGATTACAACAGCTGGTGAATTCAGTGAATTCAATTGGGAGCAGCGCGATTGTAAAGAACCGAAATATTCACTGTTACACAAATATTGACATTGGCGACTAAGTAATTAAAACATAATTCTATTTGCATTTTGTCGCATGCGGAATTATAAAAATATGCGCGCTAAACACGAGCGCTCGATTCGGCAGTTGGTTAAAGGTGGGTACACCACGCCCTAGGACTTGGGATACTCGATTTAATGTATTATATGTTAAGCACATACACACTAAATCAAATTTAACACGGACTTGTTCATTTACCTGCGGGCGCAAACTAAATAGGAACAATATTTTTTCCGAGATTTGTACAACCGTTTTATACCCAGAACGGGGTATATTAAGTTTACTACGGTGTTTTCAACATACAGAAAGGTGTATAAGTAAATGATCAGCGTGACGAACTAAGTCGTTTTAGCCAACTTCGCGTGTCTGTACGTCCATCTGTCTGTATTTGGTCGAACTAGTCCCTTGGTTTTTGAGATAGCGATATGAAATATTGCCCCTCGTCCTTTTCTTACCAAAAATGTGCTCATTTTTCGGAACAGCCGATATTGGATCACTATAGCATATACCTTCCGTACAAACGAAACGATCGAAATTAAGAGCTTGTACGAAAAACGTAATCACTTCACAAGAAATCTCGTTTTATGTTCATAGGAATATCAATTTGACTGATGTTTTTTACAACACAAACAGTTTGGTGGTACATATAGACTGAGTCAATAGTCTCACAGTACGTTAAGCGAAGCGAATTTTTCAAATTCGAAAGCAGAAAGAAATTACTGGGAGTCAAATCTGGCGAAAACGATAGATAAGTCAAGACTTGTATAGCTTAATGCCCAAAACATCAACCAAATTGTCGTCGATTCATATGAGATATTGATATCCTCAGCTATCTTTCTGATACCCACGCGATGATTTACAAGCACTGTTGCTTTCACTTTTTCGATGTTATGGTCATTTGCAGAGGTGGATCTACGCAAAAAGTTTTCAATGACATTAGAACCTTTAATGAATACTTTGTGCCATTCAAGTACTTGTATTTGTGGGAAAGTAGACTACAAAATTTGGATTTTAAGTATTTATTAGCACTCGAATCAAAAAGTTTGCGGCTGGGTACCCCATCAATTATTAACAAAACCGATTTTGCGCCCACCATTGGCTTTATTATTTCACCATTTCAGAGAGCTAATCATTAGAACTGCAATCGACAATGACGCAGGGTACATTTAGAAACACGTGCAGAAGCCCTACAGACTTGTTTCGACCATATTTGATCAACTGATGAATGTTCTTGGATAACACAAGTACTTTAGGATTTAGGATTTTGATGAACGAGTTTTTTACGGATTCTTGATTAGATCTTATTTTTCCTTTCTTTCATTTTGATTATCAAATAGTTCAGGAGCTCAATGGATTTGTTTTTCTCAATACGTATGATTATATGTTAGGTAAATGTGGATGTTATATCAACTTGCAAGTCAGAATACCCCGATTTTTCGTTAATTGGCTTTTTGAGTTGGTATTTTGTTTAGATCCTATTGATGACGTAGCCAATCTCCAGGAGGACCCACGAAAAATGGTGTCGATTGTTGAACAATATGTATCTACTTAAAATTGTCTCAAATCAATGATTAAAAAAAAGATATATTATTGTTATAGTTGACGCAATGACGGAAGGGTATTATTAGAATTTGATGTTTTGACAAAATGTTGTGTTCCCAAAAACAGTTATTATTTTGTGGAAAAAATTCAATTGAGAGTAGTTTAAAAAATCGGGATTATTATCACAAATCTTATTACTTCGATCTTAACCTTACAGGTTATTCTAGGATGGGCGTGTAGAAATATCAGTCTATTGATCTGGTCGTTTCGAAGATATTTTCCTGACCGATTTCGAAAACAGCATTTTGGGAAACACGCCGATTTCACTAAGATACAAAATTCTCACAAATAGTATTCTCAAATATGTGCATATTCAATATAACGGGTTTTTCCATAAAAGTGCTACAAAATTTTTTTAAAATAAAACAAAAACGGTTTTAATGACGTTTGAAATTTCATTCAATGCCATAATGTATGGAACTCGATTTCTTTTGCATGGCCACCACAGGCACGCTTGCAGAAGTCTACACGCTGAACGCATTTTTCGACGGTTTTCAAGCGTAAATCGGCCGATACTGCTGCAATTTCACGTTCGATATTCGTACGAAGTTCATCAATTATCGCTGGCTTGTTGGCAGAGAACATAGAGTTGACGTAGCCTCACAGGAAATGGTCTAACGGTGTCAAATCGTACGACCAAGGCGGCCAATTGACTGGGCCATTTCGTGAGAAAACACGTTTACCAAATTTGGTTTTCAATAAATCGATTGTGACATTCGCTGTGCTACTTGTGGTACCGTACTATTGGAACCGCATATTGTCCAAGTCCATATCATTCGGTTAGCATTGAGCCGTAGCGATTCACATTCACAGTAACGTGCCGGTCTTGATCATCACGGAAGATGTACGGCCGAACCACGCCGCCGGCCCATAAACCGCACCAAACCGTAATTTTCTCGGAATGCAATGGTGACTCATGGCATACTTGTGGATTGCTGCCTGATCAACAACGCATATTTTGCTTATTGACGAAGCCACTCAGCCAGAAATGTGCTTTATCGCTGAAGATGATTTTTCGATGAAAATCCAGATCATTTTCAAGTTGTTGTTCAGCCCAATTCACGAACTTACGACGATTCTGGTGGTCCACCGGCTACAGCTCTTGCGTCAATTTGATCTTGCAAGGATGTAGGCCAAGATTTTTCCGCAAAATTCACCACATTGACGTTACAGAGATGCTCAACGCTTGAGAACGACGTATGAGAGACCGATTTGGGCCTTCCTCAATGGATGCGTTAGCGGCAGCAATATTCTCGACACTAGGGGTACTTCTTTGCCACACTGGCACGGAAACATTTTGTACTGTGCCTGTGGATTCGAATTTTTTTCGCAAGACTCTATTGTTGATCAGACAGGATGATTATGACGACAATAAATTGGACGTAGCGCTCTTATAGTTGTGGCCACTGTGAATTTCGGTAGTAAATTTTAATAATTTCGACTCATTGCTGGATCGTATATCTTTCCATGACAAAATGGCAAACCTTAATGAAAAGAAATGTCGAAAGAGCTGAAAAAAATCTGGCGTCGTTTGCTGCCCCTATCGGTTTACTATTGTAGCGTCCCTATTGAAAACCTTGTTAGTATTCTCAAATATGTGAATTTTCGATATACATATGTACATGTAAGCAAAAACTTCTGTATATCTTTTTTTTATTTACAAGTGGCTATCACCCTTTAAGCCAACAAGTTAGAGAATCAGAAAGAGCGGCATATATGAAGACAATAAGGAAGAGGGGATTCAAACAAGGAACACAACAACAGAAACTGCGTAGAACGTAAAATAAAAGTCGCAACAAAGTACCGTTGTAAGCGCGTGTGTTCAGATTTTTTGCGCTGCCTGCCGTGAAATTGAAAACATGAATGTGAACATTCCTAAATGCTTTCTCAGCTGGTTTTACAGCCTCCTGCTACGCTTCACCATACATCAGGGCGTAGGCTTCGACGCATTGACGCGCTATCCACGCCGCTACAAATCCGGTCGAACGCAAAAACAGCGCCAAGGGCAGCAACAATGCTTCGGTCAACATTAAACAGCGACGAGGCGTGCGTCCTTTCACTTGTCCCGTGAAGCTCTGCATGCGGATAATACCTTCTCATGGCAACGCGCGCTGCTTCGCAATGTCTGCTGTTGTTGTTGTTTTCTAATTTTTCGCATTTTCATTTTCATTGTAGTCACACTCGCAAGCGGTGGTCTTGAGAGTGTGTGTGTGTGTGTGTGTGTGTATGTGGCGCGGCATAATGTTAAAAGCGCGCGCGAGATGCCATTTCCTTTTAAATTAAACCCGTAAATGGCATTTAGGACGTGAGTGTTGCCAACATCGAAGTGGCAAAGGGCGTGTGTGGCGCCGCAGCTGCAACAAAGGAAGAGGAAAATCCAAAACACAACAACAATGTACGCTTTATTTCACGCACTCGGGCATGCGTCTAACATCGTCTAACACGCATTTGGGCCGAATGTGGGGGCGTTGCCAGCCCAAACAATCAGCCAGCGCTTTCTGTTCATTGAAGCGTTGTTGGATTGTTCGTGTTTCCACACATACATATATCCCAACAGCTGCGGGGATACATACATATGAATGCTCTACAAAATGAATCGCCTAATCGCCACCACTCTCCCCTGCCCTCCCATAACCGCCCCTACGGAGCGTTTAGCTGGACGAGTGGCTGTTGAAAACGGGTATAGCGCAAGTAACGGTGTCAAATGAGCTGAAAAATTGTATTCCGCAACCACATATGGTCGCATTTGCGTGTGTGTGTGTGTGCAAATAAATTGTAGCACATGCTGGCTTTTATTGTTAGCCAAATTTGTTGTTGCTCTGCTTAGTCATACAAAATGATCCACAATCGGCCAAATATGTGTGGAACAAGCAAATTCGCCAGCTTTATTCGCTCGATTTGTGGTTCACATTAGGAATACCGATTGCTCAGCGAGGCGCGGACTGTCAGTGCACACTTTGATTTGCAAAGTCATAACTTATCAAGTTAACCGCGAGCCAATGCAAGCGGAGAGCGGAGTGTGCGTGTTGTGTGGAATATTGAGTTTCCGCATATGTATGTACTCATGCTAGGGTTGTTCTCAAACACGAGAAAATAATAATATCTCTTAAACACTTATATTTTTGTTGTTGATTGAGCTGCATTCCAGTCTGCGTCGTAGCCCTTTGAAGAGAGAGCTCCAAATAATACTAAATTTGGTTTTCAAAGAGCCAACCTAACTTATATTTTTGTACATCTGTAGGTTATATAATGGCATATGTTGCTTACTGTTATAATTTTAAGAACTTCTTCTGGACACAAATACATACATATATGTATATATACATATATAGCGAATGCGCATGTGGCTAAAATGCATGATTATTGCTCTTTTGAGTATACAGCTCTTTGGATTTGCCTCTGCGCCATTTAATATGCGTTAGTTTACTACATTATACTACTACCACATACACACATGCACAGCTGGGAATGATTGTCTCATCTAAAAAACTTATTCTGAAAAAGAACATTGTTTTGCTTTTATAAATATGTTTGTTTGTTGAATGTATCCTTAAAACACTGCACTCACAATTTAGTTCACATATTGACGTAATCGTCGTATAGGGCCCTTCTAATCTGTCCTGTCAAGTGCAAATAAGACAAAGAACCGCTTGAAGTTATGAAAATATTCCTGCCGTTCAGGCAAGTGTGGCTGAAGATCGCAATTTGCCGATTCCAAGACGTTCTCAAGAACTGAGACTGTTTCAAACCATAACCTGGCGGATTTTGGGAAATAATTTATTCTCACTCAGGAACTGAAGCCATTTGACCACCGTACACGTCGTGAAATTGTTTATTTTCCTTTTGAACAACTTGAAAACAATAACGAATTTTTAAGAAATTGACCTTCTCCGATGAGGCTCACTTTCATCTGAGTGGTGCGGTAAATAAAAAAACTGTCGATTCTGGTGCAAAGAAAGTCTACAAATTATACACGAACAACCATTACATTCACCTAAATTTACTGTTTGGTGTGGTGTGTGGTGTGTTTCAATATGAAGCTGATAACACCGTTACTGTCTCGGAGAGCAGTATTGATCGATGATAGCCAACTTTTTATGGCCACAATTGGAAGAAGTTGAGACTGACAACATTTGGTTCCAAAAAGACGGAGCTACGTGTCACACAGCACGTGCAAAAACTGAAATATGGCGAGTCGTTCCTCAAGTTTTAGAAGGCAATATTGAACGTACTATTCATGACTTGATTTAGAGAAAAGAGTACTCGAAAATTGGGTTCATCGAATTCGTTCGAGCAAACTAAGTCGTGGAGGCCATTTGAATGACGTTATATTCAGAACTTAATTGTGTCGCTTGTACTTCACTGTAAATAAAAAACATTTGGATTTTCTTAACAATTAGTGCATTTTTTTTTTTAAGAAATCATATCACTTTTATTGGAAAAGCAAGTGTATAATTTGATCGGTCTATTTTCAATAAAAATTTTTATTACAGATACACGTGCTTTCAATCGCTGCGAATGTGGTATTCCCGCTCAATGAGCCGCCGTGCATTGCAGGTGAGTATGAACGCACAACAGGAATAAATTAATTTCAGTGATCTGAACGTTTCACGTGATTGCTCTTCATACTGTATGCAGCGTTTTAAATATAGCTTTTCTACGAGCTTCTCCAATTATTCTAAGCTTGGTCGATGAGAGCTAAACAACGAACGTTTTCTGATCTTATTGTACATATTTTAAATACACATATTTTATATATGAAGTATATATATTTGCCCCATATAAATAAATACATATTTATATTGAAATAGATAGAATAAAGAAAAAGCTTGATTGCAGCATCTATTTTCGTTCTCACTCGCTATGCTTTCCCTTATAGGAGGATTGCCAAATGTTCTCGCTGCTCACGCTGGTCGCCTTCGGCATAATCGGAACTCTACTCGTTGGCATACAATACTATTTCTTGCAGGGGCAATCCTGGCTTTTGAGTCGCATGTGGACCAAGGGCTGGCTGATATTCTTCCTATTCACAACGGTATGTTAAATAAATTTTTAGAAACTTCGGAAAACTCGAAATAAATCACCTAATTTTTTTTATTTATTTCAGCTGACGATTTACTTCATAAATATTTATATGATCCTCAAGTCGCAGTTGAGCCCCTGGTATATGTAAGTGCGGCAAGCGACAGACGAAAATATTAATTAGTGCAAGTATTCGGTGAACCTCTTGAGCAGCCAAAGCAAGAGATAAACATACTGCCATAATAACGATGGTTTCATCGGATTTTTTTTTCAAATTTATAATTTTTTTTTTAATCTCCCTCTTTGTGTTGCTGCAGCATTGGTTCCACTATCCATTCTCAAACACAACACTCTCATTGCAGAGTTCAGTTGCCATTTCCACGAATTGATTTGTGTTATTTACTTTGGACGCTTGCAACGCGATAACAGCACAGATTACAAGCTGCAGCCAGCGCGTGTCAGTGCAGCGTATGCAAACAGCAACAAATAAAGTCAGAAACAAAAACACACTCTATCGAAATTGCAGAGATAAGCACGAATGAGAGTCAAATAGTCAAGCTGCCGAATGAAAAGGATTAACTGTGAAGCGTGGCAAACATTGTTGACTGATTTTTGTTAGCTTTTTGTTGTTCGCTGCTTTAAAAGCTCCCAATTGGCTTTGAAGCTGGTTGTCGGTGCATTCGGGAGGGTGCGGTGTGCTCCAGCTTGCGTATGCAGGGTTGCACATCCCATCCGACAGCAGTTATGGTCTCTGGTGGCAAGTAAATTTCACTAAGAGTTGAAACATATAAAAATATATGTATGCAAACATGTGTGTGTGTGCGCACTTGCAGCAGCTTGTTTCAGATTTTATTGTCAAAAAGTTGCAGACAACAAGACTACATGTCCGCATGCAGCAACAACAGCTAAAGCAACAACAATGTTGTCACCGCTAACTGTACTCATATGTAGAATGCTTTTCCATGCACCCGTCCTCCGATTCCTTTTCCATCGCCATCATACCGTTATAATTTGTATGCAAACTCAATTAGTTGCAAGCTGCGAAATCATTTCCACGTCTCCCTGGAGACCATAAACATTTCACATGTTTGGTTTTTATTGTTTTTTCGGAGTGTGTGTGTGTGACAACTCCCTACCAAGGATGGCGCTTCGACCTTCTTCAGAGTGAGTTTTATTAGTTTCATGACTCTTTGCTACAAATTTGCGAACTTAATTTAATTGGATATAAACACCCAACAAAGGCAGTTTCATAGTATTTTCTGATTCATTCCCCATTCCCTTAATTAAGTATAAGAGCATCAAAGAATTTCATTACAAAAATCCTCCTGAACTGTACTTTCCACGAATTCGAACAACACTCGGCTAGTAAGTATGGCAAAGTGTACTGATTTCACAGATTTCTCTCATAAATACGACGAGTGAGTTTTTCCAGGAAAAGTTCAGCCGGTTTTCTATTTCGGAAATACATGCAAGCATTGCTTTTGGATTTTATTACCAGAGTCTCATACACGATAAATGCCTGAGCTTCGTTAAATAAAAAGATTGTGAATTTCTGAAAGCAATGATTCTGAAAATCGTTATTATGATATATCACTTGAAGATGAAATTACTAGGAACTTCGAAATAAAAAACTTTCAAAGCCCCTTACTACCCTTTTTTCGCTTTTTTGCAAGAAATTTTCTTTTTATGAAACCAAGTCCTGTCTGCCACTCAGTATGGCTGCTGACAAGAAGACGTATGTAGATATTAAAGTCATTCAGCATTCAGATCGATCCATAAACAAGTTTTGTACTCCAAACTCTAGAACACAAACTGAGTCAAGTTTAACTACGACTCACTTGTGAAACATTGGGTAGTCGAAAAAGTCTTTTCGTACTCTGTCAATAAATGTCAATACAGTCGTATATCTCCAGTGTTACCAATCACATTGTGCCATACCATAAAATGTTCGAAATGTGAGATTTTAAGCTTCATTAAACCAAAAACAAATTAAATTCCGGGAAAAGTTACAGCTTTTCAAAAGTGAGTGGAAATAATGGAGAAATTCGCCTTAGTTTGAAATTTTTGTAAAGAAAAAAGAAAAAATGCCACGCAAGGCATCAACGAAATTTATTGAGTTTACGAAGACGATGCTGTACTCGTATAACTTCGTGTAACACAAAACTAGGTCGCTCGCTTCGGTTCTGGAATTTTCGATGTGAAAGATGCACCTCGCTCTGTTCGACTTATTGTTGAAAAAGTCGATGAAATTATGGAAAAGATTGACCAGGATCATCGCATAAGCACCCATGACATCGTTAAGGAACTTAACATTCATAATCAAACGGTTCTAACCCATTTAAAAAAGGCTGGCTACAAAAAGAAGCTCGATGTTTGAGTATCAAATAAATTGTCTGTAAAAAATTTAATGGACCACATTGACATCTGCGATTCTTTGCTGAAACGAAATAAAATCAAACCATTTCTGAAGCGAATGGTAACAAGAGACGAAAAGTGGATCAAATACGACAATAATGTGTGAAAAAGATTATAATCTAAGCGTGGTGAAGCTCAACAAATGGTCGCAAAGCCAGAATTGACGCCCTGAAAGGTTATGCTGAGTGTTTGGTGGGATGGGAAACGATAGCTGGAAAGGTGAGCTGCTCTTGCCTGGTCGAGCGATTGATTCTACATTGTACTGTCAACAACTGACGAGATTGAAGCAAGCAATAAAAAAAAGGCTAGAACTATAAAAATTATCAACAGAAAGGGCTTCGACTTACATCAGGACAACACTGGACCACACCCATCTTTGATGACTCGGCAAAAACTGGGAGAGCTTGGCTAGGAAGTTTTGATATATCCACCGTATAGCCCTAACCTTGCACCATCAGACTACCATTTGTTTTAGTCAATGCAGAACTCCTTTAAGAAGTAAAGGGGGATTCAAGAGAAGCCTGCGAAAGTTCCTTGTCGCAGGTTTTCGTTGAGAAACCAGAAAAGTTTTACACTGATGGAATAATATCTCTAGCGAAAAAATAGCAAAAAGTGGTCGACCAAAATGGTACATATATTTTTTCATTAAAGTTCATTATAAATATAAAAAAATATTCGTTGAAGTTTGATTAGAAATACGAAAATACTTTTTCGACTACCATATGTTTTAGTGGAGTGCTAAGAAAGCTTAGCTATTATCTTCAAAATCTAGTTTCAATTTACACAAAAACGTCACCATGTTAATGCTTTTTCCATCCGACTCCTGACCCAATTCCTTTGGCAGCTATTTAAAGTGAAACATATACAAGTATATTAAGTTCAGCTAGCGGTCCTGATCGTTGAATATGATATGACTTGCGGCCAAAGAACCGCTTCTACTACTTAGTAGTAGGCAATACCACTTAACACATACTCATTTGTCACGCTCTACTTGCCATGGCTCTGGGCGAAAACATGGTCTTCTAATTATCGTAGCGGATATTAAGCATACGTCACATAAAATCCCACATCTGTCAAACTGTTAATGCACATTTTGCTCATTTCCTACACGTTTCTCTCATACCCGCATTCTCTCAACTGCAGGTGGTGGCAATCGGCCCGTGACATCAAACTAATATTGGAAAACCGCAAACCCTTCCAATTTCGCCCGAATCGACGGCTGCAGAACCAACAGCTCGCACAGGAGCTCTCCGATATGGCTGACATGGCACAACAACAACAACATCAGGCATCAACAACTGCCATTGCACCGCAAGCCTCAGAAACACAATCGCCGCAGCAGCCCTACCACGCAAGCCCACCCATACCACCAACCTTTGCTGCCATCAGTATACCACCGGTTCATATCGGCAATACACAGGAGAGCGTTGAGCTGCCGGTATCTCTAAGCGGCATTGAGTTGCAACGCAGCGGCGACAATGGCAACTTTGGGGCCGACGATGTTGACACATTGAGTTGTTGCGGCAAAGCACCACGGGCAACGGCCAGTTGCAAGGGGGCAGCCGTGGCTGCAGCTGTGGCCTTCCACTGCAATAAACTGACAACGTGTGCCACAATTGAGATTCCGCTCGAGGGTTGCCTCTACGAATTCGAAACGATGCTTTAGGTGCGTGATGGGAAAGTGTCAAGCGGTCGGGGGGGGGCACATCATTGACAGTTGGTTAATATCGGAGATCATGCATTATGTGGCTTGTGGTGTGAAAGTTCGTGGTGAATATAGGTGAACGTGTGCTTGGACTGCTGCACTCATTGCGCTTGTGGAGCTTCAATTTCGCGTTATTTCTAGCATTGATGGGCTTTCCGACATTGAAGTGAGAGCCATACTGGATGGACGAACGAGTTTGTGAAAATATGCAATATTTGGAGATTCAGATATTGACATTTTCTCGAGCAAAGAAGAGACAAAAAGCAGTCGACGTCTACAAAAAAATTTGGATAAATAGAAAACAGGCGATTTGAGTTCGCGTTTTATTCTATTCTGTAACTAGTACGTGTGTTCGTTTGTCTATAAAAAATTTTATGTTCAAATATAGCTTTAAAATTTAATTGTTTAAAGAATTTGATTTTGTTTTCTGAATTTAAGCCTTGTTTTTGAATGATCGAAGAATTGCGAGCTTAGACACTTCCACACATTTAATTACCATCTGATCAAATTTGACCCGGACTGATCTACTAAACTGAACCGAATCGATAAACATTTTATTCCTGGCGACGTAAGCCCTTTTTTCATCTTCGTATAAAATTTGATCGTCATATGTCAATTTGAGGATATGTGGCAACTGTTCGTATGCGACGTGAAGAGTTAGTCTTTCCAGTAGAATCAAGGTAACGAACTGGTTGAAAATGCCACAGAAATGTTTTGTGAAGTCAAAATTGTTAAGACATCGAATACTTGCTATCAATTACTGTTAATAACGATAACATCGAATAAATTAAAGAGAGAGTGATTGAAAATCGTCTTGTTGGCATTAGAAAAATATCGGAGGATCTCAACATCTCTTGTAAAGCCACACAATACATTTTCGTTACTTTTTTGAATATGAAGCGTGTCATTGCTACACTCGTATCACGGGATCTGAATCTTTTTTCAAAAACGAGATCGCAAAAGAGATGCCTGACAACGTACCTGAAAACCCTATATCAGTAAAATGCATTAGTAGTAGCATATAAATGACGTCACAACTTTCCTAAAATCTACCGAATGGTAGAAATAAACCGAAATCTAAAAGGTTAAAATCCGAAGAGATAATCAAAGTCATCTCAGCCGAGGATTATAATAAGTATCTAGAAATTGGTTAAAAGTCTGGCATGTGTGTATTGGCTCAAAAGGAGACTTCTCTAAATATACATACGTGGAATCGTACTTTTTTTATGTCAGTACTGATCAAATTTGATCAGATGTATATATTTTGCCACACTTTCTTAGAGTCATAGTTAGAAATACAACTTCTCATAGATTTTTTGGAGATGATAAGAAGAACTTGTTCACTTAACAACTCGAATCGGAAGAGGTATTGGATTGAAACGAAGAAAATACGAGCTTAGTCGAATGATAGATTAATCAGTAAGTTTAAAGTTCAAATATCATAACATAATCGCCTGTGCTGCGCTGGCAAAGATTTCTGCTCATATGGTTTCCGACGGCTCAGATATGTGCTGGCTTTGAAGTCTTCAATAGCATATGAAGTACAAATATAAATCTTGCCGCTGCTTTTCTTTCTACTGTCAATTTTTAATTGTCCTCAAGTGCGGAGTTCTTTACAAATTTGACATCAGTTAAAGACACCCCAATGTAAATTAAGCAAAGCTATTGTTCATTTGTACTACAAACTGCCCTCGGGGCAGAAAACCTCCGCTGCGAGCAAGCGAGACATGACAAACCGCTGACAACTCGCCATTGTAACGGCAATTCTTCTTTATTTATTTCTTCTGTTTTGATAATAAATTTTCGAGTGAAAACTTAATTTATTGCCGAGCTTTTGTGCGCACGGAAAAAGTACTCAATTGCCGGCGTGGGAGTTGGTCAGCGGAGCGTTGCACAACAACAAGTATAAAATAATAAAAAATATCAAATCAAAACAATTGAGTGTTACATAATCGGTATGCTGAGTGGGCCGGCAGCAAGCACTCGGATGGGAGAAATTCAATCTTATTTACTACTTGAGACCACAACAATAGAAGATTATTAAATGAGGAATTGTTAAGTTAACGGTAATGTAATGTAACGCTTGTCTGCTGCAGGAAAGACGGATAAACGTGAAAGAAATGTAAAGTGAATAAAGTAGGAAGAGCTCCGTAATTAACTGCTAAAGTGGGAATGTGCTGGTAATAAATTTTAGTAAAATAATTAATATAGTTAATGGTCCAATGACGCTCAGCAGAAAAGTAGCATAGCAAACACTACGCCATCAATATTTACAGGGTTTTTCCGGAAAGTAATAGGACTGGTTTTCTTCCGCAGTGAGTGGTGCAAGCCGATAAAGCAGCGTTCGTTAGAGCAGAGGTACGCGATTAAATTCTATTTGAAACTACTTAAATCTGAGACAGAGACGTTTGACATGATCAAGCAGGTTTACCCAGACGTTGCTTAAACAAGAAGTGGTGTGTTTCGTTGGCACCAAGCCTTTTTTCTTTCGAGTGGCACGCGCCTGCTTCTCCACGTCCAAAAAAGGAAAGTATGAGCAAATTCAAAGTGAAAATGAGCATCTGTCTTTTTTGACATCAAAGTCAACGGTCACCATGAATTTGTTCCTCCTGGACAAACCATTTTGAGACGACAGAAGGGATCCAAGCTGTATACACCTCGGCTCTCAAGATTATTCCGGAGAATGCCTTCCGCGACGCCATCAATGCTTGGAAATCGCGCTGGCAGCGTTACATCGAGGCAGAAGAAGCCTATTTTGAAACTTTTTAAAGAATTGTAACGATTGGTTCAATAAATTTTTTTAAATCGACTCAATCCTATCCTGCAGACTATGCTGAGGATTTCCAAATGCACTGAAAACTCATATTCTCCAGTCCGTAGTTTACATTTGATAGGCAATGGAGGGAAGAGATGAAAAGATGAAATAATAATTTTCTAAAAAGATCAAGGTTAAAGGTTGATAGACTGCTGCTTTTTCAAGTTATTTAAAACAAAAGATCGGAAAAAGTCCGCAAAGGGTACATATGGACTTTCCTTCATGACGCTTCCGCCAAGAGAAGCTCTACCGTCCATCGCACAGTCAAGGAATATTCCCAACAAATTGTCTATTAAGCACGTATGAACCCGGAGGTGCTGTGACCACTAAACCGACAATAGAAACCTCAGGCATCAACTTCTTAGAGTGTGATCTATGTTTGTCTGACAATGACTGAAGAAGCCTTGACTTTATCCTCCCAATCCTCATTTTCCCACTTACTTATAAGTCGTCCGGGATTATCACCAAATGCTATCTGAATTGCTTAATTGGCAAGTGTCATCGATAATCATCAATTCTGAGAACGCACGACAACAGGCGATACATCAATTTGAAATTTTTAATTTTAAAATAGTATTAAGTTGCGGAAATATGTGGAGCGTGAGAGCGAACGCGTGCGACTACTTTAAGCGGCTTTTCTACTTAAATTTAATCAACGCTTTTTGTGGATAAAAAATTGTGTTTGTGTGTGTGTTCGGATATGTATAGATTTCCATTTATTTTGAACGCCTTGCGTGTCCTTGACTTCACTGACTCCGGTGGCGCCGGTGTTGAAAGTGTGCAAGTTAAGCATCGCTCATGCATCACATTTGATTACGGCCCAGTCTTCTTAATTTCTCAGCTTAAATCAACATAATCCTTATCGCCACCGTTGCTTTCAATAGCACTTCAATCACTGTCCTGACTGCTTATCGCTTTTGCGTTCGGCTTATCCATTTGGCCTGTTCGCTTCGCTGCCTGTTTGCATTTTTTCTGCTCTGCCTCACATTTGTATACGCACACACGCCTGAATTTCTTATTTGTACTTTAGTTTCCTTCACTCGCAGGCCAACGCAATGGATGTTCGACATCATTACACTTTATCTTAGCCGGTCACGCATTTGGGCGCCACTGTCCACTCAAAGTGTGTGTGTGTGTGTATGTGTATGTGTGTATTTTGAATAAGGCTCACACCTTACAAGTACGGCTTGTGAGTTCTTCGACTGATGCTGCTTTTCGTTACTTTAATCGTTTCTCTCTCTTGGAGGCGCGCCTCGCCCAGTTGGGCATATGCCTCATGTTGGCCCTCATGGCTACGCTAATATGTCAACATCACAAGCACTTCATGCCGCCTCAAATTTCAACAACACCAGCACAAATTGCCACACACACATAAACACACTTAGATAAACTCGGCTGTTCGGCCGCTCAATCTTCGATGCCTGCGTACGCGTACGTCCGAATGGAGCGAAGTGAAATCGCTCTGGCAGCGCACGACAAATTGTCAACATGAAGATAAAGCAAAAGCAACAAAAGTGCAGAAGAAACATTGGTTCATTTCATGTGAGCATGAAACGGTAAAGCAGCCGGAGGCAATATGCCGCTCGCTCCTGCCAATCTCTCACGCTCTCCTCCACACTCGCACCCTGTGTTTTCTTCGCCGTTTTGCGATTTATTTTGTGTTCGCCATGACCGGCAGCGATGTTCGAAATAACGACAGGATCGACAACAACCGCCCAAAATGACTAATTTATGAACCATCAATCACGTTGCATGCCATTTGCTATGCAGCAGACGCACGCACGCACTTACACACACACACGCCTGCTCATTTGCCTATGTACGTATACTTCAGTAATAACCACGCGGCCGCTGAGCCAATTTCAGACTAGTCCGAACTAGCTCAGCTCAGCATGCTTAACTCGTCAGCTGACTTCCTTATTCAAACATCGATTTCACATCGCGTCTTTTGTGGAGAATGCTTCGCTAAAATGTTGCGCAGGTCGTTCAGCCTCCAAAGCTGAGAAAGTTGGCTCCTCAGCGCACAGGGCAAAGGAATAAAAGAGCTTCATATTCCAAAAGCGACAAAGCAACTGCTCGGCTTAGTACTAGTTGTGGACTAAACAGTAACTGAGTGATTGCAACTTTTACTGCATGAAATCTACGTGTTCGCGTTTGCTCACATCCGAGAATGTATGTTTTTGTATATATGCATAACAGTAAATTTGCGAACGCATTTCTTTTTAGCAACATGGACAAATTAACCGTTTTTTATTGTTGTTGTCTGGTGTTTTCTGTGTAAGGAAGTACCAGCAACCCGAATGTGATTTACAGCATCGTAGGCAAAATGTCCCGCACTTAAGATGTTTAAAAACTCTGTTCTTTTTGTCTTGGAAAATTAATAATGCAGACTTCGTCATCGCGTGAGTCTAAAGTGGGGTTGATTTATTGTGAGCCATGGACTTAGCGATTCTACTTTGTCAAAGTGATTTTTTATGGTTGCTTTGAAAAAGCAGAGAAGAAAAACAACCGGCGGGGATGCAACTTTTACGACAAATAGTTTGTCTTTGCTGTGTAAATTTAAATAGTCTTTAAGGAGGAGAAATTTATATCTAGGCCGTACAACTGATTTTTCTTCAGTGAAACATGAAAATTTATCGAAAGGTAACATGAAATCCAGACGTGAGATAGTCATTCACTATATACAAAGCTTAACTACTTAGAGGTTCCTTTTTTTTTGGCTCCAGCTAAGCATTCATTAAAGTTTTCTTTTCCTTCTAAATATCATTGTTGTTGCAGCTAAAGGGTGATCCATTTCGAGGTTTCCTACTTTTATAAAGAACAAATGCAGAAACCTTAAATTTAATGGGGAAGGTTTATTATAAATTGAAAGAACATTCTTATCTATTTCAAATGATGTGCGTAGCTACGTCTCAAATAGTCCATCCGTTGACTGGCGAATGACAGTCCCCCAGGAAAAAGTCGAACGGTGTGATATTACACGATTTAAGTGGCCAATCGCCCGTCCAAAATGTAAAATTATCTGCTCACCGAAGTGTTCTCTCAATAAATCCATTGATTGATACGTTGTGTGAGAAGTAACGCCATCTTGTTGATAACGAATGTTGATGATTCCACCGGTCCACAAACAGTTGTTTTTTTCTGGATGAAATTGCAGCTCTTGAATCTCTTCAGGTTACTTGAGCCAAAAATGGAATGAAAAACGTCGGATCTTCTTGATACTTTTCAAGAGCCCATAGAGCAAAGCTTCAGTTCTTGCACAAGCGTGTTTTGTAAGCTTTCAATTTAAGATCTCAACATAAAATGCGCCAACTCGTTTCATACATCAGTCCGGGTTGCGGCAAACGTCGCCGAGTCGACTCTCTACGATCTTCGTGTACACTCTCAGCTGCGGCTGTTATATTTTCTTCACTGTGTGCTGGACGTGGTCTATTCGGCCAAATATTATCCAATAATAAATGTTGAGTCTCAATATAGGTGATGGCGTTGAGTATAGTACGCCCAATACGCCGATTATGTTGACCATATGTTGAGTGAAGGCGCAAAACACATTCTTTACAGAAAGTTAAGTTTCAAAATAAAATTGAACGAGTTTTAAACGTTGTTCAGCCATAAGACTTGCTATGAGAGCTTGGGAATACTCACACGTGATCAATCAAAAAAACGTGATCAATTATAATCTTGTTATACTAGACTAGACTAAAAGCATTTTGGTATACAATTTTAATCACCTTAGAACTGGAGTAAAACCTCAAGTATTGAGTTTGATTGTGCACAAACACAAATAGATAAAAGTATAACCTTAAGCTGTTTCGATTGCTCAAATGAAGGTATTCGCTCATACCCAAAACTCGCTCAAAGTCACTTTCTTGCCACTTAGACTACTGGATTTGAAGATTTATGTGTTTAGCCTAGCTCAATCCAAAACTATCAGAAATCCTGATATATTTACAAACAGAAAAATTTGTATAATAACATTGCATACAATTTGGAAATATAACTGCAAGAGATATAATACTTACATCCTTATCACCCAAACGCTCGACGCGACAATGCAGGAAACCCGTCTGACCGACCGTCACCGTCAAGTTGCGCGGCACATCGAAGTCGAAGTAGGGCAGCAGGTTCGCTGGCGACACCGTCGTCGTTGAAGTTGTGGTCGAGTAGGAGCTCAGCGACTCTGCAAAAACAAAGAAAAACACAAGAGTTAGATGGGATGCCTTATTAAAAGCCGAGGTGTGACATTAAATCAGAAAAAATACGCAACCGAGCTTTGAGATAAAACTTTCCACCTTCAACAAAGCATGACCACGCTTCTCAAACTCTTCGAAGACTGAGGCATTTTTCACATTTTCATTTCCATGTGTTCGAGTCCATTCGTGAACAATATAGCAACAAAGTTTTATATGCTTTTTATTGTTATTTATAATTTTATCTTTTCTTCACTTTTATTGCCTTTTATTTGACGCCATGATACATGCTAAGCCCGCGCCTTGCCGCAAACGTGTCGACAGCGAAAATAAATAACGGAAATCATTATAAAGACTTGACGAAAAAATCCTTTTTGCGCCGCAAGGCAGATTTACTGCTATACAAATTGTGCCACAAAACAGTTAACTTGCCACATGCCACATGCCACACATGCACATGACGCCCGTACACCCCACGTCGAGGCCCGCATGCTTTGTGCAATTGAGAAAAAAGCTTGAGTGTTTTCAATTGCTTTGTTGACGGGAAGGATGTTTTTAATGCCGGAGTATGCCGCCTTTGTTTGATTTCTTGTTATAATTTCATGCGGCTTTCTGTGTTTCTTTCCGCTCAAGCCCCCACTCCTGCTGCTCACCTTGCCGCGTGAGTTGTTCGACAAGGCACGAACTCAGAAAGCCGCCGAAGCGGATACGCAATTGAGTGGCAGATAAAGACAGCCAGATAAGGAGACAACAAAAATAACAAAACATTTAACGCCCAAGTGTGTGTGTGTGTGCCTGAAATCGCTCTCGCTGTGAGCTCGCGAAACGCCGACTGTTTTGAGGTTTTGATTTTTTAAATTTTTACGGATTTCCGTGGAAACGCGGAAAATATGTGTGCTTGACGAATGTTGCCGTAGGCGTTGAACATGCGCGCTGAAAGTTTCATCATTGTTCTAGCGCAGCCACCCATCCACCCGGCGTGTTTCGCGCATCTTAATCCCAACAAATACTTTCACTTCTTTTTGCAGTTGCCCTTCCCCTTTCGCCACGTGCGGCTAAAAGGATTTCTAGTGGCAATCACCATGAGTGATGAATTTACTAAATGCAATGCTGTATTCTTTGAAAACAACTACTGCAAAGGGGTATCGCGTGCGGTTCAAGTGTGTGTGTGTCGAAAGTTTGTTGAACTCTTATCGCAGAACTTCTCAGTGAACCGAATAAAGAAAGGAAATCGTAAGCTTATAAACGGCTGAACTACGCTTGATAGTTCACTATATTTGGAAACGTACTAGGGTAGTCCATGAAATATAAACTTTCCAAAATTTTATAGACTCCTTAACCAAGACATGTGTGTACAGTATACATATTATGATCTTCAGAAGAAAATTGTGAACCCAGTTACTTTAAAAGTCTAATCCACAATCTGCGCTAACTACCATGGGTTAAGCCTCTTCAACATCACAAATGAGGTGCTATCGAGCGTACTGAGCTAAAGACTTAAGCCCACCGTTAACAAACTGGTTGGACCTTATCAGTGTGGCTTTAGGCCTGGAAATCAACAACTGATCGGATATTCACTATGCACCTAGTCTCGGAAAAGATCCGTGAAAAGTGGATCGACTCACATCACATCTTCGTCGATTTCAAAGCTGCTTTTGACAGCACGAACAGGAGCTGCATTATGCCGCGATATCTGAATTTGGTATCACCGCAATATTAATACGAATGTGTGAGCTGGCGTTGAGCAATATCAAAAGCTCCGTCAGGTTCGGGAAGGACCTCTCCGAGCCATTCGATAGTTTCAGAAGGACGACTTCCTTTCATGCGACTTTTTCAATCTGCTCTTGGAGAAAATAATTCGAACTGCAGAACTAAATGGGGAACGTACTATCGTCTTTAAGAGTGTACAGGTGCTGGCGTACGCCGATGATATTAATATCATTGGCTTCAATACCGCGCCGTCAGTTCTGCTTTCTCCAGAATGGATAAAGAAGCGAAGAAAATGGGTCTGGTAGTGAAAGAGGGCAAGACGAAATATCTCCTGCCATCAAACAGACACTAGGCTCCCACGTCACTTTTGACAGTCATAAGTTGAAAGTTGTAGTCGGTAATTTCGTCTATGCTCTTTTTCTGAACGCTTTTGAGGAGACATTGTTCTACCATAATCGTTTCAGCTAACAGATAAAGTGGAAAACAGACTTGTCAAATCTATGAAGTTCCAGAACTAACACTGCCAAGCCTTCTACACTTATTCATTTTATCCCAAGTCACCAAAAATATGTAAACTACTCTTCAAAATACGCAGTAATAAAGGCAAACCATTAATTTGTCTTTTATGAACATATTCAGATCCCTTTCAACTCTCGCTAACGCAGTTTAAGTGGCCTCACCTCCTACGCTGTCATTTTATGCCCCACCGACTGACAATTCAAAGTTTTAATATGACGCATCCATTAGATTATAATTCATGCTAAAAGCTAGAAGTATCTTCTAAGCACCTCCAAGAGTTGCCGAACTTCAAGAGGAATGCGAAGCGCCGCTTTTATACTCGTAAAATAAGACACCACTTTAGTTTGGCGTCACTTACGGCAGCAGCACAAAGGCACACAAACAATAATACGGCGAAAAAATGGAAGTACAATCGTAAACTCCCAAGCCTCCGAAGATCAATAAAAAGTAACCCGAAATGTTGTAAGAAATCATAAATATAAAAGAACCATAAACATGTGTATGTCTGTGAATACTAGTCAATGCTCCGCTAGTGGCGGAAATATTTGCACAGTGTAGACAAGAAGAAACACTGATGCGGTAATAAATTCGTGGCGACACAAGCTCTTCGAGTGTTTCATAAACATTCTCGAGAATGTGGCGGAATTTGCATATGCCCTTCTTTGTGCG
The DNA here is from genome assembly GCF_024586455.1 of Bactrocera neohumeralis. Lineage (NCBI taxonomy): Eukaryota > Metazoa > Arthropoda > Insecta > Diptera > Tephritidae > Bactrocera > Bactrocera neohumeralis. Next base: position 3,550,837 of record NC_065921.1, on the reverse strand, counting down.
GTGGAAATTTACAATAGAAAATACATATGGACATTCACATCAATCTCATATTCATACTTGCAACTATAAAACATAAATATACACTTTAGTGGCTTCCACTTGTTCCGCTATTAGATATGCTGAAGTGACAAAATTTGTGGATTGCTTTCAGTTACATAACAAGCTCAGTTTTCGGTGAGTTCAAGTACTTTCAGATAAGATAAGGCTGCGTTTACCCTTCATTACCCATAGTATATATACATATTTATTGTTTGAAGAGCTGAGCGGACAACACGATGCGTCCCGATGTGCTCAGCACAGATGGGCTGTTCGATTCTCCGAATTACCATGAAGTATTTGAAGCGTCCTAACGCGTTCTGTCCCGGTCTGGACTGACACATTACAAGTACATATATATCGCTCTGTGATTTCTTCAGCAGTTTTGAGAAATTAGGTAAGTTAAGATGACTTTCACATCACTTCAGACTGAAATCAGAATTGTTCGGTGCTCTACTGCCGATTGCAAACGCAACGTAAAATACTTTTTCTTCTTCTTTTTGCACTAAGTACCGCTCGTACCGCCCTCGTTTAACCGATACTTTTAACTTTCTCTGAAAGGAACTTTCACTTTTTGTTATTCGCTCCAGTTTCCAGCCAACTGCCGCAGCACGTCAGTGCTCGCATTTCACCGTTGGAGTCACGATCATAAAATAAATTTCTGCAAAGTGGATGTTATTTATTTCTCTCAAAGAAGAACAACAACAAACATATAGAGTTAGAAAAATGTAGAAGCAATTTCTCCGTGCGCCCTTTTGAAGCGCACCAGGCAACTTTTCGCCACTCACAGCTGAACTTACCCACGCTGTTGTTGCGCTATGCTCCATGTCGATATTCGCATTGTTGTTGTGCGCAATGGGCGTGAAATCTTGGTCACGTACGTAATTGGCATAAACTTAAAATTAGCTCCTTACATAAATCTGATGAACATTGATAAACAATACTCGTAAATTCGTGGCCTTCGCGACTCGAACAGCAGCAGATGGAGAAGCGCACCGAGCGAATATGAAAGGCGGCGTGACGTGGAAAGCCTATCATGAGCAGAGTGTGGTGCATGGAAATTTCCTCCACGAAGCGCCCCCATGCTTTCATATGTATGTTTACAAAACAAAGGGAATTTGGCGAAATTTTCTCATTCTGGCATATTCCTCCACCTTCGACACACATATTTACGGCTGTGCTGCGATTTTAGAAAACAAATGTTCTGTTATGTTTTCGTAATTTAAATGCCGTCACGTAGCTGGCAACGCATTAAGTTAAACTTGAACTCAGTAAATAAATATAACCTTATTTAGGGAAGAAGAAGAGCAGGTTGTGCGGTAATACAAAAGTCTATTAAGCATATTCGCTTATCTAAAGCGAAGTTAGTTAGAAGCTAGTTGTGTGATAGCTCTACTTTTAAGAGATCTCAACTCTTAAAGAAAAACAATTAAAAACGCTTTGAAGAAACAGTAACGTGTTATAAAATCTTCATTTAGATGACATTTGTTGCATTCTCTGTATTTTCTATTCCCAACCAACTTTTTTGAGGAAGGAAATTTTGAAGTAAAAACCCCATGAAGTTGGGATTTGTTCATTACTTATCTCTTCTTGCTGTCTTTTTGATGAAAATCTGGCTTCCACTTATTTTAATTTAATTCTCAAATTGTTCCTCAGTGCGACCTAGAGCCAGCTATTGTCTTCTAAGACCTTCTCGATGTCTAAAACTATAACTGCATCACAATATCTTTGCATCTTACTTCAAACAACGAAACTATATGTTCAAAGAAAGATAAACAATTCTTTGCTAAGCCACATTTCTAACCTCCGACTCTTAAATATGCTTGTCATAATATTCTATATATGTGTGTTACATTCTAAGCAAATTCAAGCACAAGCAAAATCATATAAAAAATGATTTTTCAAAGCTTTGCAATTGCTCGTAAATTACGTCACAGAAGCTAGCTTTTGAAAAACAGAGCGGAAGGAGTCAACTAATAATATTTAGAACTCAACACACGCTTTAATAATCCATTGGATCTTTAGTTTATTGCACTTTCCCCACAAGGCAGTCACAAAAGTGCGGGCGACAACGCGACACGTTGCCAGAGAAACGAAAAAGCACAAGAAACAGCAGAGAAAGGGGACGGAGGCGAAGGAGAGCAAGCTCAGGGCAATGCGTTTTACTCACAAAGTGAAAGTTGTCAAGTAGCGAAAGCAAAACGTATAACTGGTGGGGAGAGTTACAACAATGCACTCCTGTCAACGCTCAGCAATGATAACAACAAAAAGTACGTCACAAAATCAAACACAAATCCAATGAGATTATGTAATACGATGATATGCAAATATGAAATGAAATAATAATAATAAATCAAAATGCCACCGAGCTAAGCAGGAAAGAATAGTGAATGCAGAGGTAAGAGAAGACGGGACAAATATGAGCGTTTGTACATAGCAAAGGCGTACAGTGACCGCATTTTTAGAAGCATCAAAGACTGAACATATAGCATACTTAAGATCATACTTATTTGCCGAAACTTTTAGCTACATATATACAGGAGTATATTTCTTTAAATATATTGGGAGGTCTATAGTTAATTAGAAGATCGAAAGCATAGCGTTATTATTAGAAAACGATAAAATGTATGTACGCTTCATACCTAACCATCAAGTAATAAATCTTATCTGCCAAATGAAAGAGGTCATCGAAAAGAATATGAGTGTGATACAGTTCACCTTTGAATAAGGCTTCACACCGCAACAACCAACCGGTGTTAAAGCTTTGATTATTCAGCTTCGATTAAGAGGTCGTCTCAGTGTGAAATTTACGGAAAATCTAAACAGATTAATAATGTTTTTGAATTGCGGCCGCAATCGTAGACATCGTGCAAGAACTTTTTTTAGTGTCATTTCAACATTTTATTTAACTATTATACACCCAATAAAAAACATAAGCAAAAATAATTTTGTATTTGTGATGAATTTATTTATAAAAAAAAAACCGGACAGTTTAGTTAATTTCAACATTATTAAAAAAAATTGCGAAAATCAGTGATTTTTCGGAGGGATCCCTTAATTCATTCATTTCGAACTCAAACTTTTTAAAATCTATTTTTAAATCCTGAACTTTTCTTAAAAGTCAAAAATCAGTTGTTGACACAACTTTGTATTCTCCCTCTTTGTTTTAGTTTAGGAAATATTCGAATGAAAGATATTTAGGGTGTACTTACAACCTGTCATAACGCATCGTAAAATCATAAAATCATAAATTTTTACAATTGTTTTTAAAAAATTGTTGTTGTATTACATGCAAAAATGTGTTTGCGCAATTACAATTTTCAACGCTATGTTTTCGCTGCGTGTTAACTTTATGATACTATATAAAATCCCTAATTAAAAAATGGTTTTGAACGTAATACATAAAAACACATATATAAACATAACTACATCATTAGACATGCCACAAGTACTCTGCTTACATATGTTCGTAACCATGTAATGTAAACTAATGAAAACAAGTAAGGAAGGGCTAAGTTCGGGTGTCACCGAACATTTTATACTCTCGCATGATAAAGTGATAATCGAGATTTCATTATACGTCATTTACATATTTTTCAAATACCGTATTTTTGTAAAGTTTTATTCCGCTATCATCATTGGTTCCTAATGTATACATACATATATGTATGTCATACAGAGAAGGCATCAGATGGAATTCAAAATAGCGTTATACTGGAAGAAGGCGTGGTTGTGAACCGATTTCATCTATATTTCGTACATGTCATCAGGGTGTTAAGAAAATATTATATACCGAATTTCATTGAAATCGGTAGAGTAGTTCCTGAGATATGGTTTTTGGTCCATAAGTGGGCGAGGCCACGCCCACTTTCAATTTTTCAAAAAAGTCTGGGTGTAGCTTCCTTCTGCAATTTCTTCCGTAAAATTTAGTGTTTCTGACGTTTTTTGTTAGTCCGTTAACGCACTTTTAGTGATTTTCAACATAACCTTTGTATGGGAGGTGGGCGTGGTTAATATCCGATTTCTTCCATTTTGAACTGTATATGGAAATGCCTGAAGAAAACGACTCTGTAGAGTTTGGTTGGCATAGCTATAGTAGTTTCCGAGATACGTACAAAAAACTTAGTAGGGGGCGGGGCCACACCCACTTTTCCAAAAAAATTACGTCCAAATATGCCCCTCCCTAATGCGATCCCTTGTGCCAAATTTCACTTTAATATCTTTATTTATGGCTTAGTTATGACACTTTATAGGTTTTCGGTTTCCGCCATTTTGTGGGCGTGGCAGTGGGCCGATTTTGCCCATCTTTGAACTTAACCTTTTTATGGAGCCAAGGAATACGTGTACCAAGTTTCATCATGATATCTCAATTTTTACTCAAGTTACAGCTTGCACGGACGGACGGACAGACGGACGGACAGACGGACGGACGGACAGACAGACATCCGGATTTCGACTCTACTCGTCACCCTGATCACTTTGGTATATATAACCCTATATCTGACTCTTTTAGTTTTAGGACTTACAAACAACCGTTATGTGAACAAAACTATAATACTCTCCTTAGCAACATTGTTGCGAGAGTATAACATGTAATGTAAACTAATGAAAATGATATGTTGTAAACCCTTCGGGCAAGCTAACAACCACGTGAGCCCATAGAACGCTCGTTCAGATTTCGAAGAATTCCAGAGTTGTAATGACGCAAATGTCAGCAATTGCTTACCTAAGCAGCTGGCGCAGTCAAGTCGCGTTCTGTCGCTGCCATTGAGGATAAGGAGAGCAGATTGAGAACAGGCGAGTAGTGGTGGAGGAGCCAAGCAAATGTTGTCTACAGCAAAGCCATGAATCCCGCTACATTATAGTTACTTAAAAACTGCATCCGTGCACAGTTAAGTGCATTTATTCATTCATTCATTCATAAGCAAGCAACATTCATTTTCACACACACACACACACAGCCACTCAAATTCTTTCGGATAAGCAAGCTAAAGTGAGCGCAAGGTCAAATGATTATAAATAAATATGGAAGAACTATTTGCATACGCTCGGAGAACGAGTGCGCTGCTTAGTTGCGTATTTTCAGCAACAGCGACAACAAGTCCGCGCCCTTGACACACACAGTCCCACACACACATGCGCATGTTGAGTGCTTAGTTTTCCCAATCGCCTGCTCAGACTCATAAGCCTTTGTATGTGCGGCGCTGATTGGGCGGCGGGGCGTATGAGCGACACTCATTGCCAGCGCTCACTCTTTTGCCTGCCGCCTGTCGGCTGATCGCCTCTGTCCTGCCCACGGCCTGCCACCTGCCGCCTGCCAAAGTGAGGCTGTCTGCCGGCGACACTAAGTGCAGCACTCGAGTCAAGTGCGCACTTCTTCAAGCAGCTTGCTCACAGTGCAGCACAAAAGTGCGAAGAAATGAATGCAGAAAATGCAAAGATTTTAAAGCAGCAGAAAATCGCAATAAACGAATCAGCAGTGCAATGCGAAGTATTTATTTTCTCTGGAAATATGTGAGCGCACAAGCACAGCCAAGCGTGTAGACGAGTTGAGCGCATTTGCATACGCCCGGGCATTTTCGCCAACAAGTACTTGTAATAATAATTTAATCCCACTTAATTCCCAAATAAACGGCTTTTGTATGTTTGAGTGTACACATAAGTGTGTGAGTGTATGCGGGTGTATATAAGAAGCACGTTCAAGGGTAGGGAGCGCAAGCTTGCGGTCTATTGCTGCTCATCACTTTTAACCACAAAGCAAAATAGTTTGTAGTTAAATTTAAGTAGAGGGATGCGCTCCTGTTGCTCGTGGTGACTTAGCCTACTTCGTCAGCAAGATTACAATCGTAATCAGTCTAAATTACGCAACATTTCAAGATGTTATCTAATACCAAAAAACATGCTGCGTTTTGGTCGGTCCGGAGAAGAACACAAAGTCTTCTCAGCAGTCGGTTCTTACGAGCAACGATCAAAGCAGATGCCACTATCGCTGGTGAGTGATCGTTTAGCACCTCTTGCCTTAATATGCCCAATACCAGGCTAACTGACTCTAGCCACATTATTCTCAGCACAAATGGTCTAGCGGAGGCCGTCAGGGCTTCTGCTGAGAAATCTGATGCTGTAGCCCCGACAATCGCCACTATAAAAGGCTATTGGATTGACTATACTCCTCAAGAGGGAGATGTCTTAGCTAATTTTATATATTGGGTAGTCGAAAAAGACTTTTCGTATTTCTAATCAAACTTCAACATATTTTTTATATTTATAGTGAACTTTAATGAAGCAAATATGTAGCATTTTGGTCGACCATGTTTTGCCATTTTCCCGCTAGAGACATTACTCCATGAGTGTAAATCGAAATTTCGAAATTTCCAGAACGGGGTGAGCGAACCACTGTTGTGCAACAGGAACTGATACAACATCGTCTCCGTAAACTTTACAAAATTCATTAGTGACTTGCGTGACATTCTTCCTTTTTTATACAAAAGTTTCAAAGTATAGCGAATTTCTTCATATTTTTTACTAATTTTTGAACGGCTGTAACTTAACCCCGAATTTAATTTTTTTTGGCTGAATAAAGCTTAAGATCTCACCTTTCCAACACTATATGGTAGGACACAATATTATTGATAGCACTGGAGATAAACGACATACATATATTGACAAAATACGTAAAGTCTTTTTCGACTTCGCAATATGTGGAAATTATATTGCCTCTTGTGGAAAGCCATAAAGTTCATGATTCTTGCAATGAAGTACACTCTCGTTGTGTTATTATTAGTTGGGAATGGTTTGTAGCTCCTCCATCTGGATTCAGTTAATACTAGACGAATAAGCTTCGTATTAGCTCGGTAAGCGCTATTGCAAACTCTTTATATAGATCAAAGAAGGTCTATTGAACTCCTACTCTCTGCAGAGTTCATCTTACAATGGTTGTAAAAAAGTTAGCAACTAATTTCTCAATAAACACCCAACCCGTGATGCTATGAATGTAGCAGATGCCAAGTTTTGAATCATGCAATCTAGAAACATCTAAGCATAATATTTTCTTGAAAATCCGAGGTTAAAACACTTTGCATCTTATACCTTTAGCTACCCATGACATCGAAACTATTTGCCGCAACCGATGTTTGAAGGCCTCGAGGCACGAATTTCTTGATCCATATCTAGGAGATTTTTATATCTCAAAAGTCAATTCTACAATCATCCAACCCATGTCCACCCTAACCTTTGACCAGCGCTTGATGTGAATTGCAAATTCATAAAAAAAAACAAATAATTTGCACTCACAAACACGACACAGTACTTCTCGTCAAAAAATTTGCATAAAGTTGTTTTACTCAACCAAAAATCAAATTTATTTCTCGCACAAGCATATTCATTGTATTTTTCGGACATATGATTGTCATCAAATAAATGCTCGTAAACAGAATTTCTGTTAAATTTATACGAAGTTTATTTTTTGTTATTTGCAGGTGGACAGTCGGTGAAACTCCCTGTCACTTGCCGCGATGTCTGTATTCTAAAACTCAAATTCGGACAATAAATGACACTGGCAGTAAATAAAGCTGTAGACACACGCCACAAGCACGGCACCGTGCAAAATGACCATTTTTCCCAAAAACTGCAAACACAACTAACAGTAAAAATAATTGCGAGAAAAAGTGAATTTTTGCACATCAAATTGACAGTTTTTTTTCTGGGTTAGAAAGGTGTGTGCGTTTTGCGTGTTTTCAGTTGAAATCAAAAATATTTTTCTTTGATTTTTTTATTTTAATAAAATTTGCACCCTCACACCATACCGTTATACAAACCAAATAGGGATTTTCGGATTGTAAAAGGAACTACGAATTTATTTAAGCGCTCAATAATTAAAGTTTTCTAAATTGTTTTTTTAAATGTATAGAATAATTATAAATATATAAAATAATAGTGAAGTGAATTTCTAAAACTTCGAAGCCGTTTCAAAGACACAGCAGAGCGATAAGTTGGCTCTCGGAGTGTTTAAACACTTTTAAAACCAGCTTAATCGATTGTCTGAAATTTCTGGGGTACACTAAGTACATTTAAAAACGTGCAATGAACTTTTATTAACGAAAAATTCCCCAAATTTAAATTTTTTGTGGCAAAAACTCAAATGGAAAACGAAAAACTTGCAACTTTACTTTTAGAAACAAAAATCCCTTAAAAGAGACCATCAAATGGGATGGCCCCTTCAGTGCGAATGAAGCCTTGGTTTTGAACAGACTTGTATTGAAAGTTAAGATGTTTAGTTTTCCAAGAGGCTAGATGTGAAAATATTGAAGAGCTTAATCTATAAACAACGTCCATCAATAGGGATGGCGTGATTGTGACAGCTCATGGCGGCGTGTTTCTTTACGGAGTTGTATCCAATTTTATTAGCGTTAGTTCAGTAAGATTTTTAAATTCATCATCTTACGTTACACTTTGGTATAATGCTTAGAAATGATCCAATATATAAACGCTAAAATAAATTCACGTTCATAAAAAAATTAACAAATGCATGTTCATCGAAAAAACCATCTTCTCAGATGAGACCCATTTCTGGATTAATGGCTTCGTCAACAAACAAAATTTTCGCTATCGGGGTGAGTCAAGTAGATGTCGGACGGTGCAGGAAGCGGAATTACATACATTCTAAACATTTACGCCTTCGTGCAGATTGTCGTGGGGTGGCAGCAGCGTGCCTTATTTATTTATTTTTTTTTTTTTTGAAATGAAGTTAAATAAGCCATTACCAGCAATAGCGAGTGTTATAGCAAGATGTTGGTCGGCTTTTTTCTCCGGAATTTGATCAAATCGACGCCAACGATCTCTGTTTGCAAAAAGATGGTCGGCTCATGTTTCACTTCTAAACATGGACACATTGCGTCCAAAGTTTGTAGCCAGTCTGGTTACCTTTAAACGCATTTTCTTCAAAACAGTTTTCAAATTTGCTTGAGTGAACACTTGAAGACAATCGGTCCGAGAACTATGAAATTCTTCAGTTTGTTCTGTATATATAATAGTTTGATATGTTGACCCACCAGTGTTTTCATCTGTTCGAATCGAATTTTGGGAGGCCAAAACGATAACAATTTTTGGAAAATTCAACTCATTTTCAAAAAAGTCGTTTTGTAAATTTTAGTTTTTTGTTTGACCGTAGATCAGTTTATAATATTACAGATATTTTTTTTGTTTCATACACGAAGAAAGACGGAATCAATGCAGCTGTAAAAGAACTTCTTTAGCGCGGTAGGAGATCTCGTGTAACAAAAAAAAAGAAAAAAAATTTTCCTTTAACAATTTTACTCTGTCTCCATAAAATATGAGTAAATATAGCTTTAAACCTCCAAAATAATAATTTTTTTTAACTCGAAAAATTTGCTTGTTTTAAACTGTTACGTCAGAGGTGCCGCTTAAGTAAATAATATATGTATATATATATATATATATATATGTGTACGTAAGTATATGTAATTACATTTCACTTCACTTTAAAAATCATGAAAAAATTGATTTTAACTATTTTTGATTTGATTTTATAAAAGAGATGAAATTCTAAGCATCATCCCTTCAGAAAAGCGATTGCTTAGGGCGCATAAGCCCATTCCTGGCCTCAGTTTTCACACCATTGAGGCATTATTTTAAAGTATTTATTTGAATATATACATACAAATGTGCATACATACATATATATATGCTATTCAATACAGTCATAAATAATTGTAGACCTTTCAACACTCATTTGTTTCCCAGCATTTTGGTGAATATAATGATATATGAAATAGGTTGCTGTCATTCACTAATGTCAACCGATTTTTCAAGTAAATTATATAAAAGCAAAACATTTCTGTTTCTTAAGCTCACACAGCTCTTATTCAACAATAAATGCACCTTAAAACCCATCAATAAAAATACAAGAAAAAATTGCAACAATTCTTGAGTTTTCAATTACGGAAAATTGTAGTTAAGAAAGTCAAATACAAACGAAACCGCAACACAATAAACAGTCAGTCAGAAGTGCATATGCCTTATAATAAACCGTTTGAATGTTTTCTATCACATTGAAAAGGAAGCGAGGAACAAAAGATTCATGCAACAATGCACCGACAACCGGCAACAGCCCGCAATTGTCACTTATGCGGTTGCAGCCACAAAATTCACTCTGTTTTTGCTTCGTTGCAATTCTTTCATGCCACCAACACACACACACACGTACGCCTTGTGGCGCTGAAATGTTATCAGCAAAACTCCAGTTGGTGCCCGCTGCCGAGTGTGGCTTTTTAGTAGAGTGTAGGATGCACCGATGCAAAAGAATATAAAATTAGATGAGAATGTCAGAAAAACCGCTAACAATGCTCGAGCATAAAATGGTTTGCTGCTGCTGCTTGCTGCTGTCAGCTTCTTGCTGAACTCTCAATTATTAAATATGTTGCTGGCATATTTGTTGTTCTTATGTTATGTGTGTTATGATTCGGAGCAGCGCGTGAATATGCCAAGAATATATTATTTTGCTTCACTTCCAGAATTTGTACATGTCCGTGCAGATTTGATGTGGCGATGCCTCATAAATTGTCGACAGCAGAGAAATTGTCGAGTCTAAAGTGTGGAATTTATAATTTTTTTGAAATTTTTGTGAAACCAAATATTTTTTAGCAAGTTTTTATGGTTATAAGCTAGGAACGAGCTTGTGTGGCTGTTTTTTTCCTACAGGGGGTCTCGAAAATGGATAGTGAGATACAATTGACTATTACTGCGCAATAACATATGGAAAATATATAAGGAAACAATATTCTAGATATGAACATGCTTATTTTAGTTTCAAATAACTAGGCTGTTTATTTTAAAGCTAAAGTAAAAGAAACAAATGGTGACTGTCACTAAGAGAATACGCAGTACTCAAAATGTTGTCAAACAAAAAAATCTCTTCAATTGTTTTGTTGGGCTTTCTACTAGATTGGATATCCAATAATGGAGCTGAGAAATTACGCCTAGGTATCTCATAATCCTAAAAGTTTTTTGTACAAAAACAAAAAACTCTTCTTTTTGGAATACCTGGACTAATTTTCTGAAATGATATTAAGGTTAACACATTTTTCGTTTTTGAAAAGAGCGCATATCTTTCACCAATTCTAGGTCATAAGACAATGCATTATTTTTCAGCGAAATTATGGTCAATTAACCATCTTGTGGTTCTATGTACGTTTAAAAAAAATTCCAACCATTTTGGAAAGGAGCGCATATCCCGGACAGTCTACTATATTGCTTATAGTGTTCAGCCGTTTAAAGTCAGCTACTTTGAGGGTCTATCCTGTCCTGTAGTTTTTAAACCCTGACAGCATTACTCTATTAGCACTTAACCAACCATTTTAAAAAGCCGCTTCAAAAGCAAGGGAATTGAGTGTCATATGAATTGACGCCAAGAGACGTTGAAAGACGATTTTGCATGTCTGAAATGCTGCTTGAACGCTACAAAAAGAGTTGGGTTGTGATTTATGATGAAAAACAACAAACTATACATGAAACCTGACCAAACTCCAAATCAACGGCAAAGCTAAATATCTATGACGTCAAGGTATTGTGGTTGACTCTTCATTCGGTGAGTTCGCGAGGACGTGCTGTAGTATGAGCTTCCAAAATCGCGAACCGGTTCTCTTCACGCATCTTATAGACTTTCTGACCACCATTTGATCCGGTCGTTGCAGAAGACCCCCACTGAAAAACGGTTCTCAACAGAACAGGGTATAAAAAATTACTTGATTATTTTTCAACCGCAAAGCCGATGCGGTTCTTCTGGTTTAGAATCCACAAATTGCCAGAAGGATGTAAAATTGTTATAGATATATACTTGTAGATTGACAATACTTTGAATAATATGTACATGTATGTACATGTCTTACTTAAATAAATGCTCAAACTTTGCAACAAAAAGCCTCATGCATAAAGTTACTATTTACAGACCGCAATCTTTAGGATATTGTTGACAGCAGCGAGATAACAAGAACCAAAAGCGCAAGGGGACTCAAGAACTGAACTTTTTCTATTCCTGATACTACAATGTTTCTCATTATTAATTTTACGATGTTCGATTAGACCTACGAGTATGGGCTTAGAACTTTTACACTTGAATACTTATATTTTTCATATTTCTATCGCATTTGTGTTTTTTGTTGTTCTCTTTCTTTCCTATCAATTGCATATGATTAATAATACAAATTTGTTTATATTCTATTCTAATGTCTATAATTTCATTTTATTTTTATTCTTGCTATTCTTGGGCTATGGCTACGTTATGTAAACATGTATGTATGTGGCTGTAAAAGATAAATTTGCGCAAACAAATTTCGTAAACACATTTTGATAAAGAGTCCCACAGCAATCAATTTTCCTTCGCCCGCCTAATGCATTGCGCAAATTTTTCACTTTTATTATTTTATATTTCACACAGAAACTGCAAACATTTGCCGAAGTTAACAAATTGCTGCAATAAATAAAATATAAAGACCGACCAGATTTTCATGCTTTGTTGTAAAGTTGAAATTTGCAATAAAAGTGCGGAAAATTCACCATGCCCCAGCAAACAGCACACCCATAACTGCAAGTGTGTGGGTTGCACACGTGTATGGATTTTGGCTTCGATATATTATAGTGTTAACTAAATAAATTTGGAATGTCTCTATGTACGCACAACAACAATGTCTCCTGATCATTACCCGGGCGATTTGTGTCCTTGTGGGTACGCAGTTGTAGTGCTGGCGTCTCAAAATTTGTGAAGTTCTGGGTGAAATTGAAAACCCCTTAATAAAACAACAATTGATACAAATGAAGATAAATACAGACAGTTCCTAAAACTATTTTTATTTATTTATTATCATTATATTTTAATATTTGTGGATTTTAAACCTATAAACTTAAAAACAATGACGTATGGAAGTATAGGAATGTGTGCAGATTCTTGAATTTGTTTATTTTTCAAGAAAACAACAAAAGCTATAATGCTGCACCGAAGTAATATACCCTTCACAGGATTTCTAGTAACTATGTGTTCAGTTTTATGGAGATTACTATATAAGCCGATTGAACAATTTTTAGAAACATTATTATCTATACCACATTTCGTGAAGATACATTGTCAAATGTGAAAGTTTTCCATACAAGAACTTGATTCCGATCGTTCAGTTTGTATGACACCCATATGTTATAGTGGTCCGACAAATGAGCAGCTTCTTGAAGAGAAAATGACGTTTGCAAACTTTCAAAACGATATCTTAAAAACTGAGGGACTAGTTCGTACATATACAAACTTACAGACAGACGGACATGGCTAAATCGACTCAGCTCAACATACTGATCATTTAATTATATACTTTGCTTGGTCTCCGACGCTTCCTTCTGGGTGTTACAAACTTCGTGACAAACTTAAAATTCCCTGTTCAGGGTATAGTTATGCCCACAAAGTTTTCGAATATTATGTTACCTCAGCTTCACTCAACTCAATTCAATTCAACCCAACTCAACTCCAAAGAATCAGAGCGTTACCACTAAGCTTTTAAGCTTTGATAAGCACTGATTTGAAACAATCCGTCTGCACTTTTTATTATTATTTATTTTATTTTTCTTTATTCATTTACTTTTTATTTTATTAATTTTTTATGTAACCCTCTTTTAGCTTTGGTTTTCGGTTATCAATAACCGCAACGCATTTGAAGCGGTTTATTTGATTTATGAATGGCGACTTGACCAACCGATTCCTGTCAGGTTATAAATTGCTGAAGGGTGTATGGAACCACACACATTCACATACTCACAGGAACACATACGCGTTGGCCTGACAGCTAGAAAAATTACATTCGAAATTACGCTGCCACTTGCAAGCGCTCGCTGACCAACACGCCAGAACGTTGAGTTCTCCGGGTGAATCCCCCGGTTGATTGATTCTAATGGAACATGAAGCAAAATGATTGCAGCAATCGCGTTCGATTTTCGCATAGTCAGTGTGTTGCTTGATAAATTTAAGCATTTTGTAACTTTTCGTTATTAAAGATTGAAATATATCCCAAAAATAGGTAAATATTTGCAATAAATCCAGCAAATTCACCTTGGAGTTTATATGTGTGCAGTTTGGGAACTACTTTTGGGCGCTTGAGCAGGAAAAACATTATAGTTAAGCACAAGCAACTAGAGTCACTACATTATAAATGATTAGTTTCAATATTTTCACAAGCCAAAATGCGTAAAATAATTCTACTTTAGTAATAAATCAAACAGTGACCTTTCCTCCACGGTTCAGCAAGGAAAACAATCAATTAGAATCCATTTGGATGAGATCGCCAATAAAACTTTCTCTGCAGCCACTTATACGTGTCGCCGTTTCCATGCCCCCTACTTGCCATGCGGCGCACACAGAAAACATCAATTCGTCAGAAAAACGCGTGTAAATGCCACAAAAATAATTTAATTGCTTGAACAAGAAGAAAGCGCACGAGAGCGTCTGCATGCATGCTGAGAGCAGTGGCAACACGATTGCCAATTAATCAAAACATACTCGACGAGCCACAAGTTGACGAACGCGCGGCTAAAAAACATATCTCCAACACATCAAATGCCTGTCGAATTAGGCGACATGTTTGTCATACTCAATGAGTCGCATGTATAAGCGCTCGCCGAACAACACAAAACAGCCAAAGGGAGCACCCGCACCCAACACCTGCGACACAGCGTACAGTAGGTGCAAATATTTGCGAACAGCGCTCTTCATTCTGTAAAGTACTCCAATGCTAAATGAATTTATGTATTGTGGATAGGCAGATAAATCTGCAGAAAAATAATAATAAATCTGTAAAAACAATATTGATTTGTTGAAATTATATTTTTATATTTCTAAACTAGATATTCACAAATATTTCCCCACTTCACGGGCCTGTAATTCGACAATTTTCTATTTTTATTCTCTTGCAACTGGTTGCTATAGAGTATGTAGTTTTGTTCACCTACCGGTTGTACGTATCACCTAAAAACCTAAATCACCCAAATGACAAGGATGACGAGACAAGTTGTGGTCCGGGTGATTGTCTCTCCGTCTTTAACGATATGTTTAACCGACATGTGGTAACCAATGTATGAGTTATTTCAATTTTTCACACCAATTTTGAGGTTATGTGGAAAATCTGTTAATATGAAGTTGTAAATCTTTTAATTGCCTAAGATTTACTGTAATTGCCTATTATGGGTCGAAACTCTGTAAATATAAATGTGGCCGAAATGTGGAAGAAATCTGGAGACCCGATGTTATATTCAATAGTGATCAAATTTTGAAATTTTGGTACTGTGTTTCGAGCGTATTCATATACTTCGCCTGCTTTCTAGATTAGTTAGTCATCAAAAGTTTGACTATACAACCTTCGATTGCTTTCATTTTTCTTCCTAAAGTCTTCGTTTTTGTAAACTTGATTGAGGGTACGAAGTTTCCATGAACTACTTTTCAAGAGAAACTTATAAGTGAACCCCAAAACACTTACAGTGGTAGGTAAAAGTGCAGACATTCCATTCAGAGCGGCTTAAAACGAATTATTTTTAAAAAATATGTTCCAAACTATTCCTCACTCGGCCTCTCGAAAATTAATTATTGCCTGAGGGTGTGTGCTTGTATAGATTTTGGTATAACAGCATGTTGTGGAGCTTTCTACATCCACATACTCGGCAGAAAACGCCCCTGCACAAGTACGAGTTTATGCTCTTGTTAAACCGGCAGCCTCCCACGGTCTGCCTACAAGTGCAATGGTGTCCTTGCTTATTGTCTTTCGAAGCGAAATTTTAGCTAAGAATTAATTAATCTTTACCCCCGGAATATTGTCATATCACGCACACAGAGAGCGCACAAATCTGTAGGACGCAAATTCGTAGAAAATAAAACTAAAAATAGTTTTCATGAGTGAATGAAAACACGATTATTATTCTGAAGAAATGGGGGACAGTGCTTTTCCATTGACGCAAATGAAATAAAGAGACACAAAAGGGCTGCCAACTGCTCTTGTGTCTACCTCTGCTCTGCTTGACTGACTTGTCAAGGTATTTGCTTGTGAAATCAACAGCAAAATATATTCTGAGTTGAACAAAAGGAAGTGAAATTACTAAAGTTTCACAACTGTCCTTTTCTGTTGTCATTCAATTCACAGAAACTAAAATAAAAGCATTTTTCCAAGCAAATAATTCTTTGCGATTTTCATATGCACACCTACACAGGAAAAATTTAGGAATATCTATCTGAGCAAACGGATGCCATAATGTTTACTGTTAGTTCAGGAGTGTTTTTTCTCATCGTCTGCAAGTCAATGTATTAATGACAATCAATTGAGGAAAGCCAAATTTAGCGCCAAATAAAGCAAATTTACCACAAAATATATATATGTATATTTATATATACATATGTGTGCGTGCCCTTACGGTTGAGCGAGTTGAGACAACACCCTCACACGGCAGCTGCTCTAAAAATACTTAGCTTTCCACTTTCATTTCGAGCATTCTTTGAGCGCTGTTATTATGACAATAAACGTGAATGTCTGAGTGTGCACTTGAGCGTATACGTAACTTCTATTCTTCTGCTTCAGTTTCGCGTGTTTTTTGCTGTTGTTCTCACACCTAGCAGTTATTTTAGCGCAATAATTTGAATTTTTATGACTTCATCATAGGCAGCTATGCAGCAACTCGCTTTCGATTAGCGTTGATGCGTCAATAGACCGCACACACACACACTTACACTAATATGAATTTGAAGGCAAGCAAATTAACTTATTTATATCGTAGTTATATACATGTAAATATGTGCTGGGTTACAAAAATTAATTTTCTATTTGATTGAGCATTCATTGCGTCTGACGGATATAGAACCCACCGCCTCACACACACACATCGGTTACATCGGTTGTTGTTGTATGTATGTTTAGCATAATTCCTCTCATTCAGTCATTTACTGGCTTAATCGGTAAATTGATGAATGAATGGCTGCTCTGTGGTGCCAGACAAGCGATTTTGAAGTAAACTGAATGTGAAACTTAAGTAAGCGCTCATTGATGGTTTTCTATTTACACAAGAGCACTCACCCGCTCTTTGAAGAAAAGCTGTAATTATGAAATATCTCTGGTCATGTCATCGTTTTTACTTAAATTTTGTGCTCTAGCAGCATAATGCTGTAGAGTATTTTGGTTTTGTTCATGCAGCACTAGCTGGAGAGGATTAGTTATATATAGACGTTCAGGATGATAAGATGAGTTGAAATCTGTCTAACTGCCTATCCGTTGGTTTGTCTGTAAAGGCGATATAACTTGAGTAAATATATGAGAATATTGGTATCGTAGGGGGAAATCAAACTACTGACACCCTGTATAAAACTGTAAGAAAAAGTGGGTGCTGCCACGCCCCCTAATAGGTTTAATGCATATGCCTTCCAAGTTAGTTTAGATCTATTGCCCAAACTTACTCGTTCTCCAACTGCAACTTTTCATGCGCTTTTGCCATTTTAATCGTCCACCTATCTTATTGTCCGAATTGCTGAAAACTTCGAGGGTATATTTACTTCACTTAATGTTCAAGTGCCAATAAGACAAAGAACTGCGAAAGTGTTGCTGAAGACCGCAATTTTTCGCTTCTTGGACGTTCTTAAGAATTCGAACTGTCTCGAATCACAACCTGGTGGATGTTTAGAAAGGATTTGAGCTTGAATCCGTAGAGAAGTTTTTTCACTCAAAAACTAAAGCCATTGGACCACCGTAAACGTCGTGAATTTGCTGGTTTTGCCTTGGAACAATTTGAAAACGTAACGATTTTTTTTAAATCATCTTCTTCTATGAGGCTCACTTTCATCTGAGTGGTGCGGTAAATAAATAAAACTGTCCATTCTGGTGCGAAGAAAATTTAGAAATTATTCATGAACCACCATTAGTTTCAACTAAATTGACAGTTTGGTGTGGTTTTCGATTTGGAGGAATCATCGGTCCCTACTTCTTTCGAAATGAAGCTCGTGACACAGTGACTGTCAATGTAGAGCGGTACGGATCGATGATAAGCAACTTTTTCTGGCTACAATTGGAAGAAGCTGATCTTGGCAACATCTGCTTCCAACAAGACGGGGATACGTGCCACACAACACGTGCAAAAACCGAAAGTTGAGAGATTTGATTATTTCAAGAAATTGTGACATTGATTGGCCTCCAAGAAGTTGTAATAAAACAGCATTACACTATTTCTTGTGTGGTTATTTGAAGCCATTGGCTTTTAGCAGTAAGCCAGAATCTCTTAAAGCTTTAGAAGACAATACTGAACGCACTATTCATAATATACGACTTGATTTTGTGGAAAAAATATTCCAAAAATGGATTAATCAAATTCGTTCCTTGCAAAAAAGTCGTGGCAATTTGAATGACATTATATTTAGAACTCAATTGTGTCGATTGCACCTCACTCTAAGTGAAAAACATTTATTTTCTTTAACAAAGATTTTTTTTTTGTATTAAATCATATTCATGTTATTGGAAAACCCTATACTTGGCCAATTCAAACCCCTTTTCCTCTTTTCCGTATATAAATCAAGCACCAATGAAGTTATCAAAATAAATCTTTGCCCAAAAAGTTCTAAAGTATCCCATCTTGCGTCTAAAGCTGCCAAAATTGTACCACAACTTTTCAAGCCCCCATTTGATGAATATGGGGACCTTTGTTTCTATGTCTGACTTTTTACCGAAAATATTTTTCAATTCTCTGAGTATGTGCTCATGTGTCACAGTGGCAAAAACCGGGTGAATATTTTCCTTAGCCCACATAAAGCTAATAGAAAGATTTTCGAACTTCCGATCTATTTGCTGTATCTTGGGGAAGTTAATGGAACGTATAATATTGAAAGAACTTAGCCCTTAGCTATATACTCAGGCTAAAGCAAACATTTGTTAAATATTACATATTATCTCGTAACTAATGAAGGAAAATTTAAAAGCCTACACATAAAACCATCATACTGCAAAAAAATTTGCAAAAATGCTGTAAATATTCTTAATAGCGTTACCACATTCTTCAAAACCAATGATGAGGGAATATAACTGTAATAAGTTTGGTACGCAAAAAAGGCTGATTAGTGAATAACGATTGGTATAATAGGGTTGCCAACTATTAGATTAATCAAAAATTAATAAAACAATGATTTTTTGCAATTATTTTCCAAAAATTTATATTCAGTAAGTAAAATAGCGCCAAAAACGAAAATATATTAGAAAGTTTTGGAGCAAAGTGGGATATCGTTCAGTTTTAATTGCACATACATATACATAAGTGAGCCGACACTGGCAAATAAGCGGTAAATAACTTCCAAACCAATTTTTGTACTAATAAAAAATAAAGCTACTATTTTCAACCTAAATTACTATCCTAGAAATATATGTGTGAGCTGATTTTATTTTCACGAACTCCTCTAAAGTTTTTAGTGAAAATATGAAATTTTTTATTGATAAACGCTCGCACACACACACACCGACACAAAGCAGCTGACCAATTCATATTCAATGCATTCACATACACAGAGCCATTCAAACATTTGTATATAGATATGTGGTATGTGTGTTTATGTGCCTTGCTGGCCAACGTTGATTGGGTTCATGATTTGGACATAAATTTAGATGTGCAAATAAAATTAATTAACGTCATAACGAGGCGTTGCGAAATGCATTCGATTGCCAGCGCCAGCATAACGGCGAATCAGGCGAAAGCGCGCTGGCCAACGCTGTGGCAAATACTTGTTTCTAATAATGGAAACTGATAGTCATATACCACATAAAGTATATACGTATATATGCTTGTGTTCGAGTGCCTAACGCCATTCTCTGCGCTTTGATGGCCGACATTTGCGCGATTGCTTAATTGAAATACGAGCACCATTCACACTTTCACACACACACACACACTAACGGATGGTGGTGGTGTGAGTTTAGTGCGCGTTTTAGTTTGACGGGCAATTTGCCAAGTTGAAAGTGAATGCATTAATTAGTACACAGTTCTAGCTCCAAGCGTTCGAACAACAACTTTCACAAATTTTCATTTGGCTCTTTAATGCATTTGCTGGCTGAAATTTGTGAAGAAGACAAAATTTACAAATTAAAGGAATTTAGTGAGTGAATTTAATTTCAATAATAAAATTTAAATAAAAATTATAATAATAATATATTTTAGCTTTTGGCATTAATTTTCAAAAATATAAAATTCGAATCGGATATTCTAATGAAATTACATTATTGTCAGCAAATAACGAGATATTTTAACATAATAAGTCGTTCACTAAGTAATTTCAATTGATTTTTTTGATTTTTTGTGCAGCCAACTTCACACTTAACCCCTTTACCGTTATATAATTGAACTATTGATAAAGCAAGTTGTTTTTAAAAACCCTGTCGAAAATTGAAGATCGAAGCCAGCACTTTTGTCATATTTTACTGAAGTGTATTGTGATCAGCTGGACAAATTGAATGATTTACTGAAACATAAGAGGCCAGAGTTGATCAATACAAAAGGTGCAGTATTCCAGCAGGATAATGCGAGATCTCATATAATTTTGATGACTCGCCAAACGCTTTTCCAGCTTGAATAGGATATTTTACCATACCCACCATAATCTCCAGACTTGGCTCCTTCGGACTATCACTTGTTCCGGTCTCTACAGAAACTTTTGATGGGAAAACCTGCACCTTAAACGAAGACGTCAAATTCTCTTAGACCAGTTTTTGCATGCAAAAGGTAAAAAATTTTATGAGCCTTTAATCAATATCTTGCCTCAAAGATGTCAAATGGTATTGAATCAAAACCTAGAATACATCATTTCATAAAATGTTTTAAGCAACAAAAAATCGAATTTACTTAGTGAACGACTCAATATTTTCCTGTAAATTAAATCGTTCTTGGCAAAACTTTAATATATCCAAAAACAGAACTCTAAATTCCTAAGTTACTTTTACTCGTAAACATATTTATTTTCAGTAATTACATGCTATTTATAATGAAATAACTTTTCGAAAACAAAAGAAGCTCTAGTACCCTTCACCGGATTTGATCTGTCACTTTGTATGACAGATATATTGTAGTCCTCTCAGAACCATATATTCGCATATTTTACCATTTCGTCAAATAAACAAGATTTCCACAGAAGAACTTGGTTTTGATAAATGAATTTACACTCGTGGCCGCGCAAAGCTTACCACTAAAAATTTTCAAGTGTGTGCATATTTGACAACGCTTTATAGCGGTATTTTTTGCGGTATAAAAACTTTTTATTCCGAAATAAGTTAGTGACATGTTATTCATCAAAAATTTTAAAAATGAAAAACAAAACACATTCAACTTTAGACAAAATCAATTGAAAGATAGTGAGCTTTACAAAATGAGCTCGAAATCGTTAGAGACTGACTTGCGATGAAAAAATGATATTTTTAATTTAATTTCATTTACACTATATTTGAAATTAATGTTTTATTTTTTTTTTTTATTTGAAACACGAAATTTAGTCACGGTATTACTTTAAAAACCATAAAATCGGCCGCTTTTGTATAAGCAAAGAAAAGCTAGTTTGTGTTTTACTCATTAAAGGTAATACATTAAAGACTATAATTATAACTAGATAATATAATAAAGTTTACTTCTGCTTACCAAAAACATTAAAAAAACTAAAAAAAATCCTGAAAGAAAAAGATAAAAAAAATTTAAAAAGGTATAGTGGTAAGTTTTGCGTGGCCACGAGTGTAGGTAAGAATTAAGGCAGCTAAATGCTATGCTAGTTCGCTGTCGGCGGTTCCAACAAATCAGAACGTCATTCGCACTGAAAAGGCGTTTGCTAAATTTCAGTTCATTTATCTCAAAAACTGAGCAACTAACTTTTACAAACTTCGAAGCAAACTTAGCTTGCCATGTTTACTTTATAAAAAACTAATAATTTTATTATAATGTGCGTGTTTTCGAGCACCCACAAGGCCATCGTAAGTATTTTGAACAAAAACATTTAACTATAAAATAAGGGAATCACAATACCTGCCAGCAATCTTTACATAAATATCAGAGCGATATGGAAGCAGGAAACTGCTTTGCTGGCCTAAGGTGGCAGCTTATGAACCAGCAAACAAATACTATTCCTCACCACGCCAAATCACTCAGCAAAGAAGCACACAAACAAGTTAGGAAAAACATAAAATTTTGTTTTTGTTTTAAGCTTTTGTTGTGATGGAATTTTTTGCGGAGAAAATGGTCAAAAGTTGCCTTACCAAACACTGAACTTCCGCTTCGAACGGGTAAGAAAATCAGCCAAACTGTAAAGAACGGCAAAGAAGAGAATACCAACAAAAACAAAGAGCAAAACAAAGTATAGAATTTTAACAAAAGCAACTACTACATACATACGTATACATATCTATATACATATACAAGTATGTCTTGTATGTACATAGTTGCTCCGGCTTAAATGCTCAACAAAAACACGTTCCTGTGCGTGTGTGTGTGCCAATTTTGTTATTTGTGTTGCCATTTGGAAACGGGGCCAATGACAGCAATGGCGGTGTTGACGACAACGAACTCCCGCTCAACCGCCCACACACACACATATACACCCACAGCTATGCAAGCAATCAACACAGCTCCAATCAGCCAAGCAGCGGAATTGAAAATATCTGTGCATGGGGCAAATCTATTGCAGACCTGCAGGCGCCGAAACTTTGATAAGTTATTTTCACATGTCCTTTTTGTGAAATTTGTGCTTTTGAGATTACTTTCGTACACACACGTACGCCGCTTGCTCCTTCCGCACCTTGATAAGCTTTATGCTTGCTCAAAACAAAGAAATTTTTTGATTAGAGTTGTGGTTACTGCTTGAATAGAAACAGTTTTTACTCATATTTTGACATGAATTCAAAATTGGGTGTTCTCCTTAACCGGAATTAAGCATTTCTTGCTGATTCCCTCAATTACGTTGCCATGCCTTGCATAGGAAGCTTATGTGTGCTAGCTTGGTGGTTTGTGCTGAGTCCAAAAACAGAAAGTGGATTTTGCGTAAAGGAATAACAAAAACTCTGTCACACTTCGAAGTTAAAAGTGGTGCAGCATGAAGATTTAGATTTGCAGCGAACAACTAGCCAGTCTAAATTGGGTCAGAAGAGGTTAGTCTCTAATATTGACTATTTGGTTCTCTTTCGTTGAATGATCAGATGGATATATTATGTTGTCACATATCCGCTTTTTTGTCTTTTGAATTTCACGGCTATGTATAAAGCTTTGAAAGGTCTTCACATAACCAACAAAAGGACGCTATGTATGATTAGTTTTGATATTGCGTTCAACAGTTATAGATGTGTAAACATGGAGTTCACTAACGCCGAAATTCGCGTTATTTTAAAGTTTTCCTTCGTTAAAGGCAAATCAGCTAGAGAAACGCTCCGTGAGATTAATGGTGTTTTAAGGGATGATACTCTATCACTTCGAACTGCGGAGGAATGGTTTTCTACGATTCAGAGCGGGTGAAAACGACACCATGGTTAAGCCAGCCGGCGGAAGACCTGTGGCGGCGAATACCGATCAAATCATAGAAAACATCGAGTTAGACCGGTATGACGCATCTCGTGGCATCGCCCAGAAGATGGGAGTTAGTTACCAAACCATTTTAAACGATCTGCTGAGGCTGGATACACAAAAAAGCTAGATGTTTGGGTGCTGCATGATTTGACGCAAAAAAACCTTCTGAACCGAATCAACGCCTGAGATACGCTGCTGAAACGGAACGAACTCGACCCATTTTTGTAGCCGATGGTCACTGGTGACGAAAAATGGATCACATACGACAAAATCAAGCGAAAACGGTCGTGGTCGAAGGCTGGTGAATCGTCCCAAACAGTGGCCAAGCCGGGATTGACGGCCATAAAGGTTTTGCTGTGTGTTTGGTGGGATTGGAAGGGAATCATCAACTATGAGCTGCTCCCATATGGCCCGACGCTTAATTCTACCATCTACTGCGAACAACTGGACCGCTTGAAGCAGGCGATCGACCAGAAGTGTCTAGAATTGGCTAACAGGAAGGATGTAGTGTTTCACCAGGACAACGCCAGACCACACACATCGCTGATGACTCGTCAGAAGCTACGGGAGCTCGGATGGGAGGTTTTATCGCATCCACCATATAGCCCGAACATAGCGCCAAGTGATTACCACCTGTTCCTGTCCATGGCGAACGTCCTCGTTGAACTCAAAGAGGCTTGTGAAAAGTGGCCGTCCAAGTTCTTCGCAAAAATGGAGGGGGCTTCTACGAGGGGGGTATTATGAAGTTGCCGTTTAGATGAAAACAGATTATCGAACGAAACGGCGCATATTTGAACTATAATAAGGCATTGAATAAAGAGCAAAAAAGTGGAAGGGAGATATCTGACAATATATTTTTTTTGAATCTCATCAGAGTTAGTCATAGCCCTTATAGTACTCGGTTGTCGCATATATACTTAATTACCTATAAAACCGGTTAAATTTTCCTCCATTCACTACTAGTGATAAACGAATCCTCTACAAAGCGGTTTATTCTTTCAGAATTCTCCGCATTTAGGGGTCTATATGACCTGACGTGAGTACTACTTTTTAATTTCTATCTTTATTATTTTGATTTTTACGGTGCCTCGCGATACAGGTAGGTGAAAGATCCCGCTAGTAATAGTAATTTATAAGAAAATTCTGGTTCATCAAACTCCACCAGTTGCTTAGATGAGCACAAAAATTAAATGCTACACGTTCTTAACGGGTCTAACTACTGATACATTTATTTAACCGCCGAAATTTGAGCACAAGACCCACATTCTCATGTGCGAGATGCCGCCAGTGCTGTGACTACTTGAAAACTTTAGCAATTTCTGCAAGTAAATGCATAACAAAACACGCGAACAATTTCGCTTTCGCACTCATTCTCTGCCATAAATATGCGGGTGCACCCAGATAAATCCCTGCCACAGCCACAGCACTGCTAAGGAGCTTCCATTCAACGAAACGCGACGCAGCGGCAGCGCCAAAGGCCAAGCAACGGCACCGAGTTTTCATAAACTTAAGAAAACTTAGAGCGCGAGCGATTTGAAAACAAGGCAGGCAGCGCAAGTGAAAGTGGAAGTAAAGTCGAAAGCTGCAAGCCGAAAGGGAGCGCGAAAGCGAAAAACAATAGCCGAATCGGGTAAAGCGGGCGACTTTTGTGCCAAATATGTGTCATGCGAAGACAAAGCCAGGCGCTGCTGGCTGTTGGCCCACTCTAGCGCATTTGTCTTACGACTTGACGGCGAGGAGCGGCAGGCAGCAATGCAATCGCACAAAAGAAACTGAAGCGAGAAACATGTAGATTAGTAATTGTGAGCACACGAGCACTTGCAAAGCGAACATAAAGCCACTTGTATGGAGCGCACGCATCCGACATGGGCGGTTCGAGTCGGTTCTAAATGCAAACAACACTTTTGTGACAGCGGCAACAAGCGAGTGCCGGCAACAACCACCGTTCCAGGCAGTCCGACTAATGCCTGTCACTTAAAAGTTGCAACGCCAGTTGACACAACAACAACAAAAACAGTTAGCAACATGTGGCCTACAGTTGGTAGTGTTTGCTCGGGCAATAGTTGATGCAGGCTCTGGTGCGCACACACCCATACACTCACACACATGCGGAGCAGCAACACATTTGCATGCGCAGTTGTTAGCGCCGCGCCTCCGTCGAGGCACTGTGGCAACTCCGGCCGCCATGCAAACTATTGTGTTGACTTTCACAGCCATTAGTTGTTGTTGTTGATGTTTTGGCTTTAGATTCATTGCAACACAATGGCGTAGACTTCTCCGCGCCCGCATGTGTTCGCGCCGCGCAAATGCATCCCTGCTTTGTGCATGTGTGTGTATGTGGGAGTGTCTGACGCAAATGCATTTTTAATCGTGCGGGCGTTCGTTCATGCCGAGCATGCGCGGGTGTGTGTGTGTGAATTCGTGTTTTGAAGATTTGTGTCATCTGTTACCACCGCTTGCTGCATACGTATGCCGCATAGAAAAGTTCACAATCTTTACGTGTGGCATGTGTGTGTTGAAATGTGACTGTTTTTACAAGTTTCTTTCCTTCTCTTCTTCTTCGATAGTCACGCTATTATTAATAATCAGAACAACATTATTTTACTTTCACTTTTACTTCATTTGCTTTTCCTCCTTTGATCGCCCAATAGGTTGCACTGAAAATGAAATAATTATACCCTAAACAGGTTATAAGTTTGGCATGAATTTCTAAAACACAGAAGAAAATATTATATATACTTTTTATTATTTTTTTAAATTATTTACAAAAATGTACAATGTGTGCTTAAAAGAAGGGATATTTCCCGAAACAGCAGCAGTGCCTAAACATCTAGATGACTTCCGGAGGAAATAAAATGAGTGCAAAAACGATCTACGCCAATGGTTCCGATTCAATGAGTTTATTACTGAAGTATCGGTCTGAAGTACTACAAAAGTAAAGAAAGATTCATTCTTAGCCACAACCTTAGTATCGGGGGGGTAATAGTAGACTCAAAGCTTTAAGAATCACTAAGAATACACTGCATGTAAAGCGAATAAAATCCTAAACCGCTTATCAAGAATTATGGCAAATATTTTTATACCCTTTTATGCTAAAAGAATTGCACCTATGAAGGGTGTTATAGCTGCGTTAATTGTAAGGTCCATAATGCCGATGGTCGATATATCAAAACTATTTGTAGAAAACGATTGAGTTTCGCTCTTTCTATCTATCCGTCTGTTCAAGTCTATGGATGCATACAATACGTATGTATTTATGAATGTTTTAGTTGTAACGTAGACTGTTGGGGCAGTTCCGGTGGCATCCCTTATTGAAGCACTGAAACTCACTACTTACAACATCCATAAATTGGAGACTTTTTAGACGTGTTATTTGGTAAAAAGGATCTATGAATTCAGTTCACATTTGGCAACCCAACCTACCTCCTGCTACACCCTACTCTATGCCTTTCAATTTACGAAAGTTTTTATTTTTGATTAAATCCGCATTTTGCGCTTTCCTTTAGCTAAATTCTTCCTCGGTGTGTTCTTCACATTAACTTTTTTCCTTCACTTACGACTGATTTAAAAGCTTCAAAAAATAAAATTCAATTCTAAAATATAAAAAAATCTTTTTTAGCTTATTACATGTGCACATATGCCGTTATTTAATTTCACTGCGGTTGTATATTTCACAAATCCGCTGTGATTTATGGCTTGTGGCTTTCGGAATTTTTCCATTGCTGGCTTGAGTTTCGCATTAACTTCTCTTCTGTCAAATTATCATATTTATTTTAATTCTATTTTTATTTCTTGTGGGCAATTGTTTTAAATTGTCGCTCTGACGCTTTGTTGTTGGCCATTTATTTCATTTCATGCGCGCAGCCACTCAGGCAGCTGCAAAGAGCGCGCTAGCAGCAATCAGCGAGCAGCAAGGCGAGCAAAAATAAGTATTTAATATAAAAAATGCTCGCACTTCTGCATGTGAAGGTGTATGTGTGGGGGTGTGTGGAACAAAAATGAACTTGAAGCTGAAAGAAAGTCATTTGTGCGCCGGGCGGAGTACGCTCATGAGTAGCGCTGCGCCAATGGAAAAAATTCAGCGAACGCGAATAAAAATGCAAAATTATGAAAATACCAAAGAAAAGGAAAATTTCAATAAACTGCACCATTTATCACAATTCCGAGTGTCAACTGAGCGCGACAAAGCAATGCGGCAAACACAAGTCAACATTGGCATTTGCTTATTAAATTTAAAAGTAAATGAGAAAAAATAAATAAAATCGAGCGAAAATGCAAAAAGCAAACATAAAATCGAAAAACTGGAATCCTTTTTTATGCTGAGCTTTGATCTATGGATAAGTGACTAACTCAAAGTATCTCAAGTTATTGAAATCCCTAGAAGAATATGTCGTTGTTAAAGAAAATCTTTATTTTCGACACATGAGCATTTACAGATAGAAGACACGAGGCCTTAATTTCCATTTGAAGCAACTCTGAAGTAGAAAAAAGAATAATGCCAAAAAATTTAGTATATTTGAGAAGACGAAAAATCCCTCAGTTTTACTCCGAAATAATTCAAATCCTGCGGTTTTATGATTTGAGCTCCCTGACTGCAGATAGTCGAGCTAAAAATATCTTTCTCTGACTACAAAAAATTTCCTTAGAATATTTTTAAACGATTTTATGAATATTTATGAAATGATATGAATAATATTCATGAATATACACAACCTTTTGCAGAAAATGGAAGCACTTGATGAATTGGTATTTATTTCTTAAACGCAACGCACTTCTATGACATTTCCATTGAAATTCAAGTGAAATAAAATGAATTTCAAATGAAAATTTGACGAAAATCCAATTAGGCTCTTTTCAAATTTTCAATTATCTGCCGCTTTTCCTAATGCCACAACCGCAGCCGTCTGCTCAAGTGCAAGCACTACACACACACACACGCATGCGAACATGTATTTCTGTTTGTTTGTGTGTGTGAGTGCCTATTTATGGAATCGTTTGCCGTCGCATGCAGTCAAAACCTCCGACTACAGTTTGGCCAAAGGAAATGCCTGCTGCTGCGGTAAGATTTTGACATTTCTCAATGCTTAAAAGACGCACACGCACACATACACGATAAAAATATAAAAGTTATTTGGAATTCCAGTTCGATTGAGAAATATATGTGCGCCCTGCGTTGAAATCAGCTATTGACATATTTACTAAATGCTTTGGAGTTTGGTTAATTATTAATTTCGAAGAATTTAAAATCCGCAGTATGAGGCATGCAGGCTAGGCGCCACGCTAAAAGTACGAGTAAGTAAAGTAAGGAAAATTTCTTGCCACTTTAGAAGTGAAATTTGAAAAACCCAAGTGGAGCAGGCAATTTCAATGTATTTTATAATATTAAATCGTAGTTCTGCCGAATGGACAAAGCTATTTGTGCAGAGCTTATGAAATGTGGCAACTGAGAGAGGCGGCAAGGTCGGGAAATACAGTTATTAATTTATTTATGACAAATTGTATCAAGGGTGTTGGCCCTTGTTTAAGCTTTATCTTTTTTTCAAGAAGTCCTAATCGGGCTCCCTCAATGAAGAAGGTGCACTCATCTGTCGCCTTCTTTAAACTGTGTTTTTGAAAATATTATTTGTGATTCTGAAAACAAATTAACCAAGAGCAACACCTCATAACTCTCACAATAATGATATGGATGAATAAACCCTCGGTTTTACGCCCATCTCCTATTGTGGAAGTGTGTGGACACCCGCACCAACACCACCAAGGTGTTGAGGTATCCTTGCCGATGGCTGAATGGTCAGCGGGCGGTAAGGAAAAGCTGATCGCTAACGGTCCCCTCCGAAGCCCGGTCGAGGTTGGAGGTATTAAAATGCCTTCTCTACACATACTGACTCTGCGCACGAGCGACCAGACCTTTCCGGCTTACTCGTGGGACCAGAATATGAATAAACAAACAACAATAACAACGATAACCAACTTGACGACAACTGCTGCGATTAATGGAACAGCTGTGACATATCGGAATACAGTAACGAGTATTACCTGACGTACTAGCCACCGTATACCGGTAGTGACAGCCGCAGAAACTACCAAATCAGAGGTGAAAGCCTCCACATATAAAGCCACTATGAGCACCAACCAAAGTGCACTGGAAGCTAAAGAAGGCAAACAGCGCAAGAAATGCAAAAAATCCTAAAACCAACGGAGGAAAAACCGGTACGAGGGGGCGGTTTTTGTACTAGGAGCCGGCACCTCAATTGATGAGGAAGAAATCAAGCACCACAAACGCACAATGGAAGATTACGAAAGCTTTCTGCAAAGGAAGCAATCCGAACCTGAAGTCGAGTGCACAAAACCGAGCAGTCGGCAAGGCACTCCGTCCAAAAAACCCAACCAGAGTGAAGGTGAACAAAACAGCTAACAACAGCAAGACATTTCTGCGATGTAGTCAGAGACATTCCTACAAGTAGCCGTTATTGACGGCAAGTCCTCCTCACCAAGCACAATGCAGGAAAGATGGGTAGAGATTGACGTCAGATTGTCGAGTATGGTGCTAAGCTATGTACTTGACAATCTTGCGAATCCCCACTCGGAGTTTTACTCCTCTGAAACTCTTAGGAGTTGCAAGATCATAAAGTGCGCGGATCAGGTATCTCTGGATTTCTTAACGGGTGGCGTTGCTAAAATCAGCGACGCCTTTGTAGGCCTCCAACTCAGGCTTACACCCGCCAAGAGCATTCCGAAGAGACCTCGTGCTCGCATTTGGCTGCCCACACAAGAGGAGCCTGGGGAAAAAGTCCTCACGTGCATCAAGCTGCCAGGCATAGATGAGTGGCAGGTGACAAAGGAAGAGAAACCAAACAAAGTCAGCAGACCAATACTAGTGGCCATATGCGATGATTCCATAGTGGCTCTCAGGAGTCTGCCCACAAAATCAGCTTCGGTATTCGCAAGGCCAGAATGAAAGTCTTCCAATGCGGCTGACGAAGACCATTAAAGAGCTAAACAGCAGCAATAACAATATTTTTTACACACATAACGAAGGTAAACCAAGGGGAGTCTAATCCGCAAAAATATCAGCACAGCAGATACCACGGGGTTAAAGGTGGAACAAACGAAAACCCATTTCTTTTTGGTCTCAGCCCACATGGCTCAGGACGTGGACGTACCACCGGCATTACTTAAAAAACTAATCAAGGACAACGAAAAAGAAGATATCCTAATATGCACCCTATTATATAACCACCAGACGTGAGTCGCTCTTACAATATATTCTAAATAGCAATTTAACTATATGCAACAAAGCGATAGGTCGACTTTTATTTTACCAAGCTCTGGAAGGTTTTCGGGTTGAGAGGAAGTACTGGAAATTTCTTTTAATAATTTCTTTTCACTTTTATTATTTTACTTTCCTTTTCCAATGATTTTCATCTTACTGAGATTTTTTGTTGCTTTCAAAAGTTATCGGACCATTCTAATATTAGACAGATCTTAGAAATTATGTAATACGTAGCCAATTTGAAAACAAGCCTTTTTTATAGATTTTTAAAATTATTGTTATTGTTTTATTGCTATGCATTTTTTGGTTATTGTCCTTTCGAAGCAAAACCTTTCAAGAAGCCACGCAAAAGAGAAAAATATGCCGAGCATTTAGCCTTGAAAACGAAGACGAAAGCATTTAAGTTGTGTTGGAGTGTCTGTAGTAACTTAAATGTTCATTTCGGAAAAATTCATATTTTCTTTGCAGCAGTCGCAACTTTGTATGCAAATCGTGCCTCTCTCAAGGCTGCTAAAGAATTGAGAAGAAAATTTAAGAAATGATAAAGTTTACTTTGTAGTAGTTCTTCTGAAGCGACAGCTAAAACAAATGCCATTGTTATGCTCAAGTCTGTGCCATCGTCTGGGGCACTGTGCCAACTTTCTACTAAGTAGCCTAACCAGCTACCCTCCCCTTCATTTGTTCCGCGTCATAACTTTACCTGTCGCTAGAAGCAGCAAATTATGTTTTGCATAATTTTACACATCATTTACCGCGGCAGGCAGCCAAGCGGTGATGAGCATAGTTATTATTACCGAAAATTACCGCTACCGCAATCAAGTACCGCTATCGACGCTAATTCCACAAAACTCGTGTAATTCGCAGTTTTGCTTCGCTCTTTGCGATGTTTCTCTGTTTTATTCTTACCTGCTGCTGTAATCTCTTTGCTCGCATTTAAGCCGGCGTTGTCAGGAACTATTTAAACGTTTAAACTGCTTTGCTGCGCTAATTTGCCTAGTAATCCGGACAGCCATAACCTGAGATCGCAGCGCTTGTGCTTAGATGCTGCGAACGCGCGCATCCGCCTTTATTTTGAGGGAAGAGTGGAGAGATTTTACAAAGAGCTAATGCTGAAAGCTGAACTTCTTTATAAAAATTGATTCATTCAATAATCGTCAAATCTACTTTGCTTCGAATATTTATAATCACGTTAAGTCGTAAGGGATTTTTAAATCATCCTTTAATTTTTATAAAAAGCTCTCTTGCCTTTCAATTCAAAAATTCCTGAGCACTCGTAACATTATCGCTGTATTTCTAAAAAGCTTGTATCCGCATTTATTCATTATTTGCTCTATGGCCCCACTTTGGTTGGGCAACCCCGTCAATCCATTTCTAAGTGCTCACCATAACTCATAACTTTTGCTCCCGCTGGGGCACAACAGACGTCGTTTGGCGCCTTGGTGCGGGCGCTGCAAGGACGGTGGGCGCCCCTCAACGGACAATCACGCAGCTGCGCCAACTGTGAAACCGAAGGTGCGGGACGGAGAGTGGCGCAGAATGGCTGAGCAGATGAGAGTATTTAGCACTTATGCATGTTGACACATTTGAAACTACTTTTGGTGCGCCAACACAAATGCAGCACGTCTACAACAAAGTGAACGTACATTGAGGCGTATGTGCTCGGTTAAATGGATGAGCGACTCACATAAACCCAAATACATTGGCGCGCATGTGAGCGTGCGCCAGCTACAATGTAGGACGCGAGCACACACACTCGCGCAGACACAGTGGGTTAGCTCACTTGTTCGCCGGCACACTTAAGCTTAAACCAAACTTATTAGAAATTTTGTCTGCGTGAAGCTTTACAAGGGATGAGCGTGAAAATCCTAGTTAAGTAATGACTTATGGGGTCTTTGATAGCGCTTGCGAGGATTTGACAGTGACAACGCAGCCAGGCTGACTGCCACACAAGCGGGTGTGTGCGAATATGTGTGTGTGTGTGTGCCAAAAAGTTGACTGACTTTGCGGTTGAGCACACACACACACACACACACACCGATAGTGCTACACGGCGTATGAGTGATATTGTCATTCGGCTGATGAGCGCTTTGCTTCCTCTCCGCTTTATTGCGCTGACTTCAGCCGGTTCAGTGGCCTAAATACCATCTGTATAGTGTAATTAAGTGACGAGCACCGAGCGCGTCTAACGGTATCTATACGGTCGCATTGAATACTCGTATACATAAAAGTGACAGCTGCCAAGCGCCGTTATAACTTCCTAAAGCGAGTTGGGCAAAGCTTTAAAGAATAAGTGTTTGCACTAAATTCGGGCAGTGCCGTGCTGGCACTGCTACACTTAAAGTGACAAAGTCTCCAGCATTCCTTTTAGTTTTTCCGCCACACGATATGAAAAAGTTGATTACTTGGCGCTTCGAGGCAGCTTCAGGCCATGCTCATGCTCTCTAATGACCATTAGTTACACTCATACACACACACACGAAAATGTACCGAAATACTCACACCGGCATTAATATGCGCTCAGCAGAGCAGCTTTACGGGTAATCTGAGTAGCCAAGGGCATGATTACGGTACATTTGCGCCTCATTTAATCATTGCAGTCCAGTTCCCTCTCGAATTTACAACACATAATTCTTTTCTTTTCTGCTTTGCAGGTGGTACATTAGGGCATTCATAAAAAGTGGTCGGCACTTAGCTCTTCATGGAAACAGCGTAAAAAGGCGATTTGGCGAATTCTGTCCAACGGTGTAATGAAAAATAGAAGTGAAAGTTACAAAAGCAAAGAAAAACATGAAAACATTTTGTCATTCTCACAAAGAATATAGTCCAAAACCGTAACAGCTATGAAGAAATGAGCAAATGTCAAGTTTAATAACTATTTAAACAAATGTTAAATCCAAAACCACTTAAAGCCAAGAATCCAAATCAATATGAAAGATCATTTGGGCCTAAGAAAGTGAAACAGGATCGGCTTCACCCAAATCCCGTTAACGTCTGTGAAACAATACTTTTCGAATACCAAGATGTCAAATTTTATGCCAATATCGTGCCGCAGTCAGCATATTTGCCTGATTTAGTTCCGTGTGACTTCTGGCTATTCAGCAAACTCAAACGAGTCAATGGAAGACGTTAAACGTAAACCTTTGAAATATATTTCGGAATATAACTTTAATAACTGTTTCGAGGTTTAGAAACAACGTTAGCATAAGCGTATAAGGGCCAAGAGGGACTACTTTGAGGGGGACGAAATGGGTTGAAGAATAAATTAAAAATTTTAAAATTATGAAGAAAGATTTTTTGCTCGTAATAGTATGTTTTTATACGAACTAGCCTCTCAGTTTTTGAGATATCGAGCAGAAATATTGCACACATTGTCATCAAGACTCTGCTTATTTCTTGAAAGCACCAATATGCGTGGAATGCTCGATATATGACCAATCACCCCAGGCTTTTCTCACAATAATGCAGGAATTATTTTTCACATTTTAGTTTGATATGTTTTAAAAGCGTGTTTTTAGTTTTTTTAAACTATATTTGTTTTTATTTTTTTAGTTAGATGTGAGAAACCCCAAATTTGTTAAAATATGAACTATGACATGTAGTATGGGTTATGTAAATCGATAATTAGGCAGCATTTAATATCTACTCGTAACCTTTCATTGACTTATTGTTATATTATTTGCGACCAAGTTCAATTCACGACTTTACGAATTATTACTTCTTAATCGAATCATTTCTTCTAAAGCTTCAATGTTTTACCTGTCAACTTTGAACAGTCTAGTTCTTCAATTCGAGCACCGTCCAAAGATCTACAACGACTAAGCGCTACATAAGCTTGTCCAGCAGCAAACAGTCGAGAGGCTAGATAAATTACTGCATGATCTACTGTACAACCAGAGAACGTATATTTATAACATATATATCGTATATTTATAAATATACGTTCTCTGGTACAACCATGAATCTTATGAACGGTCGACTCCCAACTCAGTATGCTATTCAAATATCACCAAAACTAGTTTTATATAGATGTTGATTACTTTTAAGCGCATCTTTTTGGTGAGGTGCTTAAACTTACTATCGCCTTCCTACAATGTCGCTCAAATATTCTAGGTTTCAGCACCACTTAAAAAAGTTACATACATGCATACATGCATACAAGTGAAGCTAATAAAAGCGTATTAAAAATGGCACGAGATCTTTCTTGAATGATAAACATATCCTATTAGAATTCTTTGGGAACCCAGATACAATTCCTCTAGTATTATAATAACTCACAATAAGATGCCTTAAATCTATCTGCTTAAATGTTTGATTTGTATCTCCGCTTTTTCGCAAGTTCGTAGGAAATTTGAAGTTTGTAGCTTCTAATTTCTAGTTTGTATTAAAGTTTGTAGCTTAAGCACACCAAAATCAGCTTCCTTTTCAACGAAAAAAACGTAGCAAATCAGGTTTCTTGACATGTAAGAAATCTTCTTTAGATCGACTTAGAGTCGGTGGTTCCATATATACCGAATCGTCAGCGGCATTCTCCAAACAGGTAGCATAGAAGATGATATATTCATCACTCGTTCCCATGGAACCAAAAGTAGATAAAGTCTTATATTCATTCCTAGCCATAAGAACTCCACATCAATCATATTTGCTTACTTAGTTCAATGAGAAGAAGTTGTGCCGGATTGGAAAGAAGAGAACACTTTATTTTCGATTGACAGAACAAAATCAAACTTGTAAATTTGGTAAACATTTTAACTCTTCTATGTTTCACTCCCTCAGCTAGTCCTTTATTTGCTTTAGTTATTTTATTTCTCAGTCAAAAAAAAAGGTGCTCTTTTACTAACCGAATGTGCTACCCACTTGACTATTTCACTATGAATTATTTATATATTTTTAACTTAATGCAGAGATATTTTCCAGCTGCGCGCTTTCAGGCTGCCACAACTAAGGATGCTCGAGTGGCAACTCACCAACTGCTTG
Organism: Bactrocera neohumeralis; assembly: GCF_024586455.1. Lineage (NCBI taxonomy): Eukaryota > Metazoa > Arthropoda > Insecta > Diptera > Tephritidae > Bactrocera > Bactrocera neohumeralis. Next base: position 3,514,965 of record NC_065921.1, on the reverse strand, counting down.
CACCAATGTACCGCAATCTCCAGCTTTCCAGCAGTCGTTGGAGTTACTAACTCGGCAGACACATTTTGTGCGACTTGAAGATGAGGCATTTTACCAGTAAATTGAATTAAATTGCAACCTAATAACTTGTGCGAGTGGCTGGGACAAGAAGAAATAAAAAACATGAAAATATAATTTGGGCTCACTTCTCATTTGAGAGCGCAAAATGACGTGGAAATGTTCAGCCTGCGGCCGACTCGGCAACAACCTTGTACACAGATAATGCAATTAGACTAACCTAGGCAATGTAACACACCGACAGCACACAGTTACGTAACGGTGACGAGCGGAAAAACACGAATTAATTTGTAGCAGAAAAATGCTGAAGTTGACGAGGCAAAGATGGGCGCGGAGGCTGTGCGTTTAGGCAGACAGCGGAGTCTAGAAGTCAGTTTTGCTGACGGAAGAATAAATTGTGCCGTAAAAAAATATTTGCACTGCGTACCGTTAACTTTCATTTATAATGAGCGGAGAAGGCAGCGAGGGACTGTGAGAGTTTAGTTGCAAATTACAAAAAAAAAAAATCACAGCAAGAGAAAGAGCACCTGATGGAAGCTGTAAAAAAGTATGTCTGAATTAGTCTGAAATTTCTTTCTCGAAATAGCATACGCACTTATACGAGCAAGTTCGGTTATAAAAATACCAAAATGAACTGAAGCGATTTAACAAATTGCAAATTTAATCTATCCAAGCAGCAAACTTTAGGCAACTTTTCGAAGCTTTCTAATTATGACGATGTGCACCCGCAATTTGTGAGCACTAAAGTTGGCTGCCGCGCTGCGAAACTTGCACGCGGCAAGCATATAAACATAAAACCAACAACACGAATTCGCGTTGCCAGCAGACCTGAACGGAAAATTAATAAATATTTAAAACAGCTGCCGCAGCCGACGATACATGGCAAATATTAAAAACTCTCAAACAGCTTATATAAACAGAACCTATCGAACGCCAATGGCCTTGAACCACGCCGGAGAGCAGGCAAAGCTTTGTCCGGCAAACAGCACGCACCAACACATCCATTGAGTATAATATACACACACATATGCAAAGTGTTTATGTGTGTGTGTCAGTGTGCTCTATTATATTCGGAAAGCCACCGCTGGCGTATAACGGCATTGCTGCCCGTCTCAGTGGCGCGTCTCATCGATGCACAGCAATTTGATTAAATTTCCATAAACGAATTCCGGTCAATGGGCCAAAGTCAATATTTATGAAAAGTAGGCTGCGGTTCGCTTTGGGGTCACTTCGGTGCGGTTGCTTGCAGAAATTCAGAAAGTCGAAAAATTAAGTAACATTTACATTATATAGTCTGATTGATGCTAACGATAAATGACGGCGCGGCGTTTGCGGTTTGGTACGCAGAGGTTAAGAAATTCTGCCATAACGGGATAATGCAATCAATTTGTAACTATTTTTATTAAGTGCTTGGGAGGTAGATGTATTTGTCATGTGCACAAGCGAAGGGCCAAACCGAACGCTGATAAGAAGAGCGTACGGCAGTTAGGAGAGCGGAGAGTAGACTCGAAAATTGCAGAGATCTCATATGAAAACTTCACCAGAGTTAAAACTGACGTTTCGGGTAGAGCGAATAATTGAAATATCGGGTAGTCGAAAAAGTATTTTCGTATTTTGTCAATAGATGTCGTTGCAGTCGTATATCTCCAGTGCTACCAATCACATTGTGTCATATCATATAGTTTTGGAAAGATTCTTTTTTTTTAAGCTTCACTTAACCGAAAAAAAATTAAATTCGGGGAAGTTGAAAAACAAGTACAGCTGTTCAAAAATGAAAAAAACCGCTTTATTTTGAAATTTTTTTATAAAAAAAGCAAAAATGCCACGCAAGCCTCCCACGAAATTTGTGAAGTTTCCGGAGACAATTCTGTATCAGTTCGTATAGCACAACAATGGTGCGCTCGCTTCCGCTCTGGAAATTTCAATGTGAAAGAATCACCTCGCTCTGGTCGAATTTTAACAGCAGACAAAAAGTGGATCAAGTAAGACAATAATGTGCGGAAAAGATCACGGTCCAAACTTGGTGAAGCTCAACAAATGGTCGCAAAACCAGGATGGACACCTCGAAAGGTTATGCTGAGTGTTTGCTGGAATTGCAAAGGAATCATTCACTATGAGCTGCTCCAGTCGATCGAGCGATTGATTCTACATTTTACTGCGAACAACTGATGAGTTTGAAGCAAGCAATCGAAAAAAACGGCCAAAACTGATCAACAGAAACGGCTTCGACTTCCAGCAGGACAACGCTAGACCACACACATCTTTGATGACTTGGCAAAAACTGGAAGAGCTTGGCTGGGAAGTTTTGATGCACCCACCATATAGCTCTGACCTTGTGCGATCGGACTGCCATTTGTTTCGGTCCATGCAGTACTTCCTTAATGGAGTAAATTTGGCTTCAAGAGAAGCCTGTGGAAATTGCTTGTCGCAGTTTTTCACCGAGAAACCAGAAAAGTTTTACACTGATGGAATAAATTAAATAAAATGGGAAAAGTGGTCTACCAAGATGGTACATATTTGGTTCATTAAAGTTCATTATAAATATAAAACAAATGAAGTTGAAATTTGATTAGAAATACGAAAAGATTTTTTCGACTACCCAATAACTACCTGTTTATTTAACATAACCTTTGAAATATAGACATGAATTAGTAGGACGATTCCTTAAGGCGATTGTATACAAGTTTGATAAGTTTGCAGACCCATAAAGCTTTTAAAATACTGTGATGAAAAGTCTTGGCTTACAACACAGGTGAAGTTTTCAACTGAAAAAATTTTTAGATAAGGAAAAATTTCGATTTGTTCATTACATGTTCAACGATTATGAAAAACTTGAAATTGGAACTGTTTACGACAAAGTTAAAGGAATCTTCATGCGATTATTAATAAATTGAGAATTGTGAAAGATATTTTAAGGCTTCCGCTCTGAAAAAGTAAGTCAAGAAATTTCTTTACAAATCCTCAATATTTATATTGATATTAAAACAGAAAGTCCATACAACGGCATTTTCTTGTGCATTCCCAGCCAAATCGACAACAAGTTTGTTGTTGTCCATCTACATGTTCTCGCATATCGAGAATTTCCTTTCCACTCACGCACGTGCGCACACATGCATACGAATTGGCTGCATTAATACATTTACATAGCCATGAAAATATTATTTTACCCCGAGAAAGCGGCAAAAGGCGGGCGTACGTGCTCCGCGTTGCGGGCGCAGACGGCAGGGAATATAGAAAAACAATAAAAATGCAAAACAAAAGCATTAAAATGCAATCAAAAAGAACGCAGCAGAAGAATTACAGTGAAACGGGAAATAAAGTTGAGGCCCTAAGTTCCATTTAGACACTATGAAGCAATATAAACAAACATCGAAAAAGCCCACCAACCAAAAAAGTCAAAGTCTTTTATGGCATTTCAGCAGTTGGCAAGGGTGTTTGAGCGCGAAACGCAAAGACTGAGAAAGAAAGAGAGTGAGAGCGACAGGGCTTGGCTGTCTGACGCAACGCCATAAAAATAGACAAGACGCGCATATTTGGACCCCTTACATACATGCCAGACAATTTGACTGATGAATGCTGCCACCAAAGCGTCTGTGATGGCGGGCATTCTTTCTAGGCGGCTGTTAATGAGATTTTTATAACATTATTAAATATGTTGCGTATACGCCGTGTACACAGGCTTTGTGCGGCACAAAAACACTGCCTGCCTTTTTCGATCGTCTGACATTTTTCTTCGTCTCGCATTAATCACATTTTTGTTAAAGCGCTTGAAGCATTTCTACTAATTGACAAACGCTAATTGCGACAAGCAACAAAAAAGGTAAAGTGAAAAATATTTAAAGAAAATAAACTTTTTGCGAAAAATCAAATTCCTCTTTTTTCCAATAATAATTATAATTTTTTTCATCTTTCTTCTTTCCAAGCATGCACATATGCATATATTTGTGATTCATGTGCCTACAGGGTCACGTCAAGGCCAATAATAGTCGCTTTGTTGCTGTCGATTTTGTTTGGTTTGCACTAATTGCCCGCACCGCTGCCGCTGCCGTTTCGCTTTCCAGTTTATTGGGCTAAATTTGGTATTCATTCAACTTAATTTGGTCGTAAAAGTTTAATTATTACGCAATCTGCGTAAGACATTCCGAATTTATGTTACGAGACTCAAGGCGCAGCTTTCATGCCAGCTCTACACATTAACTGCATAATACATGCCCCCTACGTGCACAAACTCGCACATTGTTTTACACATATTATGGCCAAATACACCAAAGGCCGGCTTATAAACAAAAAAGTGAGTCACAAATAAGTTTTTTATAATAAAATTTTCCTAAAAATTGCTAATCAGTTCAATAGTGTTTTACTTATAATTAGATAATATTTTAGAAATTCATATGTTGCGTAGACGCCGACTCTGTCTGGTGAATATAAAATGAACAAGAAGGAAAAAAGTTTTTAAGTATATAACGATGATCTGATCCACATTAAAGCGTTGTGTCCATATTGAATTTCGTAGAGATATTTTGTCAAATAAAGAATTTTTCCATACAAGAAATGCATTTTTATTAGTCACTTTGTATGGCAGCTATAAACTATAGAGGACCGATCAAAAAAATTTGTTCACAAAATTGTATCGTTTGCTGAGGCAATACTCTGTAACAAATTTCGTGAGCATATTTCATCAAATACCGGAGTTTTGCATACAAACACTTAATTTTCAACGATATATTTGTATGGCAGCTACATGCCATACTGGTCCGATCTAAATAATTTTTTCCGAGACGGTTTTGTTTCTTTCGGCAGTAAGCCTCATAAAACTTCGTGAAGATAGCTTGCCAAATAGAAATGGTTTCCATACAAGAACTGGAGTGTGAACGGTCAGTTTGTATGACAGCTATATGCTATAGTCGTCCGATATTGATGATTTAGGCAAATAGGCAGCATTTTGACGAGAAACGGACGAGGCCAAAATATTAGATTGATAGCTTAAAAACTGAGGGACTAGTTCGCTTGATTAAATCGATTGTGCTCTTTCCGCTGATCGGGGCTCTGATGTTTCTTCTGGGTGTTAAAAATTGCTCAGGTTATAATATAAGACAGGGAAAACTAAATTATTCTTTATAAATTCTTTGGCATTTGAGTCGAGTGTTCTTATTGTTTCTAATTTTGTTCATTAGCCATGCATTAGCATTATTTTAGTATGATAGGGCGTATGAGTAACTTTTATGTATTAAGTCTTTTCTAATCAGCAAAGACATTCGTTATGTTTCAATGTCAGTGATTAGGCACAATTTCTTCTATCAATACATATATGTATATATGATTTCGCTTTCTGGATAAAAAAACGTTTTCAATTTCTGCAGTCAAATATGGAAACTATTGAAATAAAAATAAAAATAAGAATAGAAAAATATATTAAAATGTGCAATAATAATAATTTACAAATATTCCCTAATATTAATTTAAATTGAAAACTATTATGGACTATAATAATACTTCGGCCAACTAACTTGGCTCAAGTGAATACAAATATCCCTGCACTCATTTGGCCATAAATAAATTGCAAACAATTTGTGCACAGACTGCATAGCTGCGGCCAAGCAAACTATTTGCTCACTATTATTTGCGGCACACACGCTGATTCACAGGCTTTTGCTCTCTTTCCATTCAACTTGGCTTTATATGATGGCTGCAAAGTGTGCGTCTGCTATTGTTCCAGCTGTTTATATACGAGTGCGCAAAGTTGGTACTCGAGTACATATAAGTATGTATATATATATATAAATATATATATATATCTAATGTGTTTGTATGTATTTGCGCATATATGGCTCTGCGGTTTGAAAGCCACACATTAAGTCCTGTTTGCATTCCGCTTCGGAAATATTAATGGAAAATGAGTTTTTAATAGCCGCAGAGAGCGACCACGGTGCATTTGCCGAATCCAGTTATTCTTGGAATGCTCTCCCCTCCAGCAGGCTCCTCTTATTTCACTAGAAATCTTCTGGGTTTCATAATATTTCGGTTTGCGGCCAAATATTTACGGTTTTCGACCACTTTTGAAGAGGTACAGGCGGCAAAGCATACACAAAGCATTTGTGTGTATCTGAATATGCTCATAAATACCTGCTCGTGTATATTTTTGTTGCGTTGAAAGTTTGTAGCCTGCCTGCCTTTTGAATGCGGCCGGAATATGATTGGGTAAGAGGTATATTTTTTAGTTAAAAATGCAGAACTAACAAATAATGAAAATGGTAACCAAAAAGTAGGAAGCAAAGTAAAAGTAACTGATAGTAGGAGCAAAAGATTCAGGAAAAAACCAAATCCGTAAAATCAATTAGTTACCTGTAAAGAAACTAGGTTGAGCTCCAAAGATGAAGATTTACAGTTACTTACATAAAAGTCACAATATTTGGCGGTTGTAGGCGGCAATACTCACAACTTCAAGCTCAACCAACGCATATTTCTTACCTGAAATACAAAAATGAAAATCAGCAAATAAAATAAATAATTACAATCTTTATTTCTACAATGACTCCTCAAAATTATACTGTCCATTCATACCCATAAAATCTCAAAATATACTTAAGATTAAATACATATCATCAAAACGATATTTTTAGTACAAAAAATCTAAAAACTCCCTTTATGTCCCCCAAAGAGCTATAAAGACAGGCACTCGCTCATCTCTGAGCCATTTTGCGCAAGATTCGTAAACAGCCACTTAGGCTAACGCATATTCGTTTTGATACTAATACTAATACTTAGATATTTGGGTGTAATATTAAAAGTAATGTTATATGTGATCCGGCACTGGCAAGCAAGTTACATTTTATGCTGATGACACAAATTAAATATTGCACACTTATTAGCCAGTCTAACACACCTACAACAGAGCACCTGCATATACATACACCTACACGGCACACAGATACCACTACAAGTGTGCATCCATGTATGTGCGCACTTGTGAGCCCAAGCTCAAAGGAAATTGTCAAATGTTGACTTTTGACGCGGCAGAAACGTCAGCTATTCTCCGTGAAAGTGGCACAAGTATCGAACGTAAGCGAAACCCAAAGCAAATATCGCACGCCACATATGTAACATATGTAATATACATGTAAAGTATATGTGTCCGTGTACATAGCGGCGTAATGGCTTGTCGTGGCAGTCGGTTAATTACGATAAAGTGTCTAGGGCCTGTGTCAAGTGAGCAGGTCTTAATATCATCTTAACCTTTTACGAGTGCGTCGCAAGTAAAGGCCTGCGCCCACAACCGTTAAGCTAGGCGACATATTAAAATGTGCACTTTATTTGCCGAGCATAATATATTTTTGCACTTCCGTCAGTAAAATGCTTGATTTTGCACATTTCGCCTGACATCCTTTATAATACACTCTCATTTTTGTGTGTGACAGTAATTTTCCCTTAGGTAGATGCCTCAATCTGATGCTGTGCGACCAGAAAAACACATATATTCCGCACTTGAGTTGCTTCTATTGTAAGAAAATGCATATGTATATTTTTGTGTATATACATATATTAGGGTGAGTCAAAAACAACTTTCAAAAATATTACACAAACTTAGGTATTTTAGAAAATTTTATGCTCTGGCGGAATTTGAAGCAATCATTAACAATGTGAGCCTGAAGATCAAACGCAAAACCTCTCTTACTACATGGCGATCGATAGGCAATCGAGAAGTTAATATCTCACCCAACGATGGCTCTAAGTCTCTTATCATTTCCATCTTATCATACTGTACAGGAATATTGAAGATGATGAACCAAAATGAGAACGTTTGGGGCATTCGAGAGAATTGTGCTTGACAAGGTCCAAGGAGCCGTATACGTGAGCGATTAGCATCGAATAAGATTGACCAATAACTGTTTTTACGTCCGACATCCTTCAAAATTAGGCTTAATTCTAATATTTTTCTCAGTTTATAGGTTTACTTTAACCTAGAAAATCGATTGGTTAGTTTTTGGCTCACCCTAATAGCTAAATATATAATTAAAAATACGTCTAAATTTATATATGGAGTAACTCTTTATAGATAAGACTATGTTCAATTTAGATACAGTGAAGCGAAAACCCTCACAAGCATAAACTCTGCTGACAAAATATCAGCCATAAGACGGACACACATTTGCTATAGATATTTATGAAACGTTCCTCAAAGCGAATATACCGTTAAAAAGAATAAACAATCCAATTGTAAAATTTTTTTTCGAAATATACCAACTAACAAATTCCCTGTGAATCAAGGTGGGGACAGAGTTTCGTGCCTCTTCTATACAAAAAGTCTTCACTGAGCTAAAAATCAAATCTGTCAATAATTATATTTAGATATACTTGTATGTAGATGCGACAACCGACTTAGAGCAATGACTGGCCATGAACTTCATTTTCGGAGTATTGACGAGTGATTTACATGAACGGGAAAAAAGTTTTTTTTCAATGTTGCAACTTCTGATGCTGCTAATGCTACCGCTGTAGCCGCCTTTGTTAACGACAGTTTGACGTTACTTTGGCCAAATGGTGAGTTACACTTTATACTCAATTCCAGACGTCCAATTGCTAATTCGTATACTACCTATTTCGACCAATTTCAATGCAGGTAATCAGTATGACAGAGCCTTACTAAATGTTACGGATCACATCGCTTCGCTAGCACCCAGCAATTGGACTTCATCAATATGCTGGGGCTAGGTGAGTCTTTGTGATTTAGGAGAGGGCACAACAGACCTAAGATCGCGGTGCATTCCTCGTCTAACAATCAATCAAATGTGTCGGATGCAGCATCTTATATGCTGGCTGCTGTTAATGCTCTCCAAGTTATGTATCCTAAGATGAAGCATTTCACTTGTCTTTCGCATGTTAACAGTTTCATAACATACATAACATGTTGGGGCACATGGTTGAAAGCTGCTGCTTATTATTATGTTTACTTCAATGAGCTCTAAGAAGCAGTAGAATAATTTAATAGCGACGATGCTGAGGTCATTCGATTGTCTCAGGAGTTGTTTAAGTCACACCACTTAATTACAGACCTCACTTATATCAACGTACGAACTTCGCTACCTTCTTTAGAAAATAATGACAAACCCCTTAAAGAAATCGTGATGTTTTCCACAAGGTATAAAGCCTCACGTTCATACGTGGAAAAATTTTCTTGGCAATGATTAATATTTAGGTAACTCAAAGTAAATCGAAAGTAGAAAGCAATACTATTCTAACCGTAAAAAAGGCTTCATCAGCCTTCAAAATCTTTATAAATGATTTGTGGAAAATATTGTAGACATAAGTAAATATGTATATCGGCTTAGTCCATTCATTTGCATCCCATTTCTGCCTCCCCAATAAAGACTTCTTTCATTAAGTTTTCGCCTATCTTCAGAAAAGTTTCTAGAAATTTCTTTTAACAGATTTCTAAACACGGAATTAACGCCCACAAATCTGCATACTTTGCGTAGGCATTTTAGCTGTTCATAATATCCCACCACTTTCATTTCCGCTCATCCCACTCAGCACCTCAAAAACATGGTATTTTTAAGCCTTTCTAATTTCCTTAAGAGAAAATTTTCCCTTCATCAAAAACTCCCACGAAATTCTTAAAATCTTCAAAGCTGAAAGGTAATACAAATACCGAGCCGTTTCCGTTTTGTTTGTTATTTCTACCACATGAATTTGAAACCAAACGTGTCACGGAAATTAAAACAAACCTCAATAAGCTATTAATTTCCTTGTGCTCATAATTAATTTTTCATATGTTTTTCCAGCTAAAAACCTTCCCGAAAGTAAATATTTGAGTACACTCATAAGAACCAGTGCAAACGGCATTCATATTTGCAAAGTGTGTACATTAAACCGGGCATAAAGCAAATAATACCCCGCACGCAGTCGCTGGGAAATTTTATAAATCAAGGAAAACGAGAGAAGTGCGAAACAACTGAGGAGGCAACAAAGCAAATAATAAGCAGTAAAACAAATTAAAGTTAATTACACGAATGCCACGAAAAACCGTTATTGCGTGCTCAAAAGAACCACGTGAGTCTCACGAAGTGCACACAGCCTTGGCGAAAATAATTTCATGTTTACACACACGTAGACACCCACGCCGTAGTAAGAATGCATATGAGCACACATCTAGATTATTTATTTTCTCTTTATTGGCGTTTAGTGATGACCCAGTTTGCGCGCGCATGCAACATAATTAACGCGGATGCGTGTGCCGCGAACTTGCCAGTTGCGTCAGCGGAAATGTGACATGTAAATCTGGCATTAGGGAGACCCTTATAATTTTGAGAAACTCTCCACCAACTTTAATGCGCTCCTTTACATACAGAAAAGAAATTTGTTTATCAAATGGAGAAAATAATCTAAATATAACAATGTAAAACTAATGACTCACACAAACCCTAAAACAAGTGAATAATGTGAAAAAATTTTAGAAGTTGTTTTTTAATGGGAATGTCATTGGTTGTTTCGAATGAATTCAATAGAGATTGAAAGTATTCCCTTTTTAAGACAAATTTTATTCCATATTAGATAAATATATCATAGTACAAGTACCAATTATATTTTCCACTTTGGAGCAAAGAAACTCTTTTAAAATAATTCTATACCAGTTTTGAGCTAATTGGGGGGCAGGATAGAAAAAACCAAACGTCGTATGAAATCGGGGCAAAGTTTTTTATTTTTGGCCATAAATTATCTTCTATTGAAATTAAGAAAACTAAGAAAATTAATGTTTGGTCATATTTTAAGCAACATAAAGTAAAAATTTGTTGGTCAAAACCCACTTTCTTTTCAATTTTTTAAAAATTGTAGAATTTGAAAGTATTTTTGGAATTTTCTTTATTTTTCTAGAAGATAAGTTATTATCCTGCACGCCGTCCGGCAAATGCACATGCAAGATGCATCCCAAAAAAACCCTCAAAAAATCGATTTTTTGAAGCCTCAAAATTAGGCTCCCCTACACAAAAAAAGCTCACTTAGAGTTGTCTACATGCAATGAAAATCTCGCTATGGTTTCAAATGTAATGAGTATGCCCTCCAAAACAGAAATGTCGCCAAATTTCCAGAAATCAGTACAGTCTACCAGTGAAAGTAAGTGAGAGGGCTTTGAAACGTAATCAAATTATAAAGGATAAAGCAATCTGTTTGGACGTAGAAGGATATTGTTTTAGTAACATTTATAGAAAATTTACGAAGCTTGGATGCAGACGTTGTGAAGTGGAGAACTTGTTGGTCCTCGAATACAGCTATTAATAAAAGATACAAATTTATTATCATAGTTATGACCGTTCTGGAAAGGAAATTTTGAAAAAGTTTCGTGTTGATAGTTGAAAACATTGTTAATCCTAACTAACAATAAAGCACCAAATGATGAAGAAGATGCGCAAAATATGCTAAAACAATTTCAGATACTAGGCGCAAATATTAATATGAAGTAAGACTATTTGCGCAATCAACTGGATAAGTTTTCGGCTAATTTTGGAAATTATAATTAGAACCAAAGTGCGGTGCCATCAGGATCTGAATGTGATGAAAGAAAGGTTTTAAGATAAATGGGAAGATCTGGTTATGACCGTTTACTGATAATCCTTAAAAAGAGATTGTCAACTAGGAAATTATAAAGAAAAAGCTTATGAAGGCGTTTAACTGTGTTTTGAAAATGAACGGGGGCAAGTCTTACAAGATCATTGACAGTATCAAGAATTGTGGGTACAAATATGTATATCCAAAATAGTTGTTATACAATAAAGCCACTGTTTTATAGACCAGTGTAATATCATGTTTTTCAATGATAAATTTAAACATTGAAAATTTAAGTTGTTTCAGCTGTTCAAAAATGAGTGAAAATAATGAAGAAATTCTCTGTATTTTGAAATTTTTTTATAAAAAGGGGAAGCATCCCACGCAAGCCACCAATGAAATTTGTGAAGTTTACGTAGACGATGCTGTAACAGTTCGTGTAGCGCAACAATGGTTCGCCCGCTTCCGTTCCGGAAATTTCGAAATTTCGATTTACAATGATGGAATAGTGTCTCCAGTGGAAAATTGGCAAAAAATGGCGAACAAAATTATACATATTTTTTTATTTATTTATTAGTATAAATATAAAAAAATTAAGTTGAAGTTTGATTAGAAATACGAAAAGACTTTTTCGACTATCTGTATAAAAATATTAGACACACAACCTGGAATATGAAACTTATAAAATACTATTCCGTTATACATGGTATTAGTGACTGAGTTTAAACTGTTCTGCATTTTTTTTTTTTTTCTTTTTCTTGATTTTTATTTTGACAGCTGCACCGATGTTCGCCTAAGTAGAGGCTCCTAACTCTTGCTCTATTCATTTAGCTATTAACATGCGTGTCTCTCACTTTGTATGTGTACAAACATTTCACAGCAGACATATGTCGGTTCACATGTTTATAAATATTTCACACGTTTCCGTGGAAATTACGACGAATCGCGGTTAAAATTCACACCCAAACGAAATCGACAGCACGCACGAGTGGCTTTGTACCATAAAAATAAAAAATATATGTTTCACTTTTGAGTATACTAAGTAAATTAAGTAGGGCGTATTTAAGTTGTGTCGCCATTCTGAAATTTCGTGAGATTTTTTAATTATCTGCATACCGGAAATCCAGCGCTTTGACAACCGAACTAAAGGCGGAAACGCTGCACGTCAACTCACTTCGCTATCGCTCACTGCCGCAAGTGACAAACAAATCATATCAAACACAATCAGCGTAATCGAAGATTTGATGTCATGTCCTCACCGCTTGTGCGCTCTCCCACGCGCTCTGCCACGTTTATTTGCTTATTAGTCGCCAGCTTGTTGTGTAAATGAAATTATCGCACCAGCGAAGCTCCGAAGTGATTATGCACCCCCACTCTCTGCCTGTCTATGGGAAGGAGGAGAGAGGAGAGCAGGGAGGTGTTTGCCTTGATGATGCTCACCAATTTAACGAACGTCGACCGCCGCCCGTCGACCAGCGCTAGTTAGCCGCCTTCAGTAGCTAGTTACAACTTGTGTGCGTGTGTATGTGTGCGTGTGTTTGTCGCTTTGCGCTATCCAGCAGCGCCTCTAGGCATAGTCGGCAATCACATAGCAGGCCTGACATTGTTGGGCTCCTAGGCGGAAGGCAGCGTGTATTATTGTTATTAGTACGCAAACACACACACACACGAACACATATGTGTTTACGCGTTACATTGACATCGCTATGTGCCCGGCATGTCGCCACGATTACTTGTGTGTGTGTGTAGGTGGCAATGTTTTGTATTGTGTAAACGAAATTAATTTTAATTGCATGGCAGTGCCAAGATGTTGATATGACAGTGACAAATTCAAATGAAAGCTCGCTTAGTTTGCGCAAACACACTTCTCTGCGCTTGCTTTCAGTCTTTGTTGCCCTTTGTGTTCATTTCTCGTGCGCTCCATTGTACTTTGCTTTCGCTTGCGTTGAGTCTTTCTTTGCACATCCGTTTGACAGCCGCTTTGTGTCCTTTCTCGCATTTATGTAAATAATACGAGCCAACACAGTCTTCCAAGTAGACAAAGCATACCCCAGCCTCACCATCGTTTGCTCAGCCGAGCGCGCAGATAAAAGCGCAAAGCTTTGCCGTAGCCTAATCATCTCAGTTGGGGCGCTCGTGCGCTGCTAAGCAACCACGAAACATTAAAATGTAACGGTTTACGTGCCTGTCGGCGCGGGTGTGGATGCGGGCCGCAGTGATTGATTTGCGTGGTGTCTATTTAGCCGACTTTGGGCGCTCGTATGGTATGTAGGTAATTAAGTGGAGTGCGTGTAAAAATGCCACTTAATACGCTTCTGCTGCGTGCTGTTGTGTCATCTGCTGCGCAAAGTCCTTTTTTGTTCGAAGAATTTGTATTTTTTTTTGATAAAAATTGCTAATATCCTGAACAAAATGATTAAAACGCAATTTGAAATTCCAGGAGCAATAAAAGTCCGCTCGTTAGCAAAAGCGTTCACTGTTATATTTATAGACATTTCAGTATTTATGCAGGTTAACGGTTAAACGAAATGTTAATGCGCAAGTAATATGTTTTAGTCGAACTCGCACCAGGTCGCCATATTCTAAAGGGACAAGCGACAGAGAGGCTAAGAGGTAAAGGGTAAAATGGCAAAAAACAATAACCATTTCTTAGAATTGCTTTTTGTTTTATTTTTTCTACTTATAACTTTATAAATCTAAAAAGCTAAAATATTACAGGAAATAGAAATATAATAGAAAAAAAGTATGGAAAGAAGAAAATGTATGAAAATGTTCATCAATTAATTTGAATGGCAGCTATATGCTGTAGCTTTCCGTTTTGAACAATATGCTCAGAAACTGTAGCATTGCCTTGAAAAATAATCCATACCAAATTCCCGGAAAAAATCTTCGCAAATTAAAAACTCTTTCACAGAATTGTATAAAATCACTTTGATGTCTAGGCTAAGTTTAGAGTTTTTACTTAAAATCCAATTTAAATTTGCAGCTCTAATCTTCCTTCAAGTTATTTTGCCAGAAATATGTTTTCTCCACGTGAGCCTTATATCTAAGTGAATGCCAAGATAAGTTACTTCATTCGCTTGGGGAACTAAAATATTGTTCATTTTTAATGCCGAGTACATTTTTGGTCTAAGCGAAAATGTAACATGCTTACAGCTTTGTTTCATTCACATTTATACGCCAGATGGCTAGCCATTATTCGACAGGACTCAAGTGCTCCGCTAATATTCCTGATGCTATCATCTGGCATTTGTTACGGCTCACCAAAGCTGTATCATCCGCAAAAGTTGATGCCAATACATTATTAGCTGTTTGCAGATCTGCTGTATATGTGATGTATATAGTTAGGCCTAAAACACTGCCCTTTGCCACATCAGCCCTTCTCTGGCGTTCACCAGATATGAAATCTCCTACTTTCTCATACTTTCGATACAATTCTAGAGTTAGAAGTTTTTAATCTTATATAACAGGCCTTCATGCCACACCTTAACAAACGTCTGAGCCACGACTAGAAATATAGTTGAACAGTACTCTCTGTGCACGAATGCTTTCCTGATTTCGTTGGTAATTCTATTTACTTACACTACAGCGCCATGTTTAGCACGAAAGCCGAATTGGTGCGTTGGTATTATATTATTTTCGTGGAGGAAAAATATTTTAGAAAGACAGGGTAGAAGACTGATTGGTCTATAAGAAGATGGCTGTGTTAAGTCTCCCAGGTTTATGTATCAACATAATCTGCGACCTTTTTCATGAAATTGGATATTATCCGAAACTCATAATTGCATTGAAGAGCAAAGAGAGCACCCCTACAGCAATAATTGCTAACTCATTAGCATTTTTGGGGTAAAATTATCCAGTCCTGGCGACATTTGTGGATTAAGTTCTTTTGTGATTCTAATAATTTCAGAAAGTGAAGTCGTAAAAACTCGAGCGACTCGTTACCTGTGTTGGGTAAGTCGGACAGCTTAAAGTTATTCTTTGGGAAATTAAGTTGAAATACCTTTTCTAGGTGGTTTGCAAAACAATTGGCATTTACCTGTGTGTTTTCAGGTCTGGAGAGTCCATTTTCTTTAATATTGTATATAGATACATATGCTCCTTAAGTATGATAAAATTTTCAGCTGCATTCACTGCTTACTTTGCTGCAGCAGTATTGGAGAATATTTGGAAGGCGATAATCTTAATACAGGCGAGTTAATAAAACCTTTTGTTAGGAGAATTCCCGCTATTTTTTTAACATACCTCGTACAATTTTTATATGGTCGCCGACATTTATTTAATATTTTGTGTATTCTAAAGCAGTAAGAGACCCAGTGGTATTGTGTAAATCTCGTATTGTTCTAACACAAAGGCATTTTATGTCTAGTGTTCCAATATTCTAGCATTTCGATCAAATTTTTGGAGTAAAAGTCACATCAACTTTAAAATATTCTAGACTTTAATGAGGGTAACTTTTGTTCCAAAAGTGCTTTCCTTTGAGTTTTGAAAGAATGAGTAATCTATGTAAGCCAATCTGGAAAATACATTGAATATGGTTAGTATACAAGTCGAGTTCATAGCATTTTCCCATTTTCCAAACATTTTCTTAACAAAGAGTACAACTTTTTTACTTGAAGAAAATTATTCCACCACCATCCCAAAAGAGGAACGTATAATTTTGACAACTAACTGTTGCGTCTTTCAATCGTTAGTTAGTTATCATTTCTGATCTATAAATACGAACGATATATACATATACGACTAATTTTTCAAGCTCATTGTTATCCTTTATGAAATTCCCCTTCTCCAACTATCAAATTCCACTTATAACTTCACTGCTACTTTCAGATGCCCCCAACCCTATCACATGGCCATAGCATTACCGTCGGGATTAAAACTGAAACTGACGCAATATCACCCAAAAGCCTCGCGAACTAACAGTTCTAATGCCTCGTGCAAATAGTTTCGCCGAATCTCGTTGCTGCGCATTACTTGTGTCAACGCGCGCAAACTTTCCCAATTAATCGCAAATCCCAAAGTAAAGTTGCAGCCGCGAATTGCGAACTTTCTTGACACGCTAAACAAACGCCAGAGATTGCTTTGAAATTTACAACTCATAATCAATTTCGAAAGACAAATGTTTAGGCTGCTCATGCCGCAACTGTCATACCAACAACAACAACACACACACACACACAAACAAACAAGCAAATATGTCGCTGCAATGATTTGTGCCGCGCAGCACTTAAATAAATTGTCAGAAATAATGAAACTCACACACACACGCTCGCACGCACGCTTGCAAATAGAGCGTGAGCAACTGCTGTCAACCGCTGGAGAAAATAAGTTTTGACGCATGTAAGTGGATTGTTGCTATTGTTGTTGCCGCACAACCGTCTTTCAACGTGAGTGTGAGCATAATTCGTCAACTAGTTGTTGTAACATGCACTCACACATATGCATTTGCATACAAATTTAAATATAATATACGTATATATATGTACGTGCATTATATACTGCAGACCTTAAATACACTTGTATAAGTAGATGTGTGGAAAGCATGTGTTCTAAATATTTGTACATTAGGGTGATCGTTATTGCTCAAGTTGATTTTTCTTTGACAAACGCTTGCTGAAAGTCAGTTTTTCTCCTAAAAAATCATCCAATGTAAACAAGCTCTTTATTTTCAATTTAATCGTGCCTAAATCAATTTTCTCTTCCCTTATTGGTTAGTCGAAAAAGTCTTTTCGTACTTCTAATCAAAGATGTGTGTGGCTAGACCACCGGGGACCGTTGCCCAATGGAAGATCTTTTCTGTTGATCAATTCTGGCCGTTTTTTTTCAAATTGTTTGCTTCAGTCTCCTCAGTTGTTGACAGCAAACACTCAGCAAAACCTTTCGAGGCGTCAATCCTGGCTTTGAGATCTTTTTTTTTGTTTCACCACGCTTGGACCGCTTGTATTTGATCCACTTTTCGTCTCCTGTTACCATTCGCTTCAGAAATGGTTCGATTTCATTTCGTTTCAGCAAAGAATCGCAGATGTTAATTCGGTCCATTAAATTTTTCACAGACAGTTCGTTTGGTACCCAAACATCGAGCTTTTTTTTGCAGCCAGCCTTTTTTATATGGTTCAAAACTGTTTTGTGATGAATGTTAAGTACCTTAGCGATGTCGTGTCTGCTTATGTGACGAGGTACATCTTTCACATCGAAATTTCCAGAACGGAAAAAGGCGAACCATTGTTGTGCTACACGAACTGATACGGCATCGTCCCGTAAATTTCACAAATTTCATTGGTGGCTTGCGTGGCATTCTTCTTATTTTATAAAAAAGCCATTATATTTAACTCAGCGTGCTTCGGTGTTTTGCTAGAAATTTTATACCTCTAAATAAAACAAACCTACAACTTTGAAAAGATAATATTCTAATAAACAAAATTTTCGCTCTACAAAATCGTTTCTAGATATATTCTTCGTTAAATAATTCTTTCAGAAGTTATTCGCTATTAAACTTATGAATCAAGTCTGTTGGACATTCGTTCAAGTGCCTCATCAATTATGTGTTGCTCATACGCCATGGTGTACTGTATGCATATTCAGGTGCAGCATGCTGAGCATCTGTGAATTTGATATATAACACGAACTACTTCTAAGTTTTGAAGGTGAAGGTTTATTGAAAAAATTATTTACACCTTCGTACTAGATTATAATCTTGTAAAAGTTGCAAGTTTACTATTTCATGCAAACTATTAAAAAATCTCATCTTATGCACAAAGGAAAAGAAAAGTGATTTAGGCAAAGTTTGATAAAAAAATATGAAGAGCTTGTTTCAGTTGTAACCTATTTTATATGACCGCATCTACTGAGGAAATAATGAGCTACCTAATGTACATGTATGAGTGCGCTTGGGAATCAAAGTCCAGCGGTGAACGTATGTAAGTCTGTATTCATATATTCATTACACAAATACTGCCACAAATGCGACTTTGCATGAGTTGCCACAACTACCCTCGGAGCTACAATGTTTCACCAAGTCACTAGAGGAAATTATATATTGCATACATATATGAAGCGTCGGTCGCCAGACTTTATGGGAAACTTTGTTGAAATGTTTTAAATTTCGCTTTCTGCTTTTAGACCAAAGTTGACATGCGCAAAGTTGAAAGTAATTTCAATGCATTAAATATTAACAAAATACCTCGTTAACGCTATCTCTCACAAATTCACAATTTTAGGTTTCATTTTCTGTTTTGCGTTGCCACTGCATTGCTGTTGAGTTTGCATAAATGATGCCGACGAGCTAGTAAAACGGCAGAGACGGCTGTGGATTATGTGCTCGCTGACTTTCGATGCATACTTTTGGGCTTTACAAGCGGCAAAATGAACTATTTTAATAAATTTTATTCGAGAGCGCTGAATATATGCATATGTATGTATGTATGTCGAGCGGGAAAACTCTGTTTGATATTTGAGAACTATTTTTAACCTTATATAAAAGCAACTGTACCAAATTTTATATTCGCTTTAAGGTTTTTTTCTGCCAAATGTTATTGCAATCGACATTTCTTCTATTTGTGTTAATATCTGCGTATGAATTCTTTTAATCTGGCAACGCTCTTTTGTAATGAATTTGAAAGCAATATTTAGAAAAAAATATTTCATAAACAAATTTGAAAGTTTTCAGCCTCTTTTTATTTTGTAACAACTTTTAATTAAAATCACTTAGGGCTTTCATATAGTCTCACGAAATCATAAACTATAACGAACTGAAAAAATTGCGTTGAGAATTGTGATTGCTCAAACTCATTTATGTATGTAATTCAGCAACATTTTTTTTTCAAAGAAGTGTAAAAATTTGTGATGTGTTGATTTTACTACCTTGCCTTATGACAATTTGACATAAGTATTATATAATATATAGTTAAGTCATACGATTTCATTTAAATGCTAATATTATAGTGAGTTTTTGCTTTTTAGTCTATCAAGTGAAACCAAACATGTTAAACCCGACCAGCAGAGTCAGAGACACAGTCATAGTAGAGGGAGAGAAAGAGAGCAATAGCGAGAGAAAGCAGGAGGAAAAAGGATAATGGTGAAAAAACTTCTGAGTGTTTGTTGTGAAAAAAATGGCATAGCTATGCGACAAAGCTTGTCCTCTGTAAGTGTTTTCTTTCTGCTTTTTTCAAAAAAAAATCAAATATAAAAAATCAGAGATCTAAGGCTTCTAGCAACGGGTTTTTATTCCTAAAAAATCGTTTGTTGTATAAGAAGTAACGTCATAGTGGCTTAAATCCAAATTGATGAATTGATATACGGCCCTTTTCTTCAATTATGTTCTGTAGTTTTCTTATAATTACAGCTTCAGGTAGCTTGGACAAAATAGGCAACAGTGATATTTGACGATATGACGAGGCCTCATGCGCGCTTTTGCCAGGTTTTTGTACCATAATAATTTCAGATACCTTCCATGAAAATTGGACGTATGTATATCAGATTTAAGCAAGCGTTTATCATCGATGTAAGCTTGGCAAATGCTTTTCGCGTTACTTTTTTTAATATATCAGCAGTCACCAAATCAAAGACGAGAGCCTTTTTTGGTTTAAATCTAGCTTTAATGATACAATTAGATGTTAGATTAGTTAATGATACCAGAAGATGCGAAGGAAAAAAGCACAATTGCACAGCTATTTTTCTTGTCGCTTCCCAAGCGTTCGATAGAGTATGGCACCATGGCTTACTTCATAAATTAAGACTTATCTTTCCACAGTATTTAACTGAACTACTTGCCTCTTACCTGAGCAACCGCTTCTTCAGAGTCAAGCAGGGACAATCATATACTATTTTTCAGCCAATAAAAGCAGGTGTACCCCAAAGAAGTGTCATGCGACCACTTTTATACATTTCGTTTATTATGGACATGCCGACGCCGCCATACTGCATAATCGCCACATTTGCAGCTGGTACCTGCATCTTTACGACTGCCAAAACGGAAGCTGAGTCGTCGAACAGAATGAAATCTTCACGAAATGAAATTGTAGAATGGACACAGAAATGGTACTTTAACTCTATCCAAACAAAAGTGCTACATAAGTATATCCCCTTACATATTGGGAATGAAGTAATCCCGTACTCCACCTCGGCGAAATATTTTGCTATGACGCTGGATGCAAATTTGAAATGGAAGGAGCATATATAAAAGAAGGTTTGAGAACTAAAACTAATATACAACAAAATAAACTTGTTAATCGGCAAAAAATCACACTTTGCTACATCAAAAAAAAATATTAGTCTACAATTAAACATTGAAACCTATTAGGACATACGGATTTCAACTATGGGGTTGCGTTGCCTCGTTGTACCCGGTCTAGCCGTTTCAGAAAAATTTTTGCCGCCGTTTTTGATAACAGGTATTCGAGAAAACGCGTTTAATGTTTTGGGAGAAAATCTCACTAAGACAAAAAATGCTTACAAATGCGCTCATATCTCTGAAACTATTTAATTACTCAGATCAACTTCAAATTTTCGGGGTTTATTTCAAAATATATCTATACTCGATATATGCAAACAACAGAAGCGATTTTTTGAAATTGACAAGTAGCTACACACAACCCCTACATCACGCCAAACAAGTATAATAATAAACGGAGAGTTCTATACCAGCCAAGAACAAGTCCATACTAAACCCACCGACAACATATTTTCTGCAAAGCTCCACAATTGCATCGATGCATTCACAAATAGCGCGGCGTCACCAATAAAATGGCGAATAAAAGCATATTCGTATGTGCAAACAAAATGCGAAAACTGCAGGCTGGCAACGCTGCTAGCAGCATATTTTCATTATTTACGCATAATTTCTTTTCATTAGCGCTGACCTACTTTGCAACATGTTGCTGCCACACACACACACGCACACGTACACGGGCAGCAACGCCAGCTCCGCAAAAACCCATTTGCCTAGTTCGACGCACCGAAAAAAGTCGTAAAATCAACTGAAAAGCCATGAAAAAACAACTGCAACAACTGCTGCAGCGCACAGAGACACACAGAAACACGGAGTGATTGCAGAATAACAAGTGGGCGCAAAACTATGCCGAAGATTGCATCTGAAGCAACTTTCGCAAAACACATGCGAGCACACACACGCGTGTGTGGAGCGCTGCTGATGAATGTGTTGTCTATTTGCATGTGTTTGTTTGCATATATACATGTGTGCGTGTGTGTGTTTGTGCTTGCGTGTTGGTGTGGGTAAGAATTATGGGCGAATTGTGACACTTTGGGGACAACAGTGCGGCTGCGGCAGGCTTTGCACGTTGTCAACTTGTGTGCGGCGCTGAATCATGCATAATTGCATACGTGAGTGTGTGTGTGTGTGCATACGTTCGCTTTCTTCCCCCAAACCCCGCATGAAAGTCTCATTCTGCGATTTTGAAGCAGCAATTTAAAGTTTGTCATGTCAAGTTTTGCAGCAGCGCGCACGTGTGTGTGCGTGCGTGTGCGTGAGCGCGGCCGGAAGTTCCCCATGCAGTCGCAACTATGCGTAAACAAACTTCGCTGACTTTCAGTTGGCGCTGCGCTACACGCGCCTGCATGCAGACTAGTTGACAAACTTGAGCCTTGAGGATTTTTCTCTATTTTATCGCGAAAATTCGCAGCTCTGGGTAATAATGATTACAATAACAATAATTACAACAAAAACAAAAAAAAGAAATTTATGAACAGTGTTCGTAGTGCACTATCGGGCAGCGGAATTTATGCCGCGTTGTTGCTCATATTTTTGCTGGCTCATATTGAGGGGAAGGCATTGAGCGCAGTCCAACGCCGCTCCGCACACTTGAGCTCACAGCGTATGTGTGGAGAATTTGTGTGCTCTATTTTAAAAGGCGAAGTAATCTGCTGCCGACGTCCACACTTTTGGCGCAAAATATCTTCCAGCTAAGATGTTAATTAATTGCCTCAGCAAGGGCTTAACTCGCGCACTTTTTTCATGCCTAATTTATGCTGTAAGCCGCTGCCGCAACACTGATACAAACCGACACAACCGTTAAGCCACTGCAACGGTAAAGGACACTGTCAACAAGCGCGCGTGCGACTAACAAATTTATATGCCCGGATAATAATAAATGTAATCCCGGCGCGGAACAAGACCAACAAGAAATCGCATGCCGGAGACACGGCAACTGCAGCCACAGAAGCGCCAGCAATGGCTGACGCAATAAAAGACTGTTGCGCGCTCCGCTGCATGCATCTTGCCACACTCGCGGATCGCTTTCTTGTGCTTCTTCCGCACGCCACTTGATCCGCTGCTGCGCCTTGTTTGCGCTTCGAATACCAGCAGCTTTCATTAAAATTTACTTCCGCAGCGAAAACAAGCGTTGACACACTAACACACATCCACACATTGCACAACAACAACAAAGCGACGCAGCAGGAAAAGCAATATAAATGCGAATGATTTAAAAAGCTCACATTGAACCAGTCTCCAAGTAGTCAAAATGAGTTCACTTCCATTTAAAGGAACAAACTTATATACCCAGCACGAGCTGACTTTTCTGAAGAATGAATTTATTGCTGACGCAATATTTCACAGCTCCACTCCTTACCAACAGCCTTAGTGCTCCATTTCCTACAGGGCCGCCTTAGCGTACAGTTGCAATGCCACATTGATTGCCGCCAGCCAGTTGCCAGACTGACGTGGGCGAAGTCTGTAGCGGCGATACGCCGGACAAAGTCTGAGAAATACTTTCATCCCGACTACGCAATAATTGGTGTTTAAGCCTGAAAACTGTTGCCGGCGCCAATGACAGGGAAAACAAAGCGACACACGACGCCATGCATATAAGAACAAACGCACGAGCTCACACGCATGCAGGAACATAGAACACAGTGCGGACACACTACAAAATATTCACTGCGTTAGTGGCATTCAAAGCCTCCTGCTCTGTCCCAGCCCGTTCTGAGTGTGGTTGCATACTTTTGGCTTAAAATTATTTTTCGTTTCGCCTCGAATTTGTTCCGTCATCCTTTAAATGCCGCATAACAAGTGCTCGTGCTTGTGCAAACCCAACTGCATGGAAATAACTACAAAAGCAACAACATGCATGCAGCAAAAGATCAGAACCACATGCAAAAACAGCAACAAAAATAAATGGGGGAACGCTGAAACCTGCACATAAACATAAATGCAAATGCACGAAAATCAGCTCTCCCTGTGTGTGTGTGTGTATATTTGCAGAGAGATTAGGAGTTGCCACATGTACGGAGTCGTAGCGAATGCCACTGCTAGTGCTGTGGCGTTAAGTGGCGGCGTGCGGAGCCAGCTCGGACATATGAGGCTAAATGAAACTCTAAACGCTTCCAGTGGTCACTTAGCTCCATAGCTCGGCAGCTGAAATCTCGTTTTAATGCGTGCTCATACTTTTATGGCGCACTGTGATGCTGTGCTTAGTGGAAGGGAGTTTAATGTGCGCATAAAAGCTAAATGTGGCATGGCAAGGCATAAAATGCGAAATTTGACAAGTACTTGGCGTGAGAAAATATTTGGTTTCACTATTTTTTCCCTCTGACAGTGCATCAGTGATTTTAGTTCTCACACTTTCATTACATAGAGGAAATTATATAGCAAATTGGAAAATCAAAAAGACATAAAAGCTCATCATTACGTCTGAGAAAAGCACTCGTTCAGCATTTTTGGAGCTGTGCGGTAGTAATTCTTATCAGCTGTTGTTGTATGTCATGCAGTTTAGGTATGTGCTATGTTTTCTAAGGTAACATAATATATTTTCAGATTCAAAATAACTTCAGGGGTTCAAATCAATCCACATTTCTAGTGATGGTTCCACTCTACAGCTTGACTGAGTTATAGCAAACGGTTACCGAGTACCTAAAATCTCGCAAAATGAGTTGAGAATCAAATAGATTTAGATGGCAGTGAAAATGCGGACGAGTTAACCCTCGTCTTCCCTGCTGCGGCCGAGCCGTGGTTCTCATGAGATGCTCAAGATTTTCGAGCTGCTTCAAAGACTGCTTGAAAGAAAAGGATCTTTCAAATTTTGAAAGACCATCATTACAGCCCACTTTGAGTACTACTTTGGCTTTGGATAGATGAAGGACATACCAAAAGGTTTCAGCTTTGAAGAAATATTGAAACTTGTAGAGAGCGTCGGGCAGAATATTTAACCACCCCATATGTACACCTATTGGACAGTATCCAGTCAGAAAAACTTCAATAGCTGTGAAATTTATGTACTTTGCTAAGTGCAATTTGTTAGACCTTTTAAAGTTTGCTTTGGACCAAAAGGATCGCACAAGTTCACTGAACGATCTCAGGCACTACGCTAAAGCACAAGAAAACAACGGACCACCAACTCTTGGTTCCAATTTACTTTAGATATGATCTCGTAATCGCACAAGTTCACTGAACGATCTCAGGCACTACGCTAAAGCGCAAGAAGACATCGGATCACCGACTATCGTTTCTAGTTTACTTTAGACCAATAGGATCTCGTAGTCACACAAGCTCACTGGAAGTCCACAGGTTCAGCGCTAAAGCGGTAAGAGACAGCGAACCACCGACTATCGGTGCCAATCGGGTGAAACTGGGACAGGAGTGCCCTCCCTAGCAATCACATCAGTTTTTCAGTTCCCGGCGATTCCGCTGTGAGCGCAATATGGAAAAACTTGAAACTGTTCGTAATAAGGTCACGCCCTCTTTGACTAACATTAAGCCTGCGAGCTCCAATTCTGCAGCCACCTAGAACTAGAGTTAATGAAGAGCTCCAGACAGATAACTCCATCTCCTACCTTCCCTCTTCACTTAGATGCATTTCTGACGAAGCTCCCTGTAGCTCATCTTCAACGGCTTCGGTCGAGCACAAATCCCTTGCAGGAGTCTCAGCAGAAAAGGATCTTCCGGGTGGAGTTTCCGCAATACAGTGATCTACATTGTAAGTAATAGAATCAAAGTTATGCGTCAAAGTGCCTCTGGCTGGAGACACCCAGCTTCTCGAAGGCTTAAAGGAGTTTTTACCGGAAAGCACCTACCAGCTATGCGTACAGGTACAACGTGTAAACTAGCATTGAATGTTATTGTATGTTCTAACCAGACACTTAAAACAAAAATAATAATGCTGAACTTTTATACAAAATCAACTTCTTTGTATTTTCAACAAAATTTGCGATAAATGTGAGGTTATTTAACATCTCTAAACACATATCACCACTTTTAAGACCGGGGAGTGCCAGTGTTCTTCGAATGTAAGTGCGAGCTGCATTGTCTGTCTCTGCTTATGATCAGCGGTTGGTCCAATTGGAATTTCGCACAAATGAAACATGTCAGCAAACTGGACTGTGTCAAACAGCAAATTCACACTCAGGGACACCAGGGGGGACACACAAGAAATGGCACTTCACACGCCCACATAACTGTATTCGTTGTATGTGTTTACGTGCTTGCCTTTGTTGGCCGCAATACAAGCAATTCCATGGAAAAGTTGTATAAATTAGAAAACAATTTGTGAGCAATGCTCGGAAAGCATATATGCGTGCCACATATCTGTAGTTGAGTGCTTGAAGTGGGGGGAGTGGTACACCGTAAGAACACGAAATCATTTCCCCGAGGCAATCTAAAATAATTTCCTCTTCTTGTGCTCATCTCGTCTTGACATTTGCGCACGCATGTCCGTCTTGTTGTTATTGCTTTGCTGTTACATGTGTGTTTTGTTATTAGAGTAACTGTAAGCGAAGAATGTGTGTTGTTGCTGTAGCTTCATGTTGCTCTGCCTTTTGCAATTTGTAGCAATTTTCTGTGTGTTCACTGCCTTGCTGACTGCGATGGCCTGGATAAATGCTGCATAACCTCACTTTCGCTTGCCAATTTCGAAACGTCGAAAGTCATGCAACACGTTCGCACAAGCAACTTAAGCCATTTGGAGTTTGCCTGAAATTGCGGTGAATTGCTGTTGCCATACCGCAAACCTTGGAGATTCGCTCATGTCCGCGATATAAGTTGCTTTGCTTATCATATGTAATATATTGGAACGGACGATTTAAAAGTATGAACTTGAGCAGTTTCTATTCAAAAAGCCCAGTTCGAAGTTTACATTTACGACTATGGACCCAAATCGGTCGAAATATTTGCGTACAATGGATGGAAGGAGTTGGTAAATAATCTTAGAGGACTGAACTGGGCTTTATACCACACAATCTGCCTAGCTACCTTTGTGATACCTAGTAAATCCACTTGAGTAATAATTCCTGACGCCACACATTACATATGAATATCTAACATTCACCTAACTCTCATGTACCCAACCTAATATCCTGCATATTACTTGGTGAGGGAGCCGTAATATTAAATGCTTTTAAAATAAATTTAACAACATGGTTCACTCTCTCACTTAAACCAGCTACCTCCCTCCCTTCATGTGTAACTAAGACCCTATCACACTACAGGCGCACCTACTCAGCTAACTAAATTCCAATTATGAATACTCAATTAATCCTAAGATGTGCTAAACCTCAACATCGTACGCGCTTCGCTTAGATTTTAACCCACCGCGCTCAATAACGGCATTTGCCTTCATCATCACCTTGCTGCACCCGAGAGAGCAAAGTTAATACACTCGCGAATAGTCAACACTTGCCAGCTATAAAAGTAGCAGCTTAACGCTTTAGTAGCCGAAAATTCGTAACTGTATTAAAAGCACATTACGATCATCCACAACTCGTGCAATGTTGCGTTATCTGCCGCGTTCGCATAAGCACATACTCACACCCACATTTGCCTTAAGCTTATATGCTGATGAGTCTACTCGCTTACTTGTGAGTCTTCTCAAACAAGTACTTGTACATATGTATTTACTCGTGTTAATGACGTTGCAAGTTATGGTAACTTCTGCAAGGGTGGGAACACGCCCATACATTGAGTTTTGAGAGACTTATGGGAGGTGAGAGTCGAAGGAAATACAAGCGCGTGAGTAATAAAACGTGTTTGGCAATTTGAAATGAATGGATTTGGTATTCCCGTAAACCCTCCGTCAGGATCGGGAAGGACCTCTTCGAAACGTTCAATACCAAATGAGGTTTCAGAGAAGGCGACTCCCTTTCGTGCGACTTCTTCAATCTAGTGCTGGAGAAAATAATTCGAGATGCAGAAATAATAGGGAAGGTATTATCTTCTATAACAGTGTACAACTGCTGGCGTAAGCCGATGACATCGGTATCATTGGCCTCAACAACCGCGCCGTTAGTTCTGCTTTCTCCAGAATGGATAAGGAAGAAAAGCAAATGCGTGAGGTAGTGAACGGGGGCAAGACGAAACAAACAGTCATCGCACACGCGACTTGCCTCCCATGTTACTGTTTATAGTCATAACTTCGAAGTTGCGGATATTAACAGCAACAACAACGTCAGCATCGAAATCTAACGCAGAATAACTCTTACCAACAGGTTCCCGTCCAGCTATATGATGCAGAGACATGGACGATGACAACATCGGATAAGTCGACGTTACGAGTTTTCGAGAGTAAGGTTCTGCGGAAGATTTTTGACCATTGGCCACGACGAGTACCGCATTCGATGGAACGATGAAGTGTATGAGATGTACGACGACATTGACATAGTTCAGCGAATTAAGAGACTGTTGTTAATTCGGCTATACTGTCTAAGCCAGAACATAAGAAGAAGACATATTAAAGAAGGCGAAATAGTTAAGGACCCTTTACTACTTAAAATTCCTAATACAAGACTAGTCACACATAAGCAATTCAATCTATTTGTTAATCGTTAGCTAGTGCTCAGTTCAACCTAACGATGGAAATTTAACGATAAATACTCCCCTGCTGGATTAGGAGCTCTCTTTCCCTCTCTCTCTCGGCCCAAAAATTTATTCCACAGAGTTTCACACACATCTACGGGAGGGAGTAAAGCAAGGTTGTTACCACTTCCTTTCGGCATTGTTATCGCCCCGATTGTTGACATGTAATTCGTTGTAATTCTTTCACTTTTTCCACTGCCGCGCTTTTTGCGCAACTTCTGGCCACGGGCGAAGTAAAATCGTGAAAAGGCATTAAAAAGTTTTTATCGCGTTAAAATTTGTAACGCACTGCCTGAGAGTGTTACATGCTCACTGCTGACGGCGCACGCCGCGCCTCCTTGGATGCGCTGACAATCCGCCACCGGCTGAAGGCACCGCTCTCCTCACCAACGCTAGTCGCGAAGTTTACAGCTTTAAATTTGCACTCTTGCGATTTCTTTTTGTGCGCCAGTTTGTCTCGCAACGCGCGTGTGTCGGCTTGTCTTGTGTGCGCTGCTGCCGCGTCGCTTAAAAGCTGAAAATTTTAAATAATTTTCGCTTCACTCAACGAAAACTTTCAGCGGCGCAAAGGCGCTTAAACGCAAACTGGGCTTCGCATGGCCACCAAGCAGCATGCGGCACTCTTGCTAGTGTAGCGGCAAGCTGTTGCCATTCGCGCTCCGCTGGGCCGCGGCATCGATCGCGGCTGATAAACTGCATCCACTTCGCTTTCCTCCTTACAGCGCCTCAACGCCAGCTCTTCTTCTTCCTCAACATTTTCTGGCTGCAGCGCTTTTGTCTGCTCATCCCCTGACGATTAATTACACGTTGCTGGCGATGCGCCAAAAACAGAGGCAACAAGAAATATGCACAAGCAAAGGCACATTGATTAGCCGACGCTGGCAGTGTAGGGTTGTGGCGCTCAGCTGTCGTTTGGCGCTCCCCTGAACACGCAGTCATTGCCTCTGTGTCTGTTGTTTTGCTGTAACTGTTGTTTTTCAACCATCACGACATCATGACATCGTTATCCTTTCATTCACACAGCCCCCCTTCTTTGGTTTCGCGCTGATCTTCCTTGGTTTCTCTACACATTTCAACTACTGCGCCGTGCTCCAGCTCCTACATGCTTCAGAGTTCATCAACCCGTTAAAATTGTCAAACGTTGCAACATGTGGATAATCCGTGCCCACCTCTTACTGTTTGCCCAAAATCAACCAGCTATTCGCTGAGGCTATAATTGCGGCGCTGCAAGCTCGACCCTCCTACAGCAGGCCGTCAGCTGTTGGAACCAGTTGCGCGCAGGCTAACAAATGTAAATAATTGTAGAACAAGGCAATAAAATCGAATGTGAAAATGGAAAAATAAGAAGCAAACCACAGTTGTACGCAAGTGCTCGCCTTCTTTTCCTCTACTGTCTATATATCTATTCACATGCATTGTTGTAAAGCTCTGAATGAAACCCAACATAAAATGTCAGGAAAAATTGAAAAAAAAGGCAGAATTGCTGGGATAATATTCGGCGCTTACAGAAAACATATTCACAGCCGTTTCAATCCTTCCAAAGTATACCAAAATAAAATGGAAAGGCTGTCGGCTTCAACAAGCGCCGACTCTCCATCATTTAAGTTTATACTTTTACAACATAGTCGGTAATCGAAAAAGTTTTTTCGTACTTCTAATCAAAATTCAACTTATTTTTTTTTATATTTATAATGAATTTTAATGGACTAAATATGTACCATTTTGGTCGACCACTTTTTGCCATTTTTCCACTACAGATATTATTCCATCAGTATACAACTTTTCTGGTTACTCGGCGACATGTAATTTTTACAAGCTTCTTTGAAGCCAACTTTACTCCATTAAGGGAGTTCTGCATTGACCGAAACAAATGGTAGTCCGACGATGCAAGGTCAGGGCTATATGGTGGATGCATCAAAACTTTCCAGCCAAACTCTTCCAGTTTTTGTTGAGTCAGCAAAGATGTGTGAGGTCTAGCGTTGTCCTAATGGAAGACGAGCTATTTCTGTTGATCAGTTCTGGCCATTTTTTCGATTGTTTGCTTCATTTCATCAGTTGTTGACAGTTAAATATAGAATCAATCGTTTGACAAGGCTGGAGTACTTCATAGTGGACGATTCTTTTCCAATCTCACCAAGCACACAGCATTACCTTGCGAGGCGTCAATCCTATATTTGCGACCATTTGTTTAGTTTGGAACATGATTTTTTTTCGCTTATTATTGTCGTATCTGATCCACTTTTGTCTCCTGTTACCATTATCTTCAAAAATGGTTCGATTTCATTTGGTTTCAGCAAAGAATCGCAAATTTTAATTCTGTCCATTAAATTTTTCACAGACAATTCATGTGGTACCCTTTGATAATGAATGTTAAGTTCCTTAGCGATGTCATGGCTGCTTATGTGATGGTCCTGGTCAATCTTCTCCATAATTTCATCGACTTTTTCAACGATAGGTCGACCAGAGCGAGGTGCATCTTTTTTAACTACCCATTATAAATATCGAAACCAGTATGAAACACATACTGAATAATTAAAAATTCAAATAATTAGAATAAATGTAACCAAAAATGTCTGCCAAATGTTGCGCTCCTTCTGGAAACGTTGAAAAAGCTAAGCTCATCATCATCCCATCAATTTCCTGCTTTGAGAGCAACTGTAATTAGCTTCATCTTGTTGCGACACCAGCCAGCCAGCCAAACAGCTAGCCATTAAAGCATTAACTGCCATTATTTTCCTAAATAATTAATGCCAAACTATATAATGAAGCCCACGCATACCCCTCTGCCCAGCTCTCACGCACAGATAAATTACTCAGCTGCTGATATCCTAAAAGTATACTACGACAAGGCAAATGAGACCGCAGCGTTTTGAATTTGTGGTTTAAATTTCCCATTGAATTTGAAATCAGCTATTTTTGTGCGCGGCATTGTCCCAAAAACTATGCAGAATTAATGGCGATGGTATTATTTACAAAGATAACAACAACAGTTAAGTGGAAACGAAAATAAATAACTTATACAACAGAAGACGACGGGAGGCGACTGGGAGCCACCTGTCATTGCCATTGCCGCCATGTGATGGCCAATTAGAATTGACGTTTCTTGGAAAGAATAACACCTTAGGCCCATTCTGTGGTTACTAACGGCGCGGCTGAAGAGTGAGGGCTGAAAATGTAGCAGGTGTGCCGTTGTGCGCGCACATAGGATAATGAGAGAGCGGGAGAGACCGCAATTTTATTTGCGGCGTATTTTAAAATAATAAAATTTTTTATTTTATTATATTATATTTTTATTTTTAGGGAGAACATTATAAAATTTATTTATTCAAATTACTGAATTAAGAAAATGTTCGCAACAAAGTTTAGCTGTGTAAATTGTCTAATTGTTAGGGCACAGATTCACATATCGTAATAAATATCTGAAAAGCAATATAAAAATTGTTGCTGTAATTTTATTATTTCATGATGGTAGTAAAAATAATAAACCAGCCATTATGAAAGTTGATTATGCAGCAAACTTCTGTGGAATTTCAAAAACAGACATTTTCTTCAAGATTTACTAAGAAGCAAAATATGACAGCTTAATACACTGAGAATTGTTCCAAGAATTATTTAGCTTCGAATTTTGAACGCAATAGTAATAGAAAGCTCTCTCTTCCTTTACATCTCTCAAAAATATCATAAGAATTGCGTTATTTGAATAGGGGAGGAGAGGAGGAAACCACTAATCTTTTGCATCGAAGGACATCCCCTTCCTCTTATGACAAACTCCATAGTATTATGTACAAGGTGCGCTCCAAAGTAAACAGGACTTTAAAAAAACAGGAAAAATGTTTTTTTCGGCAAAATCAATTTATTTCATATAAAATAGTCTCCTTCTGCTTCAATTTTTGCAAGGTCCAAAGGCATGTCAAATGAGTGTTTTAGCTCGTTGGCCAGTATGGCCGCCAGTATACCAGGGCAAGCCTTTTGAATGGCTCTACGTCTGCATAAAGCTATCCTTTCATGGGCAAATGCATCTTTCGGAAAAGGAAGAAGCCGCACCGTTCCATATCAGGTGAATACAGGGATGGTTAATGGTTCAAATGTGATTTTTGGCCAAACAATCGTCCTTCGAATGTTGGATTCTGAGCAATTTTTGGTCGTCAGTCAATTTGTGCTGAACAAACCATGCACACACCTTTTGTAGTCCCAAATGCTCGGTCAAAATGCGATAAATCGATGTTTGGAGATGTTCAATTCCATTTCCATGAAATTCAATGATGATTTCGTCTGAATTTTGATGAATTCACGCACAGTTTCGATGGAATTTTCGGTGATATCCTATTGGCCTTTGTTAATCGTCATTTATGTCCTCAGGACTACTTTGAAAACGTTGAAACCACTCGTGCACTCTGCTCACCATAAACATGTTTCTTCAATTTTCTTCCAAAATTTTATGTTGGCTCTTTGTTCGAAGCTCATTTTCGCATCGATAATCGATGAAATGTCATGAAATTCTCACTGGACAATCGATAAATATAGCAGATACTAACGCACCAGTCGACATACGGATGGCGCCAGCAGGGGGCGCTAGATTCAAAAGATTGTTTACTTTGGAACGCACCTTGTATTTGACAACAAAAATTTAAATGTAGAAATGAGAAGAAGAATTTGCGAAAATGCACCAGTTTAACTTCAGTTGAGCAGCCTTATTTACAGAAAAGTTGCATTTTGTTTCAATTTACTGAGATGAAATCAGCGAATCGGAGAGTTTTATTGTATCCTGGATAGGGCTGATGAGACGAGTTGAAATCCGTCCGTCCGTTCAAGCTGTAACTTGATTAAAAATTGCAAACTTCTAAAGGAACCGGGAACACGTATTGCTTGGCAACAAAGTGAGATCCAGTTTATAGATAAACGTAATCATAATCAAACCAGTGTCAGGCCCACAAAACGCCATTAAGCGAAAACATATAATTATGTAATAACAAATGGTACAGGACCTTGCTCCCCAAAGACATTAAAACTATACCAAGGATCATAAGAGAGGGTTTTAGAGCAGCCGAAGTCAAAATTGGACGATGGGTATGGCATGGCTCACCTTCAAGTGAAATCAAATATCTCGGAACTCGCCCGAACGATTTCAACGAAATTCAATACATTACATTATCCTGACATTTCTACATTACAGTGTGAAAATGGGCGAAATAAGACAAAGGCCATGCCTACTTCTCATATAACACAATTTAAAATTCCATCTGATGCTTTCACTTCCCAAAAAAAAAACAAAAAGTAATAAATATAACGGGAAAAAACTTAACACACGTATTGCCTTTGAGCTATGTCATCTCGAGTCTAAAAACGGTCAAAATCGGGACATAAATATTCAAGCCCTAACATACCGAATATGTGGACCTCAGTGCATATGGCTGACTTTTTTCGAAAATATCAGTCAATGTGTGATATATGTATAGTATATTACTGAAATTTGGAAAGAATTATTTCCTTAAAGTAGTATGACTGTGTGCTAGAAAGGGTTGAATTAGGTTAATACATCTCTCAGCTCCATGTAATTATACAAACATGGTATACGTATAGTTAGGTTAGGTTAGGTTAATCTGGTAGACCAATAAGCCACGCATATACCAGTTTGGTCCTTGGCGATACCAGATGGAGTTCTCTTGCTAAATCCAAGAGGAGTAGTCATCGTTTAGGATAGCGCTTGACCCGAATTTCAACAGAGTCTGCGGCCTCACTGCCGATACCTCCTCCAGTGTATCATACTTTGGGGACTCCAGATGATTATAGCGTAGTCTTGGCAATACGGGACAAGTGTACAAGGCATGCGCTATTGCATTTCCTGCAGTCTTCTCCATCTATCAGCTCCATTTTGCGGGCGTTTATCGCCACCAGAAAGCAACCTGTTAATATTCCTATCATGCTCCTAAAGTCTCTTCTGTCGAGTGCCAAAAGAAATTTTTGTGTATTTCCGATCTACCGTTTTGCGCATAACTTTTGCAATTTTTCACGGGCGGGCAGGTTTTGATTTTCTTCACCATGCTTCTATGGAGATCGTCGAAAAGACATTGCATACCACAACGCTCAACTCGGGAGTTATTATAATGAAATTGAGAGAGCGGTTATTTGAATAACAGTGTATCTTATCCCTTCCTTACCTGCTTTCTGCTTGTGTTATTTAATTCCCTCATTATATACTCTTCTAACAGCTTTATGTATCATTCCTATAAAAGCTCTCTCCGAAAAATTCGAATTTTTAAAATCTTGTATTTGTTATTTAGTGCGAAAGAATTCAAGTTGTAAAATAAATAATTCAAGTTGAAAGATTTCTCTGAAGAGGATTGCGGAATTGATTCTCAATTCATTTAATTTAACTCAAAACATCCACTAACTAAGCGCACTTTGCTAAAAAACGTTGAAAAGTTTTGCACCACACAACGGAGTTGCCTTCCTTGTAAACAAATACGTTTTGTTACAGGGCGTACACACACACACATAAACACATATAGAATAGAGGCGTTCGTATTTCATAAAAACGCTGCCATAAACCGTTCACTCAAAGAAGCGGCGAAAATTGAATTATGTTCATGCTTTCCTCGACGCGCGCTGGCTCATAAACACAGACACGCACACACACACAAATGTGAAGCGATTTGGTGCGTTCGTGCGTTGCCGAACATAATTCACAGTCGAGCTGACAGTTAAGTTGGCGCGCGTGCACTGCTGGAATTTCATTTTAATAGGCTTTAATGAAAATCGGCCGACTCCAGTTGGCTTTAAGCGGCGAAATCTGCAAAAAATTAAGTCTAATGAAAATATGGCGGGCCAAGGGGGCAGAGACGCACACCAATACATAAGCGCTGCTACGAGAAGGTGCTGCCAGCAGAAGCTGTAGTTCCTGGAGGAGCAGGATGAGGAGCAGTAGAAATGCAAAGCAGTCCTTCAGGCGCCAAAACAATGCTGGAGACACACGGCACACAAGCACACGCACAAGCTCATTAAAGGCAATATTGGGGCGTTCAGTGTCAAAAGCAAATGAATGAGCCGAGCTGCCGAAGAACTGAAAGAAATTTACAAAACAGAGCAGATTGTTGAGTTCGAAGAAACGGGCGGCTGGGCCAAAGTAGTGGAGAGTGGAGAGCATATGGTGGTAAGTGAGTCGGCAGGCGACAACAACAAGCGCAATGTCATTAGACGAGATGCTGCGACGGTGTGTGTGAGGAGCAGCAAACGCTTACAAATTTGCTTTGTTGGTTTTTGCTGTTATTGCCTGCTGCCGAGTGTGTATATATATGTGTGTGTGTGTTTGGAGTGACAGGTTATTAAAACGGCTTCGTGCCGGAAATTGTGTAGGCGCTGACATGTCTGCAAAAAGCGATGACAAAGCAATGCAGATGCTTCGTCGCCTACAATTACAATACCGTAATGGGCCGAAAGCTAATGCGACTAAGCATACATGTGTGTTCTATGTGTATGTGTGTGTGTGTTGCACTCAAAGGGGCACAGAAAGTGGCAAGCAAATTGAAAAGTCTAAATAAAATGTGTGGCAATAACGAGAGCACATTTTCACGCGAAAAACAACAAAATAATATGAAGCCGACGAGCAAACAAACTTCACACACGCACACACAACAAAGGCTTAATGAACAAAAGTCAACAATGACACAAAGCGCCGAAAGTTATGCAAAGAATGAGCATTTGGCAAATATCTCGAAATGCGTTACTCTTTTAAATATCGCTTAAGGTGTTTCATTTCCTGCGCGCACACACACGCCGACCTCGCATAAATGTGCATGTGTGCGTGAGTGTGTGCAGCCGCCAGCAGCGTGTAATTTGACACGCGTGGATGCCGTATTTTCACAATCGCAACACGCAAATATGAATTTGATCATAAACACACGTGCATTTGTTTGCCTACAAACATATGCTTGTGTTTGTGTTTGTGTGTGCGTTTCACGTGTGGTTTGCTGCGGAAAATGCGTACGTTGCCGAAAGTTGTTGGCAGCTGCCGCCGCAATATTTAAACAGCTCACGACAATAGGAAGCCACACGTGCCAAAGTAACGCAATCTGGCAATGATATATGCGCACACACACCGCACACACACAGACACACGCCCATTAGTGCTGTTGTAATCACCTAATGTGTATGCGAAACGATATTTCCTAATTTGTCAGCAACATTTTGTAGACATAAAAATTCTTCAAAATAATACAAAAATTAATAGCGATTTTATTTCCTTTTGTCAAGCATTTTCCACGTTAAATATATACATCTGTATGCACAGAAGTATTTACATATTTACCGTTTATTTAGCGTGCATATATTTTTCGGAGCTCATAGAACCCATAGATATGCCTGCGTACCAAGGAGCATCATATCACCAAAACAGCTCAATCACTTGCTTGAGCTTGTCTAGTTTTTAAATAGATTTAAGATTTTATAACTTATTGTTAGGCTTTTAAAGGAAAAAGCAGATTCAAACAAACCAAAAATAATAGAACCCATAGAGCACAAACTACCGCTGATTGCCGATTAATATTAAAAAAATATTACACTGATTGCAGTTTACTTGGAGTGTATAGTATTTCAGTGGAAAACTTTAAAATAGTTGCGACTTCTAAAAACCTACAAAGTATATTTTGATCTAGCTTTTGCTGTCAGCTATCTATGTTAAATTTAGGTATGGTGAGTTCAGGTGTGGTGAGTTCAGATGTGGTGAGTTTTAATGTGATGAATTCAGTATTTTTAATCTACCTTTTGCTTTGAGCAAATGTTTGTTGAATTTGAGTATGGTGAGCTTGAGTGTGGTGAGTTCTTGTGTGGTGAGTTTTAACATGATGAATTCAGATGTAGAGATTTAATGTCATAAAACTCAGTGAAATAAATTTAGGAGTGATGAATATTTCAGTTTAGTGATATATATTTCGGTAAGGGGACCTTCTAATCAAATAATTGATCTGCAAAACTATAAAACGGTATCGACTTTTAAAAATCCACAAAGTCTATGTTAACTTAGTTTTTGACGTGAGACAATCCATGTAGAAATTAGGTATGGTGAGTTTTTGTGTGGTGAGTTTAAATGTGTTGAATTGAGATTTAAAAGTCATAAAACTAAGTAAATACATTTAGGAGTGAGGAATATGTATATTTTGGTCCTATGGCATTCTGGACAAATAATTTATATGCAAAACTATAAAAAGGTATCGACTTTTAAAACCTACAAAGTTTATTCTAACTCAATTCTGCTATGAGACATTCCATGTTGAATTTGGATATGGTGAGGTTTTGTGTGGTGAGTTTAAACGTGGTGAGTTTCAATGTGGTGAATACAAATATAGTTAGGAGCACTGAATTTAAATGACTAAATTTTTAATTAGTGAATTTGCATGTGGTGAATTTCAAAACGCTCTACAAAATTGTTGTGATCTCCGTTTCCTATTTAAAAGTGGTAAATTTAGATGGCTACAATTTAAAACGATGAATTTATATGTGGTGAGTTAGATTAAAGTAATTCTGAAACACCACGCAAAATCCGTCATAGTTTTGAGTTCCACCATACAGTTCACTATAGTACAAGGTGCGTTCCATAGTAAACAGGACTTTTTGAATCTAGCGCCCCCTGGTGGCGTCATCTATATGTCGACTGATGCGTTAGAATCCCCTATCTTTATTGATTGTCCAGTGAGAATTTCATGACATTTCATTGATTGGAAGTGAAGCTATTGCGTTTTAAGTGTCAGTGTAAGCATCTTGTATGTAGTTCCGAATAGAATATCAGTTAGTACGTAATATAAAGAACTAAAACACATTAAATATTGTGATAAGGCCTAAAATTGGTTGGGATTAGTCAATGTCTTCCATCAGCCCACATAAGTTCTATGGCTTCTTTGGAAAATCACAGTTACTTACAAACTGTTTTCAGAGTAATTTTACTTTATTACTCTCACACACGCACACATACCCACACAATAAAAATATGAATGTAGTCTAAAAACGGCTGCCAACAACAATCTAGCAGCAACCAATATTGTGAAACTGAGGACCCTATTTCATGTAAAGTCAATGCTTTCAATATCACTAGTTTGTTGAATGATTTTCGAGAAGAAAAATATAAATAAATAAAAATAAAGCAAAAATAAATTCCAAAACCGAAAAATATGTTTATATTTGCATAGGTATTTATTTAGAATGAGCAAAAAAAGGGTGATTCATAGATAAATTTCAATGCGCCGAACATATTTACTTAGAAGCATATTGCT
The DNA here is from genome assembly GCF_024586455.1 of Bactrocera neohumeralis. Taxonomy (NCBI): domain Eukaryota; kingdom Metazoa; phylum Arthropoda; class Insecta; order Diptera; family Tephritidae; genus Bactrocera; species Bactrocera neohumeralis. Next base: position 3,476,310 of record NC_065921.1, on the reverse strand, counting down.
TATATTTCCTTTGAAGTAACTAACAACAACAAACACTGCCACTTCCTGATTAAAAAACTGAAAACATGTTTGCAGACCTGCGGAACAACCTGGAATATACCTTATCCACCACTCTGCCCACACCGATACAGGCACGGAAAGCACGAAAACAATTTTATGGCTTTTAAGGCGCCGGGAGACAGGCCAAAGGCAGTCCGGCACAAATTCAAGGTTTACAACAAGCAAACCATATAAATTTGTGCAAAGAAATTTGTTTTTTTTTCGCAACGAATTCGCGGAGGAGGAGAGCGATTTCCAAGCAAAGGCGAAGCATCGACAGTATGGCGTAAGCAAAGCCAAATGCGCTCGCATGTGAGCCGGAGTGAGCATATCCCTGAAGACGGCCGAGGAAGGTCGTCGTTCCTTGCCAGCACATTGACACACAGCCATTACTGTTGCGAGCAATCCCTGCTTTTGCTGCTGCTGCTGGCGCTGCTGTCATATAAATGTCAAAAAAGGATATGTGGCAACAGACGTGCCGCTTGTGGCAAGGCAGCGACAAAAACTTGCCGAAAAATAAGCAGCAGAAACAAAAAATATGACGTGGCATTGTGCGCTGTGTGTGTGGTCGGGTGTGCGATCCGCTCACGTAGAAGACGACGACGACCACGAAGCACGGAAGCACACATAAATGAGAAAACAAATTGAAAAGATGAAAAAATACTCGGAAAAAACAAAGAAGAACGAAGGCCGCCGCTCTACCGCAGCATCACAAGCAAAGGAAATGCAATAATAAGAAAACAACAACAACAAGTACATGCCATTAAACGGCGTTTAATGTCGTCCTCCTCCTCCAACTGCCTTGTGAAGTCAGCGCCAAGGCTCTGGAGTTGCTGCCGCAAGGAGATACTCTGCATTGCTGTTTAAGTACATCATGAAAACGGAGATGGGAAAGTGGGGTATGTGGGGCCGACAGGCGCTGTGGTTGTGTGGGACAACAGCGAAGACACGTCTGGCATGTGTGATTACGCTTATCAGTGCGTGCTTGCTGCGCGAATTTATTTGCAAAAGCGCCTGAATGTGCGGAAAAAATAATTTGTTTTGCCTATAAATATTGCCAATAAAGTCAGAGCTCGCAAGATATGCTGGTACCGTATTGACAAGCGCTTTTCGGCACAATAGGGAGATCATGTCAAGCTTAGAATTAGGACATTGAGTAGTGAGATTGCAGGATTGCAGTTTCAAAGCGCTTGTCGTAATTTTATTACAATTGACGACTCGTTAAAATAACCTATGGGAAATATATTGTCGTATCTGTTAAATAGGCCAGAACTTTATGATTTGATATTCAAAGAATTGGTTCTTCATCGATTGTATTAATATTCTAACCTATTTCAACTTATCATTTTCTACCTTATCCTATCCTTTCATTACCTTATCCTGTCATACACTATCTTCTCTTATCAAATCCTTATCTCCTCTCTACTATCCTCTCTAACCCTCAGCGATCATATGCTATCGCACTTTACTTTATTCTATCGTTAGTTCTAACGACTAGTTATTCTATCTCAGCCAATCCCATCCCTCTTGGTTCATTCCTGGTCTAATCCATTCATCCCATCTTATGGTATCTACTACTATTTTATTCCTGTTTATCGGATTGTATCATATCTTAACCAATCCTATCCTATCTTAACATTTCTTATATTTTCCTATCATATCCTTGTCTAAGCTATCTCTCCCGATCTATGAAATTCTATCCTTTCTTATCCAATCTCATCCTCTCCTTGCTTATTTTGTGTCACCCTCTTATCCAATACTATCTCTCTCTTTCCTCCCCTAGCTTTTGGAAATAACTAACATCACATAATTGCTCGTGATCCCTGTAAATTCCGTTAAAAAAATTACCCTGCTCAACTTAATACCCGAAGCTTGACAATATAATTTAGCATAAGTTTTCACGTTTTGAAGACAGCAGCAATCTGAATGATTTTTTGAGCGATTGTAAATATGTAAATGTCTCGTGTGAAAGTTTCGCTCAAATGCTTTTGATTTGATGTTTATCAGTAAAAGACAGAGACTCATCTCAGCTGTGATATATTGAAACAGCACGCAGCAAACTAATTCCTCATTACTTTTTAGAAGCGTTGATCCTTTTGTCTTATTTAATAAATGGAAGGCTTGCAGAAGTATTTGATGGGTAAGTGAAAGAAACGATTTTTTCCTATATTCACACAGTATATACTGGCCGCCAAGCCGACTAGGTTGTTTAAGTATTTCTGGATTGAACTTATTTTCAAGCGAAATTTTTCTCTGTGCATATACAAATATACAAGTGGTGCAAATTTCTTAAAGCCATCTTCTGCTCAGGAACTTTTCTCACACGCACCTGCTTACTATTATTCTTCTGAAAAGGAACAAAAACTTCGGAAGAGAAACCTTCTTACTATTACATACCTAGAAATACGCATATGTTCGACCAAACCACCGTCTCCCATAAATTGGTTGTATCCCGTGACCTTAGTATGTACATATACATATCTGTATATATCTCTCAGCAGCTTCGATTTCACGTTCAACAATAGTTTGATTACTTTCTGCACAATCCAAAGAGGAATATGACCTTTTTTCTTTCAGCAAGTATGTCATCCTGTATGTGTGTATGTAATTCTGTGTATGTGTGCGATTAGGTGTGTGTGTAGGCAAGTGCTGCCAACGTGTACACTTTTCAGCAGCTGTACGAGTGAATGGGCGGCAAACATTTGCATTTTATTGACTGATAGGCACACCCAGGAAATAACAAACCCACTTATGGACATTTCATCCCACTTATAAATCGCATGTGAAAGATTTTTACAACCCTGCAGGAAATATTTAGTTCCGCCGAAGAAAAGAGAAAGCGAGTGTGAATGAGACTAGCTACCGATTATGTCAATAGTGTGGCACAAGCTCAGATTAAAAGACTGGAATCACAAAGGCTATGAAAAGACTTTTTCAGAGAGTAACAGTAATCAATAGCATGAAAGCATCCGAAGTCGGTCTTCGACTGCAGCTAAAACTGGGACTGTTTGTTGATACTGAGAATGAGATAGAAAACTAGGACTGAAAATCAGATTGAGTCAGAGAATGTGATGGCGATTGAGATTGCTATTGAAATTGAAATTGAGATCCTCAGAGTCAATCTTCGAAATTGATATTATTTGTGAGACAATTTAAAACACGAGTGAGAATGTGAAATCCACTTATCGGTTACCCTACTGGGTAGCTTTTGTACAGCTGGTGCCTGCATATATTTGCACGCGAGCTGTCGTGCGTGGGACGACGTGTGTACACGCTGTTAACTGATGTTGACATGATGTGATATATTGGAAAAAGTTTGGGCATTAGCCGCACTTAGTGTGAGAGCCGCGCCGATATCAAGCCGTGCCTCGGCCATTGTTGTTGCTTTAGTAAATAGTTTGATTATTGACTAATAGCAGTGAAATCTGTGGGTAGTTTTGTGGCCAAAAGTAGGTGGGATCAACAAATCGCAGAACGAAATGAGTGTTTAATATACCGTTGGCGTGATACACTGCCGACGAGATTGCAGCACATGTGCTTCCAAAAAAATATGCATGTGTATAAGTGAATATATATGAATGTATATATGTGTGCGCGTGTGTTTGTGTGAATAAATGCAAATATGTGCCATATTTATAGTTCATTATCATAGAGCCCAGCCCATAAAGGAAGGTGTGACTAAGATTTATTGGAAATTTACTGAAATACGCTTGATTGCAAGTGAAATGGAAATATGCTTAATAAATTAGCAGGCGTTAGAAAAAGTTTTTTTAGGCTGTGTTTTGAAATTTTATTTGATTGCTAGACCCTGCAGCGGTGATCAATAAAATGCAGTAACAAATATTTCACTTTGACATGTTTCTCCCTGGAGCGACATTTAAGAACTACAAAAACCTGTCACGGCCGAGGCCAGCTCTGACAAGAGTTCACTTTAATCGAAAAATATGTATACATACATATATGTATGTAACTGTGTGTGTATAAATAGCCATGATGTATATTGATATAGGCAATGAACAAATAGGCTTAGCACAATTTCATAAAAGAGTGTTTGACCCTCTTCCCCCTGGTCATAAATACACACCTCTGCACTCAATGCAAACGAACATTTGGCCGAGCACACTTACATACATACATTTGTAAATGCGTATGTATATGCGATTGCGGTAGAGAGCAAATATGAAATCAAGTGTGCTTTGTATTAGTTAGCTGGGCATATGTGTCTGTATTAGCTTTGATGCAAATAATAAATGCCATTGACACTCTATAAATATTTTTCTGCTTTTATTATAACCGCAGGCTAACAAGCAGATAGACGGCAGCAATTGCGTTGGGGTGGCTTGAATTCATGGAAGTGGCAATATTCATGGAAGTGTTGGCAGCTGAGCAAATAAACAATCACGAGTAGCAATATCCACGATAAACAAGATTGTTGCAAGTAAGAGTGCTATTCATAGACAGCTGGATGGGGCATTGTAGGTTATGTTTCTTGGATAATGTTAATACCCAGAACAGGGCACCACGAAGTAAACATCTGGAAGGAAACGTCGAAGATAAAATGTGAATCTTTATATATTAAAAATACGCGTCACGTTGTTTGACCGCGATGGACTCCTCAACTACTGAACTAATTTTAGCAAAATTTAGCACACTGTGTCCAGTTCGAAGCGACTTAGAAGATAGGATAGTCAAAACAATTCATAAATAAGAAATACAGTGAAAGCTCTATTAAATGGACGCTCTATTAACCGGACATATCCCTTAACATATTGACCGGTCCCACGATTTTTTGATCCCTTCTTTCGGTAAAGAACTTTTTTTTTTAATATAACTGACAGATGCTGTTAACCTAACTGAGAAAACAGCCTTAAATTTGTTATTTTTTTTGACATTTATTTGTATGAGCATATCCAAAATTAAACCTCAAGTGCAATCTCCTGGATTCTTATACCGTCAAAAACGAGTTCGCCTTTATTCGTAAATGAAATTTTCACTATTTATTATATGAATAATAACATAAAATATATACCACAGCAACCCGGAAGTAAGTATATAAATTATCAGCGTGGCGATCTGAGTCGTTTAGCTATGTTCATTGATCTGTCTGACTATGATTGATGTATTCGTCTGAAATTTTACACACATTCTTCTAACCTCAAAAAGCTGATCATTTGTCAGAATCACCTATATCGGACCACTATAGCATATAGCAGCCATACAAACTGGGCCATCAAAATCAAGCTCTGTCCGGAAAACTATTTTATTTTACAAAATATTTTCATGAAATTTGGCTTAGATTATTTTGTAAAGCAATAATGTAATCTCCCAAGAAATTGGTCAGACCGAGCCACTGTAGCATATAACTGCCATACAAACTAACCGATAAAAATTCTTGTAAGAAATCTTTTGTATATATGAAAGCTATTCTAGCTTCACTACCGACTAAAATAACATCTTTTTATTTTTTTAATTTCAAATTGCAAGCACAAAATTTAAAATTTTCTTTAACAATTCAGTTATAGAAATTTCAAGAACTATATATTTACCAAAGTTCTATATAAACCTCTTTTCTCTATAAGAGCATATACATATCTCTTATAAATATGTATTTATATGGTTTGGTATATTGAGAATGTAGTATTATTTTCAGGTAATTAAATTTAAAACAATTAACAGTTAGAAGTCCCACTTTTGCATGTGGCTCGCGTATTTTCAACTCTTATCTACGACGCATTTAATTGCCGACATTTAAAAGGAATTAAGTTAAATGGTAGACTATTAATCCTCGATTGTATGCGTTGTATACGTATTTACTAAGCACAATTATGCTGTTAAATGCCTGTTTTTGTATGAGTGAAATTATTATTGTCAGTCTTTAACCTTCACATATTCCCATAAATTATATGTAATCGAAAAATAAGTGAAAATATATGAATAAAGCACTTTTATATTGATAAAACGGTGTATTTGTATAATCCTTTATATATATTTATATATATATATAGTTCATGGTATTAACCCACAATTAATTTGCCCTTGGCACTTGGCAACTGGCAAATGACAAATGTTGTTTGCTATTTTTACGCTCTCTTTGACATTAAGTACGGCTGTGGCTTAAATAGCGGATTTATTTCCATTGATTCCATTGATAAATGCAAACTGTTAAAAAGTGAAAGTAAAAAGTGAACAGTAACTTAAAACTACGGTGCTATAATTTTGAAATTAATTAAATTTAATGGTCTTTTTATTTTTTTTTTTAGTGGCACTCATCCAAGTTAAAGATATTTCAATCCATTGGAAATTCTTTATTGAGAGGCAAAATGTTAATAATCTTCAATAGCACACGGAAAAATAATTTAAAATTAATATAATAATACACAATGTGTTTAATAAAGGTGCCAAAAAGCACGCTTTTACAAAAATTGCAACCGAGCGGTTAAATTTTCGAAGAGACTCATCTCCTTCGAGCTACGTTTGACTCGTTACTTCACAAAGCCAACTTGCGTGGAGTCTTATGGGGCACACCTACTGTGAAATTTTCAAAAAGACTTTTTTCATATTTGTATAGTTTATACCTTTAGAAATGACATAATAAAGTTTTAAAACAAAATCTCAAATAGTTTTTGAGTTAGAGCCCAAAGGGTAGCCGTTCAGTTCAATCCGGTTCACCATTTTATTTTAAACGCGTTTTTCTCTAAACAACATTTTTCGAATTTGCTCCATTGAAAACTTGTAATATATACTATTATCCTACAATCTAATTCAGTGACTAAATCGGTTGTTGATCTCATCAAATTTTTTGGCAGGACAAAAAACGACAAAAATTTAATATAAAGTTCAACTACGGCTCAACCCCACCATTTAGTCAATTCTTATTTATTTATTATATATTTTTTTTATTTTAAGTAAACAAGGGATAATATTTTCCAGTTTAATTAGAAGTCTTTATTTTATAAATTGATCCGTGAAGCAGTGATTTTGCTGCTATGAAAGACCTTCTTTCTCGGCGCTGTCAAAGATCTCGCATAACTCAAAAAAATTAAGATTTTCTTCACAAATTTTGTATTTTTATGTTTATGAAACATTTAGTATAAATATATAAAATATAGATATATTTATATATATTCTTACAACCTTCAGCGACTTGTAGCAGGAACTATAAAGGAAACGCTGCAGAACCCCATCGAAGACTCGACGATAAACATAACAGCACTTTATACAAGAGAGCAGGTAAGTTCATATATAATCCTCGATAAAAATGCTGATGCACTGATGCGACAGGCACGCATTAAAATTAGCTGGGTTAACTGCAGGTGGCGACTCAAAGAAAACCCCAAAAGGTGCTTTCGCTGCCACGCCACTTAACCTGGAACTGCAAAAGGCCCGTTAAGAGACGACAAGTAGAGAGCAGACCCTAAGATTTCCATGAATCCCCCCAAATTTACACTTAATTTGCTGCAACCAGGCACTAGAAAGTTCAAGACTAGAGGTTCACGACTAACAAATCACCCGGGCCGGACAAGATTCCAGCACAAATCCTGAAAATAAACGCTGCAGAGCGACCAGCTCTAAATGACTATTGCATATGTACAACGTCTGTCTCGAAGCCGGGGTATTCCCTGAACCCTGGAAGAAGCAACGGCAGGTGCTAATTAGCAAGGGAAAAGGAGATCCCAACTTGCCATCAGCATGCCGTCCACTATGTATGCTTCACTCACACAGCGGGAAAGCTTTATGAGAGACTACTTAAACCCAGACTTTAAGAGTCTATCGACGAACCTGGACGACTATCCCCTAGACAACTCGGCTTTAGTGCCGGCAGATCAACTTTAGGAACTATAAAATGCGTCATTGAAAGTGTAGAAGCCGCACAGCGTAGATGCGCTAAACACAAAAGAATAGTGTTATTGGCGACTTTCGATGTCAGGAATGCCTTCAACAGCGCTAGATGATTGGAAACGATCGGCGCTCTCGAAAACAGACTTAAAGTCCCCGACTATCTCAAAGCTGTGATGCGGAGCTACCTTTGTAACCGAAAACTGCTGACACTCTAAAGAAAACATCCGAAAGCAAGAAGAATGAGAATCAATACAGATGGACGGTCAGACTAACAAAAAACCCATAAATTCGCAGAAGTCGACTTTTAAACAACTCAGCTAATATTCGGTAAGTTTCTCCACAGAATAGGAAAAAATCAAACCCTCTTTAATGATAAAATCCAATGTTTGTTTCTGTAATTTAAGCAAATATCGCGCTAAATCTAATATGGCAATCACGGCTGACTTAATCAGCAGAAGGCAACGACTTAACCCTCCCACATGCACGCTCCTACACACATTCATCGAGATTTATTAGTGTGCGTGTTTGATGGAGATGATGAAATTTGAGAAAAAAGTCATCCGCACTTAACCGCTGTTGACTGTTGACTTGTTGTACTCGTCGTTGTTGTGTTTGTTCAGTGTAATGCCCGCCGGTTGTTTGTCTGCGCTTGTTTGCTTGTTTTCGATCGCATTCGCGTGCAGCGCGCAGCGACAAGTGAGCGAGCATTTACATGTGGGAGCATGTGTGTGTGGTTGTTGTAAATTAAAAGTCTGCTCTCGCGTACAACGAACTCTGTGAGGGCTGCTCCAGCGCCTGCCGCCATCTAGATTAGCCTTGCGGGGGAGGTGTTTGTGATAAACGGTTTACAACAACAGCAAAAACAATAAAAAGCACAAAATCAAATAGCTGACGCAGCAACGCCAACAATCGAACGCTGTGTGTCCGACAACGCTTGTAACGGTAATATCCTGCGGACAAGTTCGGACAAATTGCTCATACGCTCCGGCGGGCGAGCGGTGCCAAGGCAGGGAGCAAAGTGCAAGCCAGCGGTGCCACCTCCAGCCATGACGGATGTACAGCGTTCGGTGAGGTCAAAGTGCAAGGAACGGCGGTGGGTTGGTTGAGGATTTTGCGGAAATTGCCAACACTTTGCGCTGTGTCAGTGCGAAAACAAGCAGAAAGATAAACGAAAAGAAATGCTGGCGAATAAGCAAACAGCTACAAATTATTGCTTACAGTTGTTGTTATTGTTGTTGGCCATGTAACTGTTCGCATTGTTTATGTGTCTGTTTCAATGCTTGTTCTTCTTGCTGCTTTTGTTTTGCTTGCATTTCTTTGCTTTGCAACTTTCATTGGGTAAACACATAATCACAACAACAACAACGACAGAAACAATAGCAACAACAGTGCTTACTCTCAGTTCATTGCATCCGAGCAACAATTGCAATGTTGATTCTAATTCCAGTGCAATATAAATAAATCCATCTGGATAAGCGAGCGAGTGAAGTGGATGGCAGGTCTCGGGCAAATTGAAGTCAAGACACACATAAATAATAGATGAGTGATTTCGCTAGCGCAGAGTTAGACAAACAAGCGTTGTGTGTTCGTTCGCAAGCAAGGCAAGCGTAGCAACGATATTATTACGGTATTAATGGACTGCAGTAATTGCTCAGCTGGACAGCCGACACTATTGGCGAAGCAACTGTGACTCCGTTGGCATATGTGGAAATCAACTCGAATTGCGAAAATGTTTTTTGTTTTTGTATTTTCTTCCTTATTTTCGATTGATGATTTATTAATGCAAAGCTCTTCGAAAAATAAACTCAACTGTACTTTTTCTGTCAGTTAAATCCAAATAAGTGACCACTGTCAGCATATTTAACGAGCTTTACAATCCAAATATGAATTAAAGTACAAAAACAAAGTTACTTTAAAAACCTCAATTGGTCAGAAAATAAAATAGCAACTGAATAAAAGGGGTGGAAAAGGGTTTATAGTTTAGTTATTTAAAAGATTATAAATATTTTTATGAAAACAAATTTCAATTTTCTACCCAATTGTCAAAATATTCGCATATTTAGAAGCTTCATTGAGGAAGAAAAGTTGAAAGAACGTCTTTACTTTTCAACACTTGAATATTTTCTTTCTGTTATTTAAGGTTATTTTCTTTTAATATTTTAATTATTTTATTTTATCTTTTTTTTATTTTTTTCTTACTCATACACCAGGAAAATTGATAGGTATTGTTCAAACTTAACCACCCACTGTTTTCATGTAATTTTCAATGATTCCTGGGGAATAGTTTGAATTTTTTCTGCTACATGAAAGTGTGTAGCGACCTTGAAGGGAACAGTTCACAGAATTGGAGTTCACCTGAATACTACTGATACACCAACCAGTTCTGGCGATACGAAGAATTCTCAAAGCATTGAAAACTGCGTAGATATTTAATGTGGACAATTCCATTTCATCCATTTTTAGTTTCTCAGAGGTCGATGGTTTGCATTCGACAGCAAACGAACGATTGATGTAATAACGAGAAAACTTATATTACGGCAGAAACCAAAAGTGGGTTTTACGAATAAGTCGGTCACATGAGGTTTTGATAACAATTTTTCTACAAAATAATGAGAGTTCCGTATAAATAGTGAAATTTCCTATGGTGGAAACTAAAAGAACCACAATAAAAATATACGAAGTAGAAAATGAAATCGGCGAATGATAAAAATGTGAGCTCTTTCGGAATACTAGATGCTTGTAAGGTTTTAATTTAGGTCAAACTACAAGTAAATCATCTTGATTGAATTAGTGTAAAACTATCTGAAATAAAAGTCAAATTTTACCCCACAAAAAAGTGTTCCTTTTTCTTCTCTTTTTACTTTTATTTCAAAACGATCTTAATCAAACTGAATGCTGCACCAGCATTTATATATTCTTCCAACAGAATTCATTTCTGTTAAATTAAATTAAAATATTAAATTGTTTACGCGAAACATGCCGACACAACTTGACGAGCGTGCACGGGCATTAACTTTTACATTTCATTTCACGCCAGTAAATTCACTCAAAACGATGCTCGAAACTCTATTGAATAGTTAACCAAATGGATGCGGCGAATGTGCAGGCCAAACCGCGGCAAACGAGCGCCACTCACGCGGCGTGAAGTTATTGAAAACTTGCCATTACCAAGTGCAGAGTGCAGAGTTGCCAGGGCAAAGCACATGCGAAATGAGGGCGATGCGGGAGACGAAATATAACAGGAATTTGAGCACTCAACAATATTTCCAACCAACTTTTAATTTCGCAACTACATTATGGAGCACGCACACACACCAATACGCACACATGTGTAATGCAAATGTAAATAAATTGAGGCTGCTTTTCATATGGCCAGCCCTGGGCGGTGTGCGGTGAGGCAGAGGATGAGCAGCTGCGATTCCCCCGACCAGAACTACACCAACTGAACTAGAAGCACTCAAAGCGCTTGAGGCAGGCCGCGAATATTGAAACTGGCGAAACGTGGCATGCAGCATCTGGCCATCGACAGCGAACCGAAACTGCCACAAGAACACATACATTTGTGTGTGTGTATTGATGTGTGTTTTTGGCGGCAGTTAGAAATTGGAAACCCACATTGGCAGCGAGTAAAACCGCGCCGATATTGTTGCCACAAGCTGTTAGCGGTACCGGCAGCAGCTGCAACAAAAACAGCAAATATTCGAACCCACATTTTTTTGTTGGGTTTTCGCATTTTATTTAATGGACCAAATATTTCGCGGCGCCCGCAAGTGGCATAGTGGAGAGTCGCAGCATTGATACACACCCGAGCGCGCGAGCGAAATGTTGCAGAGTCTCACGCGTGGAATTTGTAGTGCGCTCCGCTGTCGGCGCTTGTGTGGGTTCGGTGTATGCAGTGCTGATGGCCGCCCGATCTAGATCAAGTGCAAAATATGGAGCACCGCAAACGGCTGTCCTCAACCGCGCCACACATAAACACACAGTCGAACGTGCTTGAATATCTGCCGCCGGCGCTGCCCTCTTTGCTTGCGCTTCATGTGCGTGCGTGCGTGCGTGCGTGCGTGCATGAATCTGCGCTAATGAGTGCTCCAAACTCCCGAGCACTCAGCGCAACAAATCCGCTATTGAACAAATGTGCAAATGTGCTCAGCTCTGAATATTTTACGAAACAAATGTATTTGCATTTAGCTTTTATTCAAATTTGCTTGGCTTTTCCAGTATTTTGCCAAAATTCAGCCAAACATTTGCGAGCATTGCGCGGGCCAAGTCCAACGACGAATGCCATTCCAAACTTGTGCAACAGCAATGTCCCGGCGCAGTTTGTATGCCAACAAATCGTGACGAAATGGTTGCCCAGCGATGCTTTTGTACTAAGCACTGCTAAATTGTTACTTCTCATGCAAAGTTTGATTAATATTTAAAATTATACAAGGCGCGCCATGTTTTTGGAGCGAGCGCGCACCGACTGGATTCGGTAGAGGGCGTTCCTAGCTAACGAACGAGCGGCTGGTCAGTTGTCTTCGAGCACCTGGAGAGTCAGGACAAACATTTTCGTGCGACGTGTTTCAGTGAGTGGTGCAAGCCGAAAATGCAGCGTTCGTTAGAGCAGAGGTACGCGAGTAAGTTCGGTATGAAACTCGGTAAATATGCGACAAAGACGTTTAAAGTGGTGTCTTTCGGTGGCACCAGGCCTTTTTGGATCGCCGGGAAGAGATCGCTGTTGAAGACCGGTAGAATGAGCAAATCCAAAGTGAAAAACATGCTCAAAGGCATCGCCCACCATGAATTTGTTACTTCTGCACAAACCGTAAACGTCAAGTTTTACGTAAAAGTCCTCAAGAGACTCCAACGAAGAATCAATAAGGTCCGACAAGACAGCTGCCTAACCAAGGCCGGCATCTCAACGCTTTTACAGCCGCCCTACATTCCAGATGTGGCCCCAACGGACTAATTTTTGTTTCGTTGCCTGAAAAGCCCGATGAAAGGGAATCCAAGCAGCATGCACCTCGGCTCTCAAGGCTATTCCGGAGAATACCTCCCGTGACGCCTTCAATTCATCGGAATCGGGCTGACAGTCCTGCATCGACGCAGAAGGAACCTATTTTAAAAGTTTTTAAAGTATTATAACGATTTGTTCAAGACGGAAGTCTCTGTTCAGGGTATAAAAAAATTAAGCCATAACTTTTGTTTAAACCCCGACCCATGACCATTTTTATTTACATACGAGTATAGAACCTTCGGACATAGTTCGGTGGATAATGGTGGTTGGACAAAGACCGCCTATATGATCCCACTTTTCGACTGGAAAAGAAAGCCGACTGACGTAAATGTTTGTTAGCTACGCGCAACACCCTAAACATTTATACGGATGGCTCGAAAATGGACGATGGAGTTGGTGCGGGAATATACTGTCCAGAGTTAGTCATAAGGCAGCCTTTTAAGTTGCCGGACCACTGCAATACATTTCAAGCCGAGGCCTTTGCTAATGTGAAAGTCGCGAAGTTGGCCTCTAATGCACCTGTAGGCAATTCCAGAGTCAACGTCTGCGTGTCTTGAGCTAAGCAGCAGTGAAAAGTGTTGCCAGAAGCAAGCAATTTTACTTCTAGTGGATGTCAGGCCACAAAGGCATCGAGGGCAATGAAAAATAGGACGAGATTGGCAAGGATAGTGTACGACTAACACCCGAAAATGTGATCAACACTCAAGTCATGTGTAAAACAGAAGATCGCATTAACAACTGGTCACTGCACGCAGAATAGGGCTGCAAATCGAGAACACTGAAGTAATTGTCTAGATCAGTGCACCAGGGAAACAATAGAGCATCTCTTGGGCATTTGTGTCACATTGACAAGACTAAGCTACAAGCATTTGGCGTCTCCACGGTATGATACACTGAAGGAGTTATCGATAGTAAAGTCTGTTGAAATTCGCTTCAAGCGCAGACATCCTAAAGGATGACCACTCCTCATGCACCTAGCAACTGAACTCCATCTGGTATCGCAAAGGACCAAAATTGGTCTATGCGTGGCTTATTGGCCTACCAGATTAACCCAACCTAACCTGATATTTTTTTCAAAAATATTAAAATATTTTAATAAAGTATCTGCCATTCACAAATCAACCTTCAAGTGATATTGGGAGCTTCCCATGACAGTACCAGAATATTTATTTCTTTATAATCATTTTCAGGATTAGCAACAGACACAACTCTGTATGTGTAATTAAAGGCTCAGTAAATGATGCAAAATATTTTTATGAAAAAAATAATATTGTTTTCACTTTAATTCAATTTCAAATAATCGCACTTGAACTTAGTCCCGAAGATACTCCCGCCCAAGCAAATGAAAATAAATGCCGTAGAAAAAACCTATGGAAAATACATAGAGCTCCATAAGTAATGGAGATGGAACAATAGTTCCTGAAGAAGTCAAAACCATTCGAGCTTTCTATATGAAGAGCCCTTGGGTCAAAGTATTTAAATGGCGTAAATATTTAAAATGAAAGTGATGGTGACTAAGGATCATTGTTAGCGATGGGATAATTGTGATGGTACACTTAAGTCATATTTATAAATGTAAATGTTATGGCCACCGGGAGATATGCTCTAAACAGTTTATTGTCATTCATAAGTTGAGGGAAGAGACAGAAAAGAAAAGCGCAATTTTATTGCGCTCGCAGCAGGCCAATTAAACGCGCAAATATGCTTTGCGATTTGCGCAAAATTAAACGCTAAACAGCGCAGATCCACTTGTAGGAGCGGGTTTATTTCCATAACTGGCCGCAATGACAGCAGCTTAGCGCAGCTCCCAGTTAGATGTCATTAGGACGCATACACAGACACAAAATGGACTATGCAAGTGCGCGTACTACACATACACACACACAGGGGGTGCGCCACAAACAGTTGCATTAGCAGAGCTCGCCGGCGACCGCAGCATGCATTTAGGCGCACTTCAGCGTCAGCAATTCATGCGCGCGTTGAGTGAGTGATATGGGCCAACGCGCGGTGTCTCATAAATATTGCAAGCGCAGCTGCATTTGCGCGCACAATTTTTATCTACATTTGCTTTTTTCCCATTGCCGCAGAGTTTTTATTTAATATTTATTGTGGTCCAGATAACGCGACTTGCCATTCAGGCGTAAGCGCTCGAGTGCAGCGGCGGCAGCAGCAGCGGCCGAGGGAGGACAAGTGTGTCGGCCCTGACCAGTGTAGTGCGCACTTGTGTTTTGATGCTTCACTTGCTGCCACCGCAGGCATTCACACTAAAGCACAACAATGGGCGAGTGTAGGGCACGCACACACACACTCACACCCACACATGTTTCAAGTTGCAAGTTGAACATTTCGAGATTTGCATGTCAGTGTCATTTGCACACAAACCGACAATAAAAAGCATAAATTCATCTCTCTCTTCCTCCTCCTCCTCCCCCTCCCCGGCTTCCACTTCCTCTCTCAACAAGCGCGTAACACAGCAAACACACGCGTTGCAAAACCTTCACCGCTTGGCGCGGCAGCTGGTCCAATCGTGCGCGCATTTGCCCTTTCTTTGATAGTTTTCAAGTGTCTTTTTTATGTTTCTCATGTTTTTCTACGCTCCATAACCACTACACTTTATGCGCTCAGCTGCCAGCATATTTCTGCACTCGTTCTATTTTTTGCACTTCTCCCATTTTCTGTTTCATTGTAAACAATCTCGTTGCTCTGCTCGCATCAACCCTTTGTCCGGCCGTTTCAATGTCCTTTGCGCTTCACTGAAAGTCGTCAAAGTCGAGCGAAAGTCTAAGCCGGTCCGCTTGCCATGAATAGTCGTATATATAAATTCTGCGTGTGTGTGTGGGTGCATACAATGTGTGTGTGTGTGTGCGCACATCAATACGCATTGAGGTGTATAGGAATTCACAAGATTGTTTCCACTTTTTGCAATTGCTCTACTTTCCTGCACTTTTTCATGTGAAAGCTGTTGTGTTGTGGTGTGTGTATGTGTGTGTGTATTAAGCGGCAATGTGCTTTGCATGCTCTCAATTAAGCCAGCTTTAAGTTCAGTTTCATACCTTTGATGCATTTAAATTGTCAATGCCTTTATATTTTATCACATTAATGCAAATACACGGTGTTGCTTTAGAAAAATATTAGATAGTCGAAAAAGTCTTTTCGTATTTTGTCAATAGATGTCGTTGCAGTCATACAAGTATTTTTCCAGTGCTACCAATCGCATTGTGTTGGAAAGGTGAGACTTAAGGCTTCATTTATCCAAACAAATATTAAATTCGAGGAATTTAAAAAAAGTTAAGTTGTTCAAAAATGAGTGAAAATAATCAAAAAATTCGCCATATTTTGAAATTTTTGTATAAAAAAGGGAAGAACGCCACGCAAGCCACCAACGAAATTAGTGAAGTTTCCGGAGACAATGCTGTATCATTTCGTGTAGCACAACAATAGTGCGCTCGCTTCCATCTGGAAATTTCAATGTGAAAGATGCACCTCGCTCTGGTCGATCTATCGTTGAAAAAGTCGATGAAATTATGGAAAAGATTGATCAAGACCATCATATTAGCAGCCATGGCATCGCTAAGGAATTTAACATTCAACATCATACGGTTGTGAACCATTTAAAAAAGGCTGGCTACAAAAAGAAGCTCGTTGTTTGGTACCACATGAATTGTCTATGAAAAATTTAATGGACCGAATTAACATCTGCAATTCTTTGCTGAAACGAAATGAAGTCGAAGCATTTCTGAAGCGAGTGGTAACAGGAGACAAAAAGTGGATCAAATACGACAATAATGTGTGAAAAAAGATCATAGTCCAAGCGTGGTGAAGCTCAATAAATGGTCGCAAAGCCAGGATTGACGCCTCCAAAAGTTATGCTGAGCGTTTGGTAGGATTGGAAAGGAATTATCCACATTTTACTGTCAACATCTGAAGAGATTGAAGCAACCGAAAAAAACGGCCAGAACAGCAGGCGGGCTTAAAAAAAAGAATTCTGTCTAAAATCACCTTTCCATTAGATTAATTACAGAAGCGCCCCAAATGCCGCACCCGCTATATTTCCATGAATAACTCAATTCACAACACCTCAAGGGCAACGATTCTTTCAGTTTTTCTAACGCAGAATTGCACTTTCTATGAAAATTATGTCACGTGAAAAGTTTGTGCGGCTGCTGAATAGAACAGCAGAACAAGCGCAAAATTCTCAAAAATCGCCAACAACAATTTTCCACATTTCAACAATCAGCGAATTCAACCGCAGCTCAACGCGGCTTCAAATACCAATAAAAAATAAATGCGGACCACACGGAGTAATTTTATATGTATGTGTATGTGTGTGTGTATGTGCGAGTGATAACGAACCGCAGCGACAGCAAAAATCACAGCCGCGTAAAAACCAAATTAGGTGTGGAAAAACTAACGGTTTTGACGTTTTTCTACCAACCAATTTAATTGCATATAATTAGGCGCTTTCCCAATGAAAGCTCAACTTGCGCAACTTTTTCGATATCGAATTCCATAATTATAAATTTAAATAGAAATTATTTGCTTAATCCGCCCGCCAAGCTTGCAGCATGACTAAAGCGGCTTCACCGTTAAGTCGTGTGATTAGCAAATAATATATAATAATAAAAAAAATTAAAAAAAAAAATTACATACAAAAACAAATTGTTTAAATTTAAGCCAACGTTAATTGCTTGTCATAATGAGCGACTTGAATGCCTTATGGTATTTCTGTATGCACAAATGTTGGGGAATAATTTCATAGAAAGTGTTTTTAAAAGCTATTTAACTTTCGCGCGTTTATTTATGGCCCAAATTCATATTTAATTTAATATGAAAATTATTTTTTGCACTATTAACTATTGAAACTGATTTAATTGAGTTAAAAAATATTCGCAATTTGAAACATTATTAGAAAATATTTTATAAAATTTATATTATCAAATGATGTGATGAAGCTAATTAGCCGTGATAGGATGACTATAGCGGATAAGATTTCAATTTAGGACTTTACTAATATTACCAATTAAGGAAATAAAGGAAATATTGAAATTTTTGCCAAGTATTTGGAGTTGAGAATTGTGTTACGGATATTTTTTTGACGTGTGGTTTTCAGATAGGCAATACCTTTTCGGAGTGGGTCTTTTTCGCACAGTTACTTGTTTTGTACTCAGCTTTGGTTGCCATTATAACGAACGATCTAAGTAGAAGTACCTTTTTCAATGGCCCTCTTCTGACAGATCACGCTTGATTGTGTCAAGGTATCATGTTATCTGTGGCATTTCATTGTGGAAAGACTTACGCCTAAACAACGTTAGCAAATCCTTCAATTTTATTACGAAATTTCACATTTTGTTCAGAATGTGTTTCGCGCGTTGCCTCAACTTATGGTCAACATAATCAGCCTACTCAGAGTACTATTCGCAACACCATCACCAACCTTGAGCCCCAGCATTCATTATTGGATACTATTCGAACGAATAGGCCACGTCCAGCACGCAGTGGAAAAAATCCGTAGCTGAGAGTGTACTCGAAGGCCGTGGAGAGTCGATTCGGCGCTGTTCGCAGCCACTTGGACTGGTATATGGAACTAGGGAACCTCGAAATGAATCAATAATAAAAAATCCAAATAGTGCAAATATATAACCAAAATAATTTTTCGAATCAGAAGAATGGGTACGTGAATCAGCAAATTTATCGCATTTGGAGTGCTGATAATTCGCAAGCCATTATTGAGACGCCATTACATCAACAACGTTTTGGTACACTCTACGATAAGAGAGAATCATTGGTCAATATGTTTTCAAAAATGAAGCCGACCATAAGTTTACAAAATCCTATTTAATGACTTTTTTGACCTGCACGACCTTCGGTTAGGAGAAGACGCCGTTGCATGTCAAATTGCCAACGATACAATCAATTTATTGAAAGAAATTTTAGTGGAGGTGTCACCTGTCTCATTTTGATAGTCAAACAAATCACTTAAAACTAGTTTCCAAGATTGGCACAAACTTCTTTTTCCGTCGTGGGAAACTTGATATTCATAAGTCAATTAGTGTGTGTTTGGAAGTTGTTTGTAGGTATGTACATAGGTGTAGTAGTTGTCTGACTACGTACCTAGTCCTTTGGGAGGCTCATTGTGAAAACACGTGGACTAAAATCCCCTCATTCTATTATCTCCTCTATAGATCTCCCCGTACATAGGGCCTTACATTCGCATTTGATGTTCAATACACTCCAACTCTTCCAGCTCCTCTCAGCTTCTACAATAGTTGTTATATACTGACATGTTTGCCTATTAGACAGTGATCTGTCAGCACCCCTACTAGAGTTCTTATTTTATCTTTAAGGAGTCGAATTTTAGGGTGGTAATTGCTCTAGCTAGTTCATTGGTTGCACAGTTGCCAGGAATATGACTATGTTAGATCCTCTAGGAGGCAAAGGCATACTTTCTTAATCTTAGCTTTAGTGATTTAAAAGCCTCTTGGCAATATGTGTATATACATATGTAATTATATTCCTTGTCGTGATCTCACTATTTTTCAGAACAGGAAGCCTGTCTTCAATTGATGAGATCTCCGTTGGAAGACACTGCACTGCAGTGGTCTGGTAGGCTCAAGACGATTCTGGTATCTAATTTTGCTGAAAACGCACCACCTCCTATTCGATTATCTAATTTTTACGCTTGGCAATGATTTTGGAGATTTTTACTATGGAAAAAATCAAATGATCAACGAGCTTCTATGAAATTATATGTTTCCAAAGAAATCACGACCGCGGCACCATTCACAATATGAAACGTGAAAATGTTGCTCTCGTATCAGAAGACAGTAGCTTTTGCAAAAAACAGCGTTGAGTAGAGTTAGAAAAAACCACTTGACAGCAGAGTTGAGAAGCCTACAACATCATCGCCATGACAACAACCTTTACTGGTGACGAGACGTGGGTTTATGAATAAGACGTCTAATTTGTCCATTAATCTAGCGTATGCTTCAAAAATGCACAGAAACCGGAAAACCCGGAAAAATGTTTTTCTGTCAAGCCGAGTCTAAATTTTTGATAATTAATATAACATAAATATCCGTCTAAGAAGGATAAGAGTAATTTTTGTCGGAGATACTTTGGTAAATGCTAATGCCACTTCGGTACCTCTTAGTTCCGTCGTGTGTTTATGTTTCCATGAACTTGCTCTGGAAAGCTAATATTAAGAATCAAAGCCACAAGTAAAACACTTCGACCATTGAGAAAAAGAAAAAAATTATAGAAAAATATTCGATTCAACATAAATCCTAACACTTCGTATCAAAGCTGGTGTACCTGAGTTACAGCTTGGCGTAACTACTGTATCCATATACTAGGCAATTTATATAGTTCTCGTAAACTCGTCAGTAACAGACTCTATGTGAAAGTTTTACAGACAATCTTCTTCAAAAAATAGTGATGAATCGCCACTTATTTGTGGCTTAATTCAATTTCACTCAACAAATTAGAATTATGTTAAAAGAGAAAGAGAATACTTCACTTTAATGATGAATTCACAAAGTTTCATTATTCAACTGGATGCTCTTACCTCACCAAAACGTTAGCTCGTCGAAAGCTGAATTTAATGAGGGAATTTCGCGCCTTGTTTTGTTAGCGGCCTGACATTGCGTAATTCTCGCAAATTAATATTTCTTGCGCAACTAATTCGAATTCTTTGTCAAATTGAAAAATTCCAAGCAAAACGAATTCGCAGTCAAACAAAACAAATGAAAACTTTCGCTGCGGCCTTCACACCTACACACACACTCATATTTACAAAGACATAACTTTTGCTGTAATTGACGTAACGGAGCGCGCAAAGTCTGTGCGGGAGGTGAATAAGAAGTGATGGAGGCAATACCGTTATGGAAAGCCATCACAGCAATTCACCAGAGCCGCGCTGACATCGCGACAGCCAGCTTTTGTCGTTACGCAAATTCAAATTAAAACATTGTCAAACAAACAGCCGAGAATGAAAAACGCAAATTAAATCTCACACAGACACACTCACCGACGCGCACCACCGAGGTGACGCGCTTGTGTTTGTGGAGAACGAAGGTGTTTCAGAGTCAAATTAAATTAAAGTAAGCAACAATGCTTTTGCCAACTCACCTTGTATAGCTGCCAGGAGGAGCAATAGCTGCAGACCGGAGCTGAACGCGCCACCCACGCGCAGCGCACCCGAAGAACTCATTGTGGCGCGCGGCGCAATTCGCGAGCGCGTGTGTATGTGTGTGTGTGAAAGGTTTGATTTGATGCTAATTGCAGTTTCACCTTGTCACCCGTGGCCGCTTCCGCCGAGACACTGCCACTATCAAGGTTCCTGCTTAATTGCAATGAATTTATAGGCGGCGAACGAGCAGGCGTCCAAGCGTTGCCGCGTTGTTTCCGTAGATTATTCGTTGCCGTTAGACGATTGGCAGGGAGTTTTTGAGCAAATTGAAAAACACGCGCGCGCACAACAACAAGCGCACGTCGCTTGTGCCAGCCTCGGCACACGTCCCCCAATAGTCTTTAGCGCCGCGAGCAAGTATTTCAAGCGTTTATCAGCGCTTCGCTTATGCGTATCCCCTAGGGCCAGGCACCACCCCACCTTCAGTGTGCTGATTTTTCAATTTCGCTCTAATATTTGTGCACATTTTCGACAATCATAACAATGTTTTCGTTTTCCCCCAACAGCCGTGCCACCGCTAATACGATGACTCGGCGCGATGGCCACAATTTCCGATTTTACAAAAACAAAAAAAATGCCAACATCAAATCTGACAGCCGCAGCAGTCACAGTGGCTTACACAGGCCGCGGGGGTTGCTTCAAAAATGCCAACTAAAGATTTCATCAAATTAGTGCCAGTGAAATACCAGAAAAATGGTCTTTTTAAAAAACACTCACGGGACTAATAACCCAAAATGCTTTTCCTTTTTCTCACTTTCTCGCTTTTCCTAAATGTTTTCTCTGCTCACTTCATTCGTTTTGTTCGCTTTGTTGGGTCGAGCGAATTGCTAGCTGGCTAGCGACCAAGTGGAGACGCGGTGGGCAGTCAAGCAGACAGCCAGGCGGGCAGACGAAGCTTGAATTGTAGACTGTTTGGCTGGTTGGTAGCGCTCCCCAAACCACTCACTCGCCGTTTCTCAGCTGCCACGCCACGCGATTCGTTGCCTACCTCCGGGCGCGCAGTAAACACTTAACTCGACTTCAAGCGCTCGCCGCTTTTGCTGCTGCCATTGAGTGCCTGGTGTAGGTGTAATTTTTGCTTTTGCTACTGTTGACGAGATTTCGCTCTTTCACAATTTTTTGCAGCTTTTCCCCGTGACTGCCGCTTCTTTTCTGTGTATTTTTTGCACTTCTTGCTCACAAACAGGGAATTGTTCTTTTAATGGCGGTTTAACCGCGTTTCAGCGCGTTACAGTGTTTACGCGACAATCTGCAAATGGGTCAAATTGAATTTCTTTTAGTACTCGCGGTTTCTTTCTGCGCTTTCTTGGCTTACATTTATAACTCTGTTAAAAAAGTAACTTTAACAGCTGATTTTTTATAAAACAAATTTTTTACGTTCACTCAGTTGCGTTGTTTTCTATTCTTAAAACCCCTTGGCACTTTCAAAACCACACTTGTTGTTGTAGCGCATTATATGGTAATAACGTTTGGTCCAATGGCACATGCAACAACACCTACACGATCTGTATGGTCATCCATCAACATGACACAGCATAAATTTTCTTCATGAACACTTATTAGAGCAATTATTTTCTCTTTATGTTTTTCCACTTGCTTCGTGCTTGCGCTCCTTAACGCATCGCCGCCTTAAAATGCAAATTATTCAATTTATTTCCTTTAATATTTCCACACATTCAGTATTTGCGACACTTTTCACAACTCGCTTTCATACTCACATTTGTTATTGCATACTTTTCAGCGCCAACACTTAATGTATGCAGGCACTACTGTCGTCAATATCAATTAAAACCACTATCCACGCACTTCTTGTGCATTCAATTAGCAAATAATATACACCATTAGTTTGGCAAAACTGCTCAACTTCAAATTTTGATTGTCTACTTTTGTTCTGCTCACGGCTTTGCCTGTCAGTTATGCTGTTGGGCGCCTAAAAATATGCCACACCATTTATAACACTTACTTATTTCAGATAATATTTCACTTCAAGCATAAATGGCACTCAATTTATATCAATGTCGTGAGCAACCTGCTCTACTTTTTACTTTGCTCGCATAAAATTTTGGCTTTCGCTGTTCCTTACTTTTTTGTTTTGTTTCCTGTGTTTCCCTCGCTATTTCACCTGCCAACACTGGTGATGACTGTAATCTCATTTATTTACTTCAGCTGTGCAGCCATGCTGAGGCAACACTGGCTTGGCGAAATCATGCCTAGATGTCATTTATCTTATTGCGCCTACTTGTAGGCAACAGAATTTAACGCCCCAAAGTTGCAACAGCACCAAAGCTGATATAAGCAACTTTTTTAAGTCCCACTTACACACAAATACAGGCGTTAAGCAAGCTCCAGATTTTGAGTTCTGCTTGGGCCACAAGTATTTTGCAAGCTTGCTGCATGCTTTTAGGCTGTCACTACACAAACTCAACGTTAATGCCGAACATATTTTTTTTGGAAAATCACAACTTCACTAGCAACAATTATACCAGCGATTATTGCTGTTACTTAATTTAATTTTTTGCATTTTTGAAACAAAATTAATTT
This sequence comes from Bactrocera neohumeralis, assembly GCF_024586455.1. Classification (NCBI taxonomy): domain Eukaryota; kingdom Metazoa; phylum Arthropoda; class Insecta; order Diptera; family Tephritidae; genus Bactrocera; species Bactrocera neohumeralis. The sequence continues at coordinate 3,452,704 of NC_065921.1, read as the reverse complement.
CGCTTGCATTTGCTTTGGCCACGAACGCGCGTATGCGTGCAACACACTCGACACACAGCATGAAACTACTGACTGGCTACCAGCTCCAACTGCGGCCATAGCTAACAGCCTGTCGTAGCACAGCACAGCCGCTGCTTCGTGGCAAATCTGTTCGAGCGCATTGCCGCAGACGCGAGAGGGGCGCCACAAAAACGAGTACACGAGCCGCTTATGATTCGTGCAGCTTTGATGGCAAACGAAGTGAATACATGTCAACAACGAGTAAACACTTCGAATGGCTTTTGTTCGGAAATGAGCAAAGAGCACAAAAGAAGAGCGTAAAGAGTGGCAAGTTCGAAAACATACAACAACAAGCGAATTGGCATGCCAGTTTTCGCGCATACCGGTGTAAATTTCAACGATTATCGCTTGACACAGAGTAAACCGGAAATGTAGTTTACAGTTAAAAACATAGAAGGTATTCAGAAACATATTCGTTAGTTTTTCAATGAAAGTTGGCGGATTTTGAAAAATTAAAAATTTATTTTTAAAGCTTTCATTCAATGCGAAAAGCATATTTTAGAAGTAGGAAATATTTATAATTTATGCTCGTGTTCAAAACAGTTTTTTTTTAATTTTTTGTTCAAAGATTTTTTATTTTATTTTAAAAGTGCGCCAATAACTTTTATCAGTCATAGGTCAGTTAAAGAAATATTCGAAATTTCTTTCGAACTTTCGAAAAACAACCTTCTCTTATAACGGCCCTCAGTGTCGGATATTTTTCGCATGCGAGTATTTGCTCTCTTTCAAAGTCACCACATAGTTTTGAAATAACTCACCACACATGGCCAAAGAGAAATAATCCTTAAAACTTACCATATCCAAATTTCCCAAATTAAGGAACGATTTTCACTTTAGAAAAAAAGTGGAAAATTGTAACATAAAGATATTCAAATAAATATTATCGTAGAATAACTGTCTCTAATCCTTCAAGGCTTTCAGCATTTTGATTGATAACACATCACAACATTAACCTATATTTAGCATTAGAGCTTAGGGGTTCGAAGGTGCCTTTGTTAGCACTCCATACATTTCTTTAAAAAAATATTGTTTTTTTTTTTTAGTTTTAAAGGACCATTTTTGTGTAAGGTGTCCACTAAACTCTCCTGCTTTCTTTGGACTTTTGATAACTTAAACAAATCTCTAAACGAATATGCCAATGCTGATCAGATACATTCATTGTGTCCTTAATTGATGGAAATTCCGAGAATTCCGTTATATTCACATCTAGGTTAGGTTAAGTAAAGATTTCGATCTTAAGAGGGATCTCATTTGGACTTCTTTGAACGTCGGTCCATTGTGGTACCCAAACCTCCTCAAAATTGATGATGAAAATCCTTATGAATCGGCAAAGCGCTTTGAGCCTATCAAAGATGCGTTGAGGCGGCTAATGTCAGTTTCGACTATGCGAAAGTATCTGGATGTAGCACAACAATGGTTCGCTCGCTTTCGTTCTAGAAATTTCGATGTGAAAGAGAGAAAAAGTCGATGGAATTATGGAAGAGATTGACCAGGACCGTCACAGCCATGACATCACTAAAGAACTTAACATTCATCATCAAACAGTTTTGAACCTTTTAAAAAAGGCTGGCTACAAAACGAAGCTCGTTGTTTGGGTACCACATGAATTGTCTATGAAAAATTTAAAGGACCGAATTAACATCTGCGATTCTTTGCTGAAACGAAGTGAAATCGAAACATTTCTGAAACAAATGGTAGCAGGAGACGAAAAGAGGATCAAATACGACAATAATGTGCGAAAAAGATCATGGTCCAAATGCTCAAGAAGCTCAACAAATGGTCTCAAAGCCAGGAATGACGCCTCGAAAGGTTATGCTGAGTGTTTGGTGGGATTGGAAAGGAATCATCCACTATGAGCTGCTTCAGCCTGGTCACACCATTGATTCTGCATTTTACTGAAAACAACTATTGAAATTGAAGCAAGCAATCGAAAAAAACGGCTAGAACTGATCAACGGAAAGGGCTTCGTCTTCCATCAAGGCAACGCTAGACCACACACACATTTTTGATGACTCGGCAAAAACTGGGAGAGCTTGGCTGGGAAGTTTTGATGCATAGAATAATGTCTCGAGGGGAAAAATGGCAAAAAGTTGGTGATCACAATGGTACATATTTAGTTCATTAAAGTTTATTATAAATGTAAAAACATAAGTTGAAGTTTGATTAGAAATACGAAGGTATTTTTTCGACCCAAATATATACTTATACCCCCAGTACTAGAACTTAGTGATTGTTAAAATCTTAACAAACTCTAAACAAACCGAGCGCTAAAATAACCTGATTGATATAAATAATTGCAATACAGCATAAAGTGTGCATTAATTTATTTCTACACATACACATAAGTAAACACTTGTATTTTCATACTCACCCCCACCCACACAAACATTTATTAGCAGTGCAAGACTTGCCGTTACTTTGCGCTTTTTCTCTTTTCTCGCGATTGCACTGCAAGTGAAAGTTTTTAATTGAGGCAATTTGTTTGAGGCGATAAATGTGCCAGTTACTTATTCCCCACCCTAATAGGGTTTCTTGTTAAGTACACCAACAAAGTACAACAGAACACGACGAAGTTTAGAATTTTCTCGCACAAGCAAGTTTTGCGAGTAGTTTATTAGTATTCTTTCACTTTGCTACCTGAAGAAGTCTTCGCCGCCATTTTTGCTGATACTTTCCTCCCATATCATTTGTTACATTCAGTTTCTGTCCTTTTTTTTGCCAACTATTTACCTACTTAAGTTTTCTTAAGTTGCAAGTTGAATGCGTACATGTCACACACACACACATACCTGGAAGTATATACCTGTTCGACATGGCATGTTATATTCTAAGAACATATTCATCATGAACTTATTATTAAATGTGCTGAGACAGAAAGAGCTGAAAAGAGACAACAGTTCCTCGAACTCTTGCAGTATTAGAGGAAGAGGCTGAGTTGTAATAAGTGTGTTGTTATACACCGCCGAGAGAGGTAAAGTCATTGAATCCAACAGTCGTTCAAAAATTACAAATTCTATTGAATTTCTCTTAATGCTTTTCTGCATTTTGGAACTACAAAGAAACTAAAATACAAGTTTCGCCTGTATCATTGAAAATAAAAATCCAAACTAGTTGAAACACAATTTTAATTTCGAGTACTTTTTGTAGAAGAATTGTCCGCTGATTTCGGGGTTTCTCCTCTTCCATAAAAGAAGTAATCTCACCACTTTTCTTTGAATTGTCCACGTGATCCTAGATGTTAGCTTCAATTTATAAAGATTCAAAACCTGTGTATAGGACTCTTGTCCTTAAGCCATTAGCGAAGCTATACGTTCTTTCAACTGAAACAATGACATCCATTAACTTATTTATTATCAAACAAACAGCTGCTGATAATACGGAGATCAAACCAGATTCAACAGTAAAAAAGGTGGGTTAAAGCCCTAGAAATAAATCCTTCAGTAATATTATCAAAACTTCCCTCTACGTCAAACACAGCAGATGTTTGATTGAAGTCAATTGGCAACTCTGAAATGGACGTCAAATGACAGCTGTCAAATAGATGTCAAATAGATGTCAGATATCAACTGCCAAATGGATGTAAGAATGTCGTCAGATACTAGCTGCCATACGGATGATATACGAGCGACAGTTGACAGCTGTCAGATAGCTATTGTCAAATGTACGTAAGATTGCAGCAGTCAGATGTACGTCAGATGCTATATTGTTGTCAGATGACAACTAGCAAATGGATGTCAAAGGTCAGCTATTAAAAGGATGACAGATTAAAGTCATACGAATTGATGTCGGATGGTAACGGTGAAAGAGATGTCAGAAGAGAAATATCAAATAGATTGACAGCTGTCAAATGGATGTCAGATTGAAGTCAGATGGTCTTTCTCAAATAAACCTCAAATGACAGCCCTCAACGGAAGTAAAATTGACGTCAGATGTCAGCTGTCTATCGTATGTAAGATTGACACAAAACGACAGCTGTCAAGGGACTGTATTGACAGCTGTCAGGTTGACATTAGACAGATATTATCAAATATATGGAAGATGGTAGTTGTCAAATACAGGTCGGATGCCAAATAGATATCAAATTCGCCGACAAATGGTTAAAGGCAAATGGATATCAGATTAAAGTCAGATGACAACTATCAAACGAATGTCATATTGGCCTTAAAGGGCAGCTGCCGAATTAATATTGTATGGGAACTATGAAAGAAATATCAGACGAAAACTATCAAATGAGTTGACAGCTGCCAAATGGATGTCAGATGATCGAAGGTTGTCAGCTACCACTCGGATGACAATTGGATACTAAATTTATAACAGATGTCAGCTCTCAGACGCTTGTCAGAAAGTAATTGTCAAATGGTTGCCATATTACAGACGCACATGACATCAATTTTACATCGAGAGATATAGACAAATATAAAACGAACAAGCTTGGTATGAATATACTCGTATAATATGTACAATTGAAAAGATAATAACTAACTTGGTGACTCGACTACTTTAACTCGAGAATTATCAATCGCGTGGCGATGTTACACTGAAAAGACTCAGGTGGAAATTAATTGATAATTAAAACAACATCCTATTTATTTACACAGATGTAATAATTTCCAGCTGCTGGTTTTTTATGAATACCCCACACCCTAATCATAGTAATAAATTAAAAATCAAAAGCGCTTTGATCATTGCCACCAAATCCTATTCCATTTTTCATTACTCAAAGTAAAAGTCGTCGTGAAGACATAAATCATAAAAAGACATAATAGCTTTCTGCAGCACAAACGAAAAAATACACAAATCCATTATGCTTCAGCACCTGACAATCGCGCCGGCGTTTTACGGGGATAGGGGGAGGGGGCGACTCCCCACCGTTTGAGGTTGCTTTAAATTTGCGAGTCACTGCACAACTTCATTTATATTTGTTCGCCAACAGCTAAATACATATATAAGAAAATAAACATTAGTATGTACGTGTGAAAGTGCTCAAGTGTGTGTGTGTGTGTATGCGAGGTCCATGAAAATTAATGACCGAGTCATTGAAACGAATTACCAACAAAAAACAAAATGTGAACTGCAAATTTACTCATCAACGCATTTCTATTGCTTGATTATTGTAGGCGATGGTTATACAATTTTTTTTGTTGTTGTTCGTTATGGGTTTTTATGACTAAATATCATTATGCGTTTCGCTTTAGTTCACCTTCCTGGTTCGTTCTTGCTTTGAGGGGTGTGCGTTCGCGAAGTTATTATTTGATATCTTGAGCCTTTGAACCAGAGGGTAATAAGCACACTGAGAAGCTAAGCACTACGATGGTTTCTCTGCAACCGCGTCCACTTATTATGCTGTCGCTTACTACCCACACACACACACATATACACTCACATATGCTCACTTTGGTAGCATACACTTAATAATCGTAAAATAAAAGAGTCAACTATCTGTCCCTCATCAAAAAGGAGAATCTCAGATGACGGCGATACTTGCATGCCCGCACTCACCTACTCCCACACACACACGTATGTGTATTTGGATCGGTTAACCCACATCAGTGGGTTCGGTAGGTCGGCTCCTCACCCCTGTGCTTGTTAGGAAAATCGGTGAAGCAAAAACACAAAAAACCGCTGACAGCCGAGCAGACAATTGCCTTTTGAGCTAAGAAGAAGCGAGCCAAACACACACTTCCACTCTCACATACACACTCACATGCACTAGCAATCGACAATCAGTAACCAGCAGTCAGCACGCGTAATTTGACAGTGTTTTGAACTTCCGCCATCCCCTCCCCGCCTAGTCTGCGTGACACTTGGCACGGCCGAGAGGCCAATGAAATCACGGTGGCCATCGCAAATCGGCACAACTACAAACAACAACAAGAGGCGCGAAGTGGAGTGCGGAAACAAGGCATTGCGTCGACGGCGAAGAAGCGTTTGAAGCAATTTCCACCAACACGTAATGCCGACGAAACAATTGTGGACGTACAACAATGCACAACAAACACACACACACACATGCAGGCGCACGCATACAAGCACTCCCAAATCCGATGGATAATAAAATGGCACATGCGTGTGTGTTGGTCATCCCAGCGCTGATGTGCTGCTGGTCATGCATAACCAAGCTCATTTTTATGTCCTCAGACACACACAAATAGCGATTCTTAATTCCTTCAAGGCTTCATCCTTATATGCACGTCCTGTTAGTTTTTGTTTTTATTGTTTTTATTACGCTGTGCTCCTTCAAGTGCTTATCACCGGCACTTTTGGCTTTGCTGCCAGCGATTATTTGCTACGATTTCTCACGCACACACCGGCAACACATCGCCAAATGCTAGAACCGCCCCGCCTTTGGGAAGAATCTTGTATGTCAGCGCAGAACCTCATAATTGAATTAAAGTGTACAGCGGAAGGAACAAATATTTCCATACAAAAATTTTGTTTGGAATAATAGTGGTGCAACGGTACATTTTAAAAGTATAGTCTTACGACTTCTATTCATAAGGCTGATATCTCAAAGTCAAAATCTCTTGTTCAAATTATATTTCCCTATAGATTGAATATTTCTCTATAGGAGACTTGCAGGGCACGCATCGAATAAACTCAATTATTCCAGACGTATGTTGTATATATGAGGATGGAAAAAAATCAAAATTGAGCGTCGGAAAGGCACTGGATCCCAGATTGTAATAGAGTGGAACACATTGTACCGGCACGCCTGCTAAAGTCCATATTCGTACGAAGTTCATCAATCGTCGATGGCTTGGTGACATAGATCATAGACTTGACGTAGCCCCACAGGAAACTGTCTAATGGCGTCAAATCGCATTTTCGTGAGATGTTGTAAGATTCGCTGTGTGGCTTGTGGTACCGTCCTGTTGGAACCATGTATTGTCCAAGTACATATCATCCCATTCGGGCCAAAAATATTCGGTATCATTGAGCGGTAGCGATTTCCATTCACAGTAATGAATGACGCCGCCGGCCGCTAAACCACACCAAACCGTAATTTTTTTGGGATGCAATTATGACTCATGGAGTACGAGTGGATTGCTGCCCGCCCAACAACGCATATTTTGCTTATTGACGAAGCCGTTCAGCCAGAAATGAGCCTCATCGCTAAAGATGATTTTTCGATGAAAATCCGGATCATTTTCAAGTTGCTGCTCAGCGCAATTAACGAACATACGACGACTCTAGTGGTCAAGCGGCTGCAATTTGATGTTGTGAGGATGTAGGCCAAGATCTTTTCTTTTGTAGCGTCCCTATGAAAATACCCGATATGTATATGTAAACGCTAGTAACTCGACGATTTTTGGCTTGTCCCGATGAGAGAGCTTAGTAAAAACAATAATTCTGTGAGCAATGCCTACCGCCGGCATTGCTTATCTTATGGCAGCTCCTACCAAGTTGATAATGTCGAAGCTGATTAAAGCTAAATCAAATCACTATCGGCGATGGAGGTCATAGCGTATGCTCACAAGGAAGTGACAGCAAGAGCGGGCGTCCCTCTTGGAGCACGCGACTCGAGTTATAAATGTATGTATGTCTTAATGTCAGGTTTGTTGACCGAGGTAGCGGCCCTACCAGCGAACTACTTGTAGGAAACCTGGTCCAGTTACATATTACTAACTAAAACTAGTATAACAGTGAAGAAGAAAACACCGAAAACTACGTTGTCGAACATGTGTAGCATGAAACAGGCGACCCGAACTGGATATGGGAATTATCAGACACTAGCTGATACCGGCAAAATTCAAACATTTAGTTCTGCGCCTCCGGTAGATAAAGGTATATATATATAGAGATGCCATGATTGGAAGTGACTTTCGCTGTCTCTCACCTAAATGATACCCCGAACCTAATACACACCTCGTCGAAGTGATTTAATTTTAATTTTATTACACACATTAAATAAATAAATACAATAATTTATTAAACTAATATTTAGAAAGAGACTCAACCCAACACAGCGAGTGCTCACTGCTTTATCAGCACACAATTTATTGAATCACCCGGTCCTGTCTGTGTAGTTGTGATTGTTCTACTCCTGGTATCGTCTCCAGCCCTAATGTCTTCGTCATCACCATAGTCGATGCCAGCGTTGGTTACAGATGGCGAGGAAGCCTCGCTCCTCACCGGATTAGAATTATCATAATCTGAATAATCGGCCGATGTAATTGCGTCGTCATCATTTTGTCTTCCCTCCGCGTCCTCATCATCATCACCGTCGTCGATCTCATTCAAGCTGCGACTTTTGAAGCAGACTTCTTCAGTTTCCCCAGTTACGTTCTGTCCATTTGCTGCCAAGAGATTAGCAGCCAAGTCCACAAGCAATGAACCACCGATGCCCTTAGCCAATCCAACGGCAAAACCGGACACCGCTGCTATACCCTGCGTCACCACGCGCCCCTCGGGCACTGCATCCTCGCGGCCCGCCTCACGCAGCAAGCGATACACCTCACTGGCCGGCAGGGGAACTAAGGTTACACGTTTGCCTGCAAATAAAAACCGAAATTAGTCACTGGATATGAAGGAAGGTGTATCAAAGCACATTAAACCACAATTTTTCAATTAAAATCCTTGAAATATTATTATTTCGACCAGATATTTAGAAATCAGTACATCTGAAAGCGATGTTTGTGGAAAAGATTGCCACTTGTTTGAAAAGTGTTACTGAATTGAAAAAAAGAAATACAAAATTTTGAAATTCGGAGCAATAAATGGAATTTTAATAATATTTGACAAATAAATATGGACAACTTTCTGGTGAAAACGATCATTTCAGAATAGAACTTCTAATTCGTATCACTTTCACTTTCGTATTCTCACTTGAGAATTTATATCTCGCTTGACTTTAGAGGTTAAAAATTATTGAAATTTATCCTTTGAAAATTTAAACCCTCGAACTACTCCAAAAACAATTCTACAGTTACTCTAATGATCACATTCTCCCAAAAGCTCACCTTCTGCCGGCAAAGTTATGCTGATTAACGCAAGCGCGAACACCGAAATCACAAAATCAAGCCGCATAATTCCACTTGCAAATTTATGTCTGTCTCAAATATATTTCTACAATATCTTGTTGCTAATTTCGCTCAGTTGACCGCTTCGCGCGCGTGGAATTTCGCAACTAAATCTTCTGCGCAAAAGTTTTACTCTTTGACTAAACCACCGCGCAGCCGTTGCACATCTTTTATGGACAACTATCATAATGAGCGGCACAAACGCTTTCGCATAGATATGAAAAATTAATTTCACCCAACGATAGCGAAAGTATTTTTCCACTAAATCGCGGTGTTACGTAAATTCTTAAAATGCGAATTTCGAATATTGAATATACCCTACACTTGGCAATACTGAGTCCAAAGAATGCGGGGACTTTACCCTGGATCATTTTGGAGATACAGTAGTTTCGACTATCAGCCTAAAAATATAAATAAATAAAATATTCTGAGCAAAGGTCTATCACCAGTCATAAAGTACCTATCCATATTGAACCCATTTGATGGGGATCCATACAGGCATCCTTTTTAATAGAATTGTGGTTTGAAAGGTCTTTTTCTTTGCTGTCGAAATATTTGTTCGAATTTAAGTAACTCGTTTTCGACAGCAACTCTTATAATCTCTGGCAAGCACTTAATCCATATGGAGTCCAATTGCGTTTAGGGTTTTTTTACTTTCTGAAACATTTCAATGGCCATGCTACCTCGCCCCTTTTGGATGGATTAAAAGGGATAACATTGAACGAAAGACTACTCGCCTTCAACCGAAATGTAGCGCATTAAAGCAGTCAACATTGCCGCTAAAAATATTTCTGCAAATGCTGAGCTTCTGCTATCACCACCCAAACAGTTACGTACCTACTTTTGCCAAACTCTTTTATTACACAACACACGCGACTAAGCTAAAATTAAACGAAAACAAGTTACGAGGTTACTTAAACATTTTCTTCACTCATTTTATTCATTCTTCTTAATAACAATGCAATTAATGGAGCCCTCCGGCGATGTGGATGTTGTGAATGTCGAAATTGTGGCATCGTCATTCCGATTCATTGTTGTTGTGGGATTCGTCGTCACTGTCGCATCGCTTTTGGTCGTCATAGTTGTTACAGCTGGACCCGTAGTGAGCGAAGAGCGCTGCGGTGTGGAATAAATGGCAGAGTCCGTACTATAAGTGGGTGTAGTCGTGCGGGAGCCCAAGCCAGGCAGACTAATTGGTGCATTATCTTCATTTCGAATGCGTTGATTTCCCCGTAGTTCCTCGTCCTGGCGTAACTTTTTACGCTTCTTCAACTTCAAAATGCGTCCCACCTCACTGTTACGCACTCGCTTATGCTGTCTATCAGGCTCAGGTCGATTACTGGCCGCTACATAAGAGTCGTAGACCGCTTCAGCCTCGGCTAGACTGCGTGCGCTGCGCGTTTCATAGCAAACCTCTTGCGTAGTTATGCGCGGTTCCGTGCCCACACCGATTATACGACGAGTGATGTCACCGATGAACGTGAGACCCTGTGTGATAATGCGACCCTGCGGTATGTCATTACTACGACCTGTGTTGGCGAGCAGCCGATAGACTTCGCGTGCACTCAATGGACGCAGAACATAGCGGTGCGCTGTGTTAGGAGCAAAGAGCTCTGATTAGAATATTATGAAATATTAATATTTATTGAGTTGGTTTACCTTGAACTGCATTTGGACTCGTTAGCCACACTAACAATGCGAGTAGTAGAATCGTACGAATCTCTTTCATTCCACAAGTCAAAATTATATCATCTACTTCGAGATATTTGCCCTCTGGACCAATGTTTCACCACCTTTTATTTAGCAAATGGGCGCATTTTGCCTCAACATTGTCTTTTTATAGCCATCGTTGTTCACATGACTAAATGAAAGTGTGAGAAATCGGCAATATAATCGGAGTATCGTCAAGTTAATGAGTGAGAGGTTGTAAGAAATGCAAAAATAATAGTAGTAATATAGTTTTTGATTTGCGTAAAAATGTTATATAAGTAAATAAGTAACATCTAGAAGAATTTAAGAAAACTTTGTATAAGAGATCCTTATTTATACATTTGTTTCTTCAATTATCTGGACTCACAGAGATCTAAGTCATTGGACATATATAATAATTTATATCATAATTTGCCAAGAGCACGAGAGCTCGTATTCATTCAATTTCGCACAAAAAATTTCTCCATGCAAAAAAATACCGCAAAGCTTTCACTATCGAAATTTATTTGAATTTCAAAAGCGCACTAAAAAATAGATGACTAATGGTTTTTATTTAAGTATGTCACAAAACGTTCCGCAAATGTGTTCGAAAGATATTATAAGGACTCCCGCTTTCGACAGAATACATGTAAATAGTTTCACTTTGTTTTATTTTTACAGTTTTTTTCCTAAAGTCCAATCCAACTACAAATAAGTCATTCAATCTTGTGGTCGAACGTTTTTTTTTTACTTTTTTTGCATTCTACATCATTCCATAAAAGCAAAAGGTGGGTCGAAAACAAGCAGCTTATGAAGCTAATTCAGCTTCGAGGGAGCTGAAAACTTTCCAGATACGCTTGTGTGTTTGGACAAACTGTTGATTCTTGCCACTCTGAGTGAGTTATCACCAAAATATGCGTTCTGAACGTATCAACCGCTTCTTCAGGTATCGAAAAACTTTGACCTCTCAGTTTATTTTTTCCGTGCGGGAATAAAAAGAAGTCACTCAAAGCCAAGTCAGGACTCTACAGTGCATGACTCATCAAATCGATTTTTGAGAGCTCAAAAATGCTGTTATTTCAGACGATGTTTGAGAGTTCGCATTGTCGTGGTGAAGAGTGGTCCGTCTTCGGCGGATGGTTTTCCAGATTTCTTCAAAGACAACTGGTAACCAACTGGTTGTGCAGCACTCAGAATCTACTGTTCTGCGTTGTTCTATTGGTAAGGTGGCGGCGAGCTCAATTCTTCTAAAAAAATGCAGACTTCGTGCGCGAATAACGTTTGTTGGATTTGGCTCCTTTTAAAACACCCATACAGTCAACTGCTGTTTACTTTCGGATCATACGCGTGAATCTACGATTCATAACCTTACACAATGTCGTCGTGTTTCAAGGTACCGCTATCGTATTACAAGTATATTAACATTTCTCTCCACGATCGACATGAGCCTTTTTTTGAGCGATAGACAAATTATCTGGGTTCCAACGTGAATAAATGTTTTCTACAATCAAATGTGCATGCAATGTTGAATGTAGTCTGATCTCCCAAACGCCTATAGTTGTCTCAATCACACGGTAGGTCGATGTTGCAATATTAGTTTTCGCGAAGAAAAACTAATTTTGGACATCCTGCAAGATATTCTTCTTGAAGTGATCTACGGCTTCGATTGAAATCATCATACCATCGATAAACACTGGTCCTTCATGGAGCCTTATCGCCAAAAATTGAGTTCATCCATACACTGTTGCTGATAAGCACGTAGGAAGTAGTAAAAAATAATCGCGTGAAAATGTTCCCGATTTAATTCTATTTTTTTGTCGCGAAGAATATTTTAAGTTACTGTAAAGGGTTCGTTTCTCTAAATATTTAGCAATTCTTAGCTGCAATTTCTTGTCTCTTGAACTATAATAAAACTTTTGGTTATATATACATGAACTAGTTACTCAGTTATCGAGATATTCATATGAAATTTTGCTCACGTCTTTTTCTCCCTACGAAGGTACTCACTTGTCATTACTGCTGTTATCAGACCACTATTAAGAGATGGTGCACTATAGCTGTCACATAAACTGAATGTCCGAATTCAAGTGGTTCTATGGAAAGATTTTTTATTTGACGAGATATCTGCTTGAAATTTGCCATGAGCTATTATCTAAGACAGTGGTGTAATCTTCGACGAAATTGTTCAATTAGCATCACTATAGCATAAAGCTGCCATAGAAAGTGATCGATCCAAATCAAGTTCTTTTAAAGAATCTTTCTTTTATTACTTTCAAATTATTTTTTAAGATTTAATGCTTTCAACTTGTTTTCGTACCACCCTTTACACGCAAATACCAAGTAACAAAATGCAGATATCAACAGGTTAAGAGACAAAGAAAATCTTACTATATGCTAATATCCACTGGTATGAAAATAAAAACCGTTACCTGTAAGCGAACCAATTGATTGACGCAGAATTGCCAGTCAACGTCGCGTCAGTGGTCATTAATATTAATTTAAACGCGGCGTAGTCCACTTTAAATAGAAATAACACTGCAACAACAAGGCTGGTAATCGGCATCAAAGTCAATCATATTCACGCACGAGCTACTCACAAGCCACCGGCTACAAGGTAGATCGACGACGAAACAGTGAAGCGAAGCACTCGCCACGGGGAGCTGCGAAAGTTTGGCTTCATTCAACTTTTTGACACAAAGCGCGATGAACTGACTAACTGAGCTGCTGAAGATGGGCGACAAACTGGTTTCGCTTCGCTAGTTGGCGCGAAGCCATGCGCTCCACTTCATGCTAAGCGCTATCAGCGTGCATAGTCTAAATGATTTACAGATTTAATCGGCGTATTGTTTTTGTGCCGCGATTTAGTTCATAATTGTTATTGTACATACGTATATGCAAGAGTTTCTCATATCTACATGCTTAGTTGTTGTTGGCTTAGACAAATGTTGATTCTGACAAGTAGTTTGGCTTTGTTTTCGGTCACTTGTTTATTGGCATTGATTTATATGTTTTTTGACCTCCTTTTCGGGGGATTATAACTCTTATATGTACATATGTTTGTATAAGCAACAAAGATGCGCCGTTAAGCACACTTCCTCAACGAACACAAAAAACTGTCGGAAGTGGTTTCGGTTTATTTACAACTGTTTCGAATTCTGAGCGATTATTTATTTTAGGCACTTGTCAGTATCGATTAATCGACCTTCTTCGAAATCTTCTTCTTCTTTATTGGAGTAGACACCGCTTACGCCGAGTTTACAACAGCACGTCAGTCGTTCTTTCTTTTCGCTGTTTAGCACCATTTGAAGATTCCAAGATTCCAATATTCCGCAGAACCTTTCTCTCGAAAACTCGTAACGTCGACTCATCAGATTTTGTCATCGTCCATGCCTCTGCTCCTAGTAGCAGGATGGGAATAATGAGTGACTTATGAAGTTTGGTTTTTGATCGTCGAGAGAGGACTTTACTTCTCAATTGCCTACTCAGTCCGAAGTAGCACATATTTCCAAGAGTTATTCTGCGTTCGATTTCGATGCTGATATTCTTATTGGTGTTAATACTGGTTCCAAGATAGACTAAATTATCAACGACTTCGAAGTTATGACTGTCAACAGTGACGTTGGGGCCAAGTCGCGACTGCAACGACTGTTTGTTTGATGACAGGAGATGTTTGTTTGATGTTCACTACCAGAGATATTTGGTCTGGTGTGTGTCGATCCAGTCTTTTCAGAACTAAGGACATCGCGGCATAAAGACAAGTCTTTTCCTGTCAAAAGCATTTTTAAAATCGACAAAGAGGTGGTGTGTGTCGATCCTCTTTTCCAAGATTTGGGTTCTGGTCAGTTGGTGATTTTCCAGGCCTAAAGCCACACTGATAAAGTCTAATCAGTTTGTTGACAGTGGGTTTTAATGTTTCACACAATACGCTCAATAGAACCTTATACGCGATGTTAAGGAGGCTTATCCCATGGTAGTTGGCGCAGATTGTGGGATCTCCCTTTTTGTGGATTGGGCAGAGCACACTTAATATTCAATCGTTGGCCATGCTTTTGTCCGACCATATTCTACAAAGAAGCAAATGCATGCTCCTTATTAGTTCTTGGCCGCCGTATTTGAGTAGCTCGGCCGGCTATCCATCGGTCCCTGCCGTTTTGTTGTTTTTCGTACTTTTTCATGGTCGAGGAATGGAATGTCCGTTGAATCGTCATCGATTGGGGAACCGAGTAAGTATTATATATCCATCGGTCAGTTATATACCTACGAGTTTTCTGCGCGCCGTTTAATTTAAAGAGCATGTGTAGTCCGCTTTTTGTTTCTGACGACAGCCTCAGGAGATCATAACAACTGAGTACTATCTGAGTTTTAAAGTGACCACTAAATCCATAATAATATATGGTGCAGAGTCTTGGGCGATGTCAACAACGGATGAGTCGACGTTGCGAGTTTTCGAGAGAAAAGTTCTGCGAAAGATTTATGGTACTTTGCGCGTTGGCCACGGCGATTACCGCATTCGATGAAACGATGAGCTGTACGAGATATACGACGGCATTGACATAGTTCAGCGAATTAAAAGGCGAAGGATGGACGAATACACTCCAGCTCTGAAAGTATTCGATGCAGTACCGGCCGGGAGAAGCAGAGGAAGAGGAAGACCTCCACTCCGTTGGAAGGACCAGGTGGAGAACGACCTGTCTTCGCTTGGAATATGTCTACGCCAATTAAGAAGAAGGCTAAATCCAAGTACGATTATTAAATACCAGTGAACTATAATATCTTAACAAAGCAGTAAAAATATATTTTAAATTCAACAATTTTGCATAAAGCTTGGTTACTTTTTCATATTTGATGAAGACATACACATATTCGCCTGCGCACTGCTACACTGCAATTGTTGCATAGAATACACCAAACACACACATTCGTTTTGAAGTGCAAATTGGCTCAAAACTTCGCAATTGGCAATCACTTTGCTTTAGCTCTCCCGTGGCGACTAACTTGCGGAAATTCTTACAAACTTCTTATCCATTGTTGTGCGGAGAGTGGCCACTATTTGCTCTGTGCTATTCCCCGCCGATACTTTAAATGCAACTATTATATAATAATCCTGACAACAGCCATGCTTCACAACGAGCACGAACTGGGTCCCGCAGCGCTTTCGGTAAGCATTTGGCATGACCATTTCGGGGCGCCTAGGTGATGGCTTAAATGGCTCGCATGCACTTCCAAATGTGTCAAAACGCCTTGCGCTATGCTGCAAAGTCGCAACAATTTGTCGTCTTTTATTTTCGTTTGTGTACTTTTATTGCATTTTCGGGGGCGGGTACGAAACTCGCATTGTCCGAGGAGGATCGCTATCGCTTGTACTTGTAGTGGTGCTGTTTGTATGACTTCGCCTACTTAGCCGTAAATCCATTTCTTCACGAACTTTTTCACTTTGCCAGCGGCGATGAATTCAAACTTTTACAAGTGAGCGTCTCGTTAGTTGAGTAAGAAAGTGCTAAGTGAAATGGAAAGTGTTGGCTTTTTCTCAAAAAAGTAGTTTGAGCATATTTGTTGTACACGAAGTGTGACATGGCCTTAAACTGATTTGAGCCAAAGCGATGCTACAATGGCTAATAGAGTCAAAGGGACGGAAGAGCTTTTGGAAACTTATTTTATCAAATTGGGCAGATCGGTTATAAGATATAGAATTTTAAGTAACTGTAACTTTTCAGTAATATGGAAAAGTTCCGATCAAAAGCAGGTATTAAGACTTGTCTCGAGTTACGATGAGAAAGCACCCTTTCTCCACTTCTGCTCAACTTCTCTACGCTCAATTCATTATTGTTTTTATTTATGTTAGTTTCTCTTCATCTTATTTGCCACACAATGCGGTCTGGACTACCGTCAGCACCTCATAAATTTGTCACTTTATCAGGCGGAAAGAAATTTCAACACAATCATTTCGCAGCCTCGCTTTGCTTACTTTCCACGAAGAATGCGCCAAGGAAATATCAAAGCAACCTAGGAATCAACTGAGTCAACTCAAAATTGCCGGTTGCCGACAATAGCAACAACAGCCATCAACGGATTCATCGTGAGCACGCAGAGCAGATTAATGAGCTGCGAATTATTTGCATGCACAGCCAACGAAGGCAACCGCCACACTAATACACGTGCACACACACTCAGCTGAACGCGAACATGTGCGAATGAGAATGCGAGGGGCTAACATTGCATGCCACGCCGCACACATAAATCACGCAAAATCACGCATATCAAGCGCAACGCGTCGGCACGCACACACAGCCAAACAACAACAAGAGCAGCGGCGATAATGACACGACTAAACAAATACCGAAGTTGCGAGGAGCACAAATACCAGCCGTACAAGTGTCTCTGCATGAGACCGCGTGCCACATGCCGCATGCCAAACGTCACGCAACGCGCAGCAGTCTGCCCGGGAGTAAAGCTGCCGCGGGTGTCGCCGAAAAGAATCCGCTGATAAAATTGTCAACGCTGGCGTGGCGAGCGCTTGACTTCGCTTGCATTTCCGTCGCGGTTTCGTATGCGTTTTCATCGAAGCAAAACACTGAGCGAGGCACTGAAGCGAAGCATTCTCGCAGCGAAGATCTGTGTGCTGAAATGTGGAATTGGCTACGCCCCGCAAGGTGTGAGAAATGTGTTATTAATGGATGCGTTTCAGTCGTGCAAATATTCTTCGCGTATTTATGCAATCTTCAAACTGAAGATCGTCAATGTAGCGATTTTATAGAACTTTTATTATTTCCTTTTTCGAAGTTTTGATTTTTATAGTCTTAATAATGTTTCACCGTACCATCATCCTCCGCGCAGGTTCTGCATTCCGCCTAATCCACTTTTCCCATTCTCTGCAGCGATCTTAAGGGTAGGTGTCCTGTGATGACCCTCACAATATTACTAAGCTCTGTTTTGCCTAGAAGTAGGAGCTTTTTGATCTATTCATCATCAATACTAACCCAAAGAAACTTTGTGGTAAGCACTCTGTTGCTTGTGTCTCCAGCTGTCTAGCTGGACTGGACTAGCTCGTCCGCCTTTTCATTTCCTTCTGTTCCCATATGACCGAGTACAAAGATGATGTTAACCGAGTTACCTCCTGAGAATCTAGCTGTTCTCTGCTCGCAAAACCTTGAGACTTAGTATTGGCACTACAGGCAGCCTTAATTGCCGCTTAGCTGTCCACTAAAAGATTTATAGACTTCATAGTTTGATCAGAAGCCCACTTGGTACCTTCTGTTATTTCCACAATTTCGGACTGAAAGTCTAAATTATAGCCACTTAGTTTAAAAAGAAACCTCCTCCTGTTCATGTTTCTGTGAAACTGTTGATCCATCGGTGAATAAGTAGATTACGCCATTGAACCTTAATTATATTTGAATATATCTTTATGAAAGACCGGAAATATCGCTTATATTGACATTTTGTAAAACTAATAAGGTAAGGTAACTTTTTAAATAATGACGCCATAAATTACCTTTACTAGACACAATGTACAGAAAGTGAGGAACTCCCTCCATCCGTTAACCTTACAATATATTTATCGATCGCAATCTGAGATATGCTGATTGTTCCTGAAAATAGCTGAAATCAGTCTACACCTTCCCATAAGTTCCATATAACTAAAATAATGAAGTCCACCTCAAATAGATCCACATATATGAGCATAATGTAGTGTATATTGGTTCTAGTCACAGATAAGTGAACAATGTACCAAAAATGTAGGTTGTATCTAGTGGTAATCACACTGATATCTCGTAAAACCACTACTGAAGCTTTAATGCTTACAAATTATTGTTGTTACAATCGCTCTTTCCGCTAACGTTCATGTTTCGGTATTAGCTCTCGATAAACCCAATTATCCTAACTATTTGAGACGTCGAAAAGTATACAAAACCAAATATGTTGCCTACATTTTGGCTGAATTATAATATTCCATTGGCGGAGTATAAACTTTCAAATGCATCTTTTTCGCATTCTTAGTATTCACACTTCTCGTACGCAAACAAAAATCAGAATCGTCTGAAATCTGCATGGTCCACACAAATTCAAATTTGACGATTTATCGTAGAATCAAACCCATAAAGATGAAATGCACATATGTATGTGTGTGTGACTATGTACGAAGCGAAAATTTATGATAACGCGACACTTGTGACACGCAAACAAAGCAAGACTCAGCACATCAAATCGCCGCTAAGAAGCGCAGCAATGAAGATGAATTCAAATAAAGTAACAAAAGACGCTTTTACTCCTTTCATTTATGTGCCTCGCTGGTAATCCTGTCACATTTTCAATCTTCGAGTCGATAACAAAACCTATTTGTGTAAGCGCGCGCTCGTTGATTCGGGTGTGTGTCTGTGTCGCTTCTGGATTTATAAGTGGTCCATAAATGCCTTCATTATCATAAATTGCAAAACACTTTGACGCCAAATGGCCATTAATAATAATAAAATAATAACTATGCACTCGCACACGCAAACGTAACCCCACAAAGGAGGGTCAAAAGTCAAAAGGCGAGTGCCGGCTTCCGCCATACCAACGCGAAAGAGGTGTGAGTGTGCGCGCGTTGATCATAAATTCCGCTAAACAAGATACTCATGCCGACGGAGGGTTAATAACCTTCAGCTGAGTTATGAATTGAAAATGAAAATTTTAAACGCAAATTGAATTTGATTTTAACTCGCGCCGGGTCGCAGGTGTTGTCGGTGTGAGCCAGCGGGGTGCCGTGCACATGCCGACAGTGTGTGGTTCGAGTGCTTCGAAAGTTTATGACAACGCTTATAAATAATGATGTTCACTATAGTGAATTGAATATTTACGGTAATAAATGTATAACTGGTAATGGTAATGGGTTTTCAGTGGCAGCTTCTTCCTAAGCGGGTTGCCATTAAAGTGGTTTACGAGACGATATATGGCAATTCAGATAAGCAGAGGCTTAAGAGTTCGGTTCGGTCAGCTAAATTGTGAAGCGTTTTTTGTGTGCCGATAGTGACACGCAGGGCCGCCTTAACACGCATCGAACGCTGAAAATAAGAATTATTCAGACATATCTTCCCTTCTCTCATCGATCCACAGAAATTCTCCAGGAAAATATCTGTGGCACGCGGGCCCTGAGTAATGCTGCCGAGTTGAACGTAGACCCCGCCGTCGTCGAAACAGACTACCACTCGACCTCAAGCAAGCCTGTTAATGCTTCTAAGGTCACCATCAGTCCTTCAAACCAAAACGCATTTTCTTTCGTAGATGGCGAATATATTTACACGACACACGGACCAACAAGCTTTGAACAAAGTAGTTTTGTCATCAGGAACCCCAAGGTAAAAACTAAATAGAATATAAATATACATATAACGAACACGCACAAGAAACTCAAGACCTGATATTCAAGGAGTTCGAAACAAAATTAAAAAAAAAAGATGAAGGGTCAGTGGGCTTTCATCAGCACTTGTGGTGCTTTACGAACCGAACCAACTATGGCACTAAAGATCTTGTTGCGTATAGCTAAACTTAGACTCAAAGAACCTGGATACTTAATGACTGAGAGACTAAGCACTCTTAAATTCGCGCCCACTTTGATTTCACCCAAAAAATACTTGGGCTACTAGGTCGATCAACCTGGCCCTAGCTGTCTCATTTACCTTTATGAGAGGCATGGAAGGAAGGTCTCGCAGGAGTATAGGAGAGGTGAGTTTATTTTTCAGATGGAGCAAAGCTTTCGGGGAGGATTGGTGGAGGGGGACACAATCAATAACTTTCCATCACTTCCAATGTTGGGCTTCCTGGCCACTGCAACTTCTTCCAAGGGGTGGTGGCAATAGATCTACCGCTACGAAGCGCAACCTTCGTCAGAGTAGTCACTATCCACTCCGATAGTAGGAGAGTGACATTAGCCTGGAGTACGCTGACAATGCGCTCGAAACTGGTGAAAGAATGTCTACACTCCTTATCTCTAGCTTCGAATTATTTTATCATTAGACTGGTTTGGGTGCCGGCCAAAGTGATATTGCAACAAAGTGTAAGCCTGTTGAGCTTGCTTGGACAAGCATGGAATGGGAACTGGTAAGAGCTCTTTAAGCTTATTGTGGCTCACTAGACTGTACTGAACTTTAGAGGTCCGAAGAGGTACACCTCGGCAGTAAAATTTATTTCATCTATAACTAAGAAATATGAAATAATTGAAGCTGTTCGTGAGGACGCAAACTGCTAACGACCGACTAATCTGAAATCTGTTCAAAACTTATAGAACTCCTCTTACCAATTTATTATTATTTTATAGCCAGAACCATTTTTTGTCGTCTCAACGAAGTTGTGTCAGTGCAGCTTTAAGCTCGCCGATGACAGAGCTTTTTGCCAGATGTCCATCTATTTTAGGTTTTGAGCTGGCGAACTGCGGTTTGCCGTTATCTACGCGGTAACAGCGTTAATAGATTACGCTTCATAATACCGTTATTCTTATGTCGTTTACTCAAATCTCCTTCCTTTTCACGTCCATCCTTAGCACGTTCGCCGTTATATTGCCCATTTTACACAAATTGCCATCCATCCACCGCCGCATCTGCATCTGCCGCGCATTTGCTCTTTTACGCCCGCATATTTCTTTTTAAACGGCAAAACGTTTAAGCGAACACACGAACAACAAGACTAAACGCCAGCTCCAATATTTTTAATGTCGCCATTGTCAGCGGCAAATGTTGCATTTGACGAACACGCCAGTGTCATTGTTGCCATCACTAGCTGGTTATTGTTATTGCTTTTGTTTCTGTTTTGGTTTTCCTTCATTTTTACCGCGCGCTTTCAGTTTCTGATTTTGTCAGCGCAGTGTCTGTTGCATTTCGCTTTGCTAATGGCTTTCCGTTCATGTTGTTGTTGTTGTTGTTGCTGCTTGTGATGTTTAAAAATAACGGGGAAAATCTGTTGGCAGCGAGTATAAAAATGTTAGCGTTGCATAAAAATATGAACACTTTTCCGCAGCACGCAAGGGGGCTGAAACCTGTGGCAGCTTCGACATGCCGCTTCCACTCACACACACTCCCGTAGACCCGTGTGTTTGTGCTGATGTGCAACGGTGCCAGCACTTATGCGGTTCCAGTGAATAACGGAATAACGCGAAATATCCGGCTAAAATTATGGCGACAAATATGCGCTCGTTCGCTGCTGATTTTATAAGGAAATTGCGAATTGCGCGCAAAGTGCCAGTTTTACTATAAATTTAGAATAGTTCCACGACATTTTGTTTATTTCTCGTCATTATTTTTTAGACCACGAAATTCTCCGAAAAAAGTTTACGACTCTCATAAAGAATAGCTTCTCTCTATGGCGATAATTAAAATGGTTCGCACGCAGTTGTGGAAACATCAGAATAATTGTCTGGAGCACATAACTTTAGAATGTGCACTCCACCACAACTTAGGCTCATAACTACGCTCGCAAGCCTCGCAATTTGCACATACATAAAAGTAGCCGAAATTCTTCCCCGACCACACTCGCCCGCTTTTTGAAGTAATTAATCGCTGCGCTCTTTTATATAATTATTTGTGCCATTAATGATAAGCACAAGTCCATTAAGTACACACATTCACTGCCAGGTTCCATATGTACGCACATATGTGGGCCGCTAAAAGTGTGCTAGGTTTTTCGCGACGAACAATGATGGGGCTACAACTTTCCGTTGCCGGGATATACATAAATCAGTCCGAAAAGGACTCTACGTTTTCCAAAATTGTAGGCACCCTGCAGGGAAACACGAACAAGTCGGAAAGTTTTTGAGTTGAGAGGTAGAGTAATTGCGTCAGAGCACCGTTGGAAAGGAGAACCGCAGGAAATATCAAAAGAATGCGCCGTTCCCACGACAGTCGGGTCTACGTAACCTGAAAAAATTTTTATCCGACCAAGTACTGTCAACTCGACAGATTTCTGCCGCTACAACAACAACAACAAGAAAATAATTATTATTGGTACTTAATCTTTCAGAGTCGAATGAGTGCTTCACGAGGGTCTCAACTTGGCATTAACCGTTAATGTTAAATTTTTTTACAGCAAAAATTGTCTTCAGGTCTGGAAACATAGGAAGTCAATGGAGGGCTGAGCCGGATAATGTGGTGTGGTTGGGTTGAAGCTCAATTCATTAAATTTTCAATATTTAGGAACAATGAGTCTAACGCATTCCCTTGACATCTTTAAAGCTTCTGCATTCTGGAACAACTTCATTCTGGAACATTTTGTCCATTTCTTGTTTTCTCATCCATAAGAGCCTCTTTTGAACATCTTCTGGAAATAAAGCTGATGATAACTTAAATTATGCAAATAGCATTTCTCCACATCATAAAATTACTCTGCAGATCGAGTATTCCTAGAGGGCCTGATCTCTCTAAATCGCTCGTTCATATATCAGCCATAGCAAGCACCTACCTTCGCCTCAATCATAGCGGTATTCTGATGATGATTTAACATGCAATAAAATATGGTGAATTGCTGGGTTCACTCTCTATTAAAAATATAACGGTACCCCCAAATTAACCGAAATTAACAAAGAGCGCACAGTTGCTCATGTGAGTGTAAGATAATACACCGAAAGGGTTAAACTCTGTAATTTGGCTGTTATTATATTTAAATGGTGTATTTTATTCGCCCACACCGAACGAGCGCGCAATTAAAATAACCGAAAATTCTGTTATTTTATTTTGTTTCGGAAATATTTTTGTGTATAATTATCTGAAAATAAAGTATTTGAGTGGAAGCACATTTGTGTGTTTTTGTAGGTAAATTGGTTTGGTTGGTGTTGCGTTTAATCAATTTAGCAGTGAACCTTCGTCTGACAGACTCTGTTGATGAATTTTTTAGATTTGCGGTTTTTACGCCATTTTTGATTGTTTAAAAATTCAGCACTTTGCTGTCCTTCAGCATTAAGTCTTGTCTACCTTTATCACGGTTTGTTTATTATAAGAACACACTACGGGTTTCAGAATGTTTAAACTGTTTTTGACTAGAAGAAACTATCAAAGAAATATACTTGTAATATGTAATCGCCAAGCTGTCCTTTCTTGAGAACTGTCAATAGTACCACAAGCCGCTTTTATGGATTTGAATGGCTTACTGTATTAAAAATTGATAAGTCTTGGTCACGTAAATCTGAAAGCGTAGTAGAATGGCTTGCAAAGTGAAGCCAAAATCAAAATGTAAAATTCAATTAGATAGATCTAAGGCTACAAAACATCAAAGCGTTTAAGGAAGTTTGAGCAGAATACTCTTCGTTAGCACTCTTAATATCATGCTCTAGGTTGGAGCATACAACAAAAATGTTACATTCCTGAAAATTTTCGGTTTAAAATCGATAATAAATAGAAAAAGCTATGATCATTGGATTCTATACATTTTCAAAGTACTCCAAAGCATGACAGTTAGCAGTTCGATTTATTAAAGGTTAAAAATTTTAAACCGTTCTCCGAGCAAAGTTTTATAATAGCTTGTACCAAAACTGACAGTATTTGGTTTTCAACATTTTATGTTGCTAAGTGGCAGATAATATAAAAAGTGATCGTTTTCGAAGTTCCGTATTTTTTTAAAGAAAAACACAGAATCTTCAAATTTAATAGGAAATATTTGTTGTCATTCGAAAAAACATTCTTTGGCATTTAGTTTTTGAAGATTATCTCTTTCAAATGTTGGCCGCTGCTACGACTCAGATGGTCCATCCGTCGAATAAAATTTTCGTTGACTCATTCGAGTAATTCGAATGGTAACTGGCGAATGATGCGTGATGTTTTGCTCCAAGACCTGAATCGAAGTAGAATTGTCCGCATAGATTTAGACTTTAAATATCCCTGCAGAACAAAGTCTAACAGTGTGATGTTGCACTACCGGCCCAATGCGTGAAATTATCTTCTCACAGAAGTGTTCTCTTAATAAATCCAATGATTGATGAGATGTGTGGAAAGTGGCGCCGTTTTGTTAAAACTAAATCTCGCCGAGATTACGAGCTTCAATTTCAAGCATCAAATAGTCGGTTATCATGGCGTGATAACGGTCGGGGTTGATGGTTACGTTCACAACGGCATCATTTTTGAAGAAATATTGACCAATGATTCCACTGGTCCACAAACCAGACTAAACCGTTATTTTTCTTTTTTCTGGATAAAATGGCAGCTCTTGAATCTTTTCAAATTGCTCTTTGTCCCAATTGCTTCTTTATATACCCAATGAGCCGGAAATGGACCTCATCACTGAACAAAATTTGGCTCGAAAACGTTGGATCTTCTTGTAACTTTTCAAAAACCAATAGAACAAAACGATGTTGCTTAGGAAAGACGAGCAGCTTCAGATCTTGCACAAGCTGAATCTGTGCGCTTCCAATTTAAGATCTCGACTTAAATACGCTGTGCCTTTCTATTCGTCATCCAAGTTGCTGCAAATGGCGTTGAATCGACTCCCCACGGTCTTCGCGTAGACTCTCAGCTATGGCTGCTATATTTTCTTTCCTACGTGCTGGACGTAGTCTCTTCGGTCGTTTATTAGCCAATAATGAATGCTGGGTCTCAAGATGTGAGATGGTGTTGCGAATGGTAGGTACAGAAGGCCGAACATGAACTTTCCCAATAAAGTTGAACGATTTGTGAAGCTTATCCATGATGAAATGCCAAACAATACTAAAAAAAAATAACAAAACAGCCTGACACAACTCACGTGTGATCTGTCAAAAAAAAGGATTTTGAAAAAGTAATGTTAAAAAGTACCTATAGTACTTGGATCACCCATTACAAGAAACCTTTCTCAATAGATCAAAAAAAAAATTATTTGCGTTCTCCGCTGTTCAGGGTACGCTAAGGCTTAAGGGTGTTTAGAGAAAACAGTACGTGCCTCTACATACTTGTATACTACCCTAACCGAAAAAACATCTCACGCAGAACCCTCTATACTGTCTCTACACTTTAATAGCACAACACCATATTTATTTAAGTAAAATGATAGCACCATTATCGTGCTTTGTCTAAGCAGTAAACAAATATGAAACAGCTTGATACCCCCATTCTTTGCCACAAAAAGAAAGGTATTAGTGCGTTTTGTGATTTTGTGATTTTGTTAACAAAAATATTAAAATGAAATAAATATGTCAAATGGCAGAGAAAGGATAAATTTTTGCCTTTTTTGACTGGCTACACATTGGCATTTTAAATGAGCACTAATGGCAGAAGAGTGCTCAGCATGTCAGCATGTCACAGGCTCACTACTTTTTCTCGGCTACGCCAACGACAGCAGCGTTGAGCAATTATAGCAAGAACTACCCTTTTATTAGAAGGCAAGTGAAATATGTCATCAGGCAACATTGAATAAAATTTCAACGACCTAAAGCTGCCTAACGGCATATGTCTATCGGTCATTAGGAGAGTTGGAAAAAGGCTGCAAAGCATACGTCTATATATTATATTTTTATATTATTATATGTGTATGTGTGTGTATGTATGTAGGAGAGCAAATTTTCGGCCTTTTTCACAATAAAAGCAATTAAGCCATACACGGAGAGTGGCAATAGGTTTAGTCATTACAAATGGACATATGTGGAAAATATTTCTTATTCTGGTAAAAAATTATTTTAAATAATTAAACTGTGAATGCTTGTAAATCCTTTATCTTACATGGAAGGTCACCGCGAAGTATTGTTTATCACATGGTACTTAAGTGCGACTAACTTGGCTGTCATCTCTCTAAAAGCTTATCCACTACAATACTATTCATCTAAATTTCGTGGAGAACTAATGTTCGACTGCTTCGTATTAAGCAACCCTGAATCAGCTAATAATTGCACAAATAAGCTGGAACTGGCTTTACAGCGCTATATGTAGCTACAAGAGGCGAAATTTTTCTGTATGTTCTTTGTCATTATTAATGAAAAATCCTTTATCATTATTAAAATTGCCAACAAATTAATTAAATTGCTATAAAGAGTATTAAAGGCAATGTTTAAAGAGAGAGAGACGCTCAAAATATCTGCTTATCTCCGTTTGCCTTTCGCTTTTCTAATTTCCATTACACCCAAATCCGCCTTTGTCTTACACTCGACAAAGCATTTCAATTAAGTGCAATTTTCTAAAAATGAAAATGATGAAAACAAATAACGAAAATAAGAAAGCAGCAACAGAAAACAACAGCAAATTCGTTAAAAAGCTAAAAGAATAAACACACAAGTGTCTGCAACATATGCACCATACATGGAGTGGAAATATTGCGATGTGCAACAAAGAAAGTGCCCAGTAGACCCGCAGGCGGAAGTGTGTATGATTACGCAATGACCTAGAAATGATTTTGATGCTTAAAGAGAGAATTGCTATGCATTATATTTCTACAGCTTTACATTATGAGATTTTATGAACGCTTACACATTATACTACCGATTCGCCGAATGTTTAGAGAGTAGCGAATCGAACGAAATAAACCACCCGAACAGATGGACTAGTGACCTCATGGCATTATACCGCTTACTATTTTGTATTAAATTCAAATTCCTTCTAAGGAAAAAAAATTTACAGGAGATAACGAGCTCCCAAAGATAACGGACAAGGAAATTGTGAATCGAAGACTGACAACGGTAGCATATGGTAAAAATACTTTATAGGAACGTATGTTGACTTGGTAGACTAATTTATTAAGAACTTATTTTCATTTGCAACTATTTTCACTACTTTAAATGTTGCCGCTTTGTTCTGACTTCCATTGCCTTAGACTCACTGGCTGCTCTCAAAATTTCCTGCAAGCCACAGCTGAAGACATGTGAATGTATGTAGGTATATCCGCATACATTGTTGTATCGTAATTGGAAAATTTGTTGTGATACAATTCGGACTTCTCGCTATTTTGTTTTATATCGACTTACGCCCTTTTGTATTTGTTATCTCCTTACTTCATTTCTGTTTTTTATTACTTCTTGTTTTTAATCGCTTTGAAAAACTTTCAGTTTTATAGTTCTGTTTTTGCTCCGCTGCATCCCAGCTGAGGTTCACTCTTTGCCCATACATATTTATTTAAACATGAGCAACTCATTCGGACTTGGAGGTTTAACCCGACATTGAAGCGGTCAGTCTAGCAATTCTACTCTGCTTGTTAAAATTGTTTGGATGAAAGCGTGGTGAAATCATCTTTGTACTTTTTCCAGACGGTCCAGCTTTTGGAAGACTGTAATTAAAAACCAAAGCTTCACATCTTTATCATCCATTGAGCGAGCCATATTAAAAGGATTTCGGTATCTCAAATGAGCGGTCCACAAATGTCCGAATGTGGTCTCCGCCGTATAGGTCAGTCTTTATAAATTACTTAACCCAAACGACCACCATGAAAATATCTGTTATTATTCTTATTTCAAACCATTTTTGTTTTTCATAAAATTTTCAAAAACAAACAGTACGTAGTTTCTTCAGAAGTAGTCTAGGGCTAGTAAAGTATCAGCTCCACATTTGGTCAGTTTCTACTCCATCGAAACAGCTCAATGCTAATTGATATATTTACACAGCCACACACACACACACCCACTCGGTCGGGCGAATGTGAACTGTTTGTCGTTGGAAGCGAGAAAAATAATAATTGCTCGCATCCTTTGGTCGCCACGCTGGCTTCGGCTGACCTTGTGCAATGCAACAAATTTCCAGCTAAAATGGTTCGCCCGCCCCCGCATGGGTGTATGCATGTGCTCGTGTATGTACTCGGCACCATTTAGTTAAGTTGCTATTCATTAGCGCTTCCTATATTTCGCTTCATTGCAATCTTGTTATTATGTGTCGCGCTCAGTATGGCTGTTACAACAACGTCAAAGTGTCGTCTAATTAGCAGGATTACAATTGAATCATTATACAAATAAAACGCCACAAACATTGGCAGTCCGATTGCAAAGAATACACTGCAATTCCAGCGATTGAGTATCCTTTGCCAGCGAAAAGTCATCAGCGTGAATGAGAGTATCGATAGCATTTAGACAAATACTCAATTACATAGTAAGCTCAAGCGCAGTTGAACGCGATGCAGTACCAGCTTCAATTGCATTACGACAACTGATTGGGAGATTGGAGTCACTCATGAAAGAAGGTCGTTACACATGCTACTAACTGCAAATTGCCAAAAAAGAGATTATTAGTGATAACAGGCTTTTACGAAATGCTGATAATGACGCTTTGTAATATCTGGATCTCACGATAACCTCTCTTTATAGGAAAGATGAACACATTTTAATTTATTCGTGATTTTAACGTGTTTAGCTGAGTCAAACCCATTAAGCGAAGTTAACAGGCCATTCTGAAGTGAAATCAACAACCCATTTCGAGGTTAGTAGCATTTAGCGAAGTCAAACACCCGTTCCCGAGAATAATATCGTTTTTCCTTACCTTTAGTCAACGACCTATTTGGAGTTTATTTTCTTTTGGGGAGTCAACAACCCTTCCAAAGCCCTTGAGATTTAGAGTTGTTGACTTCGTTAAGGGGCATTAATAATTTCTGTAAAGTTTCTGATCATTTTCATATGCTTTACTTTAAGCTTGATTAGTTCAGATGTTTTCGAGGGTAATGAGATATAAGGTTAGTTTTAAAAAATACTATTTAATCACTGGCAAATACTGAGATTGAAAACTAAACATAATAAAAAAGTTTTAGCTAATAGAATTAGTTTTCAATTTACATTTTATCTTATGACTCTGCGGCATACAAAAGCGACTAAGAGACTCTTTCTTTTCTATCGATCTTGCGCTGGTCTTTTGATTTGATGCAAATTAGATATTTCGCTGTCCGCATACATTTTCAGGGTTCAGGCGAGTCGACCTTTCCATAGGCTGTCTTGTTGGTTTCTAGCTCTTAGTGGTTTTGGCTGGTCCTCTTTCCGGAGTATGCCCAAGCCAGCGTCACTTTCTTTTGGTAGTTTCGGTCCACAGGGGTATTTGGTTTGTGCGTGACCACAAGTCTGTTTTAGAGAAAGAAAATATTGCCAATATGGAAATTACTGCCGATTGGAACTACACAAACTCTCGAGGACAGCAAGGAAGCATTTTGCTTTTATCGCATTCTTCCCGAACTCGAAATTTACAGAATCTTATAAGTAAATAATACATCGCAATAGGTTTTAGTGTTCAGAGACATTATGGATATGATCATTCTTTAAACTTCGAACTCTCTTATTTTACAGTTAACATAGAGTTTAAGATAACTACATTTACACAGTGGTTTCCAAATTGTTTGAGTATACATACAAGTATAACTAAACTTACAAGCCCATAATTAATCTGCCTTTAAAATGTGCTACCCTTATTCCCCAAATATATTTGATATATCTCCCAAACTGAGACAATTGCCATCATCATCAACAGCATTTTCATCGGCATTGACATCACGCAGACACGAGTGCGTCAAACATCGCCATCGTCACCTGACAGCGACTGTCACGACTGATTAACGTCACTTTTTAGTAGCGTCCGCTTCAAAAACGCGAAAGCTACGAAATTTAATTAATTAATATACAACAACAGCAATGGTGCTAATACCACCAAATCCAACATGTCTGACCGTGAAGGGGAGGGGTGCGCACCAAGCGGCGAGCAATTATCTGCTGTCAATAACAAAGCTGCGCACATAAACGAAATCCCTAATATTTTATTCATTTTCCGATGTTTTATGTGCTGCGAGCGCAACGAAAATCGCTCACTCTCACCTCCTGCTTGGACGGCCATTTCGTTTGATAAATTAACCGATAACCCCTGTGGCACACACTCCAACAATGTTCCCCCTTCTTTTCATGCTCTCAGTCGGTTCTTGAACATGACGCATTTAATTATTTATATAAAAATGCTGCTTATTAGAAAATTCATCAACGTAATTGAGTATTAATTTGGATATTTTGCACTGTATTCTAAAATTCACAAAACAGCGCCTGGGCATATGCCTCAATTTGAGTTTGAGAGCAAGAGAATTTCGAGTTGTCGCGCACTTTGCATTAAATTTACATGTTCGGTGATTTCCTAGGTAAATTTTCATTTTTTAACAATTTTCAGCTTCATTAAATTTGAGCTTAGCGACTTTCTCTGACTGCGAATTGCGCTTCGTGATTTAAGTTTGCACTTGCACTTGAATTTGCACATTTTCTGTGATTAACATTTACACTTGCATACATTTGTGTTCAAATTTTGCATTTCTATACTTAATGCAGCTGCGTCTCTTCGGCATACTTTTTATATTCTGCCCTTTTGCTGTCTACACGGTACTTTCACTTTGTTGCCTTTACTCCTTCTCGCTGCAGCTGCTGCATTTGATGAAATTTGAATAAGCAAGCACATCGCTGTTGAATTGCAATAGTAATCTTGTTTTTACTTCAAATTAAATAACTCGCGCCATGACAGAAGCTCCCACGAATGACGCGTGCCTTTGGCTGTGCAAGGTCAGTGGTTTGAGAGGGTTAAGGGCGCATGTTGCTTAGAAGCATCTTTGATTGATAACACCCCGCTCCACTGTATATCTTTTGTCATGGTTCGGGCAAGATACTGGTTCTTCGCTATTAAATTTCTGGTTCTTGCTGGCAAAAAATTAATCTGGATGGTTCTTGATGACCTGATTTAAGGGGAAGGTTTTCCCATCTAAAAAATTTTGCAATGACCGGAATAAGTAATGTTCCGAAGATGCCATGTCTGGAGAATATGGTAGGTTTGTTAGCATATAACAATCATGCTGCAAAAGCTTTTGTCGAGTCATCAAACTTATATGAGGCCATTGCAAGCTCAAGAGGCACTTATTTAACCTGGGCCTAGCTATTTTTGCGAATTGGCGGTCCTGTGACTTGGAGTCTGAAGCTCTAGAACATCTGCTAATTGACTGCTCAGCAGTCTGTAGACGCAGGATAAAGGACCTTGGACCCATGTTTCCACATAGGGATCACATCGCCTCAATAGCACCTAGCAGTATATTGGAACTTATCAATTTGCTGAGTCTAGTTGAGACGTTGTGACTTAAGAGTGGACATAATAGTCCTTACATCGCGGTGTAATCCTCACATACTTATCTAATCTAATCTAAAGCATGGTCATCAAAGAATGGAGGTTCGGACTGATTTTTGGAGCTCCATTTGCTAGATTATTGAACAAAAGCTTTTACCAAACAATCAAAACAAAAACTGTATCGATATGCGCCCATAATTTAAAAGACCAGTCTGCGTCAAATTTGATCAGATGGTAAATTATTGAAGTAAAAAAGTCTCTCTTACTATTTGGCTGAAATTTATTGCTTACATACAATGCCAAATGCTGCCCTAAAGCTTCTTTAATTTGGCAAATTTGAAAATATTGTGAAAAATTTAAACGAAATGAATTGAAAAAGCCTTGTAGCTCACAGCTGCACTGATGGAATTTAAAATGAAGCCCACTCTTAGGCGCTAAGCAATAGCCGCGCTTCGGTCACGCTGTTTACGCAAAGAAATTTATATTAAAATCAAAGTTTATGCTCGAATTACATATTTTATGCGAAGAATCATAAACTTTGCACTGAAATGCAAAAAATATTAAATTATTCGAATTTCGTCCACATTTATTAAAATCACACCAATCGAAAGAATGCGCTTTAATTTGAATTCCGCTACGCAGTGAGCAGTTAATTTAAAAGTCCGCACCAAAAATGTAATTTATCCACCATTTGCAACATTTGCAGCATTTTAATTGTGGCCAAGGACATTGCAATGCATAAATGCTTGACAGCTCTTATCATAATTGCATTGTAAATTCCTTTTTTGTGCATGTTGATCCAGCGCTCTCATTAGCAATCGTTGAGCGACAAATCCGACCGACTGTCACACACTGCCGACAATATATTCAATCATAATTTTATTCAATTACGAGGAATTTGCAGAACTTATGCGCCGACTGCGCGTGAGCTCATAAACACACACCAGCGCACACACTAGCGCACGCACACAAATTGGAGCGTTGCGGCGCATTGGATTGAAATATGTGCAATGTGAATATAAATATTTGTTTGTATTTTTGCCTTGCTGCATTCATCATTTATGCTCTTGAGTGTATGTGCGTGGACTTGAAACCAAGCAGTATTTTGAACTGAGTCTCAGCGCGTAAAATTCTATGATTTTCAAGCTCTACGGATGTGCATGCCAAGATTCCGGTATAGCATGCATTCAGGCGCTCACCACACTTATGTGAGGTTAGAAGGTTTCCTGTGTATCCCTTGTGAAACACAAAAATAGTACAGACAAATTTTAGCCATTTGTAGTCCAGAAACCCTAATTGGGTCTAATGATATTCGTTAAAAGCGAGGACCTGTTATTTTTCTTGCGCAAATTTTCATTTTTATCCGTGGACAAAGCGCCTCAAATTCTCTTCGCAACGGTGTAAATTTGCATACATCTTCCACACCAGCCCCTGTTGGCATTTGTGGGCGTTTATTGGATATCATGCACATAAATCAATTTTGTTGCGATTGTTGGCTGACAGTTGGCATATGTTGGTATTGAGTTTACAGTTGCGACACAAACAACTCGAACGCCCAGTGAAGCGTGACATGTTTGGAATTTCCCATAAAGCGATGGGCATCAAAATAAGAACACATAAAATTTCCATATAATTTATATTCTTTTATATATGGCACAAGCAGCTCAGGACTTTCGGTCTTAGACCAAGTATACTCTGGGCAGCCAAATAACATCCGTTTGAAAGCAAGCTAAAGTGAGAAGACGAACCATCCCTACTCAAAATTGTGCGCTGGGTTTGGGACCTGCGACTTAAAAAACGCTCACAATGAAAAGGAAGAAACAGTCCGGATGAGAGACCCTCCTTTTGATAACGACCCCTGTAAACGTATTAAGAATTGCTATTTAAGGGCATGCACCTGGAATATCCGGTCTCCTAGTTATGAGGGTGCCGCTGTCGAACTGGTTTATGACCCCCTTAGAGTAAAGGCTGACATCACCACCTTCCAAGAAATGGAATAGACTGGACAAGGACTGAGACCAGTAGGTCATGGTGCCATATAAAGGAACGCAAATTCGATGTGGTAGAGAGACTCTGTCGCCGATTACTGACATTCACCCCCATGGATACATGTCTAGCCACAATTCGCATCAAAGCGAGGTTCTTCAACATATCGCTGATTTACGCCCACGCCCCAACGGAGGAGAAGAACAATGTAAGCAAAGATGTCTTCTATGAGCGCTTGGAGCTAACATCTCCAACTAACTGTTCCCGCCACGATGTCAAAATCGTGCTTGGCGACTTAAACGCCAGGATGGAAGGTTCTTTGGCACAACGGTCGGGAAGGTCAGCCTCCAGATGAAACATCCCCAAATAGATTGAAACTGTTCGGCTTCACAGAGGCCCGAAATATCGTTATCTGTAGTACTAGATTCCAGCAAAGAAAAATTCATAAAGCTACCTGACTGTTTCCGGATCGAAAAGTCACCAACCAGGCCGATCATGTTGTGACAGATGGAAGACACGTCTCCAGTGTTTTCGACGTGCGTACGCTCCGAGACCCTAAGATTGACTTGGACTATCTATCTATATTTTTGCAGCGAAGCTACGCACCTGCCTCTGTGCAACAAAACGCACGTCAACAAACACAAGGGAGGTCCAAACGATTTTCTACTAGCACTCCTGCTCTCTGAGAACACTCCACTCCACCAAAACGCCTTCACCGATTAACTAAAAATTTTCAGATCACCTTCTTAGATATATATTATACATATGTTAGGTAGTGATCGGAGGAATAAGACTTCTGGTAATAGCTTTTTTAGCCAGCTGAAATCTTTTTATTTTCAAAAAGAAAACAACTTTTTTTGGAAGCCGTCAATTTGTGAAAAATCAAAATTTCGACGAAGGCTTCCTGTAGTCATCTGTTGTAATAAGAAATGTTTTTTGGTTTTTGGATTTCATTTGAGTTAATTTTAAGCAAGAAAATCTTCTTCACTCGCCAAACAATTTTTTCGGAAGTTTTCCAAGACATCGGCTGCGAGGACAAGGAATCCACTAATGTTCAAAACATAAAGTACATTGAATTATATAAAAACATTTTTATTTCTCTTTAAAATAAAATTCCTCTTCCAAAAAAATGCACAAAACATATTTTTTTGTGCCTTGCAAGTGGATATATCCCTTTAATAACTGCTTGGAAACAGTTCCAGTGAATCTCAAACTCGCTAGATGGCGCCAAAATGAAATTATTACTAAAAGTTAAAAATATATATGAAATAATTTGGCTCATATTCCTAAAATGTTGTGACAAGGATAAGAAACACTTTTCTTCTACTAAGTGATGACACAATCACAGTAAAGAGTAAACCGCTTTGATTCGAATAAACAAGAAATGCAATAAAAATACAAGGTATTTGGTTTAAAAAGACTGCCTCAGGGTGTAAATAGCCTTTCAAAGCAGTTATAGAAATCCTCCAAGTTGTCAAATATTGTAGATACTTTTAAGCCTTTCTGTAAATTTTTCAGAGCGAAAAAGCAGCGAAGAAAACAACTTTCCCTTTTGATATCTTCATAACATATGTTTTGCGTCATTACTAAGCTGTTAGAGATTTACTGAAATTCGAAAATTTACTAAAAGTAAATAGAAATAAAAAAAATTAAAAAAAAATCATAAACTAAAAACACTCCAGTGTTCCGATTTCAATGTCCGCCACTGTAATTAGATGGCTGTGCGGGTGAATTTGCAGTTAAGTAAGTGCGTGCCATAAACAATGCCATTAAATAATTGAAAGGAAATTAACATTTATTACATTGCGTACATATGATTACAAGCGCAAATAACAAATGATACAAAATGGCATTTGTACCGTTATATAAATACCACGTGTGTACACTTGCGCCCACACGTCGGCGATAAATCGAATTGAACAGCATGACACGAGCGACTGCGCATACATGACACGACACATGTCCTACACATGCAAGCGTGTGTGTGTGTGTGTGTATGTGTATGAATGTTTGTATATGCATGTGTGAGTGTGTTAGCGTACATTTTGTATGAGTTTGTGTGAATTTATCGAAGCGCTCATAATTTATCACGATTATTAATTGACAGCTGCACACTCGACTACCAACAATTCGGTTAAGATTTGGAATCAATTCTTCACTGGTGAGTAGGAAATGTAAAATTTCAATAAATGCGTGTCTTCTTTAATTTGTCTGTATGTATGTGTGTAGGTGGTGCGGCATCATTTGAGGGCAATTAAGGAAATATTTATGATTGTGTATATGCCTTATGAAAACGATATGCAGAATAGGCAATTGCTGTCGTTTGCAGTCGTCGAAGAATACGAACTAACAACAACAACCACATATTGACAGATAAGTATTAAAAAGCCTTGTCATTAGGAGAGCGAAGGTTCTCAGCAGGAGCATCCAAATTAACTTCCATGCAGCGGCGTCAATGAGAGGCTGATGGGAGGTGACAGTGGCTGCCTTGCCTCATTAAATGTAAATTTGTTGACCGATAAATAAATACAGGGTGACCACATTCAATGCTATACAATCCTCAGCATAAATCATTGGTGAATCATTTAACAGGCGGTGCTTTAAAGTTGATTTGAGTTTTCTAATTTTTTCCAAAATATTTGCAAATGTCACATATTTCTCGTATTTTTCGGCAAAAGTATTTAAATCTTCTTTTGATTTTTTCTTGATTTTCTGCAACAACACGTGTAATGGCGTGTATTTTGGCAGTTACTTCCAATTATGAAAAATAAAATTTGCTCCTCACGTCATTCGCATGCACAACGACGCTTCCAGACTGTTAGTTGTTGACAGCACAGCTGGAGATGCAACTCAAATTCGGCTTCAATTTGTAAGCTGCACAATAACTCTCATTTTGGGCAAGAAAGTATAAAAAACATGAAAAAGTGTCAAAATGATATGACATTTATGTATGTATTTACATATTTATATGAATAAGAATATATATATGCCACTGCCTACTGCAGATATATAAGCGACAAACATGTTATAGAGAAAATCCTTAACTTGCTCAACAAGCAGGCAAGCGAGGCATGAGTGAAATAGAACTCAAATGGAAGTGCTAAGAATTCACAGTTTAATTGGAAGACTCCAACAGATGGGGAATACGCTAGAGCTTTTACAATGCTCTCAATTGGTAGAAGAAGAAAATATAGTTGCGATTCCCTTCCAATACAAAACTTTGAATTTGGATAGAAGAGGTTCTGCATATGCCATGCAAATAGAATAAAAAGGTTTTCATAGAAAAAATATTGCAGCTATCAGGCCAGGGGTTTCTTGACCTCTTGTATTGATACATTTCATGAAGAATACAGGGTGGTACAGAAAGCGCGTAACAGAGTGAGGCGAGTTTAGTCCCCATAATTTCACAATGGGCCTCCTAAAGGCCACCCTATATACCTATATATATGAAAACTTATATACAAGTTTGTACTATGTTAAAAAATATTTTTTGTTGTTTTTGTGTACATATAAACAATTCGTTTAATACTACAGAGAAGAGAGTACTAAAGGGCCAAATACGAGCTTAGACCTAAGTTATGCCTACTAAATTCACACGGGCAAAGTAAAAAAGTACACCTCATTCAATGGCAAGTAAAACATCGAAGCATTTTCAACATTTTTATACAGATGTATTATATACTGATTGATTTAAACGGCATACAGTCAACTGGAAGGGGGTTAAACATATCCCATGTATAGAAGCTAACTCCATTTCATAAAAACAACGGTATTTATAATATTGGGTAGTCGAAAAAGTCTTTTCCTATTTCTACTCAAACTTCAACTTATTTTTTTAATATTTATAATGAATTTTAATGAACTAATGAATGAATGTACCATTTCGGTCGACCACTTTTTGCCATTTTTGTGCTAGAGACATTATTCCAACAGTGTTGAACTTTCCTGGTTTCTTGGCGAAAACTGCGACAAATAATTTCCACAGGCTTCTCTTGGAGCCAATTTTACTTCATTAAGGAAGTTTTCCTTTGACCGAAACAAATGGTAGTCTGATGATGCAAGGTCAGGGCCATATGGTGGATGCATCAAAACTTTCTAGCAAATCTCTCTTAGTTTTTACCGAGTCATCAAAGATGTGTGTGGTCAAGCGTCGTCCTTATGGAAGGCGAAGCACTCTCCGTTGATCAGTTCTGGCCGTTTTTTCCGATTGCTTGCTTCAATACCATCAGTTGTTGACAGTAAAATGTGAAATAATCGTTCGACCAGGGTGAAGCAGCTCATAGTGGATGATTCCTTTCCAATCCCACCAAACACTCAGCAGAACCTTCCGAGTCGTCAATCCGGGCTTTGCGACCTTTTGTTGACCTTCGCCACGCTTGGACCATAATCCTTTTCGCCTATTATTGTCGTTTTTGATTCCCTTTTCATCTCCTGCTACCATTCACTTCAGAAAAGGTTCGATTCCATTTCGTTTCAGCAAAGAATCGCAGATGTTAATTCGGTCCATTAAATTTTTCACAGACAATCCATGTGGTATCCAAACATTGAGCTTATTTTTGAACAGCTGCAACTTTTTTCAACTTCCTCAGATTTAATTTTTTTTTTTTATTAAGTGAAGCTTAAAATTTCAACTTTCCAACACTATATGGTATGACACAATGTGATTGGTAGCACTGAAAATATACGACTGTAACGACAACTATTGACAAAATACGAAAATACTTTTTCAATAATATACTAAGAGAGCGTTATGAGAAAGTTACTACTTAGGGATACAAGCTGATTGAAAACAGTTTAAGTAGTTGGTGAGATATGACAATTCGCCTATAAGTATGCCAACCAAAGGAATAAATTTTTATACAGCTAATTCAATTCTCACCCAAGTCAATTTATTATAACGTGTAAGTCAATGATGATATCAAGGATTGCAGATACTATAACTTTCCTTCATCAATTGACGCTTAGAGAACTTACCCTTAAAAATAAAAAGCACAAGAAGTATCCTTAACTCGTATAAAAGTATGCATGCCTTCACTGTAACCAAGGTCAACGATAAATAATCAACATGTACTCATTTTATAAATATTTACACGACTGATCGGTCAAACATTGCTTAAATGAAGCATAAACTGACCTCCATACAAGCGCTTGAACTCATTTACACACAAAAGGACGGGAGAGGGTGCGAGCAGCCCCACGACTCCTCCCTTACGACCACAAATACTACAATTCATTACACGAACACTCACCGCTCAACATTATGCCGTCGTTTTGTGAACAGGCCTTGCCTCTATCAATAATCCACGATAATTACCTTATGCGCCTAAAAGTATACAATTATAGAAGCGCACAAAAAGCGCTAACGACATGAATGGTGCATTTTGTGTTTGTGCGCTCGCTGCATCATAACAAATTATACATATTAATGGAAATTAAATTATTAAACCAGCACACAAACACTCGCGCGCAGTTACATAAGCGGTTAACGGTATTTTGGCCTATTTGTCATGCATGCGTGGCAGATTGTGAGCGAAATCAACGCTGTCCAGCCAGGGAAATCGTGCGGGAAAGCACTCCCTTTGCCGGCAGCAACCGTGGACAATGGCCAGCAGCGGCTGGTCGGTCGGGGGGGTGAAAGGTCAGTTGGAGGCACAACTGCGTGTTTTGGTGCGTTGCAGGCGGCTTGCGGTACTCGTGTGTGTTTGCGGTTATTGCTTATGCACATATAATAAATGTTTTACTTTAATTTCGCCGTTATTATTATTGTTGTTGTTGTTTTGTTGTATTTATAACGGCAAATATGTGGCTTCAATTAATTACTTACAATCATTATTAACATCATTTATAATTACGGCATATTACCTGTGTTCATGGCGGCTCCACCGGCGTACGCACACACATACACACCCACGCACACACACATGCATACACCTGGGGGGCGGCCACACATACAAAGGCGCGTGTGTACACATGCGGTTGCAAAATGTGCGCGGCATTGGAATATTGTAACATTTTAATGAAATGTTAAACA
Source organism: Bactrocera neohumeralis (assembly GCF_024586455.1). NCBI lineage: Eukaryota > Metazoa > Arthropoda > Insecta > Diptera > Tephritidae > Bactrocera > Bactrocera neohumeralis. Next base: position 3,412,949 of record NC_065921.1, on the reverse strand, counting down.
ATCACGTCATGAAGCATACTTTATGGCGTGCGGCAATGTTGCGCGCTTGCTGTGGTGCCCCGCGTTGTTTGCACGCGTTAATTTCGCCGGCCCAGCAATGCAGGGCGCACATATTTAGCGAGCAACGTCAATAATGCAAAAGCGCTGGAAATTGAAATGAAGCTTAATTTGTGCAGTTTCCTCTCAGAGAGGATTATGCATTTGTCATGAACGCTGCATTTTGTTCAAAACAAGGAAATATATTTACTGTCATTTTATTTGCTTACATTGTTAGTGTGTATGTAAGTGTGATTATATGACCCCATTTTAGGCTCCAAGCACCACCACGTTACTAATAGTAATTATGTAAATATATCCATATAATTACATAAGTATGAAATGACCACGGTTGTTATTATTGTCTCTTAACAGCAAACCCTATGAAGAGATGTCAGACCAATTTTCGAGTGATTTTTTAAGTTTATTTGACTGTTTTAAACCTATAAATTCGCTTAACCCATACTTATATATATTCTGGTTGACTGGTCATTGCAGCTGTAGGCGTCTACGCTACAAGAATTGGGATCTTAGCGGGTGACAGCTGTAGAAACTGACTTTAGAAAACCTCAACACATCTGCTTAACTGATTTGTTCTTAAACATAACTAGTTTCAAAACGTTAATAATTAATGAAAATGGTTCCTTAGACCATAAGAAATAAAGTGGGCTCTCCAAATTAATTATAAAATCAGATGCCTTCAAACTAGCATAGTATTTGAGATTTGAGCGGATGATTAGGAAAGAGTTTTCCATTTCCTACTATGTCATTCCTATGATGGACTAATCGAAAGGTGGAGTGTGGAACCTTAATCCGTTAAACCTAACCGACTTCGATCTCATGTCTCTCCCACAGGATCAGTGGACAAAGTATTAGTTCATGAGAGAGAGGAACCCATTTAGGTCTCCTCTATTGTACGGACTGACTGACGCTAAATATGTTGTAAATGTTTCAATCTTGTCATAATTAGAGCTGCCGCTTCGCTGACGAGACTGCCTCCAAATGTGGTTTTCAGTGTTTCCCTTAGACTTAAAAACCGAGAGCAATGATAGAGAACGTGTTCAGAGTCTTCTAAGCAGTCTGTACGCGTTGGACAATATTGACAAAAGTCACTACGATATTTGAATAGGTAGTTTCTAAAGCACCCATGACCACTGCGTATTTGTGTCAGGTGGAAATCCAGGTCCTCATGTTGTCTATCTATTCACGAATGTATGTCCGGAATCAGTATATGGTTCCACCGTCATTGGATGAAGTTTGTCATCTCTGATTCGCCTGCCTGATTCGGGAAGCACTTATCAAGTACATTGCGGAAAGCCTATGCCCTGCATTAATTGGTCTAGCATATTATTTTATTTCTAGCGCCTGTAACCATATTGGATATAGTATAACTGAAGGCGCACAGCCCTTATTAGTCATCTTGAGTGCACTATTACACCAAGGTTCTTCAATTGTGGCTGTGAAGTAATCTCACATTCTACTATGGAGAGCGATATATTTTCTTCAATTTTCCTGGAGCTTATGATTAAGACTTCCGATTTCTGCTCAGTCAGCTCTAAATCCCTAAATCCTTCATTTGGCGTTAAAGTGCAAATAAGACCGTTTACAATACGGTTACCATACATCAGTACCGGAATAAAACGCCAGTTATTTTTATGTATGTATATCAACACCGCTCACTGCCGGATATAAGGCCAGTACAGTTTGGGAGAATTAATTGGTCGCTATCAGACTGAAACACTAGTGCCATAGAAATAAAAAATAGAGAAATGAAGTACAAATTGATTTATTTATTAAATACATTAATCACTCACACTGCCGCCTCACCACTCAGCAGAAAATATCAAGAACCATTAACAAACTGACACACAGTGATTCAAACCACCAGTCGGTAAGAAGTGGTAATTTCCCTCGGCCGCACTCTTGCACGTTCTTCAATCTCTAAAAGTTAATAAATATGCACTAATGTCGGCAATTTGCATAAATTTCTAATGAAATGTACTTGAACTGCATAAAGTCGCGATAAATAGCGCCGCAGAAGTAGAAGATGCAGAAGCGGGTAAAAAGGAGAACGAAAAACGAAATTTACAACAGGACATTATTAAGTGTAAAAGCAAAAAAGCCGACCTGAGACACATAGCACTCATTAGATACGACCGCGAGGCGTGCAGCAGATGGCCAACGACTGATTGGGCCGGCGAGCGAAAGTTGGCTGCGGCAATTGGAAATGCAATGGGCGCTGAAGAGGAGAACAGACGACCAAAGCCTAAAAAGGGACTGTTCGCGTGGTTTGCGAAGGTATTAGTGCCTTTATCGGCAATAAACAGTTATGATTCGTAAGTTCGAATATTTTAGGAACATCGGCAATTCCTATTTAATAATTAATATGCAGTGCTCTGGTCGTATTTTCCGGGCTTTGCGTGACAAAATCCGCAGAAAATGTCAAAATAAAAATTTGTAAATACTACGGATCATAATTTAAAATATCGTTATAAAAATGTAATTAAATTCTTGCCATCATTTCAAAAATTTACAACGATACTTTAACGGAGGAAAGACTTGAGTTTAGAGAGAGGCTTTTTGGATTGTTCAGGTTTCTGCTCTGATGATTTAATGCAAAAAAATATGAAAGGCATTTGAGAAATCAACGGCGCAATATCTAACAAACGCTGGACTTAACTCAGATACTCAAAAAATAAATTAGTTTAAGCTGCGGTTAATCTGAAAAGTTTAAGTGTTTGTCCACAAAAAAGCTAAAAAATCACGTCGGTACAATTTTGTTAAAATTTTTAGTACCTGTTCACAGTATATGTACATACTATTATGACCAAAAAATAGTAGAACTTTGTTCATTATTTTAAAATTCTTAATTTAATCCATAAAATCTATATCGTCCCCGTCGAAGTAATCCCCCTTGGTCCCAATACACTTGTGCCAACGATTTTTCCAGTCCTCGAAACAGTTGTTAAAGTCAATTTCCGGATTCATGTTTAACGGCTTCAAATTGCTCAAAACGGTTTCCTCGGAGCGGTCGTTTGAGTTTGCTGAATACCCGGAAGTCACACGGAGTTAAATCAGGCGAACAAGGTGGTTGCGGCACCATATTGATTGAAAATTTGACAAAAGGCTCACGAAGAATCAATGCAGTATGGCCCATAGTTCCAGCCTCTTTTTACGAAAAACTTCCCGTAAGCGACGCATAAAACTCAAATAGTATTCCCAGTTGACAGTTTGGCTGGTCGCTAGGAATTCGGATTGCACCACTTCTCGGTAATCGATGAAAACTGTCAACATAACCTTGATCGACCTGCTTTGACGTGGTTTTTCGGTTTCGGCTCACCTTTGCAATGATATTGGCTGATTGATCATCTGTTTTTGAGTGATAAGCACTAATCCAAGACTCAGCGCCAGTAATAAATCGTTTCATGACATCCTGGAAGTCGGAAAAAATTGGTTCACAGACGTTAACGCTACACTGCTTCTCGGAAAAATGTAGAGATTTTGGAACCAATCGTTCTTTCACTTTTCTTAGCCTCAAATGGGTTTCACGGATCCTTTCGATATTCCAACGATGCCAGTAAAATCTCTGACTGTTAATCGTCGATTCTCAGGCCCAATCCCTTTATTTATTTGACATGTTGATAAGCAGTTGATGTTGATGGCCGTCCTGGACGTGGTTCATCGTCAACGTTTTCTTGACCCACTTTGAATAATTTGTACCAATCAAAAACACATGCTCGCGACAAACAATTATCACCGAAGGCCTTTTCCATCATTTTGAACATTTCGGCAACAGAAATTTAATTCCGCACACAAAATTTAATGGAACTTCTTTGTTGAATAAATTAAATTGAATTAAATGAAATGACAACAGTGTATTTTACCCACCGAATTTGAACGCTTAAACCAGATGAAATCTGAACTCATATACATATGTTTAAACAGATCTTGTATGCATTAAACTTCAGCCATATATATTTGCAGTTGCTGTTAGTTTCTATGAAGCAGTTGTCACATTTGTGAGGGATTGCGTGGAATTTCGGAAGGATTACTTTCTGCGCAGCAACCCCTCACTTTCAACAACTGCGCTCAGCAGTAAGTCGATCCCTAAAGCTTTTAAGTTCAATCGATTTACATAGTAAATGAACTGCAGGTTAATAATTGCGCAATTAATTAGCCCGAAACCATAATTATCGAGCATAATTAATGCAGCGAATTAAGAATGCATGCCGAGTCGTTGATTTCGACTATGATAAGTGGCCGAAAACGTGACAGCAAAGCAGAATATATCGATGTCTACATGCACCTGCTAAAGCAGATTTGTTAAATACCATATTTGTATTTTATAATCGTATTTGTGATAGAAATCATCATAACCTATTTAGTCGGGTGCAAAGAATTAATGTCTACAGACTTTCTAAACGAAGAGACGTATTACCTACTGAACTAGCTTCTCTGACAGATTATTGTCTTTATTCAATTACTTATCATATGTCTTTCAATGCATTTTCCCCTTTTCATTCTGAATATCTGTCAAATCAGCTGATACGCCTATTAGTCTCCTTTTCCAGAAGTAAAAATATTACTTTTCTTTAACGCAGCCCAACTGAGTTCCTCTGCACTAAGGGTCTTTCAAGTCTAGTCGCAAACACTCCTCGCGATCCGATACAATTAATTTTGTTTCAACTCTTCTGAAACGGCATTTTGTCGTACTTACGGAGCTGCAACACTGCTTCGAAACCAAATTTGCACGCATGTTCCTTATCTGTGCATTACTAATTAAAATTGTGACCCAAAGCTCAAAAAGTGTAAAGGTACTTGGCAACCATGTGAACGCAACCAAAGCCATTAATTAAGTAGGAAATACAAAAAGGCACCAGAGTGTCTATGAAAAAGTCTTAAACAACCTCCCCCCAACTAAATGGGGGTCTTTTAAACTATGACCAGTGTCAACCTGCTAGTGCCACTTGCTCATACAAGCGCAAAAAAGGGTGTGTCTGGCTGTGCGGAGAAACGTTTTTATTTTCAATAATTGGAAGCGTAAAGTACTGGAGCCATTGCTTGTGGTTGTTGACAGTAATATTTCAATGGGAATAATTGCAAAAGCTTTTTCCAATTGAAATTTCTGTCATTAGAAACTGCTTTTCCTAAAAGCCAATTACTCATAGTAAAGCGAAAAAGTTTGCAAACTTTTTATCAACGCTCGTGGCAAAACAATGGATTTATGTGAAGCACAAAATTCCAGTGAACTTCTAATACCACAGTAAGATGCTTATGTGCACATGTGTGCTAATACATATGAACCCCAAACATATATACGCGTGGTAGCTTGTGTTACACTGGTCAAGACACATTTTTGGATCGCCGATTCTGTGTTGGGTTTCCTCCAGAACAGGAGATACTTTTTATGGTTTTTTATACTTTCGCAACATGTTCATATAGAAATATCAAAATTGGTCAAAGGGCGTGACATCGCTCACTTTTAATTGAAATCTTTCATCTCACGAACCACTCGAATAATTTCAAGCAAATTTGATGAACAACGTTATCATGATGTTTTTTTGTGACGATATGGAAATTGGCGAAATCGGACTACAACCACGTCCATATCCCGTAACTCAGAATTTTAAACTCCACTACGCGCCCAGTGAAATTATTGGAATAAAACTTTTCAAAAGCAAATACTGTAGTTGTTGGCCCTGGAACCTATAGCCAGCTTTTTATCGAAAATATCTGTTATACATATATTTCAATCGAAAATGAAGGAATTCGGTCCAATACTTTCCCTAGCCTCATATACCCAATATAAAGTCTTTCAAGCTTCAGATTGACTCCTCCCCTTGTCACCAGTACACTTCTGCCAACGTTTTTTTCAATCCTCGAAACAGTTGTTAAAGTAGATTTCCGGTATAGCCTTCAAAGCGCACAACGAATAGTGTTTAACGTCTTCAATGGACTCAAAAAGGTTTCCCCGGAGCGGTCGTTTGAGTTTATATAACCAAAAGTCACACCGAGCTAAATCAGGGGAAAATGATGGTTACGGCACGATATTATTATAGTTCAAAATATGGAGAAAAACGAGGGATCAATGCAGTAAGCGACGGTGCATTATCGTTTTAAAAAACCAAAAGTTGTCGGCCCATAATTCCGGCCTCATTTTACGAACAGCTTCGCTAAAAAAAACCATAACATTCAAATGGTACTCCTTGTTGACAGTTTGCCGGTCAGAAGGTATTAGAAGTGCAACAGACCTCGATAATCGAAGAAAACTCTCATCTGTTTTGGCGTGGCTTTTTTCGTCTTCGGCTCACCTTTCGTCCGACTGACCGTCTGTTTTCGGGTCGCAAGCATAGATCCAATAGTCATCGCCAGTAATAATACGTTTCATGAATCCTGGCAGTCTGAAAATCGACCCTGTTTTTCGAAAAAATTTCGTAACTTTGGAACCAATAGTGCTTTCATTTTTCTTAGGCCCAAATGATCTTTCAAAATAGTTTTCACCGACTCTTCCAATAATTCGACGATGCCAGTAAGATCTCTGCTTGACAATCGTCGATTCTCAAGCATTAATTCTTTAATTTTATTGACGTGTTGATCATCAGTTGATGTTGCTGGCCGTTCTGGATGAGGTTCATCGTTCTTGACTCTTAATTTTCATTTATTTAAGTACTCGAAGCAGAGGAGAATACGACTGTTCGAAAAGTTATCGCAAAGTTAGGACTATTTGAATCGTGTTAATCGATTTTAAGTTATTTAAATATTTGAAGAGCCCTAATAGCTACATACAAGTAAGTATGTCTTTCGGATTCAACGAACGTAATATATTTTCAATAAAACACTACACTTTGCTTAAAAACGAAAATTCTGTATAATTTAGTAAAGTGCATAACATTTTTAAACGATAAAAACGAAATGAACCTTTGTTGGCCAGTGTAATAACTCCATTTGCCCACAACACACTTTAAAGGTCGCCAACCCAATCGTGCAAAGCGTTCTTCTGTTCCTCGATTTGTTGACCCATTAATTGGGTCATACGGAACTGTATGAGTATGAGCAGATAATTGAAGACAACTGCCGTTATCTGTTGAATTGAAATTGAAAAAAATATGCAACGAAAAGTTGAAAAAGTTTGAAAATAATTATCACACACTACCAACCGTTGCGATGATGGTTCTATTGAAGATCATATTGAAACCGCAAGTGAATTGAATTTTGTTTTCCAGGCGCCAGTGCATTGTGGCGTCCACCATTCGTTTGGCCGATTTGAATTTGGGAAACCAAATGTCGATTTGTTCGACTAGATGCAAGCAACGTTTGCCCTGAAAAAGCCGTGACAGAGTTCAATATTACATTGCAATCGGAATAAAAGCATAGAGTTCAGCGAACTCCTGCGTTCAAGTGGTGTGAACGGCAGCTCACCTCCTCAACCGCCATGCTGCAGTAGTTGGGCGCTGAGATGAATTTGTGCAACGGCACTATGAGCCACATTGCGCCATACGCGAAGAATATGCCCTCATCGCCTTTGCCGATCGAGTGACCGAAAAGCATGTACAGTATGTTGGTGACCAGCGTGAAATCGTGCAATAAGACCGCTACAAAGGCAGCGCGGTAAACGTCATTAATATCATCGATGATTTCGTGAAAACTACGCACCATACCGACGAGGCACTGGAGACGAACTTCACATATCCGCAACTCTGGGAAGTTCGCCAACAAAAAGTCGACGTTAAGCAACTTTTGCAGCAGACGAAAACGAACACTTAGAATTTGGGCGAAGCCTGCATGCAAGTAACAAGTATGATTCGGGCCGCTAGTGCTGAACAAATATAAAAATATAAAGAAGCAAGCCTGCGGCACTCTATCCGGTACCTCGTGTATTATGGTCCAAGTGACAGCAGAGTAATGGACCATTGGTAAAATTGCCGTCTGAATTAGATTCTTGTGCATCAGCTTGTGATAGTTCAAATTCACCCCGAACTCGCGTATCAGCTGCTGGTCCAAAGCATCCAAACGATCGTAGAGTGCAATGTGGTCGCGCACCTTCCTCAGCATTAAGTACATGACGAGCACATGGTTCAAAGGCGTCATGAGCACCTCCAACGCGTAGATGGTTAACTTGAGCTGATCCATCGCTTCGATGCGCTCGCGTTGAATGGGATCATTAAACAGCTGATACAAGCCAAGCAGCAAGGCGAGTAGTATGATGTTAGGCAAGGCGATTGTGTAGAGTATTGTCCAGCGGTTGACCACATACCTTCCCCTCTGATAGCAAAAGCCGTTGCATGCGGTCAGAAATTGCATTGAGACAAGCAAGGCGTTCGCTTGGTATATGCTGCGTGGACGGTAGACGAAGTCCCGCCAGCCCATGATTGTGTGTCGAAGTCCAAACCGAAACTGAATGACACTTAGCTCCCGATGCACGACAAACATTGCGTAATTTTTACAAATGCTTCGCTGAAGGTGCTCGTGCGAAGCCATTAGCATAATTAGGACTCCATTTAAATTCGAATTAGTGAAATGAAATCAAAGTGAGCTTAATCACATTAGCGCACCATTTTTGATACTTCATCAAAATTGGTGTGGAAAACGAATGATTCTAGAGCGGATACAACGCGATAGTTACCCCAAAATAAATATATATATTCTATGTTTGAATGGGTGAATGCGTGAAAAATAGTTGCAGTTTTGCTCCTAGAAAAGCAAAGGCAAGTAATAAAAAGTGCTGATGAGCGTCCCTGTGACCAAACATAATGTGATTTTTGGTTATAGAGGAAACTTTTTTGAAGGCGGTCATAATTTTTTTTTTGGATTAAATATTTTTTCTAAAATCTTTGTCAAATTTTATGGGTTGTATGTCAAATTTATTATCTTTCGTTCCCGTAATCCTAGTAAAATTATTGTTTCGTCTACATGAAATTGAAATATGCGATGCAAATTCCACTTTTTCCCTTATTAATTGCCTTAGATAAAAATAATTGATGGGAAAAACATAAATTTGCCTATCCAATCCCATTGATGCAAAAGGTAATCATAGAAATTTGAGGAAATTATTGCTTGGTGAAAATATGTATGGCAATCGAAGTAATCGAAAACATGCGAAGAGCGAGGTTTTATACGCCTGAATTCAAAAGCAATCAGTTTATGCACAGTGGGGTCACTCGGTAGGCCACTCGGAGAAAAATTAAAATAATTGCAAGATGCATTTAATCTAACCAATGTAACTCTTACTGAAGTGGATACGTATGTACTTGAACCAACCGCCGTTTCTCACGCATACAAGGTATAACATTTTTTCGGTGAGCTAATTCGTTTTGTGATAAACTTTTGGTTGTTGTTGTTGTTGTTTTAGCAGGTACCTCGTCGCCGTTAGGATGATAAGGATTAGCTAAGTTGTCGTCGACGTCATCTAACTGAAGACCCAAGAAACGTGCTGTTTCGATGGGTTCGAACTAAAAGGAGACCGGTACCAAATGAGTGGAGTTGGTGGGGCATGCAAGGAGGTGGCCAGGAGTTTAACCAGCTACAGTATCCAAAATAAAGCTACGCAAAGGTCGCTCTCGTTTCTCGCAGCAATTCGAGCCCTTCGTCTGCAATGGGTGGTGTTTTGACTCCGAGTACGCCATTCACTGGAAGGGAGTCGGTAAAGGTGTTGTAAAGGTGGCTCCATTGTGAATGGCGGTCAGTGCTTGTCGGAAGTTTGTTGCGTCCGAAGTCTGGTCGGCGTATTGTTTAATGTCGTCGACGTAATTGCGAAATAATCTCTTGATGTTCCTAGGAAGCGTTTCCGCTCCGTGTAAGTGACCGCATGGTTGATTTCTCCGAAAGCAAGAATTTGGTCTTCTCTGTTGCTTAGTACTCACATGACTTACTATCAGAGAACTGAGATTTGGTAGGAAGGCAGAAAATATGTACGAGTGCTGCCACATTTATATTTCACAATTAGAGAACAAAAAGAAATGTTCTTCTTTTTTTGGCATAGACACCGCTTATGCGGTTTTAGATGGAGGATGGAGCTGAAGAAATGTATTGTATTAGAGCCATTCACTTGAAAGTGGCCAGAAATGATTCTTTTACATATGGCTCAAGCAGCTCACGACTTCTGGTCTTTGACCATGTATCCTCTGGGTAGCCAAACAAACATCCGTTTAAAGACGAACTGCAGTGATTAAGTATTAAAAGAAATATTAATCATCGAAAATCATTTTACTGCCTTTCAAAATATTTCCCATCAAGATCTAGGGGTCAAAAAACGTCTATATCTTACTTACGGAATTAAAAGAAAACTTTCTGCGTCAAGTCAGGACTATACGGTGGATTGATAACTCATAAAATCGATGTTTTGTGCGCTCAAAAATGTAGTTGTTTCGGTCGATGTCTGAGAGCTCGCATTGTCGTGGTGAAAAGTGATCGTCTTCGGTGGTTGTTTTCCGGTCAAATAACATCTTGCGATATCAATTTGCGCACATCATCAGTACTTTTCGGAACAATAACTGATATTAGAGGACATTGATGACATTTATCTTGAAGTGATCCACGATCTCGATTGCACCATAGCATCGATAAACAATGGTCCATGATAGAGCGTAATCACTAAAAATTCAATCAAGTTCATCCATGCACTGTTGCTGAGGTTTTCTCACAACGAAAGTAGTAAAAAATAATCGCAAAAAAATGTTGTAAATTTGATGCCATTTTTTGTCCGCCATGAACATTTTAAGTTACTGCAACCTTCATGAACCTTTTAAGCCACTGTGCAATTTTCTTGCGTAAACACAATTCTAACCAAATAATCAGTTGTCACTAATTGCCCACTCATCTCATGGCTATTCCAACTTGACATATTTATTACACATTGCCTAATATAATTCCATTACCGAAAACAATTTATGAAAGCCAGAGGCATCGTTAAGCTGTCAATGCGGCAATCAAATTTCGGCGCTCCTCAGCTAGCTGGAAGGCAGGCCATGCCGCGTGGTCAATGGCAGTGTGTCAGCAGCTTGCCACCGGGCAATAACTTTATCCTCTTTGTCATTGCATTCAATTCCCCGCTATATGCGAATATTCCGCTTTTATGTCATTTAATTTCTTGTTGCTTTTCTAATCATCCACACATTCCAACGCCCGCTCAGTGATTTGATGTCCAGCGAGCTACGGTGAACTGTAATTTATATTTTCTCAATAATGCGCGACTCAAAGGCACCCATGGCTCTGATGTATCAATAACGATTGACGATTTATTTGCGTTTTGTATTATATTTCAAACGGGATTCCCATTTCATGAATATTTTCGCAATGGAATGACCTTTAATGCGTTTCCTTATGTTTTCTTTTCTTGCTTCGTGCGTTGCTTTTTTATCATCTTCACAGGAAAGCTATGAGGATATTGGTGAACAATATTGTTGTTGTGTGAGTTATTGCTTTCGGTAATTCCCACAATTATTACCGTAACGCAATTAATATCGATCGTTTTACTAACCCAAATATAATACAGCTGTGAAGCTTTGAAATCATTGTGATATTTGTATACCATAAACGTTGAGAATAAACTCATACTAACTTTTTATATTATTTGTCTATCCATTTCCCTCAAAGTTATTGGCACTCATTAAATATTGCTCACAGCAGTTGCATAACATATTTTTTAATGGTAACCGTAACAAGAAAATATGTTACCTTTGGCTGCACAGAAGCTATAATACCTTCACAGGTGCATTAATAGAATAAAAGGGTATAACAAGAAATTAGTCTTGATTTTGAGGGCGGCGGTTCCGACAAATGAGCAGTTTTATGAGGAGAAGAGGACGTGTGCAAAATTTCAGTTCGATATCTCAACAATTGAAGGAATAGTTATCGTATATACACGTGTAAGGACAGTCAGAATGACGGATATAACGAATTCGACTCAGCTCATCATTTATATATATTTTTAGCGTCTCCATTGTATTCTAAGTGTTACAAACTTCATAGCAAATTTAATACTGTTGCCCTGTTAAGGAGACAAAAAATGGTGTATTAATTCTCGATCATTCACTTTCAATAGTTTGTTGTCTTTATATTTTAGCAGTATAATCTTAGAAAGTTTTTGAAGTACTTTCAGGACCTATACTATAGAACAGATTTTCTTCCATTGAATGCTTCTTCACTCTCGAAGGTACTTCAACAGACGTGAAAACAGTCGGAAGAGTTTCAAATATACACATCAAGATTGGTTGATCACATGAACGGTGCAGAAGTGTAGAGAATGGCTGAATAGCCTAGCGGAAAATAACCGAGTGCACCTTATTTGGATGCCAGGTCACAAAGGTATAGCCTGAAATGAACTGGCTGATGAGCTTGCTGGCTCCACAACATCCACCAACATGGTAGGACTCGAATCTTTCATTGTGGTTGGTACCCATACCACAAAGGAGCTGCTCCGCAAGTATAAACCTATGGGGAGGGAGAGGTTTTGGCAACAACTATTAGGCAAGCGCTATGCCAAGTAGCAAATGGGTGATTACGACCTTAAAAGGTTTAAATATGTAATCAACCTCCCAAGAGGAAAACTCATTATACTTGTCGCCTTCTACACTGGTCATTGTAAACTCAGGAAGTACTTATATAACATGGACCTGGCTTCTCTTGCGAATTTACAGTCCTGCGACTTGGAATCTGAAACCCCAGAACACCTGCTAATTGACTGCATAGCAGTTTTTGGGCGCAGGATAAAATCCCTTGGACCCATGTTTCCAAATGTTTCCAGAATATAAAACGTGCATCCCTGATTTGTAAGAATTAAGCGATTTCCGAATAAAAGTTTTCCAAAAAAGAGATTATGTTATTTTAAGAAAAAGATAGGACGATGGAGTCATGTGCAGAAGTTCACGCTAGTGAGGAAAGTTCTGTGATCGCCATTCACTTGGGAGTGGCCAGAAACGATTTTTTTACACATGGCTCAAGCAGCTCACTACTTCCGGTCTTTGACCAAGTATCCTCTGGGTAGCATAAGAACATCCGTTCGAAGGCGAGCTAATGTGAGAAGGCAAAACATCCCTCCTCAAAATTGTGCGCTGGGTTTGGGACCCGCCACGTAAAAAACAATACCAATGAAAGCTAAACGACGGCATCGGATGAGAGACCCCCCTTTTGATGACGACCATGGCAAACGAAATAAGGAACCAGCATTAACACCACCAACAATGTCAGCCTGGAAATCCAAAGCAGGATTGCTCTTGCCAACAGGTGCTACTTCGGACTGAGTAGGCAATTGAAAAGTAAAGTCCTCTCACGACGAACAAAAGCTAAACTCTATAGTCGCTCATAATTCCTGTCCTGCTATATGGTGCAGAGGCTTGGGCGATGACAACAACCGATAAGTCGACGTTACGAGTTTTCGATAGAAAAATTCTGCGAAAGATTTATGGTCCTTTGCGCATTGGCCACGGCAAATATCGCATACGATGGAACGATGAGCTGTACAAGATTTATGAAGATTATAGTTAAGCGTATCTCTGATTTGAAAGTATTCGACGCATTAAAGCGAAGATTCCCCGTTGGAAGGAATAAAATTTTTCACGTAGCGAAAAAAGAAACGACTGGCGCGCTGTTGTTAAGGATAATCGCGTAAGCGGTGTTACGCCAATTAAGAAGAAGAAAAAAGATAGTGACTCTCTTCAGTTATTCCAAATCCAGTGCTTTACTTTATAAAAGACGCAAACCACCGAAAGACTATTCAATGTTGGTGGAATTGTGCTCTATTTCATCATCTTTTCCACCCTTTTGGAAATCTAGGTACACCACGAGACACTGATTCTCATATCCATAACCTTTTTAATAAGGAGGTCCACTAAAATCTTCATAAAAAATGGTAAACGAAATGCAGTAAATGCCGAGAGGATCAAATGTACGCAAAATCGTTTATACATATCTCTCGCAGCAGCACCTCCAATATATAAAAACGCCGCATGACAAAAGCGTGCGAGAATTAGCAGCTCTTTTGAAATTTTAATGAGCTAAATGAAAAGCGTGTAAGCGCTACTGAGCGGATGCTCGAACAAAGTTACATTGCCTGAACTAATTAACAATTTAACTTCGCCAACAATGAATGAATAGTTCCGGGCCCCGGCAGAGGTCCACGTCCACCCACGTATCGTACGTCACGCGGTTATTACACTTCAGCATTGATTAATTAACCCAGTTAATTACGTGAGTGTTTCGGTTACTCCCAACCGCGTTGAACTCAGATGCAGTTAAACTCGCATACACGCAAAGTTACACGTGCCACAAACCGCACCGCTGAGCTCGGCAGCATCGCTCACTTCATAATGCAACTGTTCAAGTGTCCGCCAAAGCATCAGCTCACAAATGCAGGTATACATATATATAGTATATGTATTCTACATTAGAATCCGGCGATTCACAAATGAGCTAAGCGTATATTTATTAGGTCAATTTGTATTAACTCGGACACGTAGACACATGGCCGATGGCTGTAGCCTCCTAACGCCCACATGAATGTCCGCCCATTTGGCTAGAGCTTCTCCCCTACACTCCCTCATGCGGCTCTCCGTCACCCTGCACGGTTCCGCATCATTCCTCTAATTCTGTAATTCTAAGCCGAACATCGCTCTGAATAATGTGCAAGCTCGTTGTGCGCATCAAGAGCGTTATCGTCAAGTATTCGCACTAATTGAACATTAGCATATGCGTAGAGAGCTGTAAGACTTGCCGTGAGTGTGTTGGGTGACGCAATCCTCCTGATATGCTGTAATTAGTTGCATTCTAGGTAGATGTCGGCTTGTTGGTTAACAGTGTTGTTGTTGTTTTTGTGCAGCCGTAAATATTGCAAATATACGGACATTACGAATACATCGGGCTTGTAGTAACTGGGTGTGGCAGGAGAAAGGCTAATTAATTGCCGGATTCCAAAAGCATAAACACGCGCACGCACATATTCGTGCCGCCTCGAAATGCGAACCCCACAGCCGAGCGTATACTTGGTTCACACATTTGTTGCAGGATGCACCCAGAGCGTGGAGGCGAACATCAGGTACTGCGTGTAGATAAATGCCGATTTCGGAAAGGAAACTTAAAACTGGTTGTGGTCCGGTTTAAGATATTTTCGAACTAAGTTCAGCGGATGTTGATAATTAAGGTATAAAATCCAATTCTATAAATAGTCGTGCATCGAAGTTGGGTTGATGGGCAGTGAAGGAGCAGTTATTTAGAATAAATTTTACAGTACCGAACGGAGTTAGCTTTCTTATGGATGGTAGTGCTGAGCTGCTAGGTGTATACTCACTCGTCGTAATATAAGATAGTCGAAAAAGTATTTTCGTATTTCTAATTAAATTTCAACTTATTTTTTTATTTTTACAATGAACTTTAAGGAACCAAATATGTACCATTTTGGTCAACCACTTTCTACCATTTAACCGCTAGAGACATTATTCCATCAGTGTTAAAATGTTCTGGTTTCTCGGCGAAAAAGTAATTTTCACAGGCTTCTCTTGAAGCCAACTTTACTTCATCAAAGAAGTTCTCCATTGACCGAAACAAATGATAGTCCGTTGGTACAAGGTCACGGCTATATGGTGGATACATAAAACTTCCCAGCAAAGCTCTCCAAGTTTTTGCCGAGTCATCAAAGATGTGTGTGGTCAAGCGTTGTCCTGATGGAAGACGAATCCCTTTCTGTTGATCAGTACTGTCCGTTTTTTTCGATTCCGTGCTTCAATCTTATCAGTCGTTGACATTTAAATATAGAATCAATCTTTCGACCAGATTGGAGCAGCTCATAGTGCATGATTCCTTTCCAATCCCATCAAAGACTCAGCACAACTTTTCGAGACGTCAATCTTTGCTTTACGACCATTTGTTGAGTTTCACCACGTATTGTCGTATTTGAACCACTTTTCGTCTCCTCGATTCGATTCATAATGTAATACCCAAGCGTCGAGCTTCTTTTTGTAGCCAGCCTTTTTTAAATGGTTCAAAACCGTTTGATTATGAATGTTCAGTTCCTTAGCGATGTCATGGCGGCTTATGTGACCTGGTACTGATCAATCTTTTCCATAATTTCAGCGACTTTTTCAACGATAGGACGACCAGAGCGAAGTGGATCTTTCACATCGAAATTTCCAGAACGGAAGGGAGCAAACCATTGATGTGCTTCGCAAGCTGATACAGCAAAATTTTCGGCATCACAAACAACCGACCTACAACTCAACAAGTATGAACTCCGTCGCGGGATCTGCCTTAATACCTTGACTCAGTATATTGCTGATAGCACGAAATGCAACACTGTGAGAGTCACTGCAAAAGACAGTACTATATCTATACAGTATACAATGACAGCCGACAACAACGCTTCAGCAGCATGGCAGTAACATCGTCAATGCATTTAACTCATTATAATTATACAGGTCAGCGCATCGAAGTTTGTAGGCACGAATCAGTACCATTGCTGACTACAATTACAAGCATATCAATGAGAGTTGAATGTATTTGCCACATACGGTACATATAACTTTAAGACCTCAGTTTAAATGCAGAGTATGGAATAAAACGTTGGCAATTAAATAAACACCCTGTGAAGACGACGTAAGGCACTGTAAGTCATGCAGTGGCCTGGTTGAGGCCTCAAAAGCCTGGAGTAAAATCTTTCGAGGCTCCTCCCCACGTAACCGTACCCCTTTTAGTTTTTGTCAATAGACGCCTTACTGAAGCAGTAGAAAGCCCTTAACGTCAAGCGTATCGAATTCACCTGTTGCCGCTGCATCGCACTAAAAGGTTCACATCCTTGAGTAAACCATCTAATCCGCATCACTTATGACACATTTGGCACCCACATTTACTTCCATATTTGCTCTCCTTTAAGTGCACAGGCATTTCGCATTTAGGCACGTACGTTCTTCTTCCTTCGAAGATTCCGTCAGCCAGTGTGATTTTCAAAATGCTAATTTCTCTACTCAGGCAACAAAAGCAGCAAGCACACCATGCATTACATGACAAAGACAAAATAATTAGAGAAAATACGGAAAGGTGTCGGTGAAGCTGGGCTCACAGCTGCACTTTACTTGCTTAAGCCACAATTATTTATGCACACTAGTGTCGAGGATGCGTTATGGCACTCAAGAGCGACTTTTACAAGCACTGTTGTTGCATCAGCGAAATTTTACATGCTTCGAAAACAAGTAATAGCAACTTGAAGCTCTTCAAATAACCTGGGACTTCGAAGAACTAACAAATATCGACCTTCTTTAGGCAATTCTTTTCAGTAATTTCGACGATTTGAACCCGTGACCGACCAAACTGTCGCTACTGGGCTTTATACGCAAGAGTTTTTTCATAACTTTTATAATTTTAATTTCATGAATTCATCTGAAATTCAAAAGCAGAATATTACTTTACCTAAGGCCTCCAGTTTCCATTGCTAATTATGCTAATTAAGCAGGCACACATACATGCATACACATGCATGATATTCAAAGGGATTCTCCTGCGTGAGTTGCTTAAGTCGCTTAAGTTTTTGTTTGCCATAAATCATTTTTAATTGGAAATTTTTCTATTGCATCTATAGAAATTACAAATAGACACACATACAAAGATACACATTTGCAAATGTAAATCAACATGTTCTCATACACATTCACTTACAAACTGCAGTGTGTGAATTGCGACAGTAAATCGTAGATTTGCTTTTAATTGCCTGAAGTGTGTAAAAAGTGTTTAGTTAGTTGCCTTTAAATGTTGCATGCAACCGCAATGAAATCACTGCCATGCCACAAACTCTTGCAGCCATCGCTGTGACAGCAAATCACTTGTTTTGCAATTTCTCCCACTGCTGTCGCTTTGACTAATGCATTTTTTATGAGCGCCACACTATTGAATGACACAGAAGATAGATGAAAGACGGACGGACGACGGACAGACAATCACACACAGTTGCAAATCACTTTAATTAAATGGATTTGCATTTGAAATGTGATGGGTTTTCCCGAAAGTACGAGTATAGACACTTACCGAGGCGAGTGAAAGACAGGCTGCACAAGTTCACAATACACATATGTGTTAGAGTATATAAGTACATATTTATATGTGGATATATATATACATATGTACTGATGCATAAACTTCACAAAATGCAGAATTTCAAATTGAAATGAAACTTCGTTTCGCAACTAAATCATACCAGCAGCAAAGACATACTACTTTGGGCAAAAAATAGTAAGACCTTTTACTTTATTTGCATTCGGCGATTTTTACGATGAATGAAATTAATATATATAACTACGATGTTCCATTAAATTTTTTGTGCGGAATCAAACTTCTGGACCGATACATTCAGAATGTTGGAAAATGCCTTTGGTGATGGTGGGGTTTGTCGTCAGCAAGTCTTTTTGATTGGTACAAATTATTAAAAGAGGGTCGAGAACGCGTTGACGATCAACACGACAATAAAATAAATGAATGAATTCTTTCTTGGGAGTCGACAGTTACCAGTCAGAGATCCTACTGCCATCGTTGGAATATCGGAAGGTTTAGTGAGAACCATTTTGAAAGATTATTTGGGCCTAAGAAAAAAGGAAAGTAGTTTCATAGTCCCTTAAACGTTTCGAAAAACAACGTCGCGTTAACGTCTATGAAACAATGCCTTCCGACTACCAGGATGATATGAAACGTGTTATTACTTACGACTCAGAAACAGATGATCAATCGACCGAATATCGTGACAAAGGTGAACCAAAGCCGAAAAAACTATATCAAAGCAAGTCAAAATCAAGGTTATGTTGACAGTTTCGATTATCGAGGTGTTGTGCACTCCGAATTTCTTCCGTTCGGCCAAACTGTCAACAAAGATTTATCTTCTTCAAGATGATTTATCTTCTTGTGACTTGTGACTATTCAGCAAACTCAAACTACCGCTTCGTGGAAACCATTTTGAGTCAATTGAAGACATTAAACGTGAACCGCTACGCGCTTTCACAGTTCTTCCCGAAATTCACTATAATAACTGTTTCGAGGACTGGAAAAACTAGAAGCTAGAAGTGTATTGTAACCAAGGGGGATTACTTTGAAAGTGGTGACATAGATTTTGAAGAATAAATTAAGAATTTTAAAATTATGAACAAAGTCTTACTAATTTTTGCGTATAGTAGCATTTGGCCTATCAATCGCCTTCAGTCAATAAAATGTTCAAATTTCCCCCAAAATTTTTAACTTTTTAGCTTTATCTAATAGAATCCTACTTTTTCTACTGAAGAGAGGCTGTGAACAAACGGGACCGAATGTAGAATTGGACTTCTCCTTCACCCTCATTGTATACAACAAGTATAAGCGGCCACCGTCCGGCTTATGATTTCTTACAAGAATCTTTTTCATGGTAGAAACATGCTCAAAGACACATGCCGAGCGTCAACAACTATATTTGATCGCTTATTCGCTTCACTTCTTCTTCTTATGAAAAAAATTCTGCTTAAGGGGTCAGTAGGGTAATCTGACCTGTTTTTTTCACATATTTTTTTTCATAGAAATTTTTACTCAACAATAGAACTTTTTTCACATATCATGAGGTATATGGTGGAGTGTATAAACAAATTTTTTCGGAATTTTTCGATGACATCTGATGACAAAAACCCAATTTATTCGTAAAAAGTACGTCAATGGTTATCGTCCCTTTTAGAATCATGAAAAAATGTTGATAAATAAAAAAGTAATTCACGTTTTTTTTTTAATTTTCCTGATATTTTTTTACATAAATTTTGTCATAACATTGTCAATAAATTATAAAAAATATATATAGGGACGATAGCCAGGCGTTTTGTGAACATTAAAAAAAAATTAAGCAAATCGGTCGAGTAGTTCGACCGGAATCATGTCCGCAAGTTTAAAAAAGTGTGTCTTGAGAAACACGCGTTTAAAGTTTGAGGTGTGCCCTCCGAACGTCGAGCGGTATTATTATTTTTCGGCCTTTTTCGAAACCTTCCTATATTAAAGTGGGTTTCTACATTAATTCTAAGTGTATAAGGGAACAGAAAATGCAAAAAAAAAAAAAAATTGAAAAGATTACCCTACTGACGAAAATTCTTCTCATTTGGTTATTCTGAATATAACACATACATATCTCCCTCTCTCTCTATAAGGCATGCTCGGCGTTCAACTTTCCTTGTGTTCCTAATAGCATAAAATCAGATGTGTGTATTTATTACGTGATTTGATTTTATGTAAAGTCCGAAGCTGATTGATAGCTCAAAATTATCATAATACAAGTATAATATAAAAATATACGAGTTAAGTTAACCGGTTTGAGAGTTCGGATATTTGTGGAGACGAGAGAGAGAGTTTGTAGCGGCCCGCTCAAAACGCAGCGGTATCACATAAAGCATTGCCATTGGAGCTGCATGCTAATATTAAACAAATTTCCATACAAATGATTACCGCATCTCGCGCTAACGGTTCAATAAATCTCATTAATTAATGAAAATGCCGCTCCAGCGCCAATCATCACCAACTTTTCCCTCCTGCCCTCAAAGTTAAGCTCTCTCATCCGCTGAAGCCTAAACACTTAAGACATCAGACATTTTTTTCTCAGAACGGTTTATGTTCAACGGTATGTTTCTTTATGTTTGGAAAGTATTTTTCGCTAAAGAAAATATTTCTACAAACGCCCACTTAAATACCGAAATATTTGCTTTAACCGCTCACCCTTGGACAATACACATATACACAAACAATCAAACGCACACACACACACACATGCGGCTACAAAGTAATTTGTTTACTTTGCTCATTTCGCATTTTCAAGAGCGCAAACAAACATTAAACTGCACACACACTCACACATCCAAGCGCACATACACATACGCGTGGTTGCAGCACAGGTGCCAACTCGAGGCTAAATAGCCATGGCAAGCGCTGTGCATCTGGTTCAGGCGCGCGCTTCAAAGTACATCGCGCTGTGCCCGTGGCTTCGACTTTAATGCACGCTCTTCAGAGCTCTTCTACGCGCGCGTGTATGTGTGTGTATGCTATGTTGCCAGCATTCTTTTTCAAAGGAAGTGCAGTATTTGCAGCAGCTGCTTTGCTTTTAAACAGCTTTTCGCTCGCTACATTTCCTGGGCAAATAAACGAAGAGGCATTTCTTTGTACCGAGTCCTTAACCCTACACACACATCCATACAGACTTATAAGTATCACAGTTAGGTTGAGCATTTTCATTAAAAAAAAGATAACTGTTAATTCAAAACTCTGTTATTTTTATATTTTTTAAAAAGTTTTTTAATACAACTTTTGTTTTAAACTATAGAAATGAACCGTTGTCATTAATATTAGGGTTTCCTTCGACACTTCAGGTATACACACTTATATTCACACATTATTTCGTTTATTATTTTATAGAAGGCATTTTTGATTAAAGATTTTCTTACCATAACGGTTTTATATGAAAGTTGGATCTGAAGCCTTGAAGGTCCAACCATGGCAAGCTGGCAACAGTCAATACCAGCGACTGCAGGACCCCCGTTCAGCCAGTGCCGCAGTCTGACTTTGTAAATAATGTTGCACGTGCTGCACTTAGCGAGGCAGAGCGAAGTAATGCGTCCAGCTTGCCATTTGTGTCTTTATCACTTCTAATGGCATCTTGAGCCGCAATCATTTTATTTTCCCTTTTAGCCATTATTCCTTCCGTCTTCCGCCAAGTGCAAGTAAACAATGCCGTTGGAAGCGCGCAACGAACAGAGGAGCTGCTTGTAACGGCATTCTTTGTTACTTGCGCAGATAATTACTTTTATTTATTTTCCGTTGAAACATTAAATTACATAAAACGTAAGTATGTATATAATGCTGTGTTTGTACTTACCATATACATTATATATGTGCATTAAGACCCCATTGGAAATGCATAAGCAAAAAATATTATGATTTAGCGTAAAAATGTTGCCACTCTTCAAGAAATTCAAATCAAGAAAATAAATTCATACTTCATACTTAGCGCAGTTGAAAAAGATATGTCCACCATTCCCTTCTCCATAACCACAAGATGAGCGCATTTCTTACTCACCAGGATCACAGCGATGACCACTTAGTAGCTGTGTCAGGCAAAAGTCAACATAGCCATGCTTTCAACTAATCCAGGTTTCAACAGTTTAATCAACATGTGCGTCCATCGTCCTTTGGGTGCTGAATCCCACAAAGATTGCCATTCTTTTCGACTCTGCTGTCTTTCTCCCTCTCGCTCTTTAGCTGTTAGCGATCATCTTTTATTTTTTTTTTCCGTAAACTGTTTTTAACTCAAGAGCCATTATTTCAGGTGGCACTCCTGCGGCTTCGTGAGACACTGTACACAAAGCGCTGGCAATTTTAAGTGGACTTAACCGAAGTAAGGATCTAATTGGTTTTGCATATGTTTTTCGCTTTGCCTACATAACATAGCTGCTTTACTTTCCTATACTATTCATCGGCTCTGACTTGACCCGCCTGTATTAGCCATTATTCGGGTTAAGGCCGTGTTAACTTGCACCGCTTTTTCGCAAGCTTTCTCAATGTTCGCCAAAGTATTTTAGATTTGAATTTGATGTAATTCTGTACCCATCAATATCCAAAGTGACGGCTTCCACTTTCTTCCTGATAGAAATTAACACTGCTTCTATTTTTTCTCTGCAAGTTGAAGTTTCGTTGTGGTTAACCATCTCTTAATTTTCAGAGCAACAGTACTGCATAAGTACTCAATTTGGTTGAGATCTTTTACTACGATTATCACCGCAATATCATCAGCATACCCTACTGTTTCGACAAAATTCGGTGTTCAAAGGCGAAGGTTTCTATCATAAAGTATGCTTCACAGAAGTGGGTCCAGCACTGATTCTTATAGTACTCCACCAGTAACATAATGCCGCCTTACCCCTTCATCAGTGTTATACAGCAGTACTCTAATCAACAAATACACGGGGTACGCTGCCATTTTAAGATCCTCTAAAGTTTGCATTATTATAACCAAAGTGACAACGGCACAATATTTTTTGGAGCCGCATATCCACCTGGTCCCCTCAATGGCTTTGTCTGAAATTCGGTAACTTTTTTAATTGCGTCAATAGTCGAGCGTCCTCTGCGAAAACCGTATTGTTCGTCATATAAGAACTCTACTTCTTCAAGGTGTTTCTGTAACCGATCACATATTAGCCGTTCGAAGACTTTACCAATGGTATCGTTTATACAGAGGGTCTATACGAACTTGGGTCTCCTGGCGGTTTGTTTGGTTTTGATAATTTCGTCTTTTCTATATATTTGGAAAAATTTCTTCTCTCTGGCGTATTTGGTTTTAAGTTTTAAAGCAGTTTTTAAAGCCCTGTTTGGAATGTTGCCCAAACCAGGAACTTTTGCATTACCGAAACATTCCAATGCTTGTTTTTAACGCCCTGATTTGAGGTGAAGGTTCACCCATCCAATACAGAGACCGAAACAAGCAATAGTCCGAAGGTTCCAAGTATGGAGAATACGGTGGGTGTGGTGGAATGTGATATTCAAGATGCAAATGCTTTATTTGATTCATCAAACTTGAATAAAGTCGCGCAATATCCTTGTGGAACATTACATCTTTTGTAGTCTGTTTAAGTATATCACTCAATTTGTCCAGCTGATCACAATACACTTCAGAATTAATCGTGGTATTGCCGGGAAAAAGCTCAAAAGAAACAAGACCTTTCATGAGATCAAGCAAAACGATGTAGTGAATGATCCAATATTTTATCTGATAGAATTCTTCATATTTTTTCCCTGCACAGAGTTTGTAAATAATTAAAACGGAATATAGAATTGAAATTATTCCTCACCTTAGGGATATGCCATCAAAACTCGAATACCCATTATAAATCAAAAAGTCTTTCATATGTACAAGAACCTGATTTGATCGGCAAATTTGTATGATGACTTTTGCTTACCCCTTTTGGGACCCCTCATCCAACAATTTATTCGGGGACTGTAGTGTAGTCCTGGATAATAGTCTGTGTCAAAGTTCATGAAAATATCTCGTCAAACTAAAGAGTTTCTTTCACAAGAAGTTTATTTTGATCGACCATTTAATACAACAACTATATTCTATAGTTCTTGGAAATATATCAAAAAGTGAGGGATTTCGCGTATATAGTACACGATAGGCAGAGAGAACAACTCGTCAATCTGATCATTTATATATACGAGCGTTTACTTTCATGGGTTTCCGACGTTTTCTTCTGGGCGCTAGATGCTTCATGTACCATTTTCAAAAAGGCAATCGAAAAAAATACTTATGCTTGGCAAGTTTCATAAACAATCATAAAGAGAAACAAAATGATATTGGAGACATATAATAATTGAAGACAGCATCTTCAATTTTTAATCAAATATTCGATTGTACAACTGTTAATATAAATAAATTTCATTATTTACAGTTTCGTCAACATTTTCGTGATACATTTATTGCATAATTCGTTTCTTTGCCGAAGAACAATGCTTTCTATTGTTCTCTGGTGCTCTCTATAGCAACTGACCGCACTAACACCGACCTTTGACATTTCGTAGCGCTACTTAGCACTCCAAACATTTCAGTAGCTAACTGCATTTTCTCAGTTAACTGAAGCAAAAGGCGGAAAATTGCATAAGCTAACACTCATTCAGAGCGCCGGAATTTTAAATGTGAAGCCCCATCTGTTGGTGCATAATTCTGTGCGTTTTCACTAAAGTTATGTATTTAGATGAAAGTGTAAACATAGCCGTAATAAGCTGGTAGGCAGGCGCCCGGTAGGAAGTATGTGTCCATTTAAAACTCCATCTCTCATCGAATTCAAGAGTAGGGAAAGAGAATTTTACAGCTACAAAGCAAAAATGTTGCCTACATTCAGGCGCAGCTGTCAAAGGCCATAATTATTTTTTAAAGTAAAAGACGATATATGATCACTTAAAATGCAAAATAAGTTTACAGGCGAAGGAAAAACGATATAATAGAAACCACTAATATTGAAACGAAATTCGAGTTTTGGTTATAAAATGGTTATATGTATATTGGTTAATATATCGGATAACGATTTTAATTTTTTTTTTGATGATACGTTCTTTTGCATTAAAGGCGATGATATAAACAAATTAAGGACCCGAATTCATGAAAGAGAAATCCAAATTATTGTTTTTTCAAAAGTTCTCTCTTTTTCAAAAAGTTAATTTGTCTGGTGTTTCATAATTGCATCGAAATATCTCATTAAGCCACACATATAGCGTTGAAGAGCATGTGATTTTCTGACTTAAAAAAATAAGCAGATGATATTATCAACTTTAAATATAGTATGTAAAATTGCCCGTGGAGCTTTCCGTCCAGAAGGTAATTTTGTTTACTTTGCTTTCGGACAGACAGACACTGCTCCAAGGCGAAACTGGCTGGCATTGCCTTCACCCATACACTCACATCTTTATTTGCTTACGTACGCTGCAGGGCCTCTTGAAAACTAAAGCTGGCGTCAAGGCCACATTAATCCCACGCCAAAGCGCATGCGGCCAAGCGCGCTTAATTAAAAGGAATAAAAAATTGCTGGCTCCACTCGGTCTGTTAGCAAAAATTCCATACGAAAGTAAATGCGCAACTCAAGTGTGTGTGTGTGTGCGTGTGTGCGTTTGTTTTTGAGTGGAAGGGCACGCCTTTCGCCAACAGCTATGAATAATTGCATGCATTCAACGCAAGACTATGCCAACTCAACAGCACCGGTTATGTGAGCTGCTACCCTCTGCAGCGCCAAATGCATGCACAAACAATGTGTGAGTTTTTGTAGTTGCCACGCTTGCTGCAGCTGCACTCTCACTTTCTTTCTTTGCTTAATGTCTTAATTTATTTTTCATTAATACGCTTACAACTACATTAGCACTTGTTGGCGCGCACACACACAGACAGGCGCATGTGCAGCGTAACACGCCGCCAGCAGGCCTTTGTTGTTATTTCAGCTTTTCCTTCTCATTTTCCGGCGCATTTTTCACACGCAAACACCAATTCATGCACCACTCACCCACACACACACACACACACCCACTCATGCATATGTATGTATTTATACACTGATTTTTGTGTGCATGTGTGAGCACACTTGAGCTGTTGCCTTCGGCCGTGCAAATGCGCGCGTCTGTTGGCTCGCACACCGGTGCGTATGAGTGCTGCATAAGTGATGATGAGTCGCCACTTAACTTGCGTCAGTGTCATTTAAACGTTTAACGACATGCACCACACACGCACACACATTCATGCCAGCTCAGCGCAAACAAGTGAACATTCGCACGCACACGTGCGCAAACACGCGCAGAAAAACGGTGACGTTGCTAAGCACTTATAACGGTATGCTAATGTGTGCGTGTGTCCGTGTGAGCCTGAACAATCAAGTGAATTAGCGCTGTTGACACTCGGCTCAGTGTTGCATGCGAAATGGTGTGCGCTTGAGGGCGTTCGCTAAATGATTTCTGTTTGAGTTCGCTAAAATTAAATTATTAGTGAATCTCTCCGCTTGCCAAACCCCGCTCTCATCTTCGCGTTACGAAAAATTTGGAAATACGCAGTGTTTTGTGTGTTAAAACTTCATAAGTTGGCGCATAAACCACTTAGACTTCACTCAATATGGCTTGAGGTTAGAAAGGCCTTTTAAGAGTTGCCGGTGAATGGTTCCACAAATACCGTTTTGAAATACCAATTATAACTTTATGTAAACGAGTATTTCTGAGAGTCACGACATTATTTAAAGGATCGTTGTAAGGCTCAAATTTTGTTTTCGATCTAATAAAATTTGACTCGTACTGGATCACATAAACTATGTTCATAAATCGAATCAATACAAGTTATTTCCTCCTAGACAGGGACAACATAACAAAATAAAGAAACATTGCTTGAAATGGTGTTGGTATTAGAGGAATAGAAAAGAATCTCATTGTCTCACATGAAGCGACTCAACACATAAACTCTTTGTTTACATTTAGCCAAGTCCACAACCTTTGTTTACATTTATTCAAAACAGCAACCTTTTTAACATTTGGTTTTACTGACCCATTTGTTTGCATTTTATGGATTCAATAACCCTTCTGTTTACATTTGATCGAGGTCTACAGTGACTCTTTTGTTTTACAATTGACCGAAGTCAATGACCTCTTTCGTTTTCATTTGAGGTCAATGAACTTTTTGTTAATATTTAGCCAAGTCCAAACCCTTTGTTTACATTTAGCTAAGACAACAACCCTTTTTACATTTACTTTTACTGACACATTGCTTGAAATCGTAGTGTTGTCATTAGAGCAATAGAAGAGAATCTCAATATCTCTTACGAAACGAAAGTCTTCGCGCAGTCACCAGCTTTGGCTGCCTCTGACCTTTCTCTATTTTCGAAACTGAAAAATGCACTTCGAGAACGCTCTATGAGTTCACAGAGCCCATTAAAAGTCATTAGCAGAAGAGACCATCTCAACCCAGCTTAATAACTAGTGCATAGAAAATTGGAATAGGCTTGTTTAAGTTGGTTCAAAACCAGATTATTTCAAATAGGTGAAAATTCCGTTTCATTTTGGCAATAGAGACCAAATTTGATCAGACGGATTGTCATTTATGTTCTCAAAAACTGCGCTGAGCTCTAGATCTAGATTCTGCGTGAGTTAAGAACCAATTATTTAAATTTCTCCTGGTTTTATTTCTGTTTTTTATTAAATCAACAACTGACGATGCCTTTGCCCCAAACACCATTTTGAACCCCTTCATAAAACTAGTTATGTATTTTAGAGAAATAACCGATTGCTGCATAGCGACATGTTCCTTGACACTTCAACCCGGCCATGGAACGCTTCGCTGGCGCGCTTGTCGAAATATTTTCACGATGCGCTCGGAAAATGAAGCCAAAACAATCAAAACAACAAGGCAGGCAATTAAAAAATGCGGACGGGGGGCGGATAAAAAATATGTGAGCAATTGTGTGCATAAACAACTGAAATAAAAATTCATAAAATGCCAACACCGCAAGAGCCGCAATAACAGCACTGCCACAATATTGAAATTTACATAAAATAACAATAATGCAAAAATATTGTCGCGCCCAGCACGAAAGCGGCGCGAAAAAGCTGAAATGAGAGCAGAAAGCGACAACAACAACAACGCAGCAAAATAAATGGTACTAAAATTCGCAAATATTTGCACGCCAACACACACACATACACATAAGTAAACATGCCTGACATGTGTGCATATTAATAATGCCGCGACTGCGTTGACATTTATTCTTTCGCAAATATGGCCAAGCATGCAGGCTTGAGCGTCAATGCATGTGTGTGTGACGGGAGTAGGCACTAAAAAATCATAATTTCGCGGAAAACGAAACAAAGCCACTTTCATTTATTTTAATTTTCATATTTTACTTATTTTAATTTTTCAATTTTTTTGTTTTGATTGCGTCAATTTGTAGCGCGTCGCTGCGGCATCCTTGATTTAATGTCACTTAGTGAAATAGCAGCTTTTTGTTTAAATGTAGTTCTGTGTAAAATTTATAATTCAATTGAAGGCAATCATTTTATCGAGCGAAATGCTATTATTTAGCGATATTATCGGTAAATAACGGCAAATCCTTACTGCGTTTTTCGTACAACATTATATTTGTAAATACAGTTCAATAGCAAAATAAAATTGCTAATAAAAACTGAAAAGTTAAAAGTTAAAAAAATATTTGTGTGTTGAGCGGCGTTTTCCTTATTTTTACAACAGCCTGAAATATATATCGCTTCTTCTTGCTCTCTGGAAGAACGTTAGGGAATTGAGTAGACATGTCTTGTTAGTAACATTTTGTCTTGCGAGCAGCCAAAACATTATTTAACACATATGTATATTGTCTTTTTCTATTTGAATTGCGTTGACAAAAAAAAAAATAAATTTTAATTTATTTATTATTTAAATATAAAAATTTATTGTCGGCTTCGGGCATACCAATGCTTAATCCGTTTTATAAGTCTCGGCTGGAAAACCTTTCAAACTCCTTTGTTTACATTTCAATAACTTCTTTGTTTACTTTAGTGAAGTCCACAGCCTTCGGTTATATCTAGCCAAGATAACAACCTTTGTATACATTTGGTGTCGCTAACGCATTTCTTTACATTTTATCAATGACCCTTTTGTTTATATTTGGCTGAGATCAGTGACCCTATTTTTCACATTTGAACTCGATGGTTTTTTGTTTACTTTTTTGTTTTAGCCAAGTCCACAATCTTTGGTTATATTTAGCTAAGACCGAAACCTTTGATTACTTTTGGTGTCAGGTCAGCGACATTTGTTTACATATTATGAGGTCAATGAACTTTTTGTTGCATTTATCCAAGTCCACAACCTTTATTAATATTTAGCCAAGACAACAAGCTTTGATTACATTTGCTGTCGCTGACCCATTTGCCTACATTTTATGCGGTCAATTACCTTTGGTCGAGGTCAATACACCTTTTGTTTATATTTTAGGTCAAGGAAATTAGCCAAGTCCACAACCTTTATTAATAATTAGCCCAGACAATAACCTTTGTTTACATAAAGGGTCATTCACCCGTTTGTTTACATTTTTTTATAATAATATTTCTAATTTGCGCATACTTAATATCGATTGAAGAATGTCACTGTATTCCTCTTATATTTTTCACGACAAGTGTTTCAAAACTAAGAAAATTCAGAAAATGTGGAGCTGTGAAAATGTAAAGTTTCGCAAGCGGTTCATAGAATAACAATATTGCAGCATCTTTTATTTCGGAACGGCAGTAATTCAACTAAGACGTCGTCGAATAGAAAGTTGTCCCTTATCCACTCGAAGAACACATAAAGAGCATATGAAAATAGTTTTAAGAAATTTTCTAGAAAAACTGTAGTTCATCCATCCACATTTTGAAAATAAAGAAATCATAAGTATATGCTTTCTTTTACTCTCTGAAAGCGCTACTTGAAAATATCTGTCTTTTTGTTCTTTATAACATCCCGACTTCATAAGCTGATTATTTTTGCTGAAATTTAAAGTTTCAAATTTCACACGACTTACTCAAAAAACCACGAAAAATACAATTCGAGCAAAACAAGAGAGTCTACTCCATATGCCAAATACTCATAAGTCTTCGGTATACCATACAAAATGACAAAGAATTGATTTGCTTTCCACCATTGACGAACGTAATAAATTAAGTGCAGACAATAACAAATTAGAAGTTCAATTCAAGCAAACAATTAAGCGATAATAATTGGAATTAAATGCGGTAGATGTCACTGCACTCTAGCTGCGCGCGTGTCCGCCCCCATCGCATATTAAGTGCAAATTGAAGCCGGGTGAATGTCTCAAAGACCGGCCACGCAGTCTGCCTGTATGTGACTCACACACACACCTGCACCCATTTCGCCTGCAAGAGCACCGGCCACGCAAGAGAGGCAGGCAGCGAGCTTTTCGCACTGCCGTCGAGCCAATAGTAATGGCTTTGGCTAATCTGCTAAATTGCTATTACAATAATTTTCAATTATTAGCATCGGAACGTTCAACGACTGAGGGGCAGTGGGAATCTGCCCACACGCAACATAATACCGACCGTTCAATCTTCGGTCTGAACCAGAGAGATTGGCAGCACAAATTAGTCTACCAAAATTGTCAGGTTGACCAAGTCAATGCAAGCGGGAATGCGGCCGACGAGATCTCAAAGGTGTGCAGTCGAAGTGTGGTTCACTCAGTGGGCAAGCTGAGTCGATGAGTAGATGAGTCGGAGGGTAGGGTAGCTGGGTCAAAGCCGAACTCCAGCAGCAATATCCATAGTTGACTGACTGACTGACTGCCGGTCTCTTATCGCCACGCCAAAGCAACAATTCACTCGCTTTGTGTTGTCTCCGAGCGCAGGGGTAATGGAAGGGCTTATTTCGTGCCATTGTGATTGCAGCGAGTATTTATATTTATTTATGGCGTGGACTATTGCACAGACCATTGTTGTTATTGTTGCGAGAATTTCATTGTGTCTGTGAGTTTCATTCATTGTTTACGCTTTACTTGGCTTTGCTATATGCGCCTGTGTGTGTATGCGTCTCCGATTGTTTGGTTATTTATGTGTGGGCGGTGCGGAGGTGGCAACGCGGCGATTTATTACGAAATTAGTGTGCTGCCTTCAATTCGGTGCGCTGTGGGGTCAACTCCTGACTGGCAACCGCCTTAGTGCATTATTCAATTGATTCATAAATAAGAGTTAAAGGTAACTGCAAGCTCGAAGCGAAACGAGGTCCATGTACAGAATGATGGACACGTATGTCATTCTGGAGCAAAATGTATTTTTTATTTCGCCCGTTCGAGGAAAAAATATGGTATTCACATACATACAGGGTTAGTCCGGAAAGTAATAGGACTCGTAAAATGATAGGAATTTATTGAACCAATCGTTACACTTCTTTAAAAACTTTCTAAATAGACTCCTTCTGTGTCGATGCAGCGCTGCCAGAGCGATTTCCGAGGATTGAAGACGTCACGGAAAGCATTCGTCTCAAAATGATTGCCTTTCATCGGCCTATTCTGGCAAGGACACAAAAAAAGTTCAGGTGGGCCACATCTGGGCTGTAGGGTGGCTGCGAAAGCGTTGGGATGCAGGCCTTGGTTAGGTAGCTGTTCACAAGAAAGGCGGTTTGAGCCGGGGCGTTGTCGGGGTCTTGTCGGAGCCGATTGTCACTTCGTTTGAGTCTCTTGAGGACTTCCACGTAAAACTTGGCGTTGACGGTTTGTCCAGGAAGAACAAATACATGGTGAATGATGCCATTGTTGTCAAAAAAAACAATGAACATCTTGCACCACTCACAGAAACACGTCGCGCGAAAATGTTTGTTCTGACTACAGGTGCTGGGAGACAACTGACCAGCCTCTCGTCCGTTAGCTAGGAACCGAACACAGTCGGTACGCGCACGCTCCGAAGTATAGTCGCGGCGGAAGAAAATCAGTCCTATTACTTTCCGGACAAACCCTGTACAATGATATATGTATGTCTTGAATGTTTTCAACGCTTTTGAATTTTCTTCATTAATTATATAGAACGTCTGCTTTGATTTCTTCAGGGCCTGGCGAATTCACACATTACTTTCGAACAGCTTCAGACCATTAGTTAGGCTCTTGACTTTAGACTGCTTTTTAGGAATTACACTGATACTCAATTGGGATCCTTCGTCACTTATGGTACCAGGTTTAGCTCTACGATCTAACCTAACGTTATCTGCTCCATAGAGAGAGCCCACGAATTCAGCATTTGTAAGAAAGAATATTTGCTTTCCTAATATTTTTGTGAGCTTAAGTTCGATGGGTTAGGATTCCCATAATTTTTCATGGTGCAAAACGTATAAGATTGTAGTAAGAACAATAAACAATAAATGGTATTTATTTAAAGGCAAAACAAAACTGTTAACCCCCGAACTCATCTCTCACCAAATTTTTAATTATGGGAGAAGAATACCAAAATAATAAATGAAGTCAGCGTGTAACACCTTAGCATACCTCAAGACATGAAAAAAACAAAGGATATATTAGCAACGCACAAGCAGGAAAAGTTAGTTAATGCCAATGCCTCGAACTAAAGCTTCACTTTGTCGCCTTCCTACTGTTACGCACACACACACCCTTTGAAAACACCCTTGGAAAAGGTGTAAATTCCATTGTTCAAATTTATTTCGTCTGCCTCACCCACCACCTCTCCGTGCACATTCATCAGCGCCGAATATTCAACAGCAAGGAATTTAAGTCCTTTGAGTTGACTGTAAGGCCGACAAGATTTACGACATTTGGCATTACTTTTTGTTGTGTTAAACGGCAAAATGGTCAGTGTTGCCAACCGAACATTGTGTTTGAAGCCCATTGAGGATCCGAAAGCCAGCCGCCGTTCTTCAAGCCATCAATATGCAAACCGGGTTACACAAAACGAAAGTCGGCTACAGAATTTATATACTGCGATTTAACCGAATAAAGAAGCGAAATGGATTGAGAAACTTTGTGTGGGTATTAGTCAGTAAATGGGACAGACGAACAAAGATTAGAGGCGATGCTTGCGTGTGAAAATGGGTCAAATTTGTTAGGCACAAAAGAGGTAATTTTATTTAATTCTCGAAAGCAAATTGCTACAAATGGAAACATTTAAAGTGAAAACTACAACCAAAGTGATGTGAGACGTGAATAACTGTGGTTCTACACACATGTGTGGACGATAGTTCAACAAGCAAATTAGATGACAGTCTCAATGGGAGTCAGAACTGGGGAAAATTGGCTTATTGATTATCTTCCAAAATAGAGTTGAACCTAATGGAATAGCAAGAATACATCAGATCACGGAGATTAATTTTGAGCTAACCTCTTTCAAAATCATCAATTAGCTTTCAAACACCCAGCACTCATTTTTCTATCTATAAAATGGATAACTATCATCGAACTGAACATATCTCCCCGCTTTGCTTTGATGAAATGTTTGCTTTTTGTACATTTACTTTAAAGAACCCCGCCGCCATCTTGCGGACGAACACGATAACTACGCAATACAAATTACTTCATCAAAAAAATTGTCTTTGCGCAAGTCTTCATATGGATAAACTCTCCGTAGAAACAAAATCCTTATAATGTTAGTAGAGTGACCAAACAACAACACGTCTCCACACAAAACAAAGTGGACCTCTAATTGAGGTTTACGGCTTAGCAAGTGAGCATATTCTCAGAAGTAACCTTGTGTGCTTAAGTCTCAGTTAAGTTGACGGCTCGTGTGTGGCAAGTAAGTACCGCAAACAACCAGATAATTCTCACTTAAAATCCAAAGTCTCCAGTCGCACTGTGGCCAATGGAATTGGAATCGTTTGAACTTTTTGACATTCTATTGTGGTAGACCGGCAAGAAGCTGTGCATACAAATTCAAACAGCATGCCAACAAGAAGCGGCATAAGGAGGATTAAGTTGAAGAGTCGTACATTTGAAAAAAATTAACACAAACTTCAAAGTCAAACACATTGAATGCCGAGACGATTTGATTAAACGGTCTCTGACTGTTCGTGCAATAGATATTGCTGTGGGTCTAGCTTTAAACTCGGTACTAACCACGATCGCTGTCTTTATATTAAAGTCCGCAAAAATAACCGAAATTCGTGAACCTTTACCCCTCGAAGAGTCAACTTTCAGAGAATAAGAGATAAATCAGACTTACCCACGAGCTTATTGAGAAATTTTGCGTTCGCTTCTATATAAATTTTTTCTCAGTGTTAATTCGCACACACTCGGAGTTCTCCAGTTGTCCACTCCACCATTCGAGAAAGTAATTGTCGTAAACAACTGCGAATGCAGCACTTTGACCCCTTCAGCTTGCGTCTCGCAGCTGCTTTACCAATGCAGTTGCTGCTGACACTTCAGACATTCCCGTTGCGGTCAGCAAAGCTGCTGCAGGCGAAGCTCGGTTGGCGGAAATCTGGTTTAATCTTACACAGCTCGAACTGGCCGGGGAATTGCTTAATTAAGCTAAGGATTGCGGTGGACCCGCATGTGCTCGCAAATGTGCGTGTGTGTATATAACGGTCATTACAGCATGCGACGATGCTGGTCAGTGCAACGCAAGCCATGGACAATTAGTAGCTGTGTACAGACGCTTTTGAAAAGCAAAATCGTAACCAAACACAACGGTTTTATAATGAACCGTTAGATGATTTTGCGTTAGCTCAGATCACGCCTTTGATTTGTCTACTGAGGACATTACGGTGAAAAATCGAAATCGGTAAAAGCTCGGTTAAAGCTCTCTCAACTAGTTGAAATATACGAAAAATAATATTTGTCTAAATTCCGTTATTTTAAATGCAGTACTATGCGTCTTCGTATCTATGTATGTTTTGTTGTAATTTTATCAGCTTCTGCAGAGTTTTAACGCACTGCGAATGGCGAATGTGTTGAACTTTGCTGTTTTAGCCTCAATAAAAATGTCAGCGGGTGCTCGCCAGCTTTATTGACAGGAACGCATTAGATGCCATCATACAGTCATGCCATCAGCTTTACTATACACATAAACAACAATAAAAGCAATTGTAAAAACAAAAGCATGACAAATAAATAGCATTGCCAGCGGCAATAAAAGCTGGAATTATTTTCTCTCCGTTTTTCACGAAATTAATGTGTCAGCGGGAGCGAAGGGAGGGGAAAATGCGATTTTTATGAATGCGCAGCAGCAGCGAGTATCTTACATTTAATGAAATTAACACCTCCTACATAGCCATTGTCAACAGGCACACACAGACACTAGTGAGGTCTCACACAAATAAAGCGCGGCGTAAAGCAAATCAAAAACTAAATCGAAAACCGCGGGATGCCTTGCAAACACACATGCCCTTAGCTGTGCTTCTATACCCACTACCACTGCTAACACTATTCCATTTACATATTTTGCTGCTCATGTGTGGGTGTGCGTGTAATAAATTGAAAATCGAAATCCTGTGAGTGACCCATTTTCGCTTAAATGAAATGTATTCACAAGAAATTGAAGGCATTCAAGTCTGAAACAAGCTAGAAACCGTTAACTTTATTGTGATTCCTATTTATTCACAGCTTAAGCTGTGAAAAGACTTGGTACAAAAATGTAATGGACGCACTTTTAAAGTTGCTCCTACAATATGTTACAGCATTCTTTATTGGATAATATTCGACCGAATAGACCACGTTCAACACGCAGTGAAGAAATAGTAGCTGAGAGTGTACACGAAGACCGTGGAGAGTCGATTCGGCGCCGTTCGCAGCAACTCGGACTGACGTATGAAACGACGTGGCGCCTTTTACGTCGAGATCGTAAATTGAACTGAAGCCGCTCGACCTTATCAAGCAACATCGCTTCGCTCTATGGGCTCTTGGAAAGTTCCAAGAAGATTCGACGTTTTTAAGGCAAATTTTGTTCAGTGATCAGGCTCATTTCTGTCACAATGGGTGTGTAAGCCGGCAAAATTGCCGCATTTGAAACGAAGATCAACCTAAAGAGGTTCAAGAGCTGACATTTCATCCATAAAAAATAACGGTTTAGTGTGGTTTGTGGAATCTTCGATCCGGTAGGAATGTAACCGTAAATGCCGACCGTTATCGCGCAATGATGACAGACTATTTGAAACCTGAAATTGAAGCTCGTGATCTCGGCGACATTTGGTTTCAACAGGTCGGCGCCACTTTCCACACATCGCATCAGTCGATGGATTTATTGAGAGAACACTTCGGTGAGTAGATAATTTCCCGTTTTGGGCCGGTCGATTGGCCTCCAAGATCGTATGATATCACATCGTTGACTTTTTCCTGTGGGAATATGTAAAGTCTAAAGCACATGCGGACAATCTCGCTTCGATTCAGATCTTGGAGTACCATAAAACATCACACGTGCTATTTGCCAGTTACCAGTCGAAATACTCGAACAAGTCATAGAAAATTGGACTAAACGGATGGACCATCTGGGACGTAGCCGCGGCCATCATTTGAAAGACATAATCTTCAAATAACAAATGCCAAGGAATTTTCTTTCGACTGATAATAAACATTCGCCATTAAAATTGAAGTTTCTGTGTTTTTCTTTAAAAAAAAGTAGGGAATCTCGAAATCCCTTTATATTGGATGACACAAAGCATTGAGAAGGTATTGAAGCCATCGAAAACTTGCTTTCTCCGAGAAAAACTTAAAGAATCGAAAGAGTAAAGGATCTCAGCATCTATTATGACAATTGTCCAGCGATTCAGGGGATGACTCTCCAAATGATGCAAAAGCGAAAAAGCCAAAATTCGGGGAACGAACATAAGGTGGAATGGCCAGGGCATATAACGAGAATATGGAAAATTAAATTAAGCGTTAGCAAGCTTACATTGGCTTCAATAACCAGGCGGTTGGTTCTGCAAACAGTCGTCACACTTGCGCCTAGGCTCCCACTCCCTCACTGTTGATAGTCATAACATCAAAGTCGTAGATAATTTTGCCTATCTTGGAACCAACATTAACACTAACAACAACGTCATCCTCGAAATCCAGCGCAGAATAGCTCTTGCCAATAGGCGCTAATTCGGTCTGAGAAGGCAACTGAGAAGTAAAGTCCTCTCTCGATGAACAAAAACCAAACTCTATAAGTCACTCATTATTCCCGTCCTCCTATATGTTGCAGAAGCATGGACGATGACAACAACTGATGAGTCGACGTTACGGGTTTTCGAGAGAAAGGTTCCGCGGTCCTTTGCGCATAGGCCACGGCGAATATCGCATTCGATAAAACGATGAGCTGTATGAGATATATGACGACATTGACATAGTTCAGCGAATTAAAAGACAGCGGCCACGCTGGCAAGGTCATGTCGTCCGAATGTATGAAAAGTCTCCAGCTCTGAAAGTATTCACCACCACCCGCCGGGGCAAGCAAATGTAGAGGAAGACCTCCACTCCGTTGGAAAGACCAGGTG
Organism: Bactrocera neohumeralis; assembly: GCF_024586455.1. Classification (NCBI taxonomy): domain Eukaryota; kingdom Metazoa; phylum Arthropoda; class Insecta; order Diptera; family Tephritidae; genus Bactrocera; species Bactrocera neohumeralis. Next base: position 3,375,487 of record NC_065921.1, on the reverse strand, counting down.
GAGAAGAACATGGCCTCGATTGGAATATCCAATTGGCGCCACCTTGTGAAAAGAAGAAACGACTGACGCGCTGTTGTTAACTCGTAAGCGGTGTCTACGCCAGTAAAGAAGAAGAAGAATCATGCAAGAAAACTAATCGCCGAGAAACAATTTTACGAAAAATATGAGAGCTTTCAATTTGTTGAGACACTGTACTTTGAGTAAACTTTACCGCTTGTTTCGCATTTTTGTTTCCACTTTCAACTTGCCACTACTTTTTTAAAATACAATACTTGATATTGTTTTGCAGTTTAAATTCAAATCCGACAAATAGTTTAACAAAGTGAAAATTGCTTCTCCATGGCGGCATAATTACCGACGCAACGCGGACGTGCCGCAACAATAACAGCAATCACACGCCGCGTCTGTGCCGCAGCAACAGTGACAAAAGTTTGCGCATGCCACAAAGGCACAGTAACCTCAAGTGCAGATCATTGCAACTGCCACAGCAGTAGTTGCTGACTCTGCTAGTGGTCTTACTCCACGCAGCACACCCGCTCTACCCTTCATGCTTCGCACCGCTATGCCTGTGATTAGTGGAGCGCGTGCAAAAGCTTAAGTTTTATAGAGTTTGTGGCTTAGTTTCGCCGTAAACGCTCGCTAAATTGACTGACAATACACAAATTGGAGTTCGGGAAGCAAAGACAGAAAGCGAAGAAGCCCACGGCGGTGGCTCTAAAAACAACGCAAAACTGTTGCAAACCGCACCAGCGCAGCAGCAGCTCTTATGAAAGAGGTCTTCTTGCATTTGCACACCATGGCGCGGGCCGGGCGCGGCTTGGCCGGCTTAATTGTGATAGGATTGTGTAAGCATGCACTGCGCTGCTAAGTTTCTAAGTTCTGCGACGGCAGAGCAAACACTTTAGCGAAGACAACCGCAAGCACAAGCTGGCCGTCGCAGCGCCGAGCCAGCACAGCTACCAACTTGCGGATTTGTGCAATGCGGCACAGCAATTACGGCGGCAAGCTTCATAGCAACAACGGCTTTGGCTGCCACACTGCACGTGCTGCCCCCACGCCGCCCAACAGCTGTGGAAGCAGCTGCATGTTGCCACTTGAAGAGCGCTCTCAACATTCAAGAACTGCTGCTGATCCACTTTGTGCAGTAACTTTCTTTCAGCTCGGCGCTTCCAATTGGCGAAAGTGTACCATAATGGCAGCAACAACGTGCCGTGCAATTGTAACGGTATCACCTGTTTCGCCATCACTTCCACTTGGCGCAACAACTTGTTTGTCCAACAAACGCGCGCACATCCATGAATACGTGCATAAGTATGGAGCATGTGCATTTTCCTTTTCCTATTGAGGTTACTCATCCGCCCTGGCGTGCACCAAGCGCTAGCATCGAGCGTTAACTTGCGGATTTTGCATTTGAAAATGCCTTCTCCAGTGTTCGTTCGCACACGTCTATCGTCTATTCATGCTTGCGCGCGTGTGTGTGTGTATGTGTGTGACAGTCTCTGGCTTTGTGTGCGGCGCTCGTTGAAATAACCGTTCAAGTGGCGATTCTGTATTAATACGTCAAAAAGGCGGTTAAGTGCTTGCAGACGCGCAATCAAAGCAGAAAATACGAGCCGAGTTCCCTTTCAATTACTCGCGTCTCGTTTCAATTTAGTTGCCAGTGCAAAACCCGCTTTCACCATTACGCTAACAAATGCTGGAGTGCCACTCTACGAAATGAATACAAAAGTGCATCCATTCACACCTGGATACGCATTGACTGTCATTCGCGTGCACATTCACAGCCACTAGCGCAGTTTCTGCATAGTTCTCTGCATTTGCTCAGAAACTCAACGAGCCATAAGCGCATTTTATTCAAGTTGGAATCACAACTCGGCAACGAAAGCCATTCGAAAGTGTGGCAAAATGTGTCTCCTTTGAAATAAGTGTGTCGAATTCTTCTCCAAGTGCTAAATAAGTGTAGCTGCACTTACAATTGTATATATATGTATGTTTATAAAGCATTGTTTTATTCTCAATAGCGGGTTCATTAATGATCTTAAAATAATATGCCGAATACTTAAAATATTTAAGAGGAAATTTATGCAAATTAAATAATCTATTTATTCCTCTCCAAAGCAGCAGTCACTTGGACAGCAGAGCAGCAATACCAGCTTCGATCAAGAGGGAGCATCTTTTTCCCGCACACTTCGAAGTTACAGCAAGTTAGAGCTTGCGTTCTAGCACTGGATCTATGGACCTCAAGTGCGCTTAGCAGACGTCGGTCGACGACTAGGTGATGTTCAGAATTTCTTGTCCTTAGCAAAGCTCATCTTGCCGCATATATAGGATTTGTGTAGTAAATGCCACAAGGACTTACTGGCCTAAGTCCTTGACCCGTCCATCGCATTTTTAGACGGCAGTTATGTCAGCCTTCATTCTAATGAGAACATCGACCGGACATTCCAGATGCTTGCCCTTAAATCGTTATCCTTAATTCGTTTGCCATGGTCGTCGTCAAAAGAGGGATCTCTCATCCGAAGCTATTGGAAATTTTTCATTGGAGCGTTTTTTACGTGGCGGGTCCCAAACCCAGCGCACAACTCCATGGAGGAAATGTTTCGCCTTCTCACTTTAGCCTTCACTCGCCTTCAAACGAATGTTCTTTTGGCTACTCCCAAGTGAATGGCAATCAGAGAACTTTCCTCACTTGCGTGAACTTTTACACATGACTCCATTCTCCTTTGCCGGGTTTAGGAAACTGAAATTCCATTCTAAGTTTTAACACGTCATTTTATGATCAAATTAGTGTCCCTTCCGAGCGTTGCTTTCTATAGAAACTGTTATGAATAAATGTCGGCTCAGTCAAAAGGTCTCGACGACTATTGGATTCAACATCATTTGTAGAATTTACATCCAACCCATAAAGCATACATTTTTCAATTTGAATAACGAACCTTTAATCCTTGTGTAAATCACACCAACTAACCGTGTAAGTTTCCGCAGCCTCGGTGTAATATATGCCGAAGCACTTCATAATCGCTAACAGCGGCAACTTAAATCCACAGACATGCAAATCGTTGTCATTCGCCTAATTTATTCGCGTCATCACTTAAAAATTTAATTAAACGGAAAGTAATTTTAAATTACATTGGCCAGTCAACATCAATTTCATTGGGTATTTATACTTCCGACAACGGCAACAGCAGCAACAACAGGGCACACACATATGCGCCCCTTAAGCCCGACAATGTGCCACTACATTGTCGCAACAACATCATCTGTGCACAACAACACACAGCAGCCATGTCGCCAATGCCAATGAGACCGTTGTGGACGCGGTCACGGTGCTGCCGTTGCTCGAGCTGGTGGCCTTGTGACTTCTGCGTCACACCGTACCGACCGACGCGACCAACACATTTGGCAGCTTGCTGATGTTGTTGCTGTTGTGAAAACTGTAAAACATTCTATATGTAATTACCATGGCATGCACACACGGACACACGGACTTTAGTAACATAGTGACACATTCACATGTGTGGCAATATGAGTGGAGTTTTGGTGCGGAGAAACGCGCGCGTATACCCTTCAAAAGCTTTTCACAATGTCCTGCTGGTGCATAAATATCACATGAATCCCTATGACCTCTTCAGCGTCCACGACGGTGAGCAAATGAGATGGTAAGTGGAGTGACGTTGAGGCGGGATGAGCAACGCGACACTGAAAAACGACCCACGCAGAGCCGCAGCCAAGGTAGTGCGAAGCTGGAGGCTCACATGCATCCAAAATGCTACTTACAGACACACCAGCAGACTGACAGTGGGATGAAATTAAACGGCGCTCTCACTTTCAACGCAGGCTGACGGCACCAATTAGGCGATTGTGGCGTTCAGTGTGGCAGGCGAAGCGTGAGGAGTTTAAAGGCACGACATCAAACGCCACATTTGACGCATTTGCGGCGACCATTAGCGCGCTTCTTTCGCTTCATTTCGCGCGCCGACCAACTAGGCGGGCAGTCCCTGCCGCCGTCACCACAGGATATTCATCAATGTTGAGTGCAATTAGTGCATTGTCCTTGAAAGCAGCAAAGTCGAGTGTCGCACCAACGGCGAGCCGCAACAACACACATATTACGCAAGCGCTCTGCATGTGGGTTGCACGCCGCACATTCGCAAGCGCTTCCGCATAAATGGTTGAATGGATGAATAGCGACCCGGAAGGACGAAGATGGGCGACAATGCTGTGGCAACTGAGACAAATTTGCTGCAATGCGTTCAACATCAATTAGGTATTAATACTTTGGAAATGCAGCTGCTGGTGATGCTCAGATAGCGTCGGCGAGTGCTCGCAACACCAGCGCCCATCGACAGTTGCCACGCTGAATTCTTCTGTTGCTACACTATGTTAGAATGAGTTTTGGCTGTTCTAGTATTGTTGTACCGGTGTCTACTGCATTTACTATTGCCACTGATGGCATTGTTTATGATGCTCTTTGATTAGTTGACACTCCCTTTGCGGCCGGAAAATCGAAAATAATTAAATTATGTCATTTAGCCAGCCATCCAACGAGCCTTTGACTTTCGGATAAACAAAGTAAAGTCTCTGGTCAGACAATGCTGTCAGAGATTGCGAACCATTTGCAGTTAAGTTAAGAAAATATTTGGAAAACGCCAAATGTAATGTTTTCAAAGCCTTGTCACAAGCGCTGATCTTACAAGTATTTTAGTGCAAATTGTCTGGATCTACGTCAACAAGCCAGACTTGGATTTAAGTTTGGAGCATTCGAACCATCGCTACCGATAGTAATTGTCAACAATATATATCACCCTTCCAGAGCTCCAGAGCTCGTGAAGTTCAGCGAGGCATCTGCTGGTTCAAATTGGCCCAAAATGGCACATAAGGGACCAAAGAAATTTTATATATGTATCCATTTCTTAAATTTTTTTGCAGCAATTCGCATAAAACAAACAAATGAAACTACTTCGACACAAGACGTCTTCACTTAGGTTGGGAGTTCCTCAACGGAGAAAGTGTTTTGGGACTTTTTATACATACCTTTTTTGTCATTTTCATACATTTTAATAAAAATGTAATCTCCCTTCAAAACACAAGCATACCAATATTTTATTTAATTTTCCATACACTTGTTGGAAGTGTCGGCTGAATTGGCCTTCACCGCCTTTACACAATTTAGGTATCTTCGGTATCGTCTCATTTTTGGAGAATCATTCGCTTTATTGCTGGATAGTTTCTCGGGTTATTCCCAAACCCACGTCTCTCTTGTATGTAAGTACAGTCCTCAGCTACGTATCCAAACATCACTCGAGTTCTACTCGACGTCGGTTTCAAATCTTTTGATACCAGTCTAACAAAGCCACATTTCATACCCGAAACATAAACCAAAAGTGTTGAGCTGATCGATAAAAGACGTTGAGACTCGCTGCAATCCCTCTGATGACAGCACGGCGATTTTTAATCGCTTTTTCATAAATTTAAAGAGTGAGGAAAGCCAGCAAAGGTTTATAAGCGTGCATATGCTCGGCACAACCTGGGTGCTCTCATACATAGGTATTGTTAGGCCAACCGGTCTACGGTGCAGTAGTATGGTGGGAAGGCGTACGGAAATCCACCTACAGCAAGCCAATGGAAAGGGTTCAGAAGCTCGCTGCGCTGTGAATATCGGGAGCTTTAAGAACAACTCCAACGGCGACGCTTGAACTGGTTCTAAACCTGCCACCTATAGACTATTGGTCGCAGGAGAGTTGTGGTTTGGCAAGCACCGACTACATGACCCCACTTTTTTGCACCTGCAGGCAATTCCAGAGTCAATATCTACGTAGACAGTTAAGCAGCAATCAAGACAGTAATCTTATACAAAACGGTTGATCGGAAGTATCATACTTTTTATTGGCATTCGATAGAAGAGACTGTAGGAACATGATGGGAATACTAACTGGTCACTGTCTGGTGGCGACACACGCCCGCAGGATGGGGCTTACAGATCAAGAAGACAGCAGAAAATGTCTAGAGCGAGGCACCAGGGAAACAATAAAGGATATGCTGTGCACTTATCCCGCATTGACAGGACTACGATGTAAGCATCTGGAGTCCCCACGGTATGATACACTGGAGGAGATATCTATAGTGATACCACAGAGTCTGTTGAAATTCGCTTGAAGCACAGGACCCTCCTCCTTCCTCCTCTTGGACCTAGCAACTGAACTCCATCTAATATTGCAAAGGACCAAAACTGATTTTTGCGTGTCTTATTGGCCCATAACCTAACCTATCGTAAACTTAAACTGATGATATCGTCATTAAGAAAGGTAGATGAACGACTCGCGTGATACAAGTTTTCGATGACGACACGACATACTTACATTATTCGTTTAAAAAGCCTGGCGCGGTACGAACTTATAAAGAAACAAACAGCGTTATACTTGCAGAGCATTTGGCCTTAAGGGGCATCTAATTACATACATATGCGCCCAAGGACTTGTAAATCTCGACAAACTGAGCACAGGAAATATTTGCCACATTTCAAAGTAAATAAGAGTAGCGGCAAAATATGAAACGCTTTGAGATTTATTTGACGAAAAACATTTCGTTAGAAAGTGGAAAAGTTGTGCAAAGGATAGCAATGTTTTTAGTATTTTTTGGCGTTTCTGTTTCTCCTCTTTGCAATTACGTTTGTGTACATTACAGCATTTTTCTGTGGCATTTTCACGTCGAGTCACGGAAAGAAATTGAAAAATTCCACTCAAAAATGTAATTTTTTCCGGCACAACAACCGAAGTGTAGTGCATATTTTGACTGAATGCACAGCACACTTGCACAGGGTGTTGCAAGACGAATGCAGGTCTTTAATGTGAAAAAACACTGAACTGAAATAGCGCTGGCAGGCCATTGTTGTAGTTAGTGGAGGCCGGTCTTGCATGCGAAAGTGTGCAGCGGCGGTAAGAAATGGCCTTTTTATTTAGAGCAGCGAGTAGACAAATGGATTTGTCGCCTGCAACAGCTGACATATTTACAGCAATAAAGGAGTACTTAGTGACAGCGCAGCACAATGGAATGCTGGCAAAGCATATGCTGGCACTCAACAGCAATGGCGAGGCGAGTGTGTGAGCGAATGTCATGAATGGCACGAATATATTTGGGTGAGTGGAGTTTTTGGTGCTTAGCATTCATGAGGCAAGTACAAAGAGACGCGCTTCTAGTTGGAAGTATAATTTGCTTTCCAAAGCGAAGGATCTTAGAGCTTATAACTAGCTGATATTACACTACATTGAGGAGGATTCTGGCGTTGAGTCTAATTTTCGATGGCTCGTTCGAAAATTTCTACTGGTAACTGGCGAATGACACGCATGATGTTTCGCTCCAAGGCCTGAATCGACGCAAGATTATCCGCATAGACTTTAGACTTTATCTGCCCACAGGAAAAAGTCTAGCGGTGTGATATCATACGATCTTGGAGCCAATGAACTGGCCCGAAACGGGAAATTATCTTCTCACCTAAGTGTTCTCTCTATAAATTCGTCCATGTGAGAAGTGGCGCCATCTTGTTGAAACCAAATGCCACCGAGATTACGAGCTTCAATTTCAGGCATCAAATATTCAATTATCAGGGCGCGATAACAGTCGCCATTGACGGTTACCTTCTCACCGGCATCATTTTTGAAGAAATATGGACCGATGATTCCACCGTACTACAAACTACATCAAACCGTTGTTTTTTCTGGATGAAATGACAGCTCTAGACTGTCTTCAGGTTGCTCGTCGGATCTTCATGGAGCATTTTAAGCGCCCATAGAGCGGACCGATGCCACTTGGGAAGGTCGAGCGGCTTCAGTTCTTACGCAAACTGTATTTTGTATGCTTTAAATTTAATATCTCGACATAAAATGCGTCAAGTCTATCCATACGTCGGTCCGAGTTGCTGTGAACAGGGCCATATCGGCTCTCCACGGTCTTCATGTAAATTCTCAGCTCCGACTACTATATTTTTTTCACTCCGTGCTGGACGTGGTCTATTCGGTCGAATATTATGACACGACTCAAGGGTGATCTGTCAAAATTGGGTTATTGAAAAAACTACTTCTACTTAGGTCACCCGAAGAAGAAGGATATATTCGTCAAAAACATACTTGCATTATTATTTTTCCGAGACGGTCACTCACAAGCTGTCTTCAGTCATAATCCGTCTCTAAACAGATATCGAATAAGCGCAAAATCCACCTTGGATCTCGAAAGACGCAAGTTTTCCAAGTTTTCACTCACTCGCTTCATAAAGTTTTGGTGACCCAGTTAAGACTTTTCGCCAGCTTTAATTAACACGGATTAATTTTAGCTCGTAACTCAGGTCTCGTGAACCGATTGCAATCTAAAATGTCAACTTCAGCAATAGCTGTGCCATAGTACAGTCATGTGAAGATTTATTGCCGCTCACAGTTTGCGCGATTTCAATCAGTCACCTGAAGTTTCTCCATTCAAACTTCTGTCACTTTCCTTGCTATGTTAGTGAATATTGAATAGAACACACACATGCGCAATCTCTGCATTGCTCTTGTGGATTTCTTTCTACACTCGCAATCCATTTAATATATTCGGCAGGTAAAACTTTTTTAATTTCGATTATTTATTGCCAGGCGCGCAAGTTGCAGCCAATCAAATGTGCGTTGGCAGCTGGCAATTGCCGCTCAAGGCAATTCAAGACGGCAATATTACTCGCATGCAAAGATAACCCCGCACACACACACACACAGGCACTTGCCAACTTATGAGTTCACAAATATAAAAATACACTCATGATTTGATGGTTGGATGTGTGTGAGTGTGTTGTGCTAGGTTGTTTTATTTCCTTATGCACTCTATGTAATTGACGAAATTCGGAACTTTGTTTGTTGTTGACGTTGAATGTAGTTAAATTCCAAATAGCAGCCGAGCAGCTGGGCGTTTGGGAAATTCAGTTTCGCGCTTCTGCCAACAGCTGGCAGGTGCTGAAGTGAAGGAACTCAGCTGCGCGAGCTCTTCTGTTTCCGTGTTTTTATTTGGCCCTCATCAACTGAGCCATGAATGGAACTTTGGTGCATATTACTGGCAAGGAGTTAAGTAGCAGGGTTGCATGTGTGTTTTTGAATATCAAACTAGCAAAGCGCCCGTTATGATCTTGGTGGCCAACTTACGGGTCCATTTCTTGAGATGAATTGTTCTCCGAAGTTTTCCCTCAAATCGCGAGCTGTGTGGCATGTAGCGCCATCTTGTTGAAACCACATGTCAACCAAGTTCAGTTCTTCCATTTTTGGCAACAAAAAGTTTGTTAGCATCGAACGATAGCGATCGCCATTCACCGTAACGTTGCGTCCAACAGCATCTTTGAAAAATACGGTCCAATGATTCCACCAGCGTACAAACCACACCAAACAGTGCATTTTTCGGGATGCATGGGCAGTTGGCCACCAAGATCATGCGATTTAACGCCTTTAGACTATTTTTTGGGGCTACGTCAAGTCTAAAGTCTACAGAAATAAGCCAGCAACTATTCCAGCTTTGGAAGACAACATTTCCGAAGAAATTCGGGCTATTCCGGCCGAAATGCTCGAAAATATTGCCCAAAATTGGACTTTCCGAATGGACCACCTAAGACGCAGCCGCGGTCAACATTTAAATGAAATTATCTTCAAAAAGTAAATGTCATGAACCAATCTAACGTTTCAAATAAAGAACCGATGAGATTTTGCAAATTTTATGCGTTTTTTTTTTTAAAAAAAGTTATCAAGCTCTTAAAAAATCACCCGATACATACTTACATTAGCACTGCGATCCATGAAGCGTTATTGAAAGAAGTTCCATCTGCAGTTGTTCTGATACAAATTAGTTAATATTTGACGATCCATCCGCCAGGCTGGCACGTGGAACTAACACTGTCCGGAGCCACCAAGTCGCTCATGATATACAGACGTCTAGCCGACAGATCCTTGAACTGCAAGTCAGGTATCAACAGATGGAAGCATGGAAGGCAACGAAGCTGCAAAGGCTCGCTTGCGTCTGAGCTTCAGAGGGGCAATGCGGACTTGCCCAATCGCAGCACTTGAAGTAATGTTGAATTGGATCTAGTAATCAAACAAGTAGCGAAACATACCATGCTGCTCATGGCAGCAGAGGGTATGAGCAAAGGGAAGATAATATCGTCTTAACAAATGCAGGCCTTAGCGGAAAACACACCACTGACCCTTCTTGCAAAGGACGGCGTTACGAAAAAGGTAAACTTTACAAAGAAACTTAGATAAACTTACTTTCAGCGGTAAGGCAGAGTGGAGTGATTCTACGCACGACCCATTACTGAGGGGTGCAGTGATGGCTCGAAAACACCGGAAGTCACAGAAGCAGACATTGTGGGACTGCATACCAAACTATCCATACTAATGGGACGTTTTCCAAACATCTTTCAAGCAGAAGTCTTTGCTATAAGTGATTGTGCAGAAATCAATCTCCATCGCAAACAGCGTATCGCTATACTTAGCGATAGTCTAGCGGCACTAAAAGTGATCTCAGCTTATGAGGTCTGAAAGACTAAAGATATAAATTGCTAACTTTGGCGAAAGTTGGTTAGGTTACGTTATGAGGTCATTCCTAAGAGGGATCTCAATTCGACCGCTTGGAACGCTGGTCCCCTGTGATACCTGTACTGGATCATAAGATCGCGAAAACGCTTTGAAGCTATCACAAATTTGTTGAGACGGCTAAAGCCAGTTTCGGAAAGCAGGCCATTCCAATAGAAATTGCTGAGAAGATCCAACTTCGCTTTACAACATTTTAGTACGGTTATTCATTCAACAATGTCGGATTAAAACCCCCTTAGACTTAGAGCAAATAATTAATTGGATCTCGGACCTCGTTATAGCGCTATCGGTGCGCGGTTGAGCAGCACTCATGAACTTCGCGCGAAGCCGAGACACGCAATATTAAATTACATGAGGCCAACGGAGCTACAAAATGATTTTTGCCTGAAGACATCAGAGCAAAATATTAAAAAAAGCAAAATTTAAGAAACCAAAATAGGGGAAAATAAAAAAATAAAGAATGTTATAGAAAATAGAGAAAAAAAGACCGTCCATTCAGTTAGGCGATTGCGGTTTTATTAAGTTTATTATCATTAATTAACGGATTTATTAGATTAGAGATCCTTAAGGAAAAGGAAGTTTTTGAAGAAAAGAAAGTTATTGAAAGTAAAACTTCTGCTGCTTCATTGCATTTTCACACAATTCAAAGCGGCATACAAACGCGCGACTTCTATGCGCGAGCTAATGATTGTGCTCTGTGCTGATTAGCCACTACTTGCAGCAGCTCAATATTTCCCACTCATTAATAAACCTGCCACATTCATTCGATAGCCAAGATAGGAGATCATACACATACACACATACCTTTTGTATTACTAAATATAGGGCCGAAACTTTGTTGCAGAGTAAATCCCCTGCATGTAGGGGCTCCCCACTCTCATGTGCTTTATAACAAATCGCGAATTACCATGACCTAATTAGCATAATTGAGTTGATGATTTCACCATAGCTCATTGAGTTCGATTCTTCGTTAATTGACAGCACACATTCCACCGCCGTTGGCATTACGGTTCATGGCCGCATTCATTGATCAACGGAGCCATGTTCAAGTTCATGCTTCAAAGGGCCCACTTAATAGGCTTTGCAGAGAGCATTCAGGGGCAACTTGAACAAGCCGAGATTTTTCCATGCTACGCTTTGTGTTTTTGTAGCTGCAGCTGATTAGCAATTTACACAAATAGATGTTTGATTTGATAGGGCTATATATATATATATGTATATATATATGTATATATGTATATATATATATACGAGCATAAATGCGCCACTTTCATATGTTCGCATCTAGTTCTCTTTCAAAAAATACTTGCTGCATATTAACATTTAATTCCTAGCTGCAGTTTGCGCACAAATTTTGTTCTCATAATTTTCTCTCGGTAGTCATTAATGGTCAGGAGCTATTTTAAAATTAAAATTAGATTTCAGATTCGGAAACTATTTTGCAAGGATGAGGAACAATAGTGCGCAAATGGAAACTACGTCGTCGAGTCACCGAATGCTGCAGGGTCAGGTGCCAATAACGACGGAGTTACCATACTCGTGAATGGATAAGGCAGCGAAGCAAGATCTGGTAGTGAACGAGGGCAAGACGAAGTACCTCCTGTCATCAAACAAACAGTCGTCGCACTCCCGACTAGGCACCCACGTCACTCTTGACAGTCATAACTTCGAAGTTGTAGATAATTTCGTCTATCTTGAAACCAGTATCAACACCAACAACAATGTCAACCTCGAAATCCAAAGTTATATAACTCTTGCCCACAGGTGCTACTTTGGACTGAGTAGGCAATTGCGAAATAAAGTCCGCTCTCGACGAACAAAAACCAAATTCTATAAGTCACTCATTTTTCCCGTTATGCTTTACGGTGCAGAGGCATGGACGATGACAACATCTGATGAGTCGACGTTACGAGTTTTCGATATAAAGGTTCTGCGGAAGATTTATGGTATTTTGCGCGCGGCCATGGCAAATATCGCATTCGATGGAACGATGAGCTGTATGAGATATACGACGACATTGACATAATTCAGCGAATTAAAAGACAGCGGCTACGCTGACTAGGTCATCCCGTCCGAATGAACGAAAACCCTCCAGCTCTGAAAGTATTCGACGCACTACCCGCTGGGGGAGACAAAGGAAGAGCTCCACTCCGTTGGAGGGACCAGGTGCAGAAGGACCTGGCTTCGCTTGGGGTCTCCAATTGGCGCCACCTAGCGAAAAGAAGAAACAACTGTTGTTAACTCGGCTAGTTTCTTCGCCAGTAAAGAAGAAGAAGAAGAACCCTACTGTGAGGATTCTCATTGAAAAGCTTCAGTATTTTACGCTCTGTCTTAAAGCCTGGAGATTAAAGAACACGAATGCTGTTCAAAATAATGGTGTTTTAAGCTGCTCATTGTTGGCGAGCCAAAAGTGTTGGCGTATGGGGTTGACCCACTTACAAACACCCAAATGCAAGAGCAAATGACCAAACAGCCGACGAAGTGGCCAATCCGAAAGGGATAAATGCACATTACGGTACTTCCGAATTGCAATCGTGTTAAATTGCACAATAAGTTATTGTGCTGGTATTCTGCTAGTGTTAATAAGCGGCAAGGCGGTGTGTGACGACAGCGAAAGCAAATAATGGCAACGTTGCCGAAAGGCAATGCGCTTAACGACGTTACAATATAGCAACAAACAGCCTTATAGGAATTGTGTCAACAGCAGCAGCAACAACAACAATGGCGAGTGCAACACAAAAGCCAAGCCATTTTGCGAGAACAATGTGTGCCATACGCGATTATACTATATACATATGTATGTATGTATGGATGGATGTACGTATGTAGGTATGTAAGGGTGCAATCGTACGCATGGTTGTAAATACACATCCATACATATGTATATACAAATTTTCTGCATTTCTCGCTTACATATGGTACATGTGTACATTTGTTGCCATTACGCCCTTTGTTCTCGCCGCTGTTGTTGTAATTCGCACTGTTATTATTACAATATTATTGGCATTGTCGGCCCAGCGCCCATTCCACAACTCAACACACACACGCACACATGCGGGTATGTATAATGCACACATATGTATATGTATATGTGTGTGTGTGTGGGTGTATTTCAGTGGCTCTGAATGGCTCCGAATTGAATGACCGGAAATTGCCACAAGCGACACTTGACTCCTTAATTCCGAGTCTCGAACACACACACACACACACACATGTAAACACAAGCACATTCGGCAAAATTAATTCTGCTGCGCTGCTATCATTATGTCATCCGCTTGAAAATGTAAATGCGAGAACGACAGAAAATTGCCGCACTTCATTTTTGCTCACGCAACTTCGCGCGCACTCTTCGGCCTAGCTGCCGCTCAAGCAACGCACTTTATTTTAATGTCCTCAAGCATATTTGCTCTCCTGCTTATTGCACAGCTTCAAGGTAGTCATACATCGGCTCACACAAATGCCCACATTTGTTAATTCTTTATGTGTTTCAGTTAATTTTCTTTATTGCTGTCTCAGCAAGAGGTGAGCGCCAAAACAACAACAACAGCGACAGTAATGTCACAGCTTGCCGAATTTACCCTTTTCACGCTTCCTGCCACGTTTCACAAATGTGGCTACAAGCAATTATTGTTGGAATCGGTTAATGGGAGCGAATTTTAATAATAAAGGTATAAAGTGTGCAATTACCCTTTGCAAGAATACAAAAAGGCGCTCACCGAAACCGCCTAGGACTAATTCCCACCAAAACTCTTTCCTTTTCTGTATATAGTCGCTGTAACTAGCGACATCCGATCCGATTTTTCCATTTCTCGAGCTCTGTTGGTTACGGTGTTGCCAGCATGAATAATCCGCTTGCGTTAATCAATGAACAAACATTAATTTGACTTGATTTTTCTACATGCGCTGGACAGGTGGCTACATCGATGACTTCGTTGGTTGGTCTGCTGAAAAGGGAGTCGCGTGAGCGGCAGACCCCAAGCGGTCGCACTTAGTCCATAATTAGGCCCATTGTGCTATTGGGTTAGAAGCAAATTAAGCCTTAACCAGCAACCCAGTGGCTTTGGTAAAAAAAACGGATTCCTTTCACCCCAGCTGCCCACTGCCTCTTAAGTTGTAACATTGGAAACCGTGGAATATGTCCTACCTCAACCAACAGAAAGCAGAATGTTACGTCATCGTTCGCGCATGCTCTGTATTCTATAGAATCCACTTTTCCATTTTTCCGAAAGTGTGGCCTTAAGGTTAGATATCCAGTGATAACCACAGCGATGTTACTAAGCTCCCTTTTGCCTAGAAGTAAGAGCTTTTGGAATGTCCACCGTCTACAGTACCCCTAAGTAACTTTCTGGTATGACCTGTGTCGCTGCGTTCCAAAACTTGATGTGGTTCTCCAAGGTTCATTGCTTCAAACAACCCTTGAAGGAGCTGAATGTTCCGGGGCAGCTTAGAGATATTTTGTCTCCATCTGCCCACAAGCGAACCAGCTCGTCTGCCTTCTCATTTCCTTCTATTAACATATGACCGGGTATCCAGATAATATTGTCTGCTTGCGTAACCAAACGCAATAAGAGTTAGTAATAGCGCTACGGACAGCCTTATTTGCCGCTTGGATATTCACCAGAAGGCTGGACTTGCTGATTAGAGCATAAGCCTGCTTGACACCTTCTATTAGTCCACTGACTGAACTGCTGTCATTTAGTTTGAAGCTCCCTTCTTTGTACGGATTACTACAAAAGGAATCGGCTGCTGTTCCTATTTCGCTCTTTGATCCATCGGTAAATATGTAGATTTTGCCGTTGGAACTGCCTATACTTCATTAGCATGTATTGATCTCTAGAGCCGTTATTGAGGTACTAGTTTTCATTACACCCGTAATCCCCAACATATACGACTTAAATTCGAGTTCTTGCGATCTAATGAACAGTGGTGCCCAACAAATGCTAGTGTCAGTAGAGAGCAAGAAAAACTGGAAACTTATGATCTACATATATACAACGATTGATTAGTATTGAGAGTTTGTCTTATCACTTGGGATTGCATTCGAAGACATGGACTATCCTAATCGTTCACTCTAACATCTTAAAGTCAGCGTAAGTACTAAACTCTGTAAAGCATATTATTGCCTCGGCTATATGTTACACCTGTAAATTTTTCATGTATGAACAAGAACAAGCCATAGGCGTCGCTGGTGCTAAAGCATCGCTGTAACTTTCACACTGCTCAGCGGCATACCGCCAGTTTAAAGAGAGCCACGAAGCGGATATAATAAAACTACTCAGCTGCCTCAATTTTTATTGCGCAGAATAAACCAACCTTAGATGGCGTTGTGTGTGTGGGACTTGCCAATTCTCCCAGTGGAGTAAAGTTGAACTAGTGATTTAAATGAATGATTCAAAGACCGGGACCAACATGGCAAAATAAAAGTTTATACATATTTTTAAGCTTAATTCTATGTAGCTCCTCATTATTTTCTAAACTTCTTTCGAGCTGGACTTTCCTTGGATATTTTGGATCTTATTGCTGGCACCTGTGTCTTAGAAGTGCCATTTGTTTTTGCAAAATTAATTGGATGTCTGATATCGATATTATTTGATTGACCATCTCTACCAAAGCGTTAATCACAGCAGCTCATTTAAAAAGAATAAACCAACCGTAAAAAAGTTTATGAAGTGACTTCTTTGAAATTCCCCCGAATTTCAACCTGTCCGAACCAGTATCAGACCAGGTAACCAGCTCCACTTCCACCTGCTGTGGTCGTGTGCGTGTTTCTTCGCTTAACAATTCTGCTTCTTAGCGCAGCATATGCCGCATAACTGGTGGCTTGTGGCACGTGGTGGGTGGCGGGAGACGGGGGGGCGACGGCGTCGTGGCATTTTCAGTTTCGCCGATTAAACGTGTTTCGTCCATTGTTCTCCGTTTGGCCGCTTGGGCGCACGTGTGCCTGCAATTACACTTAACTGTTATTGTTTCGCGTACTCATTGCTTTTGTCGCTGCTTCTGCTGCCGCTGCAGTTGATTTAACTATTGTTGTTAGTATTATTGCCGTGAGTAGTCGCTTTAATTACTTGTGTCCCATTGTAATTGTTAACTCTTGCTCTCCTTTGCAGGCAGTTTCATTTCCGGCGCTTTTTGACTTTTAATGGCATGTTTATTTACTTTTTTCTCTATTTTTCACAGTGTCCGGACGTCCGCCGCCTTGCTGGTCACACACCTGTCCCGGCGCTTGTCAGAATTATGGCGTTTAAAATGTGAAAATGCGAAGAATGCTGAATTGCCGTGGAGGTTGTCGATCTACTGAGCGCCATTGTCGCGAGACAAGCAGACCGACGGGCAGACAGACAGACAGTTGGGGAGACAGGCGCATGAAACCGAGCTAAAAGACATGGTAATAAAGCTTTTCATAATAAGAAATGTTCAGCGGAAATGAGCCAGAAGGAAACTATGTTGTAGCGGACGAAGAAACAGTTGGCGGGAAACCTTAAAGCGCTGCAATTGATAAGTAGAAAGAAATTGGAATGACCATATTGTGCAAAGAATCGTGCGAGATTCATTTTAAGCTCACGGCACTCACTACGAGGTAACACAGAAGTATGACGAAGTCTTCTTCTAATTGTTCTTAGTGCGTTCTTTCCTCTAGTAGACACAAAAAGCCGCATCTTTATATGCCACCATCCTCCTAATTCCAAATGCAGACGTTTTATTAGTCAAAGGAATGATCAAATGATAATTATCACTTTTCTGAGTATACAGGGTGTTTAAATGAGTTAAGCCTCCCTCTCACACAACCTGGGAAAAAACTGGCGCACCCTAATACGACAGCGCAATTCACCACAGCTGATGACACTTTACGCAGCTCACCACACCTGTGCTCCTACCCACTCATCAAAAAGGATTGACAACGGGAAAGCAGATACATTCGTTGACACAATTCCTGTTTCTACACTGCGCCGCGTTGACACCGTTCAACATAATTCGCTCCTCATAATTCGACGATCAACATTCGCTAACAACTCGTCACATATACTGCGAACATCAATTCTCCGCTGACAACACCCGTCCCGCGCACTACAGGAAGCTTTGGTCAATAGCGATCCGGCGCGATATCTACATACGCTCGTTTTATGTTGGTTACCCAAATAGTGGAAAAGTTATTGATAACAAAATAAACTTTGTAAAAATACATATAAATACCTAATAAATTATATCTTATATCATACTACTCAAATAACCCGGTACTTTTATTCCCGATGTGCGTGACATTGTATCTACTGGTTAGAAGATTAGACACAGGGTTTGTCCGGAAAGTAATTGGACTGAGTCGATTTAAAAAAAATTATTGAACCAATCGTAACAATTCTTTAAAAACTTTCAAAATAGGCTCCTTCTGCCTCGATGCAGCGCTGCCAGCGCAATTTCCATGCGTTGAAGGCATCAGGTAAGGCATTCTCCGGAATAGCCATGAGAGCCGACTTGCACGCTGCTTGGATTCCCTGTGTCGTCTCAAAATGCTTGCCTTTCATCAGCTTTTTCAGGTAAGGAAACAAAAAAAGTCCGGGAGGCCACATCTGGGCTGTAGGACGGCTGCGGAAGCATTGGGATGCCAGCCTTTGTTAAAAAGCTGTTCACAAGAAAAGCGGTGTGAGCCAGGGCGTTGTTGTGGTGCAACTTCCAATCGGCTGCGATGTCTCGTCGGACCCGATTGACGCTTCGTTTGCGTCTCTTGAGGATTTCCACGTAAAACTGGAGGAATAAATTTATAGTGGACGATGCCTTTGATGTCAAAAAAGAAAATGAGCATCGTTTTCACTCTGGATTTGCTCATTCTTCCCTTTTTTGGTCTTCATCAGCGACCTCTTCTCAGCCCTCCAAAAAGACCTGGTACCACCGAAACACACCACTTCAAACGTCTCTGTCGCAGATTTACAGTATCACACAGAAACACACTTGCACCATTCACAGCAACACTTCGCGCGAAAATATTTTTCCTGACTCTCCAGGTCCTCGGAAACAACTAACCAGCCGCTCGTTCGTTAGCTAGAAACGCCCTCAACCAAATCCAGTCGGTGCGCGCATGCACCGAAGTACAGTCGCGGCGGAAGAAAATTAGTCCTTTGACTTTCCGGACAAACCCTGAATCACTTTTTGGTCCTACGCCCTTCAAGTTGTAATACTACAGTAAGGATGGATCTCATATTTTGCACAAACATTTCATGGTAATTGATGCAGATCAAGAAATTATTCAGGTTCAGCATTTCGATCGGCTGGGTTTGGCATCCGATTATTTTCAGCAGAGTCACTTTTGCTATAAGGCATAAGCTCAGAGAGAACCACATTCGAGACATCGGAAGCGCCGAGTTGGCTTTTGAAAGGAAACCATGATATCACAGCATTTCGCCAAGGATGCTGAGTCCCAACGTACCAACAGATCAGTTTAAATCATAATTCTTTCGACAACAATTCCCTGGGGACTATGGGTTCTATCTGGAAATATGTACCTGCCTTCTCTCAGGTCATTTATGATACTGCGAGAGCTGTCAGCACACAGCAGATGCTAGGAAATAAAGGAGGTAGAGGCAGCAGCGATCAGCTCGAAGGTACACTCGAACTGGCTGTTGCTCACACATACATGCACGGGCAGCACACACACACATACAGCGAGTACAAAAGGTCATTTAAACATTTAGCGCAAAAAACGGTAAAAACTAGGTTTAAGTGTCTTCAACGGTACTAAGTGCTTTCATACACACACACACACACCCAGTCAGAGGCGCATGCTGCACACCATTAGGAAGCGAAAAAAACCTGAAACTGTGTGCCCAACTCTGTGTAAGGAAAAAGCTGCAACGGTGTTGCGCACAATAGGAATACAATGAAGTGCACGAAAGAGTTCAAAGAAAGGGGCGCAAAAAGCGCCATATGCTCGCGCTGCTGCACTCATTACGCTAATTGGCGTAGCAATCAGAACGATCCGTGTTCTTCGCCGCCACTGCGAACGGCCGCTTTGATGTCGGCACTGTTTTTGCCCCCTTCGCCGCTGTGTCGCGCCAATACTCGATTAGGATGTGTACATGCTGCCATCCTGTGCGCCCAGAAGTGTGCCTCATTTATGCGAAGCATCGACATTTTTTATTTCCTTTAACCAATAATTTCTTTGCAGTTTGGATGAAGTGCCATTACAGTCCACGTTCCTTTGCGAGCCCTTTCGTCCGCAACCAGCCGCACTGACTTGCCATTGTGGAGCGCCTGTGTCCAAGCTACTTCATCGAAGCACACACACGCGCGCGTTCGCGGAGAGGCGTAACTGCGTTGCAATAACGAGCCCAATAGCCTTGAGTCTTCGACGAAGGACATCGCGCATAACTCGTGTCAAGTAAGGGAAGTGTCATAAAGTGGAAGAAACGAGTTCGTAAAACTAAAAAGTGCATTGAATATGCAAAATTGAAATAACAAACGATGCACAGTTAGTTAGTTAGGGCTTCTTCTGTGTAGGTGTGTAGGTGTGTTTGCATATAGCAGCTCAAATGAACCGGTCCATTAATAGTCGCTGGCCCCTCTTCCACTTACCTATGAAGGCACTCAGTAGCACACACAGTCTCTTTTAGTCCCCGTATTCACTTAGTTAGTGTGGAGAATGAGGAGGAGCGCGCAAACGCTACGTTGAGCCTGGTACAGTTGCTAAATCATCAAAGCGGTAAATTTGCATAAAATTTCTTGATTATTATTTTCAATGGAAAAATGTTAGCGCTGACAGCCTGAACATAAATACATACTATGTCAGTACAAAAAGAGTATTTCCTAGTAGAAATAAATTTCCGCAAAGCTCTATGAAACAACCAAAAGCAATTAGTGAACAAGTCTTTTTCGAGACCTGCTCGTGCCAACATCAGAAATATTAATATGAACAGAAAATTAGTAAGACTTTGTTCATAATTTTAAAATTCTTAATTTATTTTTCCAAATCTATGTCATCCACGTCAAACTAATCCCCTTGGATCTTATACACTTGAGCCAATCCTCGAAACAGTTATTAAAGTCAATTTCCGGAATAGCCTTCAATGCTCGCAGCGATTCATGTTTGATGTCTTCAATTGACTCAAAACGGTTTCCCCGGAGCGATCGTCTGAGTTCACTGAATGGGCAGAAGTCACACGACACGGAGCTAAAACAGATGAATACGGTAGTTGCGGCAAGATATTTACTGAAAATTTTACGAAAAACTCACGAGGAATGAATGCAGTTTGCGCGTGGCATTATCGTGGTCCAAAAACCAAGAGTTGTCGGACCACAATTCCGTTCGCTTTTTACGCAAACGACACATAGCACTCAAATAGTATTTTTTGTTAGTTGTTTGTTAGAAATCTGTCAACATAACCTTCATTTTTGACTTGCTTTGACGTGGTTTTTTCGGTTTTGGCTCACGACGTCACGATATTCGGTGATTGATCGTCTGTTTCCGAGCTCTAAGCATAGATCCAAGACTCATCGCCAGTAATAATACGTTTCATTACATTCTGGTAGTCGGAAAGCATTGTTTCACAAATGTTAACGCGACGGTGTTTTTCGGAAAAATTAAGAGGTTTTAGAACCAATCGTGCTTTCACTTTTCTTTTGCTCAAACTTACAAAATGGTTTCCACTGATCCTTCCGATATTCCAACGAATAAGATCTTAGACTCAGTTCATGGTCGATTTACAAGCCACAATTCATTTAATTTATTGACGTGTTGATCATCAGTTAATGTTGATGGTCTCGACCTTCTTCGAATAATTTCTACCAATCAAAAGGCCTTCGCTCGAAATTTAAATTAAAAGGTCTTACTATTTTTTGCCCACATAATATCTTAATTTTTTTCATAATCACGCCACTCGGCAATCACTCTAAATGAATTTCTCCCATGAGAAGTTTCACATGAAACCCTTTAACAGTTGAGAAAGGTTTTGAAACTAAAGGGGTTTTCAATAAGAGGACCAAAACTAAAACGATTTGGGATATCAATGAAATTCTTTATTCCTGTGAAAGTACATTCGATGCCATTATATATGTATGGAACTCGGTTTTTTTGCATGGCTATCACGGTCACGCTTGCAGAAGTCCAGACGCTAAGCCCAATTTTCGACGGTTTTCAAGCATAAATCGGCCGATACTGCTGCAATTTGACGTTTGATATTCTTACGAAGTTCATCAATCGTCGCTGGCTGGTTGGCATAGACCATTGACTTCACGTAGCCCCACAGGAAATAGTCGATTCGTACGACCGAGGCGGCCAATTGGCTGGGCGATTACGTGAGATAACACGTTCACCAAACTTGGTTTTCAAATAATCGATTGTTACATTCGCTGTGTGGCTTGTGGGGCCGTCCTGTTAGAACCACATATTATCTAAGTCCATCTCATCCAATTCGGGCCAAAAATATTCGGTTATCATTAAGCGGTAGCAATTCCTATTCACAGTAACGTGCCGGTCTTGATCATTACGGAAGATGTACGTCCCAATGACGACGCCGGCCCATAAACGGCACCTAACCATAATTTTTTCGGAATGCAATGGTGACTTCTAGAGTACGTGTGAATTGCTGCCTGAGCAATAACTCATATTTTGCTTTTTTACGAAGCCATTCAGCCAGAATTGAGACCCGAATAATTTTTAAGTTGTTGCCCGATTCACGAACATACGACGATTCTTGTGGTCAAGCGGCTTCAGTTCTTGTCAATTTGATATTGTAAGGATGTAGGCCAAGATCTGTTCGCAAAATTCGCCACAACGACGTTGGAGATATGCCCATACACTAGAGAACGACGTGTGAGAGACTGATTTAGGTCTTCCTCAATTGATGCGCTAGCGGCAGCAATATTCTCGACACTACGGGCACTTCTTTGTCTTTCTAGCACGGACTGTACTGTGCCTGTGGATTAAAATTTTTCCAGTAGACGCTCAATTGTTGATCTGACAGGATGATTATGACGACCATAAATTGGACGTAGTGCTCTTAAAGTTGAGGCCACTGACTCTGAATTTCGGTAGTAAATTTTAATAATTGCGACGTTTTTGGATCGTATATCTTTCTATGATGAAATGACAAACTGAAGAGAAATGCCAAAAGAACGGGAAAAATATCGCATTGTTTGTTGCCGCTATCGTCCCGTTATAACAATAAGATTACCAGATTACCGTTAACATTAACATTACCAAAGCTCTACAATTACGCAACTGCTTAACATTTTCTAAATCTTCTAACTCCCAGCTCTTAAGGACTCCTATAAATTTAATTTCCTTCATGTCACAGGTCTTAGTCCAAGTGCTTTGACAACATTGGCGGAAGAATAGACACATGGCCTATAAGAGAACTAGTAGATATAGTCTTCAAAATTAGTGGGAATGATCCAAAATGAACATGCGATTATCATAGTTTGCTGCTCTCGTTCGCTGTAAGTTATGACCCCCGGAGCCAAGTTGGTCTCACATTGCTTACATTCCAAAGTATCGAAGGAAACACACGCGCAACGAGAGGAAATATTGTTGCGCACTTAACTGCAATGGTTTTGTCTCGATTAATTCATATTTTTGCAACCAGTCCGTGCGGTCTGGCCATTGCGATTTGCTTTAGTTTTTACAGGAATCCATTTACCGCTAACTCATACATGGCTGGCTTTGCATTATCCTTTGATTATGTTAAAAGCTTTCGGTAAATCTTTCTTCAGCACATTTTTACCGTTGCGGCGCTTCCTTCTTGATTTAAATGCAGTTCCACAACCATTTGTAATATGCATTATTTCTCGTGCATTTCTTATTACTTTTACTGTTATTTGTACCGTGATAGTTTCGTGTGCTAAAGAAAATTGCCGGCGACTTAAATTGCTAAATCGCTGCAATTTGATTGTATGTATGTGTGCATGTACATATGTACTTATGTAGGAATGTATTTGCTACTCTCCATTTTGGAGTTTTTGCGAGAGCGTTTACTACACAGAAGGAGACTTGCGCTGATATGCCCAGAGGGGCACAACGGGATCTTTGTCCAGATTACTCCTAGAATAAGTCTGTTTACAAGGGCCTTAGAAGAATGCTTTGAAAATAGCGAAAACTTGAGAAAACTTGACAAAATCGAGACGAAGACGATCAATGTTATGATAGGTTAACGGTAAATCAAATTAAAAAATATACATGTTATTGTTTTTGGTGTAGCGGTAGAAAATATGCCTAACATAGAAATAGTGGTTATTTGAGGCCCCACAGACTCACATAGGTTCAGAACTCTGATGAATTCTATGATCCTGCTATGCGGCATTGATGCAAAAAGCTCCCTATTCGGATATACATATACATGGTTCCCAGCGCCTTATTCCAGCGACTGCAGTTTGCTGCGTAATCAAGAAGCAAATGCTCCAGAGTTTCTGGCCCATGGTCACTAAACCGGCAGTTTACACAAGAGACTATAACCATGTTAAAATTGTGCTTCACAAACCTACAAAGACCAATTTGATTAATACCAGTGAAAATGTCACTGGTTGCCGGAGCAGATTTATAATTTGTTTACACCTTCTGAGCTTTTAACCGCCGTATTTTCCCCGTCCACTCTCTCCTGCCTACCAAACATATCTTTTATTGTGCGGGGACCCATCGTGATACAGGAATGTGGCTCTCTTTGTGTCCATGTAAATTCTCCGTATATTATCGTGGGATGTTTTAATCACCAATCAACCTGTTGTTGTTGTTGTAGCGGCAAAAATCTGCCGAGTTGACAGCACTTGGGCGGATAGAAATCGGGGTCCGTTCCGGTTACGTAGACCCGACTGTTGTGGGAACAATCACTAATCAACCTGTTATTGTTTTAGCGGGTACCTAGTCCTAGGTGGTAAGAATTAGCAAGTTGCCGTCAGCGATGAAACGATGTAAAGATCTATTCTGAATAAGGAGTTTAACAAGCTACAGTGTCCAGAACAAAGCTGCGTAAGAGTCACTCTCCTTTCTCGCGGCAACTCGAGCTTTTCGTCTGCAGTAACTGGTAGTTTGACTCCGAGTACGCCATTCACTGGAAGGGAGTCGGTGAAGGAGTTGATGGCTCCACTGTGAATGACGGTCAGGGCTTGTCGGAAGTTTGTTGCGTCCGAAGTTTGGTCGGCGTATTGTCTGATGTCGCCGACGTAGATGGGGAAAGACATCTTGATGCTCTTTTGGAGAGAAGTTCATTATGCTTCTTAACAGCGAGCATACGGGCCTCATTGTGCAGGTGTTCGATGGGAGACATCAAAAGACATCCTATCGTAGTCCGGAGTACAGTGTTCTGACATGTTTGCAGCTTCCTCGTCTGCGTTACACTGCATCCAGGCGACCATGTTGATGCGGCGTAGTAACTATGTAACTGTAATTCTTCTCAGTTTGGAGTTTTTACCACGAAATAGTACGGATGATTGATGACCGCTCAGGTAGTTAATAGTTCACCTCTTCAGTTCTGGAGAATGCGTCGATTTTTCAATGCCATCAAGTAGCCTTGTGGGAGTGACTGTACCAAAGGATTGTCTTTTCGCAGGGTGCTTTTTGGTTAAGGCCATGAACTATCTGGGCGTTTATGACGCTAAGTGCTGTGGTCGGGAGTAGCAAGTCCTCAAGTGTCTTCACTATTGGGGAGAAGAGGACGATAGGACTCTCCTTTGTTGACTGGTTTTCCAGGGTTCCGTAGTGGGACCACTGTTCCGATTTTCCACACATCGGGTATGTGGAGAGTAGTAAGCGACAGGTTGAGGACCTTGATGAAGTAGCTTATTCCCGTCGAGCTTCGTTGCCTTCCAACAACATGTTAACTATATCAGGGTCAATGACACTCTGAACCTCCTCATCGGTGAAAGTAAATCAAAATTGGTACATGTATAAGACATAACCATCTAAATATGTACTTATGTATACTCTTCATAAAAACTATAGTAAATGTGAACGCAACCACAGATACAGTATATATCTACATAGTATGTACATATTACTATATCATTACGACAAATATTTTCAAAGACAATTATTGCATGTTGTTGGTGTCCGGTAAGTACATATGTATGTATGTTTGGAGCTCCATATTCGAACAATACAAATATATTGGTCCACCATACATACACGCATAAACATATGTACATATATGCTATACGCAATATATTGTGAAAGCCGGCCATATTGGAACTGCGCACGAACCGCTCTTATCAGTTGGGACGTAAACAAATGGCCATATCGACAGCACAGATACTAAGTGTCGACTACAATATAAACAATGTTGAGCTAAGAGCTAAATTATAAGCAGCTCGTGCCAAAACTTATGTATGTACATACATATGTGCATATATTAACACACGTTTGTATAGACATATGTATATATGTACGTGCGTTCAAATGTACAAATATAGTTAGATTTTCACACTAGCTGTGCCTAAGAATTATGAGGTATTAAATATATTAAAAGAACTCTTTGCAAGTTTGCGCTTTTTGTATGCCTACTACATTGATAAAATAATTAATTCTTATCAAAGTATGAACAAATATTTGTACATATGTACATACATACAAAAATTTACCAACTATATGAAAAAACATTTAACCGAAAATGAAATACAACTAAATATAAAAATACAAAAGTTTGACTCCAAAGACAGATTAAGAATAACCAGCTTTCGAACGCAGTATATTAAAAAATTATACTTGTATGTACATATAAAATATAAATATATACATTTTGTGGATCCTAATTACTTTGTTTTACATTTCTTATTTTAAATAACTGTTTTACACACTACATTAATTTTATTTCAGAGTTTAGTTTTTAAGTCCATCTTCATTCTTCTTCTTTTATACAATTCTCCACTAGTTCCCGCAAATTTGGATTTTCCATAGCGGCAGCAATGCGCTCCTTATCGTTTATTTGCTTATTTACTAAAAACAAAAACAGAATTGATTAATTTTAAGCATTCTGCATAATATTAGCAAAACATGTGTCAAATTACTTTCATCCTCTGTTGTATGTGCACCCTTCTTAATGTATATGTCCAGCTTAATATTATGCGGCAAACTGCGTTCGACTTTAACACGGATGCATAGTCCAATGAGTGTGGCCAAAGAGCAATGTGGCACAGTGGGATTAAATTCAATGCGGACCTGTGAGAAGAAAAACTTATTAACACCATAATAGAGCAAAATGTGGTAGTGAGCGGATAGATGTTTAAATAAAACTAAAGCTTACACTTAGCACTTATTCAAATTTACAGTTTAAGCGTTAAGCAACGGTAATCATCAACGATGTAAAAAAATATACATATGTACATACATATATCTAAATAATTCTTTAAATTTTATATATGCAATAAGATGCGGTTTCAAACCCACCACAGATACATTTGATTTAGTTGACGGCTGCACGATGATCCCTTCTTCATAGACAACGTTCAGGTCTTCTAACGTACAAGGCTTTTCTGGATCTCTTATCGTTCGAAGGACATCTAAAACAACACTCAATTATTGTAAACATATGCATAAAAGAAAATAATTTTTTTTTGTTTTTCTAAAATACTTACCATATACAGTTTCTTGCAAATCATTTGCGTTTTTATAGCCCAACTCTTGCAGCAACGCATCTTCTGCAATTGGTATGGGTTCATTGCCCAAAGACATTAGAGTTGTTTTTTGTGCGAGCATGTTGTCTACCGTGCGGGCTGTTGACGAGTTCGAAAGCATTGTATTGCTGCCGCTTCCCGAGTCCGACTCCGATAGTTTTCGTCTGATGAAAGACAACATTATCTATTTGTGCCAATCAACAAATATTTGAACCAATCGCTGTTCTACTCAGCCGCGTTTGCTTATCTACTTTACGCTCAGCGTTCGTTTTTCGTTATTTTTACTTATGCAAATCTAACTCACTAAATAAAAGTGTACATTAAGACAAGTTAAGTAAATATTAGACTATCAAGGAGTACACAAAATTCGCTTATTTCGTACTATGTGCAAAGAAGGTTTTATCCAAATAGTTTTGTTTTATGTTATTAAATAACACCTGATTTCAGCTTTTATCGCCAAATGTCACATCACAACAAAACAGTGATAGCGATGGTAAGCACAACAAAAGTAATAAGGCAGTCGACTAAAGAAAAGAGATTATTTCACCTTTTCACCACATTGATGGCCTTCTAAAAGAGTTGCCACACCGCTAAAGGAAAAACTTAACATTTTTGAACAGCAATGCTCTGTTTGGAATGAGAATTTGTAGAAAATGAAGTTAATAACAAATAAATATCGCTCACAAGAAATTATTACAATGTTACTATGAATTTTGTGTATATAAAATTGTTTTTTGTTTATAATTACGCTCACCTTTGCGAAATGGATCTGAAAATTCTGCATTTAGAGAAAGGTATACATCAGTTGTAGATATTGCCATATCCACAATTGTTTCCAATTTTACTCTTATCAGTTGCGAGAGTATGGTGCGCAGCCGTTTCTAGAAAAAATTTGTTGTCTTTTTAGAGTTTTTACCTTTTTGGTTATTGCATCGTGGCCTAGAAACGCATGCAATAAGACATTACATTTAAAAGTGATCAATAAGATTATTTTAGGTAAAAATAAGGCATTTTGCAAAGTCAAGCAATTTAGCCATATCAAGGTGGGTATTTAGTGGTAGTCCCAATAGTAAGGAACTGTGGTAATAGAAATATAACATACCAAATCTGCAGTGAACAACTTGTATTAGAATGTTGTTCTCACGATGCTCATAATTTTGTATCGACAACTGCTTAGAATTATTCCATATAAGGCATTAATACCAACTTGGGCCGTTAGAACCTTGCATTGAAGTTCATTTGTGTAATATATACATACATACATACTTTTATTTATTGACGTGGTTAGATATACATAACTCTTCTTACACCCCTATGACTTGCAATCATGCAGGGAGTCGAGATTATAGGTCAATTTTTGAGAGAAAAACCATAATCGAACTATATCGTTAGGAGAAGAGCGTAGATAAATGGCATGATTGACTCAAGTTAATATTACAACAATGTAAGCAACAGAATTCTGTTTGTCAAAACAACCGGGAAATGTCCCGTTTGAGTGAGGGTTTTGTTCTTATGTAATTATAAAAAGCATTCGCAGTAAAACTCTCCATCACAAATACCCGCTTTAATCCTTTATTATACCCTGAACAGGATATGTATATTAAATCCTCCTTTTCGTTTTTTTTTCTCCATTGCCTATTTGTCGGAATCGCCAAGATCGGACAACTATTTCTACCATATAACACCATCTCGTAGGGAAAACTTTTTTATTTAACTAGATATTTTCGCTTACATTAAAGTAATGGTAGAACATCCGAAAGGATTGTTTAGATGAGACCACTTTAGCATATAGCTGCCATACAAACTGACCGGTCAAAATATAGCTCTTTTCTGGAAACTTTTCGGCGCAACCGAAATTAACTCTTTTCTTGTTTTCTTCGAAGAAACTGCTAATTCACTTCGTCTATTTAGTAGGTACCTCCTTTTTGTTGCCATTTTTAACAAAGCTAACTGATAACGAACGAACACTTCCAACGGCTGCAACCGAGTTTCACTAGT
Source organism: Bactrocera neohumeralis (assembly GCF_024586455.1). Taxonomy (NCBI): domain Eukaryota; kingdom Metazoa; phylum Arthropoda; class Insecta; order Diptera; family Tephritidae; genus Bactrocera; species Bactrocera neohumeralis. Next base: position 3,346,304 of record NC_065921.1, on the reverse strand, counting down.
TTATTTGATAATTGGAATTCAAACTGCGCAGATCGCAAAGAATATCAAAGTTTGACCAATATTAAAATTCTACCATTGGAATTTTATTCATTATAGCAAGTATACTTTAGTATTTAAATAAAAAAAAAAACAAGTTTTGGAATTCTATTCAAATTTTTCGAGTTTTTAGAAAAATACTTGTTAAATTCTGATTTACTTTGTACATTCACAGGATTAATTGTCTTTCGTGAGGTGCTAACATCGAAATTTAAAAAATTTCAATTCAGTTCGTTCAGAAAAGTTCGTTTTGTTAGCAGAGAAAAAGGAGTTCAGCTGCTTCAGGTAAAATGAAAAAGCCCATTAAAATAAACTTGATATGTATAACAAAATATGAAAAGTTAATTTGGCGAAAATATTTGCAATTAAAAAAGTTAAAAGTAATTTTAGTTTTTTTGAATTTTGATTTAATAATTTTAGACGATCTGTCGACAGCAGTTATTATTAGATTATTTTCTGTATTGAAATTAAAGAACTTTCTGCTTTTGTTCTTCTATTTCCAGCGCATTTAACTATTCGAATTAGTCCGATTTCGCTTGGATTGTTTTTATTGGAAATTTTGCAAAATGGTCGCTTCGTTAAATGCTTGCCAAAACGGCATAGTAAGTTCCGCAGTCGGGGGCGCCGCTAATGGAGTAATCACCAATGGCACAGTCACTGCAACCAATGTGAGCAAGACTTTGGCTAAAGACAAGTACACTTTGGTGGGCATCGATATTGACACAACGGGACGTCGTCTCATCGATGAAGTAAGTACACATCATATGAGTAAAATGAAATTCGAAAATTCCCGCAAAGAGTTATTTGAGGTAAAACTCGGTCACACACTGATTCGATAAAAAAAACGAATAATTGAATCGTGCTGTTCATATATGATGTGATTTCAACTCCTCATGTCTGCACAATATTTTATTTTAAAGTGGAGGAATTAAAACACAGATTATTTTGCTTCCGTTTTGCTCCTAATCCGTTTTACTGTTATAAAGTCATGAACTTGTAGAGGGCCCATTATTGTTTGTGTAGTTATAACTGCATTTTTTTTTTTATTTCAACTTTGTTTTTCAATTTTATACTTGTAGCATTTTTGGTACCTTGTCTAGATGTCAATGACCTTTGTTTTTTTTTTTTATTTTTCAAATTCATGTTATGAAAAAGATTAATCTAAATAGATGTGGAAATAATGTTTTTTGTCACTCATAGATTGTCCAGTTGGCCGCATATACCCCAAAAGATCATTTTGAACAATATATTATGCCATACATGAACTTGAATCCTGCCGCTCGTCAACGTCATCAAGTACGTGTGATCTCAATCGGATTCTATCGTATGCTGAAATCAATGCAAACATATAAGGTAAGGTTGGAAAAATTTAAATATTTTTGTTGGTGTAAATAAAAATGTGAATACAGAGGCAAATCAAATATACAAGGAATCGTTTCAAGCAAGTAATTATCGTTTGAATACATTTTTTTTGGAATCCCGATCATCTTGTTCAAAAATAAAAAGAATACTGAATTGAAAAAAAAACTCGGATTAAAAACTTAATTTCTTTTTGCGAAGCTTATAATTAAAAATTTAAAAAAGAAATTGTTTTTTTGTTGAAATTCCGCTTTTTCGCGTTTGCATATATTGATCTTGATTATATATTTAATTGATCTTAATTATACTGTTTCAGTAAGAAATATGCAAATCTTTCCTTTTTTTAAAATAAATTTTCAAACACAAAATCAAAATTAATAATCAAAAAATTTCGAATTAAAAAATATACAACTATTGTGTTTGAAATATTTTAAGAATTTCAAGAAAAATCTTTAATGTGGAATATGTTATTTATAGTTTATTATAACATTTTTTTTAGTATTGAGTAATTCATTTTCAACTTCTTCACAGATTATCAAGTCCAAATCGGAAATCGCTGCCTTGAAAGATTTTCTTGATTGGCTGGAAGCGCTAAAAGCCAAAGATGCAGCATCGCAAGGTATCATTCTAGTCTATCATGAGGAACGCAAATTCATTCCATATATGATTTTGGAATCGCTTAAAAAGTACAATCTGCTGGATAGATTCCTCAACACTGTCAAATCTTTCGCTAACGGTTTTAATTTGGCCAAAGACAATGCCAACGAATCATTGCAACATTATACATTGCGCAAACTGTCCAAAGTCCTGAGCGCCAAAACACTTGAGATAAACAATAATGCTTCCGATGGCGAAGCAAACCACAACATAAGCTCAACGACTGTGACAGCCGAGAATCAGAGCCCCCAAAAGTCGTTGAATAAGGGCGCTCCAGCACAGGAGCGTGAGTTGTTTGACGGCAATGCTAGTGTGCGTGCTAAACTGGCATATGAAGTAGCACTGCAGTTGAGCAACCAAGAACAAAAGGTGCCCATTGATTCGTCTGCTGCATTGGAGCAGATGCTCACCGCCTTGCATACGTATGCACAACCCATCGAATGCGATTTGAATGAACTACAGACTCAAAATGAGAATTTAGAGCGTCAAAATTCATTCCGACCAGTGTTTTTGAACTACTTCAAAACCACACTCTATCATCGGGTGCGTGCTGTCAAATTTCGCATTATACTTGCCGAACAGCGCTACGACCTGCAAACACTGAATGCAATTTGGAGTGAGAAACAGAAAGAGGGTCTCTCCGAAATACTGCAAGTCATTGAGGAGCTCAAGGCAGAAGATAAGGCGGAGTTGGCCGATTTATTTGACAGTTACTTCGATCCAGCAAAAACGACTATTAAGCCGATTGTTAAGAACAATAATCGCCGCCGAAATAGACGCGGAGGTAGTACCCGAATCACATTCATTTACTTGTATTTATGTAATATAAACTTCTTTACGCACTATTTTTTTTTTAGTACGCAACATTAAAAACGACGGTAGCAATAGTGCTCGACCATGTAGCGAACAAGGCGCAGGCGGCGACAAACAAGTCGCAGCCGGCTTGCTGCCCGATTCCACAACTAAGTCTTCATCTCCGCCTAACGGTGGCAAGCCTCAGCGCGGTAAGCGTAACCCCCGCTCCCGTAATAACTCCTTAAAAGCACAGCTACAAAGCGCCGTCGACACAAACAACATAACGGCAGCAGTAACCAATTAAGCATCAATGTTGATAAAAATGAATTCTACACAGACGCTGTTGCAACAAAAAAAAGTAATGTTTTCTAATAGTATATTTAACCAGCGTATGTTTAGACATATATAATAAACATATGTATTATTGACCGTTAAGATATCAGAAATATTTACTAATGTGAAAATTAGAGTTTGATGATTTTATATTTACCTTTTTTAATACATTTATGCATTATATTAGATTATACATACATACATAATACATTTATATTTGGCAGTATAAGAAAAAAGGAAAAACGTAAAAATTTGCTTAACGCTTGCAGCTACAATACACAATTGTAGATAACGTTTAAACAAATGTTTACTGAAGTTAATTATATAATTATATTAGTTTTTCCTTTGCCTGCTCTTAGTACAATATTAATTTGTTAATGTATTATCACGCTTTTGTCAAGACTAAACATTTGCTTTGTAGTTTCACAAAAGTTGAAAAAAAAAAACAAAAAAAAAAATTATATAACAAAATGTTAGCTATTCTAGTTTGACATCTTACAGGATTCTAAAAGAATTCGAAAACTTGTTAACTTATTTGCACAAATCGGAATTTTGAATTTTTAAAAAGTGCCTTGAAATTTGTTTTATTAATCTTAAAATATTAGTTATATTTACATTATTTTGAAGTCCTTGTAAGAAATGTACACAAGAAATATACAAACTAGTACCTTTTCAAACCCATTTTATTTTTACTCATACAAGCTTATATACATACATACATATGTACATATATACAAAAATGTAGATAAATCTGATTAGTAAATCATACAAATTGTAGAACCGTTATAAAACTTAACCTGCCTTATTTAATATTCAATAAGTAGAAAAAGTTCGATTAGCAAATGTAGAACTAGCCATTTGTTAAAATATATTTTTCGGTTTTTAAATTTAAATAACTCTTTCCAGTTTTCGCTCAAATTTAATACCAAAAAAGTTCCAATTGCAACAAAGATTTTATTGGTGCATTGCAGTTTGTGTTAAATTGAAAAATATCACCTCACTAAATATAATCGAGGAGTTACGAGGAAGTAAATAGAAGAGAGCCGGTTCCGTAAACTCCTTGCACAAAATTTCTGTGAATAAAAAATTTAAAATGTGTGTTTAGGTTAATCACCAAATTTTTAAGAAAAAATTAAATGAAAAAAGCTCGACTCTTGAAATGCAGCAACATCTCATATTCATAGATTTTGCGAAAAGTCAAAGGAAGAAGACTCTATATTCATTCTCATATGTATTGAGTTCGTGAGTTTTATGCTTTCAATGCCAGTGAAAAGGATAGATTTGCCGCAGCAATGCAAATAAAATTATTGAATTTATATACATACAAATACTTACATATGTATATGTGATCGTCCAAAGAAACGTGATCAAGCCGAAGTAAGATAAGAGCAACCATTTGATCGCGCTTTGAAATCAACATATACCGTCTAATCGAATTGGGATTCGCAGCAAGCAGTTGCCTATCATCTATGCCTGCTCAGTCGTCAACCCACCAGCTGTGGAGATGGGAGAATATTTTCGTTTTTAGTTTAATGCAGACCTCATTTATTTGAAAAACGGGAGGAACCAAAAATACGACTGACTTATTGTTAAAACATATAGCATATATTATTGAGAATAATTATGGGTAGTTACCATATAATTATTACTTTTACGCTTACAACATTGTTCGAAAATCAAGGAATCTCGAAGTTGATTCTTAAAAGAGCTACTCAAATCCTTCAGTAGAACCATATCGGCACACGCCAGATTCCACTTACATTTTACTTCAAATGGTCTTCATACAAGAAAATTAAAAAAAAAAATAAAACAAAAACAACAAAACTGTTTACCTCAACTTTAAAATAAAAATAAGTAATTGCTAAAATAGAAAATGATGCAATAAACAAACTTGTATAGATCAGATCCCTCACGCAAGCGCCAATAGCAACATATTTCTAACTAATAGGCATAGCCGATTCGCATGTGCCCTTATTGTTCTTGTATTTGCATTGAAATGCATATGAAACGCAAATGCACACAATTATTTTTGCACACACTGAAATGTTATTGCATTTCCCCAAATAATTTTCTTTATGCGTATAACACAAAACCGCCCGAGTTCTACTTAAAAAAATAAATATGTATTCGTAAATTTTTTTGTATTGTTTCTGTTTAAAAAGCAAATCTGATGATACTTTGTTGTGACTTCTTGTACATTATTTGAAATAAAAATTCAAAAATCAGTTTTAATCAAAGCCTTTCTCTTATGTCTAAAGCAAGTTTGATATGCCGTGTATGGTTCAGATGATCCCATTGGGGGTTGGGGCGATGTCATCGCGGTCCATAGGTTTATAAATATATTATATATTATATTATGTTATACTATTTAGGTAGCACCAGCTATTTACTATTGCTGTCTTCAGAATAATTATGTTATAAAACATATCTACTTTTAAGATAGTTATGTATTAGGGAATATAATTTTATTCAGATAAGGAAATTATATTTATACACATCCATGCATATATAAATAATTCAAGTTTGTAACGTAAGCAATTTTATTGGGGCTCTAATACATTTGTAGCATAGGGAAAATTTTAATTATTTTGACATACTGGCAACTCTACTTCTGGTCAGCTGAGCTAGTTTTGTGAATATTTTCCCGAACTTTGCCAGTTTCCAAACAGCTGCGGTCGGAAAATCATTGTGAAAATTAATAGGAAGGAATGGGTGGGAGTATGCGAAAAGGCATATAAAAAGTGCGTGTAATTTATATTATATAGCAATAAAAACGCAATATATATCAAAGTGCTAACCTATGCAAAAAAAAAGAAAAAATAAGAAATAGTGCTTATAATCGGAATTTTTATTTTGGTGTTATTGGTCTAATAAAAACCAAGTGATCATAATTTTCTATGTGTAACGAAGTGCGTGCATTGTCGATCGCTATGATGGAAGAACTAGCTGAAGAAGTACAGCTCCATTTTCCGGGGGAGAAAGTGAATGCGCCTCTACTTATAACTATTTACTACGCCGCCAGATTGGATCATGCCAAACGGCTGTTGGCTGCCACAAATGATATACACAATAAAGAGCTGGTCAATTATTTAGTAAATTTGGTGAGCAATATTCTTTTTACCCTTGTACTTACGTGAGTTTGTATTCGACTACGAAAAAGTGATAATCAAAGACAAATAAACAGATCTATATCGTGCTAGCTATTTAACATAATTTTAATAATATTAGGCATTAGTGGTATGACAAAGAGGTATTGTGCGCCTATAAAAGAATTTTCAAAGGAAGCATTGCTCACTTATTTATAATTAGAGTATTGTTTTCATAAATTTTCTTTACTTTTCGATTTTTTCTTCATTTTCAAAACAATACTATTATAAGAAGTTAGCAGAGATCAGTTAGATTCAGCACAGAATCATCGAATTACTTAATATCACAATTTAAAAAATATGTATTTCGAGAAATGTGTATATAAATGCATTTTATTTTTAAAGCGTATCCAGTCATTCAATATAAATAAGATTATCAAAACATCACATCACACAAATGTAGTGTGCGCTTATTTATAAATTAAAATATGTGGACAATATTTTATAAAAATTATACATAATATTTAAAATCAGGTAAGTTTGATTGTTATTTTGTTAAAAATAGGAGCAACATATATGTACATACATTTTTGCTACGGCAAGACTGAATATATATACACATACATATAATATATATGTTTTCACGTTATTTATTCGTCATCCATGGACTCTTGTACAACTTCAACTTCTTGTGCCTCAATTGGTTTTTCTTGAAGTTTTCGCTCTTTTAGTGCAGCTTTACGCCTTTGATCGCGTACGTATTTAAAGAAACGCATGGTTCGTTCTATGAAAAATTCCGCATCCATGTGTTGAAACCGTTGTAAAAATATCTCTGGAATGAGATTGGTGGTATGTAAACACACACTATTTTATTAAATATTTATTGGTAACCGTCCACATACCTTTGAAAATATCTGTAAATATGTAGTCTTTAATTGCACGTTTGTCCCGACCAGTTCCTCTATATGAATAATGGTGAGCAGCATCATTATGGAAAATATTACGCCAAGTTTGGATAACATACTTTTCTGGCTCCTTAAAGTTGCCCTGCATTAATTCCACTCGCTATATAGATAAGTATGAGTTATTTTAAGGTAATATTAATATTGTGTTAGATATACGTACCAACTGGTCGCGTTGATCTTCGTCGTTTCTTAAAAGTATATTCCAGTCTTCAAACTGCTGCGCATCTCTAAATGGTTGTGTGGGCATAACTCTAGCTTGTATATTAAAAAAATCCAAAACTGGTCGGGCTGTGGCTACCATTAAACCCGGCTCAACCCTCTCCACTTCATTTTTCTTTGCTTTCGCTTTTGAATCGGTACACTTCTTTAACTTCTTCGATGGTAAGCTTTCAGTTTCCGTATCACTAATGCTAACATCAACTGTATATGTAGACTTTTCACTACATTGAGCCTTATCCGATTCTAATACCTTTAATGTTTCATCTGAGGGTAATGAATCCTTTGTTTCGGAATTGCCTACCAACACATCTATAACTTCACGTCTCAGTCCAACTATTTCTTTTCGTAATCGATAAAATAATTTTTCAAAACTTATGCGCATTGATAAAATCTCCTCCATAACATCATCACAACAGTTACAGCGTGGTGTATCACTTATAATAGACATTTCAACTAAAAAGTAAAAAAAAAACTTAAATTAAAAACTCAGCATTAAGGGTATAGCATTTATAAATAAGTGCGTTCGTACATATTTAATTAGGTATTGTAATTTACGCTCTGCATTACGCGTAAACATATACTCACTACTCTACGATGAATCTTTTTTCAGATGTAATCGCTAATAATCAGATTGTTATTTATATATAATGAAACAGTATTCAATAATAATGCACTTATTCTAAAAACAATTATATATATTTGCTGTTTGGCGCACAATATTTACTTTAGGAACCCGCTCAAAATCTCCACACGTTTTTGTTTAGTCTCTCACGGTTTCCCGACACATTCGGTTGTTTTCGTATTCTTCCATTCATTCTATTTGGCAAATAATCGCGTTGCCATCTACATATAATGCAATATTTTCTATGAACTTTGCCTTTGTGCTGAATAATGTGCTAGAAGGATTTTGAACTTCAGCATCAGTAAACAATCTTTTTTATATTCTCACAAATATATAACCTATTCGTGAGACCATGTTTTGATATTTATATTCTCGAACGAGGAACGAGGAACAATCCCTGTATCTGCGATCTTTGTCACTATATATAATTATTATATATATATATATGTACATATTTAAATTGTATAATATTGAAGTTATATGCATGAAATGGTGGAAAATTGTCTCACGGTAGGATATTACAGCAGGTTGTTTATTTAATCGTTACGTAGTTGGCAACGCTTATGTGGCCGACAGAACGCGTGAAAAGGGAATGAGAACTAGAAGTACATGTCAGTTTTCATAAGTCATTAGAAAATACTGAAGAAAAACAGAGACTGCTTCGTATATTCACAATCAATACTGAGGTTGTATACAAAAGAAAATAATACTGATCCCATTATAAGTGAAAAGAAATAGATTTTTAACTAGTTGGTATATTGGGAACTTGGGAATAAGTGGTTGCAAATAAACTACTGAAAATAATTTTCTTCGGTAAAATATTAAATGTTCGCATTCGTACATTTGCGTATATTTTAAAAATATACAATACGAAAATATTCTGCTAGGAGCATTTATGAATTAAAAAATGTGTTAGATATTATTTGCGAATTAGGTAGATAATTTTCTAAAATATGATAAATGAATGCATATTAAAAACTGGGATTTTAGTGAATTGCTAATTAAGATACGTACATATGTATGCATGTATAAAAGAACACCCAAGTGCATATGCATTGTGCATATGTAAAAATATACACAATATTCTAATATATATGTACGTATATATATTATCATATATGCATTTTATATTATAAAGAAATGTGTGATAGTTAATGAATTTAATAAGTGTGAGAGTAAGGCTATTGGTTTTCCACTCTCACAATGCCGGTGTTAAGACCACTACTGCTCTTCATTTGTGCCTATATGGTTTAAGAGGAACTTAAGTAATAGTGTGTGTTTAAATTTAGTTTAGTTAAAAATGTTATGAAAAAATTAAGGGAAATAGTTTCTGAAATACATGAATGCAAGTTAGTTTCCTATTAAGAAAATTTCCTTTCTTAATATCAAAAATTACTTTGTTTAATGCAAATACAATTATTTATGATTATATGCAAAACAGAAGGAATGCTTATAATATTAATTTATTAACATTTGCTAAATATATAAATAGAAAAAATGCCAAGATCAAGCGGAAATCCACGCTGCAAGTGCTGCGATGAAGTTATGGAAGAGCTTTTGACCATGCGTCAATCTTTTGAGAAACTTTTCCACCGATTAACAAAACAAATTGTAGATTTGAGGCGCGAGGTTACTGAAGGTTTAGGCTCTGCCTCCAGTGGCACAGCTTTGAAAAGGGAAAGCAGTTGTAGTCCGACGATATCCTCACCGCCGTCGAAATTTAAGCGATATGATAACAGTGAAAGTGAGACTGAATGTATCAAATTGAAAAACGACAAAAAGTCCTCCAGATCGAAAAATTTGCAGAGGAATAAAGATGAGCTTAAGGATCCCGTCGAGGTTAAAACTGTTAACAAAGTTAGTCGTCCTATATTGGACTTTTTTAACATTCAAGCTCCAGTCATGCCTACGCAGCCTTTCAAAACCGCGCAACAGTTTGAGGATTGGAATGCTATTTTCAAAGAAGATGAAGATCAGTGTGATCAATTGGTGTGTGGTTGCATTTTCACTCAAAGCAATTATGTTTATACTTAGTAAAAATAACTTTACAGAGGGTTGAACTACTCCAAGGGCATTTTGATGAACCAGATAAATATATCAAACATATATGGCGTAGTATTTTCAAAAACGAAGCTGCTGAGTGTTACTCCTACAGGGGTAACGGTCGCTGCAAAAAACGGGCCATTAAAAATTATATATTTACAGATATTTTCCGAGGTATTTATATAAAATGCTATTCATTGATGTTATGATCCCAAAGGGTGCTCCTTTTTCTGTAGAATGCTTCCTTCAGCGTTTCCATCACATGGATGCGGTCTTTTTCATGGAACGTACAATGCTCTTTTTTAACTACGTTCACAATCATATGAGAAAAAATTTACGCAATCAGCAAAAACGGCTTGAAATTACAAAAGCTAATAAGCAAACCGAAGAACCCATGGAAAACGAAGCAACAATGCAAGAAGAGCAAAGCTTCAATGGATATGAAGGAACGATGTTGCAATAGTAAATAAGGATCTGTATTGCAATTTTGATAAGATTATAATAACGCGAGATATATGTATATAGAACTCAGAACTTACAAAGATATAAATATATTTTACATTATCATAAATGTATACATGTATGTGGATAGTTTTTATTACATTTTCGTAATATCTTCAAGATTTCGATAAATAAAAATTATTAAAAGGTAAAAAATATAACACAACTTGTATTTTTTTGTTTTTTAACGTAGTGGGTTTGTACAATATAAACGGTTATACTTATCATTGTTTTCATTTGAATATCCTTACGAAAAAGCGACACGCGCTCCAGAAATTCACACTTTTATGTATGAGACAGTGCCGAAGCAGATGCTTTGCTCTCTCGTTTACTCACAGCGCGGTAAAAAATAGCATATCAGCTGTCCGTTTAAGGTTGCACGCGCCAATTCTGAATTTTCCACCCCTGAGTGGTACCTTTTGAAGTCCTTTCGAGTCATATTAATAGACGTATACATTCCCAAAGCTGAGTGTCAGTATGCATATATTGATGTGTGTTTGTAGCAGATGGTGTATGCCATAAGGGACGCATGCAAAATAAGGGAGAGTGCGCTTTGTGTGGCTGGCTCAGGATAAAGCATATGTTGTGGCAAAAGGACTCGTCAAACACACTTGTACAAACACTAGGTTTGTGTAGATTTTTTCGAGCGCACGCTCACAAAATGTTATTGAATTTTCCCAACTTCATGAAGGATATGCGTAGACTAAAACAGTTGGCTTTTTATCCTTGTGCCGTAGTGTGACATTCTTGTGCGAACGGAACGAAAAAAAAATGAATTCAGAGCGAATACGGTACTAAAACTATTTTGAAGTGATAAAAAAATATTCAAAATGAAACTGTAATATTTATTTCTTAATTAAAATTGCACTTTTAGAACGCGTAAACGTTTATTTGAGTCGGCTTGGCCGGGTGCGAAATTTTGGAGGGGCACTAGTACGACTCCCATTTCATCCTACATTTCATATCCTGCGGTGAGTTTTTTTTTTTTTTTACACAAAAAGTTATTATTATTATTATTATTATTATTATTATTATTATTATTATTATTGAGTGACTTTAATGTTGCATTCAAGTATTCCCACTTTCTGAGCTAAACAAAATATGATTGTCGTGACATATGTATGTATGTATGTATGTCTTCAATTTTCTTTCAGAGTTTTCCACACTTAGTGAATTATCGAGTTTTGTATAACCTACAAAAACAAAATACAACAATAACAAATGATGTATAACCGTGATTTGTGTATAAAATGTTATGTGTATGTTTGTGTCTGTGTAATTAACTATATGTGCAATACTGTCGTGTTAATAAACACATTCGAAAATACTCACTTAGCGATGTATCCATAACAGATTCCCGATTTATTATCTGCACAAGGCATTATCAAAAAAATCCGGAAAATGTTACACGCTCGGCACGTTAGGAATAAATGTTACGTGTGTGTGTGTTGTACTTGTGAGTTGCCGTTTATTGTCCGCTCGCAAATTAGGAAGTAAATTTATTAAAACTAAATAAATCGAAAAAGAGTGAAAACAAAGAACGGGAAAAATATTCTGTTGTGTCCGCTGTTATTCCTATACGCGGCAGCTTTTCGTGATTTTTCTTCCTGCAAAGCTTGAGCCAAAATATCTGACAAGGAAGTCAACTGGTTTGGAATAACCAAAATCAATTTAGCTCAACTTTTTAAATGCTTACTGTTTTTTATACCTCGAAGACACTTTAAAGTACTTACATATAAGTATAAATGATCACCGTTGCGAGCTGAGTCAATGTACATCAGTTTTCCTGCCCCTCTAGTGACGAACTAGACCATTAGTTGACAGATCGATATGCAATTTTGCACATGTCTTTTTGACTTCAAGAAGCTGTTAACGGGCCGGAACCGCTGATATCGAATCATTATAGGTCATTGCTGCCATACAAACTTATCAATCAAAATAAGATCCTTGTACGAAACACTTTTTTATTTGACAAGATATCTCGAGGTAATTTGACATGGACTGTTTCCAAGGTCGAACAAATTGTTCAGATCGGACAACAATGGTGTCTTTGAAAATTCATTTAGATAAAAAATAAACACAACTATACATACATACAAATAAGCCGAGTTTAATATTTGCAAGAACAATAGTGCATCCGCTATAATATCGAAAGCACCCTTTAGGTTTGAAATTACTATGAACAAAGGTGTTTTTGTAGTGATACAATAAAAAGTCTGCTTAAAAGACCATTCGAGGGCACTCCGTAACCTTGACCGAAGTGTTCCGTTAAAGTGACTGTTTTGACAGGTTAGATGCTGCTGACAAGAAATGTAAGATCTAAATTTAGAGCTCATTGAACATTGCAGTTTGTTGACCTATATGTATATGCTTAAATTTTGTAAATCACTACCGCGGCCTAAGCAAGATGAGAAAGGAAGGTGATGTGTAATATATTAACCTACAGCTGCGGTCAAAATAAAAGGAGCAAAAAAAGTCAAAGTCCACCGTTTTGCGGCAAATACAGCGAAAAGAGCTCATTCAGCTACGATTATTAAAAATGCCTACTTGCTTGGAGTTGTGTCTTTGTAAACAGTCTTATTTATATTTAACCAGCTGATGTTAAGGTATATGATTTCCGTCCACCACCATAGAATTAAAGTAATAAAACATTAGGTTCTGCTATTATTATGACCGTAGCTGTACCTCTGAATATAAATATTTGTATACATATGTATGTATCTATATAAATAGGTGAATCATTAAGTGTGAACGTATGTATATACATACATGCATATGTTATGAAGTGTGCAAGGTCCAATATTGCCTTTGGAGCTATAATGTCCATTTCTCGCCTACACACGACAGAGAGATGCAGCCATCATATATAAAAATGTATGTCAGCGCAAGTACTACATACATACATATATGTACATATAAGACACAATTTTCTGGTCATTGAGACCTATTCCTATGAATTCATGCGGCGCTACGCTGAGGGCGGTTATGAAAGAAAGCTGAAAGATATTTCTTAGCCATTTGGCCGAAAGGTGGCGTGTCTGCTTTGTTTCTCTCTTGTAACTGGGAAGAGCGGCGACGGCAATGCAGGAGCATAGACCTTGACCATGATTTTGCGTTCTCATATTTAATTTTTTTTAAATTTGAATATTTGCATATAAAGACACACATTTTATTTAAATTGTACATATGTATACTAACAGTTTATTCTAGTTAATCCTACTTGTGTGGAATTCCTATTCCATACTATCGACGGAATTTGTAAGGTTACAATGTTACACACTGATTTTTTTTAATATTGTAACAAAAAAAAAAAAAAGGTTTTGAGATCTTGAATTCAATTGATGTCATCTCAAATGTTTTTAGGTAGAAAATGGATATAATGTTTTAATTACTAAGTAGAAAAATAAATTATAGTAGAAAGTATCCGGAATTTTGGAAAAAATACAGTTTAGAGGTTGTCCTGAAATCCCAGATTACCTACATATGTACATAGTATTTGATGAAATTAGTCCCGGACTCGATTCGTCAATAAAATCGGTAACATCATTTTTATCGAGAATCAAAACGTTTGTGTGGGCGGTGCTTCTCACAGGTTTTGAAATACAACTTTCATCACAAAACTCTTCTCTTTCCTGCACTTATATTTACGATGGTAGACACGAAAAGAATTATGTCAAAAATCGTTGAGTTAGTCAAAGAAAAGTAGCGAGGGCTCTCAATATGCATATAGTACATTAAAGATCGACATGAACCATTTTATTTTGAAGCCGAACTCGTACTAACACAATCGTTGAGTAAATGCCATAAAAGAGCTGCTTGCAACCCAATTCAAATATCATAAGTGCCTTAAATCGGAACTTCTGAAGGGTACCAAAGGCAATTCGGGTCAAAGCTCATAATAAACATAAAAGTTTTATTCATTATAATAATTTTTACATGACGAAGACGAATGATATTTGAGAAATGGAAATATGCTTTTCTTCATATTCCCAATTTGATGAGATATTCTTGTACGCGTGTGTGTGTGTATAAAAAATATTATTTCATATTATTTGTGTTTTGTTGTTGTTTTGCAAAAATAAAAATTTGCGATGATTTGTTGCATGCTTACACACACACCTACGTAAATTAATACTCTTTGTTTACTTTTCTTAATAAAATTCGCATTTAATTTCGTGTGTTTCGGCCGAAAACTGCGTGCTGGCCGAAGAACGACGGAATTTGTTTGAAATGTCGTCGTAACTCTCTGTTTATAGGGTAAATTCTTACGGCAATTTGCGTATAAACTTAAATACGTAGCAGTCGATTGCATTGTAGATTAATGTACATATGTATTTACAAATACATATACCTATACATACATATGTACATATGAAATTCCGCTTGCTGGTATTCACCTTTACAATAAAATGCATGTCTGCTGCTTTACCTTTACAGAAATTCGATGAAGTCGATGGGCAATCGGTTACACCTCTCACCATGGCGGCCATGATGGGCAATGTGACGTTCGTGAAGACGCTGCTCACGCAGTTCGACATCGATTTGGAGCGCGAGTGCAACGTCGTCTTCGATGGGCTGCTGGTGTATGGCGCAACCGCGCTCTGGGTCGCCGCGGGCATGGGCCACATGCAAGTGGTGAAGATGTTAGTGCAGCGCGGTGCCGACGTTAATCACAACACAAAGGCACAATCGTCACCACTTCGTGCCGCCTGCTATGAAGGTGAGTTGACCACACCAAATATTTATATTATAGCGTTTATTATACATTTTAACGCTGCCACCTTTTCAGGACGCTTGGATATCGTTAAATATCTCATTGAACATGGCGCCGATGTGAACTTGGCCAACACCTACAACAACACATCTATTATGATTGCTGCCTACAAGGGACACGCCCATGTTGTGGACACACTGCTGAAGAACGGCGCTAATCCGAATGAGCAAGCGCTTTGTGGCGCCACCGCTCTGCATTACGCCGCTGAGTGCGGCCACCTGGACGTGTGCCGCCTGTTGCTCGACCACGGCGCTCGCATGCAAAAGAACGAGCACGGACTGACGCCAGTTCTGCAAGCGGCCGAACGGACACACGAAGCGGTAGTGGAAATGTTCATATCACGACCGGGACTAATGACCAAAGAGGAGGTGTGTATGCGCTCACGCAAAATTGTTGGTTAGTGTACAATTAGTCATGTCATGTCTTAATTTGTCGTCACAGACAATAACGGCAATCGAGTTGATGGGTGCCTCATTTGCCAACGATAAGGACAATTACAACGTCACGAAAGCGTATCAGCACATGATGCGTGCTATGGAAATGCGCTATGAGGACGAACAGAAGGTGATACGAAAGCGCGTCATGGCGCCGGTGCCGGCCTATGACGATTGGTTCGAAACGGAGAACATACCAGAGCTACAGGCTATACGACTGAATCATCATTCGATACATATGGAGGCGTTGACGATACGAGAGCGCATTTTGGGCAAACACTATCCGGATCTGCCGCAGCCGATCGTGTATCGTGGCGCTGTAATGGCCGATCAAGGACGCTTTGCACAGTGCCAAGTGCTCTGGAATTATGCTATCGATCTGCGAATGATCAACAATGTAAGTCCTCACATATCGGCTGCAATCTATTTACATACCTAAATTGCATGTATTTCTAGGTTTCTGTGGAACGCGACTTGCTGCGCTTTGCTCAGCTATTCTCACAAATTTTGCGCTTGGAGAAACAAACATTGGATCTTTCGCTGGTTTTGTCTGTGTTGGTGAAGTGTCAGCAGGAAATAGAAAATAATAAATACAAAATAGCGCATCCGGGACCGAAGGATGTGCCGCAGATGTTGGCGGTAAAAGCTCAATCTATCCCTCACTCTAACTCTCCTCATCTCTCTCTCACTCTCATTTCCTTGTAATGCAAAAATCTCTTTTTCGGTTTTAGGATCAAAACGAACAGAATGTCGTCACTGCCCTCTACCTCATCAAGATCATCACGAAACTGTTGGCGCACACTAATATCGACATAGAACGAAATCAAATCGAACAATTATACTCAACGATATTGAAATTCATTAAATGCGATACTCGCCTGGCAGACGGCCAGACTCTATTACATTTAGCTGTGAATGGCGTAACGCCGGTTGATGATTTCTACACAAGTGATATATGCCGGTAACTGCCACACACTGCCAAATTCATCTCCAATTATATGTAATTAAAATGTTCTGTATATTCTGCTAGCTTCCCTTGCTTTCGCACTGCATTGTTGCTGGTCCATGTTGGCGCCTCCGTTACAGCTGTAGACCGTGATCGCAACACACCCCTGCATACGCTCGTCTCAAGTGTAAGTTTTACCAACTATTTGCCATTCTCTGAAGTGTGTACAAACTATTTTCTACACAAATTTCAGATCCAGTCCCCACGCGACAATCCTCACGTACTAGTGCAGGCCGAAAAGATTGTGAAGCTCTTTGTGGACGCCGGCGCACACTTGGACGCGGTGAACGCGAATGGCTTGACGCCAGCAAGAGTCGGTAATGCAGGTAAACAAGCGTGTGCAATGCGAAATATATCAAACTGAAATTAATGCTCTTGCCTAATTATTGCAGCTGGCATTAGTAATCTGATTCTAAGCTACCAGAATTCGTTAACCTCCCTGAAATGCATCGCCTCACGTTGCATTGCCTTCCACAAGCTCAAATATCAGGGTTTCATACCGAAGGCTTTGGAAGCCTTCATACAAATGCACAGCGCCGAAAAGTTTTGTGCGTAAACGCGTTGCCATTTTTGATTTGCCGAGAGTTGTGTTGCCTAGCGTGAGCGGCGTGTGGCGGTGGAAACGTGCGGCCCGATATTACACTATCAACTTCCTTTCTGTATATTGTAATTTTGTATATTTGAGATCGAATATTTATTTTAGTTATTAAAAATGATAGGCGCTAGTTAGCTAACAAACAATAACGGTATTGAACGACGAGTACGCAATACATTTTTAATAGCCAATTGAATTGAATTGAATTTCATGCTTAGGAAGCTATGAGATATCTAATATGTATTTGATATTATTGTGGTACAAAACTTGTTTGCCAAAAATAAGTTTTTAAATAAATTTTGTTTGAGACAATGCAACCAAATATTGTACATTAAAAATGTGGACTGAAAAGTTTAATTGTAAATACATGCATACACAAATACTAATTAAAAAACGATATAAAGCGAAGTCTCCAAATGGACACGACTTAAGTCTCCTAGTGGATAAAGATGATAAAAATAAATAAAAAAAATATTTTTCAAGCGATAGTCACTCTTTCATTTACATGCATTTCGCTCGCTAAGTTGATACCAGTGTTTGGTACTGACATAGGTTAGGGTTGATCCAAATTCGTTGCGTCCCACTTAGACAGAAATTAATCCTTTCTGTTCACCAAAAACTCTTAAAGGGTGTAACAACAGAACCTTATCGATCGACGGCGCGTTTGTTTGGTCCTAAAGTGTGTATGGAAAATTTTATATACATATTAACTTGCATTAAAAATTCGGAATTTTTGTAAAATAACCTCAAAATAAATCGTGGCGAAAATTTCAAATTTTGAAATTGATGTTAACTCCCCTTCTTCGCACCCTTTATACTCAACGCTGCAATTAAAAAACGAGATCACGTAAAGCGGCTCTTAGAGGGATCAATAGCGGCTTCATAACCATTTATTATATATATTTATACCACGTTTGACATTTATAAAAATTAAACTTGTATTATATTAAGTATAAAATCACAGCTGAAGGTTCTATGTACAGGCATGTGCACATATGTGTACGTATGTATGTATATGCAGGCACATGCACCACTCGTTCCAGGTACGCACCACACTCAGCGGCAACCCACAAGTCTGTCGGTTGTACACTTTGTCCGCCAGTGCAAGCGAAACCGGAGGGGAGGGCAGCGCGGCGGACGAGTGGCGCTTAAATATTCGCGTCGCTCACTTTGCTCACGCTTTGGTGTACTTTAGGATACACCTCCGGTTGGCGCATAACTTCCTCATACGAAGGCGGTGGCGCTGTAATAGAGAAAGTTGAGAATAATAAAGTTTGTCTTTTGTTCTTTGCTACTTTTGTTTGCTTTACTTTCCACGCGTGAGTTAACTTGTGTTTGTGCGTGTTGTGTGGAATTATCTGTAAATGCATACTTTTAGGCGTCGTGCCTTGTTCGAGCAAGTTTTCATAATTACCATTGATGATGTACTCCTCGTCGTGCATATACGCCGGATTCACAACCGCATCTGTGGGATATGTGGTTTCTATGGTGCGCTCGTCGGGCAGCGCTGAGCGTTGCGAGCGATTCGAATGCCTGCGCAAGCTGTTACTCTGCTGATGATATGAGTCCAAAAATTGTTCTTCGTTATCCATTTCGTCTGGTGGCAATTCTATGATGTGCACCGAGGGACGACGACCTAGCAAATATTTGGAGGAAACAAGTCATTAGAGCAGCATTAAGCGGGTTTGTAGATGATACTTTAATGTGAACCGTTTAGGTTCCACTCACCCGCCGCTATTGCGTCCGTGTAGTGCTCGGTGAAGGCGAGATGTGGTGTGATCGACTTTTTGCACTTGAGAAACAACACAATCAGTATCCAGCCGAGTATCAAGAAGAGATACACGAAACCCAGCATACTCATAGAACAGCAATGTGTGTGACAAACACTTTCACTGGTCTTTCTATATATTTCAAAAACACTTTTTATGCTACTTTTCTGAGATTTGCTTGCCCATCGGCACAAAATGAATATCGCTATTTAAGTGTGCGCTAATCCACCGAAACTCGAAATGGTCGCCCACAGAGCCATAGAGTTCGGGCGGTTTGTTGGTGATTTTTAATGGCCACCAGTCAAAATTATTAAGTGAAAATCGATAATTGGCAAAGTTATTTGGCGCGCGCGACATGCAGCGACATTGTTGTGGCTACGCTAGTATCGTGACACGAACTGAGCTGACCACGCTGCCGTACGCAAGGATATTTGGCTTGGTCAGCGCCTCCCGAAGCGCCGCGACGGTCGAGCGCTACTCGCGCTAGCTGCCATAGTCACTAGCTAGGCTACGCTGATAGCCTTGTGTGGCCACAACAATAAAAAATGCGAAGAAAAATTAAACAAATAACTGTACAAACGCACACACACGCATACACCAACAAATGCACGTGGGCTTATGCTTATGTCAATGGTTCCTTCAGCCAAATGTGGGAGTGCTGCTTACATACTCTTTATATTTTATATATTTATATATATATGTATATGTATGTGTGTAAGTTGGTGGAAATGTCCATAATTGCGTGCGACATGTGAAGTGCCGCTAATCGCATTTAAATGCTGCTCGTTTATGTGTGTGTGTATTACGCCAATCGCGCGGCACGAGGATAGCCTGCTTGGTTTCCTTGAAATGAGCGCACCCACAAACTGACAAACCCACCCATGAGCATATGAGCATATGAGCATTGGCTTGGCTTTCCCAGACATTTGCATTTACATTTTTAAAATTAGCAAATTACCTTTGAAATGGAAATTGAACTCGGCGCAATGAGGGCACTTTCACTTTTCATTTCTTTACCACACAGAATAAATGAATACTTGTGTATGTATGTATATGTGTCAGTTGAGTTAAAATTTTAGCGCAATTTAATAGTTAAAATTTCGAAGTAGTTCGCTTGGTCTCGTAGAAGCGAATTTAATATATGTATGTACGAGTAATGCCTGTTGAGAAATCAAGGTGTTGGCTTTGTAGGAGGAGGAACTGAAAGCAGACAAAAGCCAAAAAGCGTTCTAGTAGCTCACGATATCCAAGTTTCTTATTGAGCAATCAAACATGAAAAAAAGTTGTCAGTTGGAGATAATTTCCTGACGCAAGCGTCATAAAGAAGGCATGAAAGGGTTTACTCCCCTTCGAATTTTGCTTATAAAATTCAACAGTTCGAAAATAGTATACGCCCCTGCAGAGTGGGCATAATTTATTTAATATCATAACAATTTGTGAAACGATCAAATGTGCCGTCACAGAATTATTTTTGGCTTCTTATCGCGCCTACTTTACCCTGGCAAAATGATGATGCCGCTATGCTATGACGTCACCAGTTTTGGTTACTTTCGTAATGCTTGGAGGACCGTCCTACACATGCCGTATGCACACCTACTTATTCCAAATTCATTTAGCGGGTGATCCAAGTTAAGGTACTTTTTTACAACGTTTACAAGTCATTCAACTTTATTACGAAAATTCAAGTTCTGTAAAGAATGTGTTTCGCGCGCTTCGATCAACTTATGGTCAACATAATCGGCATACTGAGCGTATTCGTTACGAGATAATTTCCTATCGAATAGACTACGTTCAGCACGCAGTGAAGAAAATATACCAGCCGTAGCTGTGAGTCTGCACTGAAGAATCGATTCGGCACCGTTTGCAGCAACTCGGCCTGATGTATGGAACGACTTTTTCACATTTTACGACGAGATTTTAAATTTAAATCGTAAAAAATAAGGCTTACACAAAAAAAGAAGCTGCTCGACCCTCCCAAGAGATCATTTTTTGCTCTTGAAGATCCGACGCTTCCAAGCCAAATTTTGTTCAGCGATGAGGCTCATTTCTGGCTGAATGGGTATGTAAACAAGCCAAATTGCCGCATTTGGGACGAAGAGCAACCTAAAGAGCTGCCATTTCATCCAGAAAAAACAACGGTTTGGTGTGGTTTGTGAGCCTATGGAATTATCGGACCATATTTCTCCATTTGAAAGAGATAATCTTAAAAAAATAAATAACAGAAATGTTCTTTCGAATGATAATAAAGATTCCTCATTAAACTTGAAGTTTCTGTGTTTTTCCTTTAAGAAAGAAAGGAACCTCGAAATGGATCACCCTTTATATACACAGACAAGTACTTTAGAACAAAGGCCAATGCATTTAGGCAATTGTTACGTCCAGTGAAGAGAAAAACAAAATAAAGAAAATATATATTATTTATCAGTAAATTGGGTCAGAGGGCACTCATACTATACCTCCCCTGACCCCGATGTCCTTTGCTTGCTTTAATTCTCAATTCTTTTCTGCGCTGTTAAATATTCAAACGTCACATCCTAGCATCAAAGAAATAGAGCAATACCTGTGAAAAATGTCAAAAAGATAAACATGCATTAGAGTATTAATTATAGACATTAACGGTACTTTGCGAATATCACATTTGACGTATGTAGCCCTTTTTAGTGTATAAAAGTCTCTTGCTTTGTACATATGTGTCGAAGTATATCTGTGGTTATACATTTCTGTTCTCTTGATGGCAGACAATATTTTTTAATAAAGAGGAGAAATGAAAATGGCATAGTGGTGCATTATTACCGTTATATAATGAATACTTAATATTTGCAACTAATTACAATATATTGTAAAAATATGACAGTACCCTTTTTCATCGGGTCTTTCCAACATTCCAACGGAGTGGAGGTCTTCCTTTGCTTCCGTCGGTGGGTACTGCGTCGAATACTCTCAGAGCTGGAGTGTTTTCATCCATTCGGTGACCTAGGTAGCGTAGGCGCTGTCTTTTAATTCGCAGAACTATGCCAATGTCTTCGTATATCTCATAGAGCTCATCATTCCATCGAATATGAATTCTTCTACAGAACCTTTGTCTCGAAAACTCGTAACGCCGACTCATCAGATGTCGTCATCGTCCATGTCTCAGCACCATGTAGGAGGACTGGAATAATGAGTGACTTATAAAGTTTGGTTTGTTATCTTCGACTTCAAAGGAATATCTGCTAACAGTGACGTGGGAGCCTAGGCGTGAGTGCGATGACTGTTTGTTTGCTGACAGGAGATATTTGGCTTGCCATCGTTCTCTAAATTCAGACATAGCGGAATAAAGGCAGCTCCTTTTCGTGCCGTCAAAAGCAGCTTTAAAATCGGCGAAAAGATATTTGGTCAGTTGTAGATTTTCCAGGCCTAAAGCCACACTGATAAGGTCTAATCAGTTTGTTGACAAGGGTTTTAATCTTTCACACAGTACGCTCGATGGAGATGCTATAGATGCGATGTTGAGGACGCTTATCCCACGTTGGTTGTGGGATTTCCTTTTCTGTGGGTTGGGCAGAGTACACTTAAATCCTATCGTCGGGCATGGTTTCGTCCGACCATATTCTACAAAGAAGCTAATGGATGCTCCTTATCAGTTCTGCGCGACCGTATTTGTTGCTCTTCAGTGCTTCTGATCACCTAAAAGTTTGCTTACCCTTCGAAGCTATTTTTGAACTCAGTTAAAGTGCGAATCAATATAGCATATACTATACATATAGTATATACATACATATATCTTTCCATTGTATTTATGAAAGTTGTTGTTCGATTTGGCACTTGTGTCACTTCGTCTATACTAGACAAGAATTGTTTCTATGCTCTAGAACTAGAACTACAGAATTTGTAATAAATACTACTTTTCTATCAAAGACATTTAAGTATAATAAATTGGTTTGAGGTCCGAATCTTTAAAGATCATGTACGAAAGCAGTCTCCTGCACAATTTTTAAATTAACCATAAGTTTCAAAGTGTCCTTAAAGAGCCAATCGGAAGTTTGATAATAATAAAAAACATTCCCTGCACTTTTACGACTATTTTCATTTCACTTTAATATTTGCACTTTAAAATGATGCGATGACTAGCAAATGACGTGCGTTTATAAACTAATCATGCCGACGGCGTAGGCATTCCGCGGGACTTCCCATTACCGCTATTTTGAATAGGTGAGAAAACTAAATTCTTTTGTGTATCAAATAAAAAAAAATCCGTTTGTCTGAAACAAATAATAATTATGTATGTATTCGCCGAATGGGGTTTCGCGCGAAATTTAAGTTAAAAAGTCTTACTGTTTTTTGCCCACAGTACGTTTTTTTACATTTAAAGCGATTAATAATCACGCTTGCGACAATTTCATGAATTTATTATGGCAATTGGGCAAAGTTACGCACATAAATAATATTAGTGAATGAATATATTACTAATGTACATGTACCGCTATTTGCAACGCTGTAAGGGTCGTCAAATTATGATTTTAAATGCTGCTCTGGGGAAAGTAAAAATATAATATGAATTAGGACGTCTATGATTTTCATCGAAGCATGATAAAGAGAACTTTGAAACCTGATTCTTGAAGGTTCTCGCAGGATCTAAGCAAACCCTATCTGACCACTGAAATATCTATTGTAGGTTAACTGGATGGCATCATAAAGCCTACTTATCAGAAAATTGGAGATAAGAGAAGTCCTCTCGATATCAAACCTTGAGTCCTACTAAAATATCATAACCAATCTGAGAGACATATCACTATGATCATACAAAAATTCTTAAACTATTCTTCAAAATCTATGCCGTCCCCCTCAAAGTAATCCCCTTGGCCACAATACACCTCTGTTAACGTTTTTCCAATCCTCGAAACAGTTGTTAAAAGCAATTCTTCGAATAGCCTTCAATGCGCGTAGCGACACAAATTTAATGACTTAAATTGGCTCAAAACGGTGTCTCTGAAGCGATTGTTTGAGTTCGCTGAATAGCCAGAAGTCATACGGAGCTAAATCAATCAAATACGGTGGTTGCGGCAAGATATTGATTGAAAATTTGACGTAAAACTCACGATAAATAAATACAGTATTCGTGTGGCATTATCGTATTGCAAAAACCGAGAGTTGTCGGCCAATATTTCCGGCCTCTTTTTACGAATAGCTTCGCGCAAAAGACGCACAACACTCAAATAGTATTCTTTTTGACAGTTTGGCCGGTCGGAAGAAATTCGGAGTGCACCACACCTCAATAATCGAAGAAAACTGGCAACATAACCTTAAGTTTTGACGTGGTTTTTTCGGCGTCGGCTCACCTTTGCCACGATATTCGGCCAATTGATCGTCTGTTTGCGGGTTTTAAGCATATATCCAGGACTCATCGCTAGTATAATATGTTTCATGACATCCTGATATTCGGAACGCATTGGTTCACAGACGTTAACGCGGTGCTGTTTTTCGAAAAAATTTAGTATTTTTGAAGTCAATCGTGCTTTCAATTTTATTATGCCCAAATGATCTTTCAAAATGGTTTTTACTGATCCTTTCGATATTCCAACGATGCCAGTACGATCTCTGACTGTTAATTGTCAATTCTCAAGCTCCAATTCATTTATTTTATTGACGTGTTGATCAGCAGATGATGTTGCTGGCCGTTCTGGACGTGGTTCCTCGTCAAGGCGTGAGTGACATCTCCACGACAAATGATCCGATAGCTATCAAATTTTCAGCATGCTCTGCGTGTAGTTCTCTATACAAAGACATATAAGAGGTGCTGCGCTAAATTATTTATTTTTTTTTTTCAATTAATTAAAGAAATATATAATTTTATACATGTATTCTTTTTATAGAATTATTTGCTTTTCTTTATGCCTTCGAAATTAGTTCGAGTTCAAAATGATAGTAATGTAACCAATTGGCCAGGAATACCTTCTAATGACCTTTTAATGTCATCATAATTTTTATATATTTTGAAATAAATGCTCACGCTTCGCTTTTGATAAATAAATATTTTCATTTATTCAAACAATTAGTGGAAGTGTGTTAATAAATTAGTTAATATATTTATATGCATACGTATGAATGAGTATGTGCTAATTAAATAAACAAAATTACATCGGAAACATTTAGTTTAAAGAGTTATGAGCGTGAGAGGCTAACTTAGGACTTAAACAACTAAAAAATTAGAGTGTGAGTACAGGAAAGGACTATCAACTATGGCACAAGGAATCGAAAAATGCACAATATATAATTATTCTGAGCAGGTCTACTGTGCTCTTTAGCCAGGAGAGGACCTAACCTAGAAAAGTGAAAAACGAATGCACTTACAGCTACAAGATTACTATAAAAGAGGAATTAACAATTTGTTTATATTTGGCTTAGGCGCTATAGTGTTAACTTTACAACTAGAAAATCGTTTGAAAATGAAAAAAACCGTACTTTAATGCATTGGTACAAAGATTGTACTATCACAAGAGTTGCTGATCCTTCACTACACTAGGCAGCAGCAACTCACAATATTTTCGGCTCCACAGGCATATACCATGTGTATGTATGTACAAAAGTATATCCATATAAAATATATTTCATAGGGACCGAATCCACTCGATGACCAAATTGGTGGTGAGAGTTGAGTGTACTATGATGAAACATCGGGGTTCTTCAAAGACTGGTCGTGGCCTGCAACTTTAAATAGCGCGTGCCATTTTCAGCATCAGCTAGGCGCGCTATATGCTCCGAGGCGGCATAGCAGGTGGTCGCAGTCGGTGTGCTCGGACGGCTGTTGCTTGAACCTTGTCGTATGCGTGTGGCGCCCCATATAAGTACCACCACCGACGTTACGAGTATACCAACGCCCAAGCCAGGCAGGAAACTCTTATTCAGCGAATCCAGGAAGCTATATGTATGCTGCGGTGTAGTTTGTTGTGACTGACTTGCCTCTTCGTATATGGCATTGTGATTTCGTTTAGAGTTTGTGAAATTCTCATCCATTTTATGCGCGACAATGGGTGCAAAACTGGTTTCGCTGTCGCGATATGAGGGCAGCTCAGTTCGGTAAGGACGCCTTTGGTACTGTCGTACTTCTGGCACCGAGCCCGGGCTGCTAAGTTGTAGTTTTGTAATGTTGGAGCAGCCTACATTCAGATCAGCGTCGTGGTTTTGCTCCTGCACCATAACGAGGCAAAAACGGTAACTGTACGGAGTAGAAAATTGCTTTTAGTTAACGTATTGTCATCCTTATTTGAGTGCTAATTACCTTTCTCCGATTTCCAAGGAAGAGCTATCCGGTACTATAACACTGACAGTGTTCTGACCATTCAGCACCTTGCTCTCACAATGGATCTGCAAAAAACAACATTGTGTTTCTGATCAGTACACGTATTTTTAACGAAATATTATAGATCCGACTTATTGAATTTAGAAAAAGTGTTAGTAATCTTGGGGAATATGTACAGATTTTCCAAGGATAAGGGGTTACCAGCTTTTTTCAATGCAACTGGCTCAATAATACAGAGAAGTTGCGTTTTGTGGGAACAAAGCTTAAATGATTTTATTTCTATTTATGAAACCGATTTCGAATGCGTTAATAAGTCTTGAGAGAGTTATTTAGTTATTAAATGTTATAGACATATACAGTTTTAACCTACCGGTGAGTTATCGATCAGTATTTCGTTGATATTCTCTTCTTTATAGACAAAGATGGCATCACACATATAGTCGTTCTTGCTCAGGTTAAGTATCCAGGTTAGTATCAGTCCGTAATCGGCTGAGAAATGCAGTTCGTGTAGTACAATCTGCAAAAGGAAAGACGTAAGCATATTTATGACGTATTTTGGCGACGGATCTCTCGTGACTTACCTCTTCGGATAGATCTTTAATGTGTGTGGTATGGTTTTGTCTCGTTATCGCTTCTAACTGCTCGATTATGTTGGCATTGTCCTTTTCCACATTGTCCATTTCGCAGTTTAAAGTTTCCAATGGCACTTGTATGAGCGGTGCGCCCTCCAGGCGAGGCGGCGTCACACAAGTGGCGCTTATTAAATCGCCCGCCTGTATTTTGGTCACCTGCAACCACTCGGCAAACGAGCGTATGGTGCAGTCACAGGACAAAGGATTGTCTTGCATGGAGAGGCTCTTCAATTCGCGTGCGCCATCCAAAGCATTTTTCGCAACGATTGAAATGTCATTGCCGGCTAAACGCAAGACTTGTAAGGAGGGTAACGGTGTGATCAGATCAGAGGTGAGAGCACGTAGAAAGTTATGTGTTAGATCGAGTGTTGTGAGGCGTGTCAGATGTTGTAGCGAGGCGCTTGAAATAGCAACAATGCCATTGAAACTGAGGTCCAGATTTTCTAAGGAACCCAGTCCGTAAAAGGCGTGATCTTGTAGCACGTCAATTTGATTATGACGCAACGAGAGACTAGAGAGGCCAGAAAAATTTTGCAAAGCTTTGTTCTGGATGCTCTTAATGAGATTACGATTTAACTCCAACGATTCGAGGCTACGCAAGCCGGGCAAGGTGGAGGCAGTTAGTGGACCATTCAGATTATTGGCGGAGAGATCAAGTTGTCTATTTGAAGAAAGTTATAACATTCAAGCGTATTTTATATTATTAGTGAGTAAAACTTACCGTAAGTTATAGCAAGCGGTTAGTGCCTTCAGGCTTGTTGGATAATCTCCCAGACGGTTGCCACCCAATTTCAATACTTCCAATTTCCTTAAATTCATAAAGGTACGTTGTGATATGCTGGATATTTGGTTATTGCTCAGCTCAAGATAGACGAGATTAGACAGTCCCGCAAAATCTGAAGTGCCCAAAGCTTTGATTTTGTTATTGGACAAATCTAAGCGCTCGAGTGCTGTTAGTGTGGATATCGAATTCCATGGAACACTTAAGAGCGCGTTTGCTGGTAGTCCTGCAAGGTGAAGGGATTTTATATAATCATAGTTAAATAGAAAGTAGAAGAAATAATAGATGGGTACTTACCTAAGGCTTGTAGAGGTCCTTTTATGCCCAAAAACGCCGATTTATGGACGCGCTTTATTTCGCCGGATGAAATTACCAAACCATACAGCGATATGCCTTCGAAAATCTTCGCATCACTCAAGAAGGTGACATTCCTCAAGGAACAATCCAGCAGCGAGATGGTATAGGGTGAAACCCTCAAATTGCTCGCAAGCACCTGTAGTAATTACAAATGTACAAATCTTGAGTCCGCTGAAATTTACAAAATATGCGCTCCTCTTACCGTTAATCCATGCAAATCGCCGGTACAGCGCAGTGTATGCGGCAGGTCACAACCGCATTCCAGGCTTCGCGAGCTCGTAACGTTCGGACACTTCCACTCTACACTTGGATCGTAAACGGGTATGGCGGATATTTCTCCCGCCTTTCGTCGCTTCGGCAAGCTCTTGTTGAACAGCTTTCCTGTCGTCTTTATGGCTGGCGGTGGATGCGGTATCATAGACGCCGGCGTGGGCTTCAAGGATGGAGCGCCACCAGCTAACATTATGGCATTGGACATGTCATCAGTGTTGCTGTGGTTCGCCATTGTTCTAGCGGGTGTCATATATGGGGAACTCTTCGTTAGCAGTGTGATTGTTGTTAGTGATGATGTCGGGTACATGGCTGGCGTGACGGTGGTTGTTGCTGTATCGACACGCAAATTATGCAAATCATTGCCCAACGCCGCACTGATTGAAGCGATGAAGATTAAAGTGAGCAATTGCTGTGAATGTGGGCTGGAATGGAATGAAGAAAAGAAAGCGTGGATGCATAAACATTAAAATACTTCCTTATTATATACATACTTATGTATGTGACTAATAACAAGGCATCATTAAGAGCGCATGTGACGCCGCAGTGACAAATAATTCATTCTGATGTGTGTATGTGTGTATGTTTGTGCCGCTTTTCTGGCGTGTGAACTCAATTACCGTAATCATAACAAATTTAGTCACATTTTGATTCAGTCACACATTTCTGAACTCATTTCTTCAACTAAGAAAATTATGTTAAACTAAAATGACTTGCTAAGTGTTTATTATGTCAGTAATAAGCTAGATAAGCTGGCGTCTATTAGCTTGTTAGCTCGAGTTTCCACACACACACATAATTTGTAATGATGATATGCATGTTCTTGGGAAATTCCGTATCTCACTCGAGTCTCCGAAATTTAGGCAATAATATTCGGCACAGAGTGAGGCTACCTGAGATCATATTTCACTTTACTATGTGTGCCTACGACTCGGTGTTGGCTGAAGGGACCGTAACATAATATAATGATCGAGCTCTGCTCGAGATAAAAATACCAAAAGTCTAGCAGGCTTGGATTTATTCATTCATTCATAGAATGTTCCTCCAGAAAAAACAAAATTGCTTGAATTTAGCGTAGAAATATGAACCAATCAAGCATACGTGTGCAATGGTAGTCGAAGCTGCGAAATATTTGTTTTACTACATTTTTCCATTCTCAATTTAGTCTTCCATTTCAGTAGTTTTACTTTCTAACTCAAATATTTCTAAACACTTATTAATAGAGATGAATGTCTATCCAACTGTGTTGCTTTCATTTTACCTTTGAACGATTTTTTTTTAATATTGAATCAATGACATGACATTTCAATATATAGAACGTATACAGGGTTTGTCCGGAAAAACTAGGACTGAGTCGATTTAAAAAAATGTATTGAACCAATCGTTACAATTCTTTAAAAACTTATAAAATAGGTTATTTCTGCGTCGATGCAGCGCTGCCGCCGCGATTTCCAAGCATTGAAAGCGTCACGGAAGGCATTCTCCGGAATTGCCTTGAGAGCCGAGGTGCATGCTGCTTGAATCCCCGCTGTCGTCTCGATGTGCTTACCTTTCATCGGTCTGTTCACGCAAGGAAACAAAAAAGTCCGCTGTAGGGCGGCTGCGAAAGCATTGGGACGCCGGCCTTGGTTAGGTAGCTGTTCACAAGAAAGGCGGTGTGAGCCATGGCGTTGTCGTGGTGCTACTTCCAATCGGCTGCAATGTCTCGTCGAACCCGATTGACCCTTCGTTTGAGTCTCTTGAGGAATTTCACGTAAAACTTGGCGTTGATGGTTTGTCCAGGAGGAACAAATTTATGGTGGGCGATGCCTTTGATGTCAAGAAATACAATGAGCATCGTTTTCACTTTGGATTTGCTCATTCTTCCCTTTTTTGGTCTTCACCAACGACATCTTCCCGGTCCTCCAAAAAGGCCTGGTGCTACCAAAACACACCACTTTTTGCTAAAACAACATCTGAGTAAACCTGCTTGATCATATCAAACGTCTCAGTCGCAGATTTACCGAGTTTCACACAGAATTTAATCGCGTACCTCTGTTTTAACGAACGCTGCATTTTCGGCAGGAACGTGTCGCACGAAAATGTTTGTCCTGACTCTCTAGGTGCTCGAAGACAACTGACCATCTGCTCGTTTCTTAGCTAGGAGCGCCCTCTACCGAATCCAGTCGGTGCGCTCCGAAAAGTAGAGTCGCGGCGGAAGAAAATCAATCCTATTACTTTCCGGAGAAACCCTGTATGAATAGTGAAGATATATGTGCGTTTAAGACGTAGAAATTCTCATGATTTTCCATTGCATTATGGTTTTTGGGTCAAGACGGAAAACGTCAACAATTTGACACATAAAAACAGAATGATTGTCAGATGCATAACAAACAGGCAAAATAGCTGCATTAGATGCAAACCAATTTGCCAATTAGTGACATTAAACCTGTCCTGACGGAAACTAGTCTCCATTATGCCGCATATTTTTTTACTTAGAAAGCTAATTTGTGTTAAAAAACAGTTTTTCTTGAAGAAATACGATCTGTCTTTACCATGGTTGATGCTATAACTGAGCAACTAATATTAGTCGAATCTTCAGAAGGTCGTCAGTCGTGTCTGCTTGGAATTCCTAAGCATTATGAATTGTTTATGTCTTTAGTGAGACCATCAATTGAATTAGACGTAGGTTTATCGAGGGTAAATGCTCTCTTCTCAAATGTTCCACATAACCCCAAAGTTTGTTCGTGCCGCTATTTTCACGCTTCGTTGTTCCAGTGTTAAGGCGAAAACGAAAGTGAGTCTCTAGTGACTTCGAGAACACATACAATTGAAAGTTAAGTTCTTCTAAGCCCCATGCACTCGCGTGTGTCTATTATTTAATTCATAACTTTATCGCTGCCATCACGTCCATTCAAATCCAATTATGTTTATTTTTACCGCCTTCGATGTCGTCGTGCGTCGTGATTACTGTCTGCGATCGTACCGTACCGAGGCACAGAGCTCGACAGCTGCTGAAGAAGTTGACTTTATGCTAATGATTCAGAGCAGTGCCAGAACACGAAACGAGCATTGATTAGTTGAAACGGTTGCATGCACGAAAAGTGGCAAATTATGTGGCGATACCGGCGGAGCATCGCAGCATTGCGAAAAGTGGAAAATTGACAATTGCCACAGCATGCGCGGCATATCCCGCGACGGAGCTGACACTGTGACGCTGTGACGCTGCAGTGCGCAGTGGTCCGGCCCCCGAGGCTTTAAAAACCTTAATTCCTCTGGCTGTGCGACAGTAGTGCGGTAACACTGAAGCGTGGAGCTTTAACTGTGGAAGCTGTGGAAAGTGAACGCATACATTCGCAATCCTTTAGCGCGGCCTAGATGCATAGCAAGGTGATCGCAATCCTTACACACATCCTCAAGGCTATACGCAGTCCAAGCGCATATTTGCAAAGCACCGTATATTAGGGAACGCAAATATCACCTAGAAGTGTTTATATAAGTGCATGTGCAACAACAACTCGCGTGCATTTCCAGGAATTAAAGAATTAATTAACCTGTCGCTATTTTAGTCTGACCACAAGCATCGCAATAAATTCATAGTGTCGACATCGCATAATTATTTTGATTTTAAATTACAATTATTGGCGCACACACACACAAACGTGGAAATTATTTTTAAACGGTTCCGGGAACCGCCCGTCTTATCAGCCTTTAATACACATTTCACAATACGGAAAATACAAAATGCGCTTCAAATCGAAAATAGCGATTTTGAGTCTATCGGTGGTGTTGAGCTGCTGCCTGTGGACGCACAGTGAAGCAAAAATGCTGACGCGATGCCAACTGGCCAAGGAATTGTTGGCTCACGATTTCCCAAGAAGCTATCTCTCGAATTGTGAGTATTTGAATTTAGGCCAACAACTTTTTTGTTTAGTGTTGTGATTTAAATTTATAATATAAAATCATAAAATGATTTATCGACATCCTTTTTCGATTAAAATGGTAAATAAATATTGAAGTTTGATTTCTTGTTTGTTAGGGGTGTGCCTGGTGGAGAATGAAAGCGGCCGAAGTACTTCAAAAGTTATGCAATTAGCTAATCACAGCGTGAGCTATGGACTTTTTCAGGTTAGTTGAATTACTCTAAAGCTCTTCAATTTATCTGTGCTAGGAGTTCCGTTCGTTTCACAAACCATCTGCTAGTGAAATAGTTAGAATAACACATATTTTCTTCTTTTTATTTCTCTATTTTTTAGATAAACAATAAAAATTGGTGTCGAAAAGGTCGAAAGGGTGGAATATGCAATATAAAATGTGAAGGTAAGTTATTTATGCTATGAATTATAACAATTTGTCAGTATCTACAACTTGAGACTTATATCTAGAGAAGCCTCAGAAACGTTTTTGGACGGTGATTTTACAAAAGGATCACTCACTTGCTCTCCCTTAGTTCGCCAGACAATAAAATCTTTATATGACAGGATAATCTCTCTTTATTTGTTAGAAAGCATTATCCTCACTCAATACTCAATATCAGCTATTTAGAGAGGTGGTAAGATTATTGAGTTCTAAAGTGAGCGTAAGTCAAAACTAAGTTGTTCAAATTTAAATTAGTTGCGTTGAGAAGTATTCACTTTTAACTAGAATTTTATTAACAAAATACGAGATGAAGATAGATCCTAAGCTCACATAAATGCCATCTCAAGCATATAAAGGCCCGTTCCGTTTGGGCTTTAAGTCAAAGTACTGTCTACAGTTTTTATAAAGGAATTATTGTACAGGAATTAGTCGCCAGGGAATTAAACTTCCAGATTTTTAACTTTTTGATGATTTTCAATATTAATCGAGCCCGCCTCACTCTCAATAAAACTAACTGAAATATTCCGTATACTTCACAATATGCTACGTATACAATTGACGGTGAACTATTTCACACACAACATACTTTCACCGTTATCTACATTTCTAGCAAATAATTTGCGGCAAGAAAGTGTCGCAAGCTTTAATTATCATTCCTCTAATTTGTTTAACATATTTACATGTATTTGTGAATGCAACGAACGTTCTTGCCAGACTTCGAACGTGCCTGTTGATGAAGCTGACGCAAATCAGTGTTTTCCACTCTATCGTTATTTTCATGAATATTTATATGCCCTTTACATGGTATAAACTGGCCAAAAGTTAGTAACACTCAACAGGAAACGTCAAGGACCCTGTACAGTATATATATAAATGATCAACTTGACGAGATGAGTCTATGTTTTAGCCATCCCATAGCTGCTCACTTTGGGACAACTAATCCATCAAAACCAAGATTCTGTATGGAAACTACTTTTCTTAGCGAAAGCCTGAAAAATTGTTCACACGTGATTTCTGCATAAGATATTCAGCTCAAGCCGGTCAAACTTAGTTTCTACATCTGCAGTCTTCTTGACATATAGAAAGCTGTCAATAATGGCAGCTGTCAGGCGATATACTGAACAAAAGCATCTCTTTAAGGGTACATGGGTTTCCTCGGATAAAACTTGCTTTTTTCAACAATGTTTTTCTCATATAACAATTGAAACATTGTCTATTAGATTTTTTTAGTCTTACAAACATCACTATCCGTATTAACAAAGAATTCCGGTGACTCCTCGGAAAAAGATGCGCCCGCGTTGAAAGGATAACTTCTTACAGGATTATCTAAAGTGAAAAAATACGTGTTTAGTTAAAACCTTAACTCAGAACTTGGACGAAGGGAAAATAAACAGAAAATTTAATATTTTTAATTATATTTGCGGACATTAAAAAAAAAATCGCGACATTTTTCAAATAGTTGTAATCGAAAAAAAATATTTTGTTTAAGTCCATAAAGAATTGTATCTAAAAATTTCATGAAGATCGGTTTAGTAGACAACAAAAACACAGTTTCGAGAAAAACACATTTAAAGACGGCACACTTAGCCTAACTAGCCTCGAGCTTACAAGTTCTCAAGGCTCTATCTCCGAAACTATTACGCGCTTCAACTTGAAAATTTGGGACTTTATTCCATAGGTATTACAGAATTTAATAACACAATAAAAAAAAATAGATTTTTTGAAGCCCGTGAACCCATGTAACCTCTTAAGTACACCAATTTTAAACTTAAATTTCGTTATTTATTGTTGGAAATAAAAACACTGCTTGTAAGCTTCGAAAAATGCATGAAAATCGTACACCTATCTGCCATAAATAAACATGTCATTAAGATTGCCTTATCTCACCAATATAGAGACACAAGTGTTTTAATTTCAATTATTAAACTCTCTTAATGACTATACGAACACAATTATATATTGTAATTCAGTTCCAATTAATTGTTGCTTGATTTGTTTATATCTTTTCTATAGATTTTTTGAACGATGAAATCTCCGACGATTCCCGTTGTGCCATGCAAATTTTCAACAGGCACGGCTTTCAGGCTTGGCCCGGTTGGGTCAATAAGTGCCGTGGGCGTACGCTGCCCGATGTCTCCAGATGCTGAGTATATATCCTGCATCTAACTGCCGCTATAAGTATCTGTTGCTGCTGAAGGAAGTTAGAACTCGCCACTGGTGGCTCTTGCGAAAAGCTGCTGCTTAGCGGCTATACAAGGACCTTTAAGGCGCGAATCGGAGTGCATGCGACTACGTAGTATAAACATAAATATATAATGAGAAATAATGACTTTTTATACAAACAAACGATTTACCCTTAAGCTTCACATGGCATACAAATCAAGCACATCAATTGTTTTCGAATTTGCGTGGAAGAAGCGCTTACAAATTTACACATACTAACATACATACATATGTATGTACGTAAATAGTAATTATGCTAAGGAAAAATATTAAATTATTATTAAGTTTTATAAATTCGATTTTAAGTAGCGAAAATTGGCTCAATAAATTATATCACAAATACATACATACATACACATCTATAATTTTTTGTTTTTTATTTGTTAGAGAAAGAGCAACACTGTGCGATATTACCAAAGAGTTTTGATAATGTCAGTTGAACGTAGCTCAAAAATTAATTTTAATTACTTTTGATTTTTATCTTAAATGCCCTCAACCAAAATTAAAAAAAAAAATATATATATATATACTATAGATAATATGTATAATATCAAGAAGGTGAGCTAAACACAGACATTTATGAAAATAAAACAGTCGAATATATACAAATATGCGCTGAACACTTCGCTCCACGCTCATTGGTATGCAGAGGAGTCCTCAACTTACAATTTCCGCTTTAGTGCATTTATTGTTTTTGTTTTGCAAATATGGCAGTTTCTTATCATTGTGGTTGATAAGATGAGTATTGAGACGATAAAAACACTTTATCACAGCGAGGTATTTGAGCAATCTCTTGAAACATGCAACGCTGATAAACAAAACTTTAAAGTCAATATGTAAACACACACACACATACACATGTATGTACATACAAGTTTTTCTTAAAATTTTAAGCAATTGACTTGCTTACACATACACACGCACTTCATTCGTCATTTGCATGAATTTCGGCGTTTTCGCGTCACTTATGTTTTGAAAACACATTTCAGGAACAAACTTTACTTCGAAACAGCTGTCACCCACGCTCGAAATAGCTGCCATTAACATACAATATATACAAGTTTATTTGTATATACTCTAAGTGTGTGCACGGCTCATCGGTAGTTTGAGAGAGCGTTTTGAATACAAAATGCTTTAAAAGTTGTGCTTAGCCACAGTCTAATGAGAAATAATATGCTAATTATACTCGAATCATGGCAGTGGGCTTCTTGCGTTACCCTACAACCGGTCTAATAATATAATAACTAGAATGTATGTGTTTCGGTGGATGGTAATATGACTTTTCTCAAATTTCCAAGGCATGTTTACACCTTTTGCTTCCAGTTTTATATCCTCGAAGAAGTCGTATGAATCGTTTTATGAATCGTATGAAAGGACCGGAAGATTAAAGGAGGACAAGAAAAAACGATTTGGTACAAAAGATTCTTTACAAGAACTTTGCCCGATCGGTTGGATGCTTTATTTTTGCGATCTGAAAAATTTCTTTGGAACTTCATGAAGATATCTCATCAAATAAAATGGATTTCAGTACAAGCACTAAATTCCGATCGTTCAGTATGTATGGCAGCTATATGCTATAATGGTCCGATATTGGTTATTCCGACAATTGAGTAGTTTCATAGAGACGAAATGATGAGGGCAAAATTTCAGAACGAAGTCTCCAGAGTTGAGAGACTAGTTCGTATACATATATAGAGACGTGCGGAATGATGAACGGGCGGACATGGCTAAATCGACTTAGCAAGTCACGCTGATCATTTATACGTATACTTTATAAGGTCGGTGTTACAAACATCGTGGGAAACTTAATATTATCCTGTTCAAGGCATACAAAGGGTTTTCAGCACCCTTCTATATGTAAGTTTCGACTATAGCGTGCTTCGGCAGTGTCCTATGCCAGCAGGAATTAATGAACGAACATACACACAAATACACACAGTTACCAATACACCTTCTGGCGCTTGTCGCTCACATTGTAAACAGAACAGTGTGTTCAACATAAAGAACACAACAAAAACAAAAGACCAAAACATGTTCCATTCACGGTTTAGTTACCGCTTTGGGATCATTAAGCGCACATCGCTTTAGTTAGCCGCACGATCGGTTCGTCGCTTGTCGCTATCTTCAGAGGCACTTTTGTTGTTGGCTTTGTTGCGCGCGCACAAAGCAAAACTAATTAAAAGTGAACACGAAACCATGTAAACAACAATAACAAACAACAACTAATTAATAAATCATCTTCGAATTCAAAGTAACAGCTAAATAATCGCATCTAATCAAAAGTCGCGATTCGCAAAGTGCAACAACAATTATATTGACATACATATGCAAATATTATTTTGTAAATATTTTGACGGAATTTCGCCGAAAATTGTGTTATTGTAGTTGCCACGCGTTTAAGTGTTAAGTCGAAATCGTGCTTTATATTTAGAATAAGCACTCTGTGTTAAGCCAGCGCTCACCTGTTGCCTCTGTGTGTGTACGTGTGTGTATCGGGCCACACGTGAGATTATCGAGCGGCTTTATTAAGTAAGCACTTTCACCTGTTCGCAGCTCGTAATATTATAAATAGTAAATATTACGTCTTACACACACACGCACACTCACACACTTGCATCCATTTAAACAATCACCAAATTACACACACACACACATGCAGATGCTCATTAGGAACAAGCCGGCGCAGAGAAATTAAAGATTAGCACTAATTAAAGATTGCACATAATTGCGTTTCGCTCGTCAAAGTGATTTGCCTGCTCGTTCTTCGGATTTACATGTATGTTCGCCTCGTTTGTTTTGGCTTACATTGGTGTTGTTGTTTGTGTTTGACCTTGAATTATTTTGTGTTTGATACTTGTGTCTTTGCTGATTTTCAGTTACATACAACCATGTACATATATTAATTTCGTTCCGATCAATTTGGGGTGGCCTATAAAACTTGTCAGTCTCCCATAGATTTCGTGATTTGCCTACATTAAGGTAAACAGCTGACATGTGGGGCTTCACAGCGCAAAGGTATTGTTCGGCAGCCGCCCTACTTAGCTTATATGTATGCACACATATGTACGAGACTGCGGCTTACGTGTAGTCTCGGCAGTGTGCAACAGTTAGTCATAAAGTGGGTGGGTTTTTAGCGTTAAATCCAGTTTCCGAGCGGAGTGCACTAATTAATTTTCCTATAAACTTCATTTTATCTACCGATTCTTTGGTATTTTCTTTAAATCTCACAGATTTGTGGTTGTTGTTATATGTAAAAGGCATGACTAACGGTCTGACTAAAATTGCTCAGCGAATTTGAGAGAAAACTGAGGAAACCGCAGTTGGCAGTCTTAAATCCGTTGCGATCGGATCCGCAGTATTTCTCGATCTAAAGACTACAGTGTAATTGAACAACCGATCAGGCGCAGAAGGCTCACCTCGGTCCTTGGTATCTAAATCAATATACTTATAACTCTACCTATGGGGGTATTCTAGTCTAGAGAGCATGAATTACTACATAATTTATTTATTGGAATTAAAACACTACAGAAAAAAATAAATTATTTAAAAAATTGGCTGATAAAGTGAGGGCCTCAATAAACTGGCACGTGACCATTAACACGATGTCAACCGAGAACCCAAAAACAAAAATATTATAGAACGCATTTACAGTTTCGCGAGCTGCTCGAACTAGTTTGGATGCCGGGTCAGGAAAATACTACCTATATTTCCAAAAATAATTTGAATTTTAAGAAGCCTCTTGTAGACATATTCTTGCATAGTTAAGGTATTACGTGGGTTTCCTCGGGTAAAAACAGTCTTTTATAACATTTTTTCTCATATAAAAAATTAAATATTTTATTAGTTCTTTTTTTAATGTTACAAACATACACTATTTACAAAGAAATTGTGAAATTTTTGTAAAATAAATATTTTAAACTCGGCCACTGAAAAAACAGATGCTCCCGCGTTGGCAGGATGACTTCTTACAGGATCCTCTAAAGTGAAAAAATACATGTTTTAGTTAAAACCTTAACTTAGAACTTGGACGAAGAAAAAAAAACATAAAATTGAATATTTGGCAGACATTTAAAAAAAAAAATTAAAATTTCAGTGAAAATTTCGCAACTTCTTTTTTTCAAATATTAGCTATCGAAAAAAATCCTTCGTCCAAGTCTTTCATAATTTTTTCTCAAAAACCTGTGTACAAGTTTATATATAATTGGTTGAATAGTTCTCGAGAAATCTCGCCAACCGGGTTCAAAAACACAGTTTCGAAAAAACGCGTTTAAAAGCGGCATCTGAAAATAATATTGTGTGGATTTCCTAAAATTGTTTACTCTCGGCAAGATATTGCTAAAATTATTCAGAGAATTCGCCGCTTAATTTTTTAATTTTTTTTTTTTTTGTGAAGAGTAGTAAAGTTCATATGTTCGTTTGTGTCAAGTTCTTAAGTTTGACAGTCTAAATTATTTTTCCCAATTTATTGAGATAAGCTTGTATATATTTTTAAGAGAGATATAGAAGTGAATGTTTCTAGCTATGTAATTTTAGACATAGTGAAACATATTTTGCGAAAGTTAGTAAGAGAGCATAGAACATTTCTTGTTACCAGCTGATTTTTATTTTTGGTGCTGCAGCCACCAATTGAAACCGACTTGAGGTCCCTAAACCACAGATAAATAAATAGATAATATAAAATTTCTGCCCCAATCATCTACAGTTATCTCTAACAGTATTATTGTGCCTTATGTCATACAATATTCCTTACAGAGACTTAAAAATGGCTCGCCTTACTTTCCTGTTAGCCACACTGCTGCTAAGCTGTCTTCTGCTGAACACTAGTGTGGATGCTAAAGAATACATGCGTTGCCAGTTGGCGCGAGAGCTTTTGCTAAAATACGGTATCAACAAAACGTTTCTCTCCAACTGTAAGTACCATTATTGAGAAACAAGAAATACAATTATATTTCATAGAAATATTTTCCGCCGCGACAGGGATTTGCTTGATCGAGCACGAGAGCAAGAGGAACACCCAAGTTGTGAAACGAAATCCTAACGGCAGCGCCACTTACGGACTCTTTCAGATAAGCAGCAAGGAATGGTGTCGCGTTAGTCGCAAAGGTGGCCTTTGCGATAAGAAATGTGAAGGTAAGCCGGCTGCTCACATACATACATACTTTCAATACTCGCCGTGAACTTGACTAATTTTGAGTTTGAACTCAAACACAGACTTCCTTGATGACAACATTGACGACGATGTGGTGTGTGCGAAGCGAATATTCGAACGTGATGGCTTCAAAAATTGGCCCGGCTGGAGTGCCTCGTGCCGCAACACCCAGAACCTGCCGAACCTCGGCCTGGCGTGCAACATACAGACAGTGAGACCGACCCGATCATTGAGACTTAATCAGAAATCTAATTATTATATTATTGTATGAAATTTTAATATTAACTAGGTGTAAACGATAGTGGAATGGGGTGGAGGGTAGTGGCATTTTGTAACTACGAAACAGCAAAATGCTACACACACATGTACATATGTGCGTCACATTTTGAGTGCCTTCATAGTGGGCATCCACACATACCATTGGCAACGCTACTTACTGAATAAAATTACACATATGTGACCTGGTCTACGAAAAGGGGGCTTAGGTGTCAAAAAAATCAATTTTCACATCAACACAATTTTCTATCCGAAAGAAAAAAACAGTTATTTCCCAGAAAACTAGTTTTCGCACGTTAGCTCCCTTTTCCCTTTTCGTAGACCAGGTCACATATATAAATATTGAAAAAAGGAAGAAAGGATGAAATAATTTTTCTCGAAACAATATTAAGAAATCAAATACATATGTACAAGTATAGTGTCTGAAAAATTTGTTAAAGTCTACTTATTAAAAATACAATAATTTGCTATTGAGATTCTTTTATGGTGTGAACTTAGTAACTCTAGGAATTCTGGTATTGTTAAAAGTGATAACGTGATCTTTTGAATTTCGTTCCAAAATTTAAAAATTATATATTTTTATACTCTGAATACAGTATTTTAAGGTTGAGACGAAGTCCATGTCCGATTGTTGGTATATATTTTGTTGTTGTAGTAGAAGAAAGCATTCCTGAAGTAATTTCCAGGCATGGTGCCGACTTGACAGTCCTTGGCCGGATAAAAATATGGGTCCGTTCCGGTTACAAACCGAACAAAATCCAGATTGAAATCGCTTTTTACCTTTAATGCTATAATTCCCAGGTGCGTGGAGGGTATTCTAGCTTCGCAACCGAAATCTATTGTGTTACTTTTGTTTTACTTAACTAAAAGCAGACAAGTCAACGAATAATTCTGGCATATATTGAGCCAGGGGTACTCAAATGGAAATTTTATTATTTAAAATTACAAAATTAAATTTTGTTTAAATTCTAATTCAGTTCTACTACAAGACATAAAATATAATATATGTATGTCTAATGCAGTTCCAAAATAATAAAGTTCCTCTGAAGGCCGAAAGTGTTGCGGAGCAAACTTCAAATTTCTCTGTTTGAACTTCTGCCGCCGAAAAGCGCCTCCAAGCAAATCGGAAACATTAAATATGTTTCTTTTCCACATAAGTAGATATGTATATACATATATACGTATATAAAGAATTTTTTAGTATATAGTTACTAAGGCTTATCAATACAATTCATAATTAGCAAGTTGTGGAAGTTCAGAGAAGTCGAAATAATGAGTCGGACAAAGAAGGCAAGAAATAGTTACTGCAGTGATTTCACTTTTCGGAATATCATTCGTTAACAGACCTACTACTCCACTGTTGTTGTTATTGCTCTTAGTTTAGTAAAAAGCGGCGATAATTGGCCATAATGAAGCCAAAGCCACCGACAAGCGAAGAGCAAAGGAATCGGTGAGAAAACAAAAGTTGTTAAAAGTGGCATTTTATTTGCGTTATCGAATATGTTTATATATATTTAAGTATAATTGAACATATTATATATATGTAAGTAGTATATAAAGCAAATTTTCAAAAATATTTGAAAAACGTAAAAATAAAAAAAAGTATTTAACGGGTTACATGGGTTTACGGGTTTCAAAAAACCGATTTTTTTTTTTATTTTCAAGTTGATCCGCGTAATAGTTTCGGAGATAGAGGCTTGAGAACTTATGCGCTCGAGGCTAGCTAGGCTAAGTGCGCGGTCTTTAGACGCGTTTTTCTCGAAACTGTGTTTTTGAAGTCGGTTGGAAAGATTTCTCGAGAACTACTCAAATGATTATACATGAAATTGCACACAGGTCTTTGAGATAGAATTCTTTAATACTTGGATGAAGGATTTTTTTCGATTAAAATTATTTGAAAAAAAAAATGTCGCGAAATTTACCGAAATTTTCATTTTTTTTTTAATGTATGCCAGAAGTTAAATTTTTTTTTCTTCGTCCAAGTTCTAAATTAAGGTTTTAACTAAAACACGTATTTTTCACTTTAGATGATCGTGTAAGGAAGTATCCTGCCAGCGTCGCGCACCTTTTTTCCGAGGGGTCACCGAAAATGGCATTTAAAATATATTTTCCAAAAATTTCAGAATTTTTTTGTTAATAGAGTATGTTGTAACAACAAAAATTTTAGTAAAATATTTAATTTTTCATATGAGAAAAAAATTGTTGAAAAAAGAAGAAAACCATGTAACCGCTTAAAGTC
Organism: Bactrocera neohumeralis; assembly: GCF_024586455.1. Lineage (NCBI taxonomy): Eukaryota > Metazoa > Arthropoda > Insecta > Diptera > Tephritidae > Bactrocera > Bactrocera neohumeralis. Next base: position 3,303,566 of record NC_065921.1, on the reverse strand, counting down.
AAAATTAAGGGCTCAAATTTTCATGCAATATTTTTTTTTTTCAACATGAGAAACAAAATGGTCATGAGTCCGCAAAGAAACAAAAAAAAAGTTGTAAATGAAACACCCTAATGAGTACAAATTATATTTCAAAACTCATTACTCATTATACTGACTTGAAAGTTATCAAAGAAGACCAGTAGATCTCGTCGCATTCACCACCTCATTCACTTCCTACCTTCATCTCTATAATTTTCATACAGTCTTGACCCAAAGCATTAGGTAATATGAAGAAGAGAGGCCCAAACTGTAACGATCTACATTTCAAAGCATTTTTTGAGCTTTCTTCATAAGAATTCATTTCCTATTTTGCTTGCGGGTAAAGCAACTTCGTGCGATCACCAACGCTTACACCTTTACAGTGCAAAATAAAACAAGCGAACGGCACATTATACAACAAGTAACCATAAATGTCAACCGTGGGCGTTCTCAACATGGCTCGAGGAACTCACACCTATTGGAACGAACAAGCGCAAACGCAAACGCAATCAAAGCGATCTGCGAAACAATGCAGAATACACCAAATATTTATACACATTAGTACATATATGTATACGAGTATATGTATGTATGCATTTGTGAATGTGCGTGCGTGAAATAAAAGTTTACTCTCAATTGCGTTTTATCTGTGCATGGGCGCAGGTTAGCTGTGGTGGCTGTTGGCTGTTGGCTGTCTGCCTACCTTCCTGCCGGCGCTGGCATGTTGGCTCCGCGGCCAGCTGACAGCCTACGGTCTTTGTCTGCTGTCTGGTGTCTGCCACCAATTTTCATTTCTGCCATGCCAACCGAAATAAAGCCGCAAAGTTGGTTGGCGCGCGCAATGAAAGAGCCATAAACAAAAACAAAAATAAATACGTTTTCAATTGGCTCGGCGATGTGGTTGACATGCATGGGCGTCGGTGCAGTGCGCGCAGAATCGACAAAGAAACGTCCGTCAAACGTCCTCGCAGGCGGCAAAAAGGCCAGAGTGTCAGCAGTCAATCTGCGTTTGCGCAGGAAAGCGAGCCGAAATGTATGCGTCTGCTACAAATACAACAACACATCAGATGCGAGTATATTTATATATATTTATGTACGCTTTCATTTCCATAAATTCGTAGTCTGCAACAAATCCACCAGTGAACATATAAATATCTATTTCACCTCTTTGGATTCGTGCTTTTGGCTCACAACAACTACCGAGGAGGGTGTTCCACGTATTTACGAGAATTCACACACATCTATGTCGTATGTATGAAGATATTTCCTGTTTGCAAGCAACGTTGCAACTGTGAATTTCGAATCATCCAGATGAGCCCAAGGAAAGTGCGAAGGCGTTCGTTGCTTTGTTCGCTGTGGTTTCGGTGAATCACCCACCGCAAATGCAAATTTTTATTGCTAAATTGTCATTTGTACTCGCGGGCGTTTTAAATGGCATGTAGAAATATAATATGGCTGCAGACCTGACTGGGATGCCTATGTGTAGGTTGGAATTGGGAATATTCGAGGGCAAAGGAAGTTGGGTGTGCGCTTTATCTCGCTTCGTATTATATACGGAGCAGTAAAGGTTAATTAAATAAAATATTGACGACATTGAGATCTTAAAGTAATAATGTTAATTAAATAAAGATTGGAGTACAGCTATAACAGTTTTATATCATTCTAAATAATAAAATCTAATAAGCTTATGATTAATAATCTCGATCAGATCGATCTCGGCAGAACAATGTTCGAAACGATCACGATGCGCATTGACTTGTACTTTCACTTTCGCAGAGGTTATGTCGAAGAACTCTGTTTTCAATGGAATATATTTTAAATAAAAATTAAAAATAAGTGTTTTTGTAAAAAAGTTTGCCATGAAGCTTTAAATACCTATAGGTATAACGTCTGTATATGCGTGAACTTGTACACATAAAGGATGATCCATTTCGACGTTCCCTATTTTTTTAAGTAAAAACACAGAATTTTCAATTTAATGGGGAAGATTATCTCTTTCAAATGATGCCCGTGGCTACGTCTCAGATTGTCCACCCGATACATTTTAGCGTCATCATTTTTGAAGAAATATGAACCAATGATTCCACCGCCCCACAAACCACGCCAAACCATTTTTGTTTTCTAGATGATATGGCAACCCTTAAATCTCTTCAAGTTGCTCTTCCTCCCAAACGCGGTAATTTTGCTTGTTTACATACCCATTGAGCCAGAAATTGGATTGATCGCTGAACAAATTTTGACTCGAAAACGTCTAATTTTCTTAGAACTTTTCTAGAGCCCATAGAGCAAAGCGATGCCGCTTGGAAAGGTCGCACGGCTTCAGTTCTTACGCAAACTGTATTTTGTATGCTTTAAATTTAATATCTCAGCGTAAAATGCGAAAAGTCGTTCCATAGGTCAGTCCAAGCTTCTGCAAGCAGCGCCGAATCGGCTCTCCACGGTCTTCGAGTACACTCTCAGCTTCGGCTGCTATATTTTCTTCACTGCGTGCTGAACGTGATCTATTAGGTCGAATATTATCCAATAATGAATGCTGAATCTCAAGATGGGTGATGGTATTGCGAATAATACGCTCATTAGGCCGATTATGTTGACCATATTTGTTAACGTTATTTACAGAACGTGAATTTTCGTGATAAATTTGAACGATTTGTAAACGTTGTTCAGGCGTAAGTAAGTCTTTCCATGATAAAATGCCAACCAATACTGACACCCTTCACGCGTGATCTGTCCGAAAGGGCTATTAAATAAAAAGGTACCTCTCCTTGGATTACTCGTTATATACCATAAAAACTAAACGATCGGAATCAAGTGCTTGTATGGAAAGCTTTGTCACTTGATGAGATATCTTGTCGAAATTTGGCATGAATTATTACCTAAGGCAACGCTACAATATACGCACAAATTGTTTAGATAGGACTACTATATCTTATAGCTGCCGTCCAAGCAAAATCAAGATAAGACTTTTTCCTTATTCAATAAGTTCAATTTGAATTGTATATTTTTTGTGTCAAAAAATGTGGTTGGAAGAAAATCGATTTTCATTGGTTGCAAACCGTTAAGTTTTCAGATTCAGTTTTACGTACATATAGTTGCTATGAGAAATGTACTTGTGAAGGGTACTAGCTACAGCACAGCCAAGGTGAAGGTTCTTTCGTATTTTTCTCGATTTTTGAATCGTTTTTTAAGACGAAAAACAAAACAATTTGTATTGGTATTAATTTCAAATAAAATTTTGTAAAATAATGTGTTTTCTTTCTTTAAGCTAAGAGTAATATAGTGTAATAAACGAGTTTAAAAAACATTAGATTTAAGAACGAAACCTCTTAAGATCTTAACACACTTTTCAAATGTTATATATACATATGTATGTTTGTACGTAGTTGAATGTATTTATATCTATATGTACAATTAAGTTTTTGTTCGCATTTTCAAACACAATTTTGTAACTTTTAAAGTTTATCCATAGTATTAATAGTATTAAGATTATAAAATATATGTACGCATCAATTTGTATAAGCTAATGTAAATATGTGTGCTGTGGACAACACACATGCACATTTTGTAATTTAGGCGCTTAAAAGCGAACATAACAAGATTGCTTGTTTGAACGTGTGTGGGACGCACACACGCCTTCGCAAAGTAAATTGTAACTGTAAGGTAGGCGAGAGCAATGAAGGCATTTGGTACATACAACAATGATAATCACGCAAATAGAGAAAACAAACGAAAAGTCTCTAATTGAGCAAAGATTAGGGAACGTCGGTACTAGACAGAAGTACAGTTATGAATCCATGTCTATAAAACTTAGTTTATCATGTCTCCAGTGTATCTACGTATTTTTGTGCAGCGAAGGCGTGCTGATGACTGACTACAAATGTGGCAACAGTTTCGATGGCGCTGCATGCGACTTCCAAAACACAAAAACAACAACGATGCTGCGAGGCTCCGCAACTGCAAAACAGATGGTATCGTTGCGATATGATAATGATGCCGCCGACGCCACAACTGTCGCAGCAAATGCTCAAAACCTTAATTTGCGTAGTTTCACTGCAACAACAACAAGAACCATTTGGTATGAGTGCATTTATATAGCTTTGCCGTTTTGGCGGCGAACTCACTTTAACTGGTTTTTCTTGACAGTTTTTTATATATTTAAGTACTTATGGCACATATATAGGAATGTATAAGTATATATGTATATAGTTGTTGCAAAATGTTTCGATGAACTTATTTGTAAATACCATAGAAGAGTAAAACATGTTGAACAGCTAAAATAGCGGTTAAATTGTAATTATATAAAATATTGAGCATCTTAAGCCTCAGGCGAGCGACAACCTGTGCTGCATGCCCCTCAGTGTTTGGTTTAGCGATTTTAAAAAGCCACGCATAGTTTTCAAGGCGTGTGGGGGTGTTAATGTTGTAAAGCAATAATCGTATTTGTTCCAAAAAGCTAATGCAATGGGACTTTACACAGATTATGTACCTACTAAAGCAAATACAAATATGATTCTCTAAATTTATTTATTATCATATATTTTTTAGATTATTTAATTTATTCCAACGCAGAATAACTCTTGCAACAGGTGCTACTTCGGACTGAGTAGGCAATTGGGAAGTAAAGTCCTCTCTCGACGAACAAAAACCAAAGTCACTCATCATCCCTATCCTGCTATATGGTGAAGAGCCATGGACGATGACAACATCAGATGAATCGACGTTGCGAGTTTCCGAGAGAACATATATGGTCCTTTGCTAGTCGCCCAAGGCGAATATCACATTCGATGGAACGATGAGCTGTAGGAGATATACGACGACATTGACATAGTTAAGCGAACTAAAAGACAGCGACTGGGTTGATTTGGTCATGCCGTTCGCATGGACGAAAACACTCCAGCTCTGAAAGTATTCGACGCAGTACCCGTCGGGGGAAGCAGAGGAAGAGGAAGACCGCCACTCCGTTGGAAAGACCAAGTAAAGAAGAACCTGACTTCGCTTGAAATCTCCAATTGGCGCCAAATTGCCAAAAGAAGAAACGACTGGCGCGCTGTTGTTAACTTGGCTATAACCGGTTATAAGCGGTGTCTACGCCAGTAAATAAGAAGAAGAAGCATATTTTAAAGCTATTTTTACCAAAATAAAATTTTTCTTGTTCCAAACAATGTTTTTCCAAATTGTAAATGATATTATAAATTGTGGAAAATTGTTTTTAAAAAAATAAATAAATTTTTATTTTATCCTTCAGAGAAGTTGGACAGCCGAGCGGTTACACTGGCTTTGAGCTCGGTGACTACGCGCTCAAAACGAGGCTTGGAATGCATGACCCCATTACCAATAGCTTTAAGCTTTCTCCATATTAGACTCTTATGGACACCCGGTCCCTATTTTATCCATTGGGAGTATAGTCGGTTTTCCGATGCCTGGTCGCGTTCTTGAGCCTACCTTTGGCCCACCAGTGAGCTCAGCAGGCAGTGACTTGTGCTACTGGTTGCGTTCTTGGACCTACCTTTGGAACGTTAAGAGGTCATCCGAGCTACTGACAGCAACTACAGCAAAGCTGGTCTCGCCATACTTATAGATGTCATCTCGTCATTTCCTACTTTATTGCACAGCTTTTATTAGACTGAGATTGAAACATCTCGATGAACACCGCCTTAATGAATTTGTGGGTACCTTATAACGCTTCGTCGTTTGATAAGGATCTGGTGATCCACCTTTTAAGAGTTTAAGGTTAACACAAAGGACGAATATCTGTCCAAGTGAGATTCATCGATTTTGGAACGACCTGACCACCTAACCAAACTTTATCTGTTTATAGACACGAAAATTTATAAAATTTGGTAAATTTTTTAGACTATTTTTAAGGGGCTATACCAGTGTGACGCATGACAAATGAGGCGATTTTCGTGAACTTTTTTAAGAGAAAGTACGCAACTGAATATTTCGAACTTCTTTGAACGTAATAAGGTACGTAAGGTAAAAATGTTAAAAAATAATGGAGTTATGGGCTGTCTTCGGAAGTGCTAAAAAAAAGTGTCCCAACTGCTGGCATTATTCCGGCCGAATGAGTGGCTGAAACAAAAAACCTTGAAAAGTTTATTAAACTTAAAGATATTTCCTATACAATGACCTACGATCTTTGAAAAATATCAAAAATTAACAAAATGGCGTAATTTTGAAAAAAAAAAATTGTTTTTTTAAGTAAAAAATGGTGGTTTTTAAATGCCAAATTGACAATTTTCAACCAATCAAAAAGATCGGAGGTCATTGTATTGTAAATGTATTTAAAAACACTCAGTTTTAATTTGAAGTTGAACGGTCAATTTCTCGTTGAGTTATGACGCCAGCAATTTTGAAAAATGTCGTTTCGAGAAAAACGCGTTTAAAGTTTCACATATATACATATGTATGTTTACACCTCCGAGCGGTCGCTTTTTAGAACGCTGCCATCCAAAAACTATTCAAGATACGACCTTCCCAATTTCACAGGATATTTATGGAAATATAAGCTTTCGAAAAAGCAAATAAAAATATTTTTTTGTTTTGAAAGTGTCACACTGGTGTAGCCCCTTAGACGAATTTTAAACATGTTCTCTAAATTGTAAAACGAAAGCTGTGGTATTGGTACTTTCACTTCAATGACATTTTAATATAGCGGAAATAAAAATAACTGTACCATCATAATAATGTTTGCACAAATATCAATTTTACTGAGGTATAATATCTAAGATAATAGATATATTATCAAATAAAAACCTTTTCCATACAAGGATTTTATTTTGATCATTCAGATTGCATAGCAGCTTTAAGTTATAGCGGTTCTGTAAAGACGGATCCCACAAACGAGCAGTTTATTATAGGGAAAAGGACGTCTGCAAATTCTAGATCAATATCTCAAAAATTTAGGACAGTTCGTACATATAAGGAAGACGGACATTCGGACGGACAAATCGACTAAGGTCGTCACTCTGATCATTTGTACTAATATAATTTACGAAGTCTCAGGTGTTTTCTTTTGGGAGTTGGTTGCAAACTTAATATACCCTGTTCAAGATATACTTACTCAGATTTAAATGTACCACATATTATCTGTACAATATATTGAATATGGTGTAAAAAACTTTATGCAAAAATATGTTCGTTGTTACATTTTATAGTATTACGCTCAAATGCAAAAGATTTGAATGAAATCCATTCTAAAACACACAGCTATGCTCTAGAAGTCACAAATAATTGTCTGCCTTCATTTTGTTCACATTTGGTTCAAAAGTGTTTATGGCACTCTGGCTCAAAGCATTGTAATGCATATGCATGACTCTGTGCATTTCCGTTGCACAAGTGCACTTCCGTTTCATATGCAATTCAACACTTTTGTGCCGCAATGACAACATATAACCCAACAATTTTGATGCTACCGTTTACTGTTTGTTGTTGCTGCTAAATAAATATTTGTATTGTGTGGCAGCTATAAATCAGAGCGTAACCAGCTTAAATGGTAGCAAGTGGTTCCGACAGACTGCATCCACTCACCCCACACATACACACACATTGACATAGATACAACGGCTCATTCCATAAATCATAACAGCTGCCCCCCATATAAGCAAGTAAGTGTGACAAATTTATGAAATCTACAAGGTACGCACACAAAAGCGCCTTCTGAGCAACTGAAGTGTGTGTGTAGCTCCACTGTTAAGCCCTGGGCGGATGTATAAAAGATTTGAATAATAATAAAAATTACCAAAAATTGATTTCTCTAATTGTTTGACGCTTCCTCTGGCAATTAATGTGCACAAACATACACACACTTGCTCATATGTATATACGCGGATAGCTCCGGAATATTGCATTATCGCGTCGTGCATTGACACCTTGGTCTTAAAATTTTATTGCGCATAAAATGTTTTCTATTCGTATAGAAGTTTCTAACAGCTCGCGCCCAACACCCATCCCTCCAATCGGTGCACCGACCTATTGACTGACGACTATCGACGATTGTCACGGTGCTTGCATGCACACTCTTCCTCCCTTGGCCACCTGTTTCATTTGGCTGGCGCGTTAGTTATTGTTGTTGTTGTTTTCGTATTTTCAGCAACAGTTTTTGAAACGTTTGAGTGCGCTTAATTTCCGGTTGCAGCGCCACGCTTTGTTACTACCAACAATGTTCTGTCATTTGTACTTATTTTGTATGTACTTTTGACTCTTTGAAAGTGTATTTGCTATACACTGGCATATTTATGTATGTAAATACAAACATCAGTTGTTGTTGTTTTTTTTAAATTGTTGTATTGTTTATTCATTTGACTGCTCTGTTTGTGGTTTATTGTTATAGCCAAGTGAATTGTGTACATGTAGAAGCTCCAACCGCATATGCGACACCAGAGCTCACTAATCAACAAGCGACCCTATAGGAACAATCACTAGTTGAGTACAACTTCGATGTTAACTTACTTAACACTATTCGAGTTGGTCTATGGTTCATGCTTTTACGTGAGATCTGTCAGTTTGAGCAACGATCTGGTTTAACGCTTGATTCTACTATCTCCTGGTCAAAGCGTCGACGCCAAGTTCTACGTGGAACTTCTCAAGAGACTCAAGCGTAGGGTCTATCGGGTCCGACAAGACATCGCAGCCGATTGTAAGTTGCACCACGACAACGCCACGGCTCATACCGCCTATCTTGTAACCACTTATATAACCAAGGCGGGCATCCCAACACTTCCGCAGCCGCCCTACAGCCCAGGTGTGGCCCCCTCGGTTTATTTTTGATTCCTTGCCTGAAAAGGCCGATGAAAGGCAAGCATTTTGAGACGACCGAGGGAATCCAAGCACCATGCATCTCTGCTCTCAAAGCTTTTTCGAGAATGCCTTCCGTGACTCCTTCAATGCTTGGAAATCGCGCTGGCAGCGCTCCATCGACGTAGAAGGAGCCTATTTTGAAAGTTTTTAGAGAATTGTAACGGTTGAGTCAATGCATTTTTTAAATCGACTCAGTCCTACTACTTTCCGATCAAACTCTGTAGATTTATAGAATTATTTATGCAGAATAATTACCACAGTTGTTTCATAGGTCCCAAGCAGTAACTAAAATATCCAAAATGACTATTTCAGTCGAAAGCATCGGAAAATTTACAAGAATAAAAACTTCCTTCTTGGATGACATCAAAATACTTACTACAAATGAGTTTATTAAAAATTAATCTCGGATAGAAAGGTCTCTTCAGCTTAAACATTCTGGTACTATAACAGCCCCTAGAACCTACAACGAAGGTACAAGTATAACCTCTAAAAAAACTTATTTTTTTGATTCAAATTATTTATTTTCCGATTAAAAAGTATAACAAAAGTTTAGTAACAGCTGCAGCGTCAGCAAAAGTTCAGTCACAACAACTATACACAGACAGTTCTGAGTTTCGACACCGTTAATTCCATCTGCGCGATATAAATTGCGACGCCTTAATTACGAATTTCAAAGACAGGCAGCATAAAAGCCCCAGATCTCACAATTAATTACTCCATTCCTCTGAATTGCTGAAAAGTCAACATCAACGCATAGCTTTCAACAACTTTTTTATTCTTCTTAATAAATATTTCGACTTACAGGCAATTCTACGGAGCAAAACGATTGAAAAACGATTTACGAGTGAGTAACAGCCGATGAACGATCCATATTTGGCCAGCACCGCGAGTATTTGCAGTTGCGCTTAACTAACGGTGACACCACCACGAATACGCGGGCATTAAAAGTCGCCACGCAAGCGCCACTATTTGCCAACAACAATAACAACAACTGTTGCGATTGTCGTTTTTCCCTAAAATGGTGAAAATCTCTGAAAATCAATGCGCATTTTTCGAATTCAAGCGAAGTTGTGAAAATGACTTGAGCGCTTTCGTGTGTGAAACGTTTTAATCCGAGAGTTGTGTTTGGCGTTGCTGGTCCAGCGAGCTTAACAAATTATCTGGGGAAAATGTCATGTACCAAACTTTTTATGAAATTCCAAAAAGCTACGTTTACATGATTTTTTCCCACGACTACCGGATCTGGTGGGTTGAACAATTTCACTTTCCGTATGTTTTCAGGGTTTACATGAAGTAAAGAGACTTAAAATTGGTTCATTGCCCGACCATGAAGTAGTTCGAATAGCAACTACCCGCCTGAGGAACAACAAAGCGGTGGGCGTCGATGTATTGCCGGCCGAAATATTCAAGCACGGCGGCGAAGAACTGATAAGGAGCATGCATCAGCTTTTTTGTAAAATATGGTCGGACGAAAGCATGTCCGACAATTGAAATTTAAGTGCGCTCTGCCCAATCCACAAAAAGGAGGACCCCACAATCTGCGCCAACTACCGTGGGATAAGTCTCCTAAACATCGCGTATAAGGTTCTATCGAGCGTACTGTGTGAAAGATTAAAGCCCACCGTCAACAAACTAATTGGACCTTAACAGTGTGGCTTTAGGTATCCCCGCAAAACTAATACGTCTGTGTAAACTGACGTTGAGCAATACCAAAAGCTCCGTCAGCATCGAGAAGGACCTCTCCGAGCCGTTTGATACCAAATGAGGTTTCAGACCTTTCGTGCGACTTCCTCAATCTACTTCTGGATAAAATAATTCGATTTGTAAAATTAAATAAAGAAGGTATCATCTTTTATAAGAGTTTACAGGTGCTGGCGTACGTCATGATGTTGATATCATCACTGAATTGGATATTGGTCTCAACAACCGCGTCGTTAGTTCTTCTTTCTCCAGAATGGATAAGGAAGTAAAGAAAATGGGACTGGCAGTGAACGAGGGCAAGACGAAATATCTCATGTTATTCTGCTTATAGAGTTTGATTTTTGTTCATCGACATTATTGTTGGTGTTGACACTGGTTCCAAGATAGACGATATTATCTACGACTTCGAAGTTATGACTGTCAGCAGTGACGTGGGAGTCTTGTCGCGAGTGCGACGACAGTCAGTCTCGAAATCCAACGCAGAATAACTCTTGCCAACAGGTGCTACTTCGGACTGAGTAGGCAATTGAGAAGAAAAGTCCAAAAAAAACCAAACTCTATAAGTCAATCATTATTCCCGTCCTGCTATATGGTACAGAGGCATGAACATCTGATGAGTCGACGTTACGAGTTTTCGAGAGTAAGGTTCTGCGAAAGATTTATGGTCCTTTGCGCGTTGACCACAGCGAACGTCGCATTCGGTGGAACGATGAGCGATAGTGTCTACGTCAGTAAACAAGAAGGAGAATCGCAGCGAAAAACTTTGCGAAATAAAAAGAGGCATGAATCGACCGAAGGGAAAGTTAATTGGAAGTTATGCCTTATCCAAGTGACCTCAACTTGACTTTGTTCAATTTCCTTGCACTTAAAGGCACCACGCATGATGAAATAAAAGTAAAATCGGCTGAACGGCGCCCAACCATTTCTAATTCACTGAACTGGAAAATGCGTGTAAAAAATTTTACACTGTCGAGAAAGAAAAGCGAAGATTTTCTTTTTACACGCGTTAATGAAGCCGCTCATAATCGTGCTCATGTCGTAACGTCGGCTCGATAATAAAAGATCATTTTGCTTTTATTATTTTAATTCAATGAAAATTTAGCAATAAACCATAAGTTGCATGAAAATCACTGACGTACTGAAAATTGGGAGCAAGCAAAATCACAACAACATCGCCTAACAGCAATATACAACAACACGCGTCTGACTTGCGAACAGCTGCCGTATCGGCTGTGGCCTCGGGTAATTTTCACTTCAATCTTTATTTGCACACCGCACTGTGTGCGCTACAAAAAAAAGAAGAAGCAGAAGAAGTTAAATCTTACTTTTGAATAAATACATAAAATCAGCGCGAATATTGTGAACATACAAAAAGACCAAACAATACCAGGCCAACAAAGCCAAATCGTCTTTGCCTTCGCCTGCTTTCATTCAGCAATTACAATGCGAGTGCACGCAGCGCTTAAAGCGAAAGAAGTGAGAATTTGCGGTGGCCGCGTGAGGGTACAACAATGGATTGACCGACAAAAATCGCAAATACTCATGTATGCATGTTAAATGTACTCCACATAGCGTCAGAGAGTGGTCCAAAAATGAATGTAAATACTATATAAATGTACTTGGGAGAACCGTACTGTATACTCCAACTCTAAGCATCCGAGTACTCTTCAGTCTCTACTAGTCACTTCCGTAACTACTTTTCCGTTGAACTAATGAGATATTTGTGGAAGATCCTTTGAAAGTGATCGAAAGCCTTCAAGACAAGATAGTAATAAAATGTAATATCATTATACATCGTTTCGTAATTATGATCGTTAAAACACGGTTAATTATCGCACTACTAGCGAGGAAACAAAAGCTGGTCCACTATCGCACTACAAAGAACCATTTTGTGTACTACTCTAACATGGTACAAAAATATTTAGGATTCGCCAACATCGTGGCGTCCGAACATCAATGTCAAACACACACACACTCAATCGCATTTTCATTCATGCATTGGTTTTGTTATCGCAGTTGCTTTAGAATTATATTTGCCGCTCTTCAATGGGACCACCTTTCGTCCTCTGTGATTGCTTGTGAAGAAATAATTGAATTTTAAGTGTTTTGTCATTTGAGTGAGGGAAAAGGGATTTTTTGTTGTGCAGGAGGAATTAATATGTGAATATACCGGATTGCACTCGTATGCAAAATGCCTCGAGGCTCGGAATATTTAAATGAAATGCAACGAAATGCTGTAGCGGTCGTGTTTTTGTCCAAAGCCTTTGTTTCATTAAGACGGAAGTGGACGTATGTACATACATACATAGAGAATATTATTTTCTACAAGAAGGTTTGAAAATATAAGCAGGAAATACATATATTATGAATGAATTAGGAATAAGTAATTGTAAATGAGTTTCCTATATTGAATGAATATTCTTAGATATTCCATTATTCCATTCATTCATTCATACATATACAAGTATTCCATAGGGTATTTAAAGAGATTTTAACATTTTCGCGGAAAAGTAACATAATACTTTTCTACTATTTTGGCGATAAGTCTCGTCCTAAACTATAACATTGGAAAACTTTCAAGTCATTCTTTTTATCTGAGTTTGGCAAATTCGATTTTTTGAAGTTTATCCATCAAATTATTTTGTTTTGTTGGTACACTCTTCATATGAACGTATGTGAAGTTTCATTTCAAATCGGCCAAGCCATTTAGTGTTATGGCATCAAGTTTTTTACAATGGAAAAAAGAATATCGAGCAGTGATAAAATACTTATTTTGGAAGGTGTAGCATCAAAAAAAATTCACGAACGAATGTTAAAAGTACATAATGATTGTTCACCTACAATTAGAACAGTAGAAGGATTTTGAATTTAAACGCGGTCGCACCAGCCTTGAAGACGATTTTTGGACCAGCATCAAACCAAGAAATCAAGCCAGAATACAAAAATGGTTTTTGAAGAAGAAGAAGAAGCTCTACACATCTCATTAAGCAGTGTGAGCAATGAAATTTTCGTAACAAAGGAACAAAAAACAGATGCGATTTTCAGAAACATTGAGCGTTTTAAAAATGATAAAGTGGATTTTGTGCGTCGATTCATCACTATGGAAGAGACTTCGGTCTATCACCATGATCGTGAATCAAAACAAGAGGCTAAAGAGTGGTGTGAACATGGTTGTTCGGCTTCGAAATGAGTTCGTGCCCGGAAATCGGCCAAGAATGTTATGGCAACAGTTTTTTGAGATGCGAGAGGAATTTTGTTTGTGAATTACTTGCAAACTGGAAAAACAATTAATTCTGGATATTATTGCAACCTTTTGGACCAGTTAAAGGAAAAAATTTGTGAAAAAGGAAGTCTTTTTCATCAGATGAATGCACCGTGTCACAAGAAAATGGATAAAATCCGGAATTGCTGGAGCATCCACGCAGATTTTCAGCGACTTCCATTTGTCAGAACTCAAAAAATTTGGAGATATGAGCGTTTTTGTAAGATTTTTTTTAACTTTAGGTAAACGGTTGTAAAGGCTTTTTTCAGAGTGTGTGGGAAAAATTACACAACCTTCTTAGATATATTTTTCAGGTAATAATGGAAGAAGTCACACCTATGTAATATTTCATATGGCAAATATTTCCATTTCGTTAGTTTTTAGTACAATAAAATTAATTTTCAATAGATATTTTCATTCTCTAATGAATTTTAGACATCGAACTTCGAAGTTAATTCAAAGCAAACACAATTAAGTATGCAGATTAATGACGAAATAAAATAAATACACAATTTGCCTTCGCCTACACATTTCCGATACGCATACCAGCCTCTGTACACAAGCATACACACATACATACATATACGTGTGTGTGTGGAAGTGTCGCTTGACAGTTGTAAAATATATTTTTGGTGGAGGCGTACGCCATCAACCGAGCAACCAGTTTCAGGCATTTAATTTGATTTTCTCTTAAACTAATGCGAGCGTGTTTGTTTTTGTATTTTTTAGCTGATTTCATTGCAAGTGAAAATGCTGTAAAATGCAACATTTTTGATTTAATGCTGGCAACACCAGTGAAAACAGATCAGCGCGAACATTTAACAGCAATCGCAGAGGCAATTGAAGTGATTGGTGATCCAGCGCTTTCGTGCGCCACATCGCCATTAAAAGTCTGAAAAGTGCAAGCATTAAGCATGATTTGCATAAGGCGCTCTGCCGCTCAGTAATCAGTTGATTTTAATTTTCGAAATTTTAAACTCAAGTTCAAAACCCACACAGCACGTGTACAGGAGAGGCTTGGCGCGGCGGCGGGTGCGGCAGCGGCGGTGGTGGCGGTCCATTGGAGTTGGCGTTTTGGTTGGCGCAGTGCGTTGGTGTGATGGCGTTGTTAATTGGAGGATTTCGAAAGCGTTGCTGATGTACTGCCATTGTTGGCCGTGTTGATGATGTTGACGCCGTTGTTGTTGTGTATGTACAAATACGTGTTGGTGTCTGCTTTTAGCAGCGACTGTTGTTGTTTGCGCCGTTGTTTGTTGTGCGCTTGTTGATGGCGCGTTGTAGGCGTTCGTCAGCCGCCAGATTGGATATGACATGTCGGCATTACGTGTTGCCACATACGCAGATACAGGGTGTATATCAGTTGCTTGAAACTTCGTTGCACACAAGACAGCGCAACTATTATGTCTGTTTATGCACGCACACACACTTTTCCGCTGCCGTGCGCGTGCGCGTGCCACAATTCAAAAGTCATTTTATTAAATTAGTCGCTTACAAAAGTTTGAGTGCCAGCTATTAAGTGTCACCCACGGCGGCGCGCTGTGACTGGCAATTCCTGCCTTTTAGGAAACCAAAGAGGCGCGCGCGCACACACAATGAGCACAGTGCGGTGAGGCGCATGCGCGCACTTGCCACACACGTGCCAGCCGGTACGAGTAGCGCTAGCGTAAGTGAGTGGTTTACAGTCACCTCATGGGGCTTAAATGCAAATGAGCCGATTTATCAAGACAGTCAGAAGGGACAGGCGGTAGGTACCCCACAGTGTCTTGTACATCGCTGCCACACTGAGCGCTTCTGCTTTCTTATAATCAGCGTAGGGTTTTTGGGAAGTACTCATGACAACTAAAATTATTCTTATACTAAACTGCAGAGGAGTTAGAAAGAGTTGGTTTTGGTGGGATTGGAAAGGAATCGTCCACTATGAGCTGTTCCAGCCTAGTCGAACGAATGATTCTACATTTTACTGTCAACAACTAATGAGATTGAAGCAAGCAGTCGAAAAAAAAACGACCAGAACTGATCAACAGAAAGGGCTTCGTCTGTCTGACTCGGCAAACACTGGGAGAGCTTGGCTTGAAGTTTTGATGTATCCACTATATAGCCCTGACCTTGCACCATCGGACTACCATTTGTTTCGGTCAATGCAGAACTCCCTTAATGGAATAAAGTTGGCTGCAAGAGAAGACTGTGGAAATTACTTATCGTAGTTTTTCGTCGAGAAACCAGAAAAGTTTTACACTGATGGAATAACGTCTCTGGCGGAAAAATGTCAAAAAGTGGTCGACCAAAATGGTACATATGTATTTGGTTAATTAAAGTTCATTATAAATATAAAAAACTTAAGTTGAAGTTTGATTAGAAATACGAAAAGACTTTTTCGACTACCCAATAAAACGACTCTGAGACGAAAGCTTTACATTGACTGCACAGTTGATAAGGCTTAAGAACACCTTTTGCATTCCCATGAGTAATGTTTGGATGAACTTTTTTCTCAAAGCTAAAAGCGAAGAAAAACTTGTTCCATAACTTAAGATCTGGCTTCGGTCAAGGTTTGAGTCACTTGTTGCACTGCAGGGCTGGCGCTTGTCCAGGGCCACCATAAACAAATTTTATTTAAAAAAGTATTGAATTTATATGTGATTAATTGTGAAGTTGTCTTATTACTCGCTTCCGCTTTGAGATTTGCTTTCGAGAAAAAGAAACGAACTTTGCATTTTGCTAATTGGCGTTTGTCTAGTCGCCCCTTCATTGAAATGGTGCAGAGTACATGCATTTTCGTGTTTTCCGTTTTTGCCACCTTCATTTTCGCCATTGCGAAAGCAGCCAAGAACGCGCTAATTGTGAGTAAAAACTGTCTGAACTTGTTGTTTGTTGTCAGCGCCCAACAACACACACTCCCAGGCGTAGGTTGAATAAACTCGCCACTCTGACTCAGATTGCTATTTTTGCGCCAAGCTTCCCAATCGCGTATATATTGTATATATGTGTGTCATAGCGTGTGTCCGTCGTTGTTGAATCTGCTAACTGAGAAGCGTGGACCATTTCGCCTGGGCTCCATGGCACTATTCAATTTGAAATGTAAATCCACTGCAGCACAAAAGACTTAGTCAGCGGTTCAGGCATTAACACACCAACCAAGAACCGATAACTATTAGTATATACATACACACATACATACATATATGTATGTGTTAAGTGTATGAGCGCACATTTATATTGAGGAATGACGTTCAAGTTCGCTGTTCTGTCTTTTGTTGAGCGTCTGCAATTAGCATTCGACCGGCATAAGAATAACAACAACAACAACAACAACAGAGGCCTAACGCAAACTTATATGGAGCACTGCCATCGACGTGTAGAATTGGAGAACAACAAGAATTGGGGCTCACGCCGTGTGTTGGAAAAATGTGAAAGGTCATTATGAGGTGTGATTCTGTAGCTTGTAAGCACTCTTCCACTGTTATGGTTACTTTCTTCATGTTCTTCATTCTATTTTACGGTGTTTGTTTTCACTCGAACGCCACGAATTACACCGAACGCTAACGAATGAAGCGCATTATGGACCACACAGCCGCACAGCCTCGGTCACAGCCGGAGCCAGAGCCGCAGGCGCAGCAAATGACAAATATTTAGCTTAATCTAGCCGAAAAAAACCTGCGTAGCGCTTGACAAGCTTCGAGTGCTTATGTGCCAACACTGGTATCAACTCTGTGAACGAGCGAAGGCAAACCTGCTGCACGGCCACCAACTGCCGTCGTCAGCGGCTGCGACACAGCAATAAACGAATTTGAGAAATAATTTAAAAAAATTAGTGTTGGCCTCATGTGGGCGTTCAGGTGGGTAGATATGGTGAGCTGGTGAGCTCGTAAAGCGCTGGCTGTTGTTGCCACTTTTTTCTTCATTTCTTGAGCAAATACAAAGCGCTCGACGCGCACAAAAGACTTAAGGCACAAACGCCGTCGCGCCGCGAGCAAGTGAGCGGCTAAAGTGGTGTGGGGCGATAAGTCGGCGGCATGTTGTCATTCGACAAAAACGAAAATAATGGCTTTCAGTAGCCCATAAAAAGTTGAGAATCCGAAAAACAAGCGAATATGAAGGCCAAAGAATAATATGATAATATTGTTCGCTCTGTGTGTATGTATGTGTGTGCACACATGTAAATGTTTGAACCAACAATTAGATGGAATCTGTTATTACTCTCAATGAAGCTCCCAAGCCTGCACAAAATTGAAGCTGCCAAATAATAATTTAAAATATTGAAGAATCACTTTGTGTTTGTGCTTTGCGGGAAATCCCTTAAGAAGCTGCTAAATTAATTAATTCCTCAGTCATAATTAAGTCAAAGCATTGCTGGTCTTTAGAAAACAACACACATATTGATTAAAATAATAATAACATCAATTAAAATTTGTTAATTGTGTGAACTTTTATTTTCTTTAAATGCCAAAAATATAGAAGAGCATCATATACTGGTGCACTCTGTATCTGTTTTTATGAAAAATATTGCTGTATGATCCATCTTTTGTGCTCACAGTGTTCCGATATTTCCCAAAACCGCGCCTATCATTTAACTAACATTCAAAGAACTTTTTTATTCAGTAATTCTGAAAATCCGAAAACCAGTCTAGATTTTTGAAAAAATTTACAATTTTTTTTATATTTCGAAAAAATTTTTTTTATATTAAAAAATATCGTCGCAAAAGAATTTTCAAAAATTCAAATTATTTCCGAAGTTATTGCCGGTTTACTGTTGTGGCAACCGGACCGGTTGGAGCGTTTTTCTCGGAACTACTTTTTTCAATGCAGTTGCCACAATATCTCTAATTACAATTAGAAGGTGATTTACTTGAAATTTGGCATGGATATTCTTTAAATATCTCGCTATCATATAAATCATGGCGATTCTTCAGATGGTCACATTACGCGAAATCATGGCGACGAGAACACAGATTTTCCCCCCCTCACTTGAAGGACGCAGAACTCAATAAAAAATGCAAGTTTTTGGCTATTATCTTCAAAATTCCAGAGCACTGGTCGGCAAACTAAAACATTCAATCGATTCAGATTTTATCAATTTATAATTAGGAAATTCAATAAAAAATTTAATTGAAAAGTTCGCAATCTCGGTCGTGTAGAAAATGCTTGGATAAATATCTCAAAAAGTTGAAGGCGTCAGTATTTAGATACCGGTTGTTCAATAAGTTTTGTCGTTTGATAAAAAAAAAGCACAATTTTATGACTCAAAATACATTTTATTATTCAGTATAATCTCCCTGAACATTAATACACTTGCTCCAACGATCCTCCAATCTGTGAATCCCATCCCTGAAGTGAGAATCCGGAAGGTCTGCAAAATACGCTTCAACAGCTGTTATGATCTCTTCATTTGATGAAAAACGCTTGCCACGCTTAAATTTTTTGATTTCTGGAAAAAAATGGAATCTGAATACGGTGGATGCTCCAAAATCCTCTTGTGACATTGTGCATTGTCCTGATGAAAATGGATTTTTTCTTCTGCAAACCGGGTCTTTTTTCACGAATTTTTTCAATTTTTTTTGGCAACTGGTCCAAAAAGTTGCAATAATGTTCAAAATTAAGGGAGCCTGATTTAGAAGCTTCAAAATATCGATATTTTTTGCTTAAATCTCTTTAAGAAATATCTAAGACTATGTCCCCAAAGTTATAGATGGAAATTCGAAATATTTTCGAAGCTAGAAGGAAAATAGTGACCTGAACGTCTAGTTACTAGACTCTAGTAGATATATGAGCGATTGGGCAGAAAGCGAAAACTTTGACGCGCGATTTCTCGGTTTTTCATTTTTAGGATTTTACTGAATTGGCGGGCAAGATAGAAAAAAACTAAACGTCGGATCGAATCGGGGCAAAATTTAATATCTTTGGCATTAAATTGTTTTCTATTTAAACTAAAAAAATAAGAAAAGCCATGTTTGAACATATTTTTAAACAACATAAAGTGGAAATTTTTTGACAAAAACCCAATTTTTTTTTTCAAGTTTTCTTGTTTTGATTCAGGAACATGGTGATAGACCCAAGTCTCATCCATAACGATGAATCGACGCACAAAATCCACTTTATCGTTTTTAAAATGCCCCAAATGTTCCTGAGAAAGCCGCATTCGAATGTGTTTTTGTTCCATTGTTAGCCAATGCAGCACCCATTCTGCACACAGCTTTCCAAAACACAAAATTTCGCTTAAAATATGGCTCACACTGCTTAATGAGATGTGTAGAGCCTCTACTAAATCTCTCTCAGCCAATCGACGATCTTCAAAAACCATATTTTGACTATGATTTCTAGCTTTTGGGACGTTCTTCGCGTAAATCGTCTTCAAGGCTGGTACGACCACGTTTAAATTCAGAAACTCATCCTTCTACTCTTCTAACTGTAGGTGAACAATCATTATGCACCTTTTTTGGTGCTACACAAAAGTGGCTCCCATACTCAATAAATTACAAGTATAATTTTAAGCAGTAAAGACGCTTAGATCTTTAGTAACTGTTTTCTCATCATTCAGTTTTGGACCACTCATATAGCATTTAGCAGCATGCAGAATATTTACCTTCATAGGCCTGAGCCAACAAAGACAATACAACTTCAATGAATATATCAGCGATGCCCACTTCTTACCCTTCGGAGGGGTCGAATAAAGAACAGTTTACTAAGAGAGTGAACTTCTGAATTAGGCTAATAGGGACCCCTAAATTGTCTTCTAGATAACCAACCTCCTACTTTTACCGAATAAACTGTATTCACAAACATTCAGCGTATTAATATCCCCGACGAACTTTTTCATGAAATAACGTAACATTTTTCACCGATATCCATTAGGCCATGAATCATAACTAATACAACCAAGAGCCTGCATAACTGCCAAAACTAAGCGCTGCTTAAAGAGCAATAATTTAGTGCAAATATTATATTATGCTAATCTCCGGAATAAACACAAATACACAGCGTTATTAAAATGTCAGTCTGCGGTCTTTATTAATCATCGCTTTGAACGACGGCATTCGAGTCCACCACTCATAGTGACCTTTCATACCCCAAAAATTAGCATACATACAAACACGTAGGCCACCAGCTATGGACGCTTAAGAAAACGTTGACTTCACTTACCTCAAAGGAGCCGTTGCTCGGATGTCAGCCGCCATGCCTGCAGCTACCTTAGGCCGCCAGGGGTACGCTGGAAGCAATTGGACTTGACTTGGCACTTCACTTTCTCAGCCGAACGACGCACAGCCTTGTCCACAGCGCGGCTTATCTACGCGCACCGCAAACACTTTTGTGTGTGAAAGGCAAACAGCGAATTCGGAAAACTCTATTGAGTGCTTAGGTGACACAGAGCAAACAACAGCAACAACAACAAAGCAGCTAGAAGACCGCGAAGCAAATGCTAGTCACAGAACTGCAAGGTGTGTGTGTAAGGTGGATGGGTGTGCGTGTGTGTAACGGACGTGTTGTTTATTCACTCGGAGCGATTTGTAAGCGTGATAAGCATCTTATCTGCGACTCAAATGCGCACGTTTATCTCCGTTACGCCGAACACTTCCCTATTTGCGCAACGCTTCTATGTGCGTGTGTGTGTGTTTGTGTGTTGGTACGGCTGAATGCACTTGCGTCGTTGTGTCGTTTTGGGCGATTGTTCGTTTCACACGGCGGCGCGGTGCGGAAGCGGGTAGGAGGGCTTCCAATTGCTCTTACTTTCGGCAGGTAAATGCGCTTTGCTTTGTCAATGAATGAACGATTATGTCACGCTGTTTACCGAACTATTTTATTGCCTTTCGAAGAGGTCTGATTGTGTGCGTGTGTGTGTTTTATCTTTGTGCTCCTTTTGCCTTTGCGCTCTACGTCTGTTTGATCACTCAGCTAGAAGGCGCTGCTGCTGATTCATTCATGGAAATTTCAATTGTGTATGCACATGCACACACATACGTCTGTCTGTGTGTGTTATTAGAACAATGGGCCGGAAACGGATGCCCGTCTACAATGCAACTGAATAAATAATTGAATTTTTTTTTATTTTGTTTTTATTTCTTTTGCCGTGTATCCTGTCGCGCCGTGTCAACAGGCAATGTCTGCCTCTTTGCTTTCAACTTTTTTGTTTCTTGTCTTCAAGGCATTTAAGAAGACGCAGAAGGTTTGTGTTGTCACGCACGAAGCAATAATTAATCACTGGGGTATTTTTTTACTATTTTACTATTTCGAAGCAACTTTTTCGGGTTTGTTTGCAATTGCACTTTGAGTTTGACAATTATTTAGCAGCTTCGTAGCCGACAATTCCACTATTCGCGATACTGGCTTTCGGAAAAATTACCTCCAAATTGCTTTAGCCAGCAAACGAAAGACTTAAGCCACGAACCCGCTGACTTTACACTACAAACACCGTTGGTTTTATAAATTTCACAAAAATTGCAACGCAAACTGCATTTGTCACACAAAATTATTGAGACACAAATCCCAAAAATGCACACAAAATTTTCACCACGACCAACAACAGTTTGAGGCCTTCCGATTTCATTGACTCGACAGCGCGGAAACCAAAACTCAACTGAGCACACCAACAGCCAACATGTGGGCTTGGACCGCGCGCCGACGTCGGTTGTGTTGATTCGCCTACATGCACACCGCGGCCGACAGCCGACTGCTGCCCGCTGCCTGGTGGCTGGTGGCTGCTGTCTGGTGGTTGATTGTTGGCGTTTGGCTGGCTGACTGGCTGTCGACAGCTGTTGTATATTACAACAACCACTGCGTGCTTGGCTGACGGCACGATCATTAAGCAGGAGTGCAGTTGGTGTTGTTGCTTTCGTTGGCAAACGTAAACCTACGCGCGCGCCTCAATGAATTCATTCACAAAAACAGACGCACTCAACCGGTAAGCCGCACCGCACACACACGGCGTCGCACATAACTACTCACAACATGTTCGAACGTCCGCATCGGTGTATGGGTGCGCGCGCTGGCTCTCACCTGGCGCGCACGACGCCTGTGTAGGCTGAGTTGGCTGAAAGCACCGGGTTAACACACAAATTTATGAGCGAACAAGCTGCTAGTAATGAGCTAATGCTACCACATATATGTATGTATGAGTATGAGTATGTGCGTGTGTGCGTTTATAGCTAAATTTGTGCTAATCTTAGCATTATTGGCGAATTAAGTATCGGCGGCGTATTGTGTTACAAAGTAGGCAAGAGCCTTTTCATTTCACCATTCTTATTAGAAGCGCTAATGTGTCGCCCATTCAAGTGGGTGAAGTGAGAGCTCGCCTTTATTTGCATTCATTTGCACTTTGTGGCAGTTCGCAGATCATTCACTGGCTAAATGTGCTAATTTATCGCTGAATGAGCGAAGAATATTGTTCTTCAATCAAATATATATTATATAGATATATGGACGTATGTATATTTGTATATACTTAGTGAGGGGCTTAAATCCTTCGCTGTGTTCGCGCAAAAGCTTTGCTTGAGTTAATTGAGCGACTGTGAATTGGTGACTGCCGCGCACCGCCACAAGCACTTTTAAGCAAATTGAAATTGAAATGTGTGTGCGCATGCGCCTCCCTTTGTTCGCAAATTTTTGCGGTTGCTGCGGTTTCCTTGGGCCCCAACCATGCCAAGGCGGCGTGGCCGCTTAAAACACAAAGTCAGTTGTATATGATCTTAAATTTTAAATTTTAGCAGAGCTCTAGTACAGTGGCAGGCACTTGAATTGCATTTTTCTATAATTAAGTGTTTTAGAGAGATGCCTTGGGGAGTTAGAGCTTCCTACAGTCTGAAATTAGTTACTGAAGTATGTGATCTGGATGAGCCTTGGCAACAACTCCTAGGCATGCGCCATGCCAAGTTGCTAATGGGTAGTTACAGCCTCAAAAGGTTTCAATATTATATGTAATCAACCTTCGAGGGAAAAAACTCAGGCTACTTGTCGCCTTCTACACTGCCCATTCTAAGCTAAAGAAGCACTTATATAACATGGGCCTAGATTTCTGTGCGAATTACTGGTTTTGCGACTTGGAGTCTGATACTCCAGAAACCTGCTAAGGGACTGCACAGCAGTCTGTAGGCGCAGGATTAAGGCCCTTGGAACCCTGTTTCCAAATAGGGATCACATCGCCTCAATAGCACCTAGCAGTATATTGGAATTTGCTGGGGCTAAGTGAATCGTTGTGATTTAGGAGAGGTCACAATAGACCTAAGGTCGCGGGACAATCTTCATTTTCTTATCTAATACTCGTATAATCTAATCTAAATGTGATCTCTATTTTCACTGATAAATTTCCGATTGAAGTGAGCGAATTGACATCCGCTGCGTTAAGCTCTTTTGACATCGATTAACTCTGGACCTCTGAACTTTACGTTAGCTTAGCAGACGCTGATGAAAAACTTAGCGATCATTTTAGTCCAACGCATCTACTGACTACTAACCCACAAGACGTGCATGCGACAAGACTGAAGATTTTGTCGGACGTTAGTTGTCAAAACTATTTGAAGAAAGCCTACTTGGAAATCGGATTGAAATATCTCGGCAGTCAAAACTTCGGCCTTCCTCTTCTTCTTTCCGGCGTTCTCAGCCGACCACATGGGATCGACCTTCTTATCTAACCCAACATTATCTGTCACATAAGATCAAAAGGTTCAGAGATTTCAACTGCCCAATAGCTTTTTGAACATCCCTCTTAATTGCAAGTCGAAAGAATTTATTCGAGAAATGTATGTATGTATGTCATCAGGGGAACCGCTTTATGTAACGAACTAAACAGATTGAACTCTCGACTAAAGTAACTCGAGTAGTTCTTCGGATCCAACGAAGTATCATCAGCGAAACAGATTATTGTGTTTTTATTTTTGGCAGGGAAATAAACATGCTGAACTGCAACTTGGCGGAGCCGGTTCGGGGCAGCTAAAACAAATTTAACACCGAAAACTTATCAGAGAAATAACATATACGGTTATTGAGCTGAAAATATACACGCTGATGATGTCATCATAGAGGAGTATTAACATTTTATACAAATTGGTAGAGTTCATGGGTTTTTGAAGTGTGTTACAAGGGAAATATTCTGCCTATATAACATACGATCGGGTACTAAAATGACCGATCTGTTAGCATTCGAGTTCGGTCCACGTCAATGAAAGGATCTAAAAATGTATTTAAAGTTATTTATACTCATGTTGCAAAAATAGGTTAAAATGGGTGATAAAAAAGTGAACCTATAATATGCACCGCAACTAAGTGCTTCTCTACTTTTCACGGCAGTATACTTTTATTGCTTGCTGTCGTAAACGCCTGCTTGCATCTATACTTGTATATAGTTGAAAGAAGCCGACTTCGGTGGCGCGTCTCAATGAAGTTATGTTGAGTGTACGTCCACATGCACATGTACAAACAGTCCGTGTTTACACAAGTGCATGCGCGTCAAAGCCAGAAGCCGTCTCCCCGTCGCAACGCTGCCGCAGGTCCGACTTCGTGCGCTAACGCTTTGGGACAATACGAACTTGTGATCAACGAAACAAAACAAATGTGAACTTTCGTAATAGACCACAACAACAACGCTAAAACAATACATATGGCAGTCGCGAATTCTAAAACAAGCTTCATCACAGCTACAGTTACATATAGTCATAAGTTCAGACTGACACACATATGTTCACATTTATGTGTCGGCATAGTGAGCATACTGTGTTAAGTGAGAGGACAGCCAAGGTGACGGCGACAGATAGAAATATCCGATACATACCTACAAGAACGAGGACTGCTGGTCGAGCCACTGCCGTAATCAGCAGCTTAAATAGCGAAAAATGTAGGATGAACAAGTGGCACACACATACACGCACACACTTACGATTTGGTACATTCAAACGGTATGTTACCAACAACAAAAGACAATATTGTCGTCATGCTGGTGGAAATTTGAAGGCACACATAATTGAGGCCTTGAAATAGCATCTTGATGTTTAGTATTTTTATTCTACATACTTTTCGCACTCTCGCATCAAGTGGCACAATCACTCCATATATGACGCCTTTGACCGACAAAGTGTTCCTTATATGTACGTACGGCGAACGGGTTGGCGAGGCATGCAGCTCTCAAATCCCATTTCTCCCTGGCTACAACAACAATCCCATAAAGAAGCTCTACTGCCTACAACGTTAGCGCTGTTTAATAGAACAAATAAAGAAGTGGCTTCACACACACGCTTGCCGCGCAGTCGCATACCTACGATAGCGAATGTGTGCAACCGACGCAAATGGGCAGAAGTTCCAAGCTTGTTTATTTGACTTTCCCATTCTCAACTCAATACTCATCTTTGCCGCTTCTCACCTTTGTAGGCGTCCGATAAATACAATTTGCCAACGCTTATGAGCGTTAACGAGTTGACAAATACTGGCGATAAAGCGTTCGTCCGACGCAAGAAAATATTTCTGATAGAACAAATTTTTTTTCGATTTAATTCAAACTAGCCGTTGTTCATTTATCTTATGAATGAGAATTACATAAAAATTGTTGTTTATTAGAAGACTATGCATTTGTGCTGGCCGAAGTACCAGGCTCAATTATTTCTTCTTTAATGGGTTCGGCTGGTATTAGAGACGGTGGAATGTTCAGAGTCTGCAAAAAGTTTTTTTAAAAATCTTTCCTTTATGCAAAAATATCTGTATTGAGAGCTCACTTTTCCCGGGCATGCTGCTTCATACTGATGCTTTAAGCTTTCCATTTCATAGACACATGTGGACAAGGCTGTCCTTAATTCGCACAGCAGAACCATGTCGGAGCGCAATTCATTGAATGCGTTACATATTTCCTCGGTTGGCGGCGGCGAGGGATCTACAAACAAAAATTTGTATTAGTTCAACGAAACAAAATAAATGTTTCAGAAAAATCACTCACCGACTTTAAACTCTTGTATGGCTTGTTCCAATGCTTTTACCTTACGCTGACCGATGTTTGCAGGCAGCTTCATTTTCTGTGAGCGCAATGAAACACCAGATCCACGTAGGTCTGAGAACTTTATGCCACTGCCACCTATTTCTATAGCATTTACGACCGAATCAACCTTCGAGGGACGCGGTTGATGATGTAGTTTTTTCTTAACAAGTTTCTTTTCATATTTGCGTGCACTCTGCACATTGGTTGCGGCATCACTTTGCTGGTGTGGTTATGGATTTTTCAAAATGAATTACTAGGAAAATCTTTATAAACAAATATTCGTACCTGATCCGCCTGTGAGATGAGTTTTTGTAGATCTTGAGTTTTGCGTTCGCGCTCCTTCTTGCGTGCTTCGATCTTCTTAAGCTCATTCAAGAGCATTTGCTCTTCTTCTACTTGTTGGGTAGTTCGTTCAAATAATTTTTTCAGTTGATCCTTGCGCTTCCTTTCGTGTTCTGCATCAAAAGCATATGATTTTTTGTCACTATTCTGTCCCTTGGCTTTGGCGAGCAGACCTACTACTTCATAGTAGCGCTCTTTCAGATCTTCCACAGATTTAACGCCATGCTGTGCACGATCCCAACGATCAGCCATTACGATAAACCGCAGATCGAAACTAAATTTCGTTTTAAAAAAATATATATTTCTAATCTTAAATATAGTTTATTACAACATTTACCGTTTAGCCAAATCGAACAGATGATCGGTTTGTGCCTTGTTCCATTTTTGTACGTTCGTACGCAAGTGTGTGTTATACTCTGTCATGGTGTAGGTGGGTATTTGAAGCTGCTTATTGAATTTGGCAAAGGGATAATCCTTCTGGTCGTCTGTAGTACGACGCCAATGATGAAATACAGCACCGTCTGTGCGTGCTGGATTATTGAAAGGAGCCCATTCCCACTTGCGCACTTTTTTCATTCCCAAACGAGCTTTCGCTTGCTTGTAACCCGCTCCAATACCAAGTGCTGCAAAATTATTTTATGCTGAATGTGTTTTGGGTAAAAATATATAAATAATATACCAGTGTCTGTTGGTAAAAGCGGTGGAGCATCTTTGTTGTCATTGTAGAGCAAAGCGAATACTTCGCGGTGCATACCCTCTGGGCGTTTGGAAACTCCTTTAGCTCTGCGGTTGTTTGGGTTGAAAATATAGCATTAGTACAATTATATTGTTTACAGTGAATAAAAACTTACTTTTCAAAGTTCCGCCGTTTCTGCACCAGAAATGATTCACGAGTCACTTCAGGCGTATTCGCCCGCTCGATGTCTAAAATATCACGTACATCGGCCATTCCTCAATTGCTCTGACAACTGCACCCGATATAATAAACAATTTTCCACAAATAAATTGTGAAATTCACAGTATCCACTAAATATTCTAAATTTGTTGATATGAAATGTCCACTAAATAAAAATGTTTATTTTTTAGAATGACATATGCATTCAACTGTCAAATTAAAGCGATGCCAGACGTTACGTTTTGGTGCGCAGTCAAAATTCAGGTTCCAATTGTGAAGAAGCAACACTGGCACTACACGTGTTTGAGAAGCCGCATGTTTTCGTTGATTTGGCTGTGAGCGGTGTGAATTAAAGTGCATGATTCAAATTGCTGTTATTTCATTTAAATAATCCCATTTTTTTTACAAATTGTGCATAAAAGTGTGCAAGAGTGCCTTGGAAAGTAAAATCAACAAAACTTTGGGTGAATACATTGTAGTGCTACGATTTTTCAATGGATTTATCTGTAAACAAAATTCGGCGCTCCGTAGCGCAGTTGCGCGAATATTTGCAGTCGACGCAGCAATCAGCTGATGACGACAGAGCGCTGCTCAGGTTTTTAAATACAAATGTAAACAATAACAAATCGTTTGTTTACATATGCATTAACACGCTACTTGCTTGATTCACTTTTAGGATCCAGGTGAAAAAGATGTGGACGCACTCTTTAATTATTTAAGTGATCATATATTGGAACCACGCTGGACTGCAGCTATTGCTACTTCGTTTGAGAATGTTCTATTGTTGTTAATCACACGCAGCATACCATACGATGAGCACATCGACGAAAACCACTATGAGACATATCAGAAAAAATGTATTGCGCTGGCCACCATGATGCGCTTATCCGTTGACACAAATCGGTAAATATTATTACACATATTTTTCTTTTTGCGTTTTGCACTCACTCTGCTTTCTTAACAGTTATGCCATCAGTTACTTCCGAAACAAACCCGCACCCTTCGAATGCCCACAAATGGTGGAAGGGACTTCGTCCACAAAACGCTCTAAGAATAGTAGTAAATTAACTTCAATAGACATCGTGAAATGTTGCTATCATTTGCTGTGTGCGAATCCAGTATTTTTCAAAGATCTATGGAATTGGTCTGTTTTTCTTGAACAGTTCGTTGACTCAAAGCAGAGTGATTTGTACCAACTGTATTGCAACCAAATTATTGCAGTACTGACAAATATGAGTGCCTCACAGCTGCAAACTATGAATGCGCAACTCTCACCGGTTGCGCTTTTGCAATTTGACGAAGAACAAAATTTAAGACCTACCATGAAATACGTCTATTCTTTTGAAGACTCCACACCGGATAAGACAATTACACTGAAAATAAATTCGCATTTAGTCACGGACATGGAGGGTGTTCTTTTGCCCATTTTCAATAAAGACAACTATGAGTTTTATTCAACTAATGACGGTCTGCACGATAACATCGTGAAAGTTGATTCGACTAAAGTTAATTTACGAAGCATTGCTTTGGGAATTGCTTCGGCAAAAGCTATATGTCTCTCGGGTCCAGTAGGCTGTGGAAAGACTACACTTGTAGAATATTTGGCGCGCAAAACGGGACGCACTTGCCCGAAACCTAGTGAAATCGCGCAGAGGAAACTTGAAAATACTGAAAATCAATATGTAAATAACGGCGGTATCGCCAACGGAAACGATAAAGTGCCTGTCGGAAATAAAAGGAAACATGAATCTGACATTTTGAATGACTTTGAGCAAAGTCTAGACGCTAACGGTATTAACTCGAACGGTTTCTTACGCATACAACTGGGCGATCAAACCGATAGCAAAATGCTTTTAGGTCAATATCGCTGCACTGACGTTCCCGGTGAATTCGTTTGGCTGCCCGGTGTGCTGACTCAGGTAACATAAAACCCTAAAAAACCTATTTCGAAATATTTTAAAATGTTTTCAATTTTAGGCCGTTATGAATGGGTATTGGCTGCTTTTGGAAGACTTGGACTCGGCAACACAGGATACTTACACGATTTTGAGTAGTCTACTGGAAAATAATTACTTGAGCGTGCCTGGTTTCCGTGATTGCGTCAAAATCGAACCCGGCTTCCAGTTATTTGTAACCGTACGGTATGTAACGTGCTTTGAATTTCCAAGCGAATATTTTAATAATTCAAATTTATTTAGTACGAACAAATCTTCGACAAGCGCCGGACAGAAGTCACTCTTTGCACTTTTGGAAAAATATCTATACACAATAAATATTCTGCCACTTTCACGTAATGAACTCTGCAAAGTGGTTAGCACGAATTATCCCAAACTAGCGACAGTAGCTAATCGCATAGTCGATGTGTTTCTTACGTTCTCCAGTGGTGATCACGCAGTAGCCGATAATTTGCGCCAACAGGAATCTACTGATAAAGCCGACACCACCGAAAACTATATCGCTTTGCCGTTTGAGCAAGTATCGCTCTCCGCTATTCCAAACTCCGGCCGTTTGGTGTCCACACGCGATCTCATCAAGCTATGCCAGCGCTCGAATCCTGTGTTTTCTGTGACCAGCATGGAATGTGCTTACTTCGTCTTCCAAAATGCTGTCGACGTTTTCTGCTCTTATCTGCCGCAGGGCCAAGAAAAAACCAAACTTATCGTCAGCATCGGCGCCAAATTGGGTATTATTCAGTCCCGTTGTGAATATTTCGCAAACGATTACAAACCTGAGGTGTTCGTGAATAGCAATAGAATAAAGGTTGGTCGCACTGAGCTACATGCCAGACCACTGGCAGAAGCATTTGGAGGCGATATGGATGAATTGGAAGAAGAAACTAACGACGATGGACCACTGGCGATTAAGCGACAAAAGTTGAACGACGATGACGAAAATATGCTCACTACTATAAAGCGCACGCTACAAGCGTCAAAGAATGCCACATTCTCATTTACCAGAATGGCATCGTGTATTTTGGAGCGCATCGCCGTTTGCGTATCGCATGCCGAACCTGTACTGCTCGTCGGCGAAACCGGTGTGGGTAAGACATCCTCCGTGCAGTACTTGGCCCAGCGTACGTACCACAAACTGGTTGTGGTCAATATGAATAATCAATCGGACGTATCCGATCTCATTGGCGGCTTCAAACCGGTCGATCTGACATATGTCATGACGCCGCTGCGCTGTGAGTTCGATACACTCTTTCGCGCCACCTTCAACGTTGACAAAAATCAAACATTCTTACACAAAATGGAGACCTGCTATAACCAAGGCAACTACTTGGTTATAGTTAAACTAATGTTAACAATTATTAATTCAGTATTCGGCAAGGCTGAGCGCAATGAGCTGCGACCGAAGGATATCGAGAGTCTGCCACGTTGGCAGAGACTAAAAGTGAACGTGCTCAAACTGCATACGCAGCTTAGTAAGTCAATAAACATTTCGTTTGCTTTCATACCGGGTTCGCTAGTAAATTGCATTAAGAACGGTGATTGGATATTGTTGGACGAAATAAATTTGGCTTCAGCTGAGATGCTTGAGTGTCTGTCGACCATTTTGGAGCCCGATGGTTCGGTGGTGCTGCTGGAGCGTGGTGACTTTACGCCGGTAAAACGGCATCCCGACTTTCGCATATTCGCTTGTATGAACCCCAACACGGATGTCGGCAAGAAGGATCTACCGGTGGGCATACGCAATCGTTTCACAGAATTTTTCGTCGATGAACTGACCACAGATGTCGATCTAACTTTACTTATAAGCGACTATTTGAAAACTACTGGCATACAACGTAAGAGTGTTGCAAGTTTGGTGCAATTATACAAGAAACTGAAGTTGTTGTCGAAGCTTGAGTTGAATGATGGCCTTGGCAACCGGCCAGTATTTTCCTTGCGTACTCTGTGTCGCTCGCTGCGCATCTGCGCGAAGAACTTGTGCGGCTCTGTGGAGCGTAATCTCTACGAGAGCTTTTGTATGAGCTTCCTTACACAGTTAGACCCGGTTTCACACAATGTGGTCCTACACCTGATACAACAAGCGCTCTTGAGCAACGTCAAAGCTGTATTAAACCAAAGTATACCGAAGCCGGGTGAGAATTATCTGAATTTTGAAGGCTACTGGATACAACAAGGACCCAAAGAGCCGGAAGAGTACAACAGTTACATTTTGACGAAAAGCGTTAAGGAGAACTTGCGTGATTTGGCGCGTATCATCTCAATTGGCAAACTCCCGGTGCTGTTGCAGGGTCCTACGAGTGCGGGTAAAACCAGTTTGATCGATTACGTGGCAAGGCGAAGTGGTAACCACTGCCTCCGTATCAACAATCATGAGCACACCGATCTGCAAGAATATATTGGTACATATGTTGCTGACGCCACAGGTAAATTGAGCTTCAAGGAGGGTGTGCTGGTGCAGGCCATGCGCAATGGCTATTGGATCATATTGGACGAGCTAAATTTGGCTTCCACCGACATTTTGGAAGCTTTGAATCGTGTGTTGGACGACAATCGCGAGCTCTTCATACCCGAAACGCAGACTTTGGTCAAGGCGCATCCAAACTTCATGCTGTTCGCCACACAGAACCCGCCCGGTTTGTATGGTGGTCGTAAAACTTTGTCGCGCGCTTTCAAAAATCGTTTTATCGAACTACACTTCTCGGATATACCACGCGAAGAGCTGGAGATTATTTTGGAGAAACGGTGCTTAATACCATCATCGTATGCCAAGAAGATGGTAATGTGCATGTCCGACCTGCAGAAGAATCGCAAAACCACCACTAAAAATGTATTCACTCTGCGCGATCTCTTCCGCTGGGGCAACCGTTACACCTTCGCTGACAAGCAGCTACTGCAGGATACGCAGTATGACTGGAACCAGCACCTCGTTGAGGAGGGTTACTTAGTGTTGTCCGCCAAAGTGCGCACTGACATCGAAATCGAAATAATCGAGGAGACTTTGTACAAAAACTTCCGCAAACGCGTCGATCTCTCTCGCCTCTTCGACGCACAGTCCAGTACGGAGACATGCTCGGCAGTGACGCGCAATATTATTGACGCAATAAGAGCGTATAAGCTGCGTGCCGATATTGTTTGGACACGCAATATGACTCGTATGGCTGTACTGACGGCCAAAGCGCTGCAGTTCAATGAACCCGTGCTGCTTGTCGGCCCCACCGGCTGTGGCAAAACCACCGTGTGTCAGCTACTGGCCAGCATATGTGGCGTACAATTGCGAATACTCAATTGTCATATGCACACAGAGGGTGCTGATTTCTTAGGCGGCTTGAGGCCATGTCGCGAATCGAATGAAGATAGTAACACTGCCAAGAAGCTTTTTGAATGGGCTGATGGACCCTTGATTCTGTCTATGCAAGAGGGCTCCTACTTCATGGCCGATGAGATCTCTTTGGCTGAGGACTCAGTGCTGGAACGTTTGAATTGCATACTGGAACCTGAACGCACAGTGCTACTAGCCGAGAAGGGCGGAGTTGGAGAGTCGGATAATCCAGCGGAAATCGCCAAAGATTTTGTAGTACAGGCGAAAGAGGGCTTCCAGTTTCTGGCCACCATGAATCCCGGTGGTGATTTTGGCAAAAAGGAGCTTTCGCCTGCGTTGCGCAATCGTTTCACCGAAATCTGGTGTTTGCCTTCTGACACCAAAGAGGATTTGATACAAATTGCCAGCAACTGCATGCTGGAGAGCGCACAAATGGCATCGAACACAAGCAAAGAAGAGATTACGAAAATTGCCAGCTACCTTGTGGAAGTAGTGCTCTACATGCGTGACGTTGTTGAGAAATTTAGGTACTCTATACGTGACATATTAGCCTGGGCAAACTATATTGCCAGCAATGCGCACTTAACATTTGCAGAGAAAGCCATTTTTGGTTTGGAAACAATATTCTTAGATGCCTTGGAACTCTTGCCACACGAGTCCTTGGTGAAGGTTGAGCTGCTCCGTAGACAGATTGTGGAATTTGCCATCAAAGAGGCTGCGCTCATTTTAAACGAAAGATTCACCTTCGACGATTTGACAGAAAAACGCGGCACGGAAGTGGTGCACACCTTCGAAAAATTCGGTATCAAGCCTTTCTTTATATCCACCAACAGCGACTCCAATATTGGCGCAAGTAAGAACTTTTTATTCGAAGCGCCCACCACCAAACAAAACCTATTTCGTTTGCTCTCGGCGCTTTCCTTGCGAAAACCGATTTTGCTGGAGGGGCCCCCAGGTGTTGGCAAGACTTCCACTGTGGAGAGCATAGCTGCCGCGATTGGCTATCGCATTGTGCGTATAAATCTCTGCGAGCACACAGATTTGGCTGACCTATTTGGCACGGATCTGCCAGCCGAAGATAATATTCTGGACGCCGCCGTAATAGAAGGCAGTGCAGATGACAAAGCTGGGTTTGCAGGTGCGTTCGTATGGCGCGACGGTCCATTATTGGCCGCGTTGAAGTCCGATAACACCTGGATTTTGTTGGATGAACTGAACTTGGCGCCGCAATCGGTGCTGGAGGGTCTCAATGCGATACTCGATCACCGTGGTGAGGTTTACATACCCGAATTGAATAAAACGTTTACATTGAATAAACAGACGCGCGTTTTCGCCTGCCAGAATCCACTCAAACAAGGCGGTGGCCGCAAAGGTTTGCCACAATCATTTCTAAATCGTTTCAACAAAGTCTACCTACGCAAACTCACCACACAAGATCTACTCTTTGTTGTAAATGGTAAATACGAGGCATATTTCGAGAAACTTCGTGCGCGCTATGCCAAACTGCTCACCCACTGTAACATCGGCAGCGAAACCAATCTATTTGACTTATACCAAACAATATCAAAGGGTAAGCTTTCTCTTGAGACTGCTACTGGAGAAGCCGACGCCGCACCCGTCATCGCATTAGATGTGACCAATAGACTTGTAAAGTTCTCCGAAACACTCGACAACGGCATAGCGGCTTTGGAGTTCGGTTACCGCGGTGGCCCTTTCGAAATAAATCTACGCGACATTCTACGTTGGTGCGATTTGCTGGTGCATCCAGAGACGGGATTCATTTTTCAAGGCGATAGCTGTTCAGCAGCCACCACTCCCTTGGATCGGTTCCGCAAGAATTTCGAAAACTTTCTGTTAACACTTTATGAGCGCATGAAGTTGGTTTACTATCAGCGCATGCGCTGTGACGAGGACAAACGTTTCATACGCAATGCATTCGCCAAAGTATTCGCTTGTGATGCCGATCAACTTAACAGCATATCCGAAGATGTCTCGCTCTATTGGACGTCTGAGAAAATCTATTTGAATGACATTGTGCTGGATCGCAGTGGTGATGCGCAGGCGCTGCGCTCTTTGCGTGGTAAAGACTTATGTCCGATTCTGCTCAACTCTCAGCGCGAGATGTTGAAAAATATGGTGGAATGTGTGCGCATGGAGAAGCCGGTGCTGCTGTGCGGACCGACCGACACCGGCAAGACGAAGCTGATCGATCTTTTGTGCACGCTCTCGAATCAGATCTGCAATACGGACACAATAGACGACTCTGTGACGGGCAGTTTCCAACAGGTAACTACGAGAGGGATTGGAGGTATACTATGTGAGAATGTGATCTAATGAATTTTCTTTGCCATTTTCAGATTGATTTAAACAGACATTTAGAGGAGATATCGCAAAGTGTCGAGGCCGTGCTTGCCTCGCAGCTGCGTACCATGATACTTGAACGTAAATCACATGCTTACAAAACCGCTGCCGGGCTGCTACATATTTGGAGTGCATATTCGAAGGAATCCAATGCTAAATTAGGTAAGCGTTGCATAGTGAAAATGTCTAACTGTACTTTTATTGATTCTTTAAACACCATTTCACAGCCAATAACAATGCCACATCTATGGCGGATGAGCTGTCGAGTTTCCGCAAGCGCATACAACGCTTAAATAAAGCCATCACTGCTCTGTTGGAACTTTCAAATGATTCCAGCACAGAAAATCGTTCACCATCGTACAAAGACACACTAGCTCAACAGCAAAATCGGCTTAACACACTGGAAAATCATGTGCGCAACGCGGACACACTCAACACTGGTGGCTCATTCGAATGGGTTGACTCCAAAATCGTTAAATCCCTAAAATTCGGTCAATACATTTTGTTGGAACATGTTAATTTGTGCTCATCCGCAGTC
The DNA here is from genome assembly GCF_024586455.1 of Bactrocera neohumeralis. Taxonomy (NCBI): domain Eukaryota; kingdom Metazoa; phylum Arthropoda; class Insecta; order Diptera; family Tephritidae; genus Bactrocera; species Bactrocera neohumeralis. Next base: position 3,267,436 of record NC_065921.1, on the reverse strand, counting down.
TTAGATCGGCTCAATCCGGTATTCGAGCCGAACGGTAACCTCTTAATATCAGAGAAAGGTGTGTCGGCAAATGAAAGCGCTGAAATTGTTGAGAAAGCGCCGAACTTTCGTGCTTTCCTCACAATCGATCCCAAAAACGGTGAATTGTCACGCGCCATGCGCAACCGTTGTGTGGAGCTAGCAATAGCGAAGGACACTTACAGCACGGACGACATGCGCTTGATTGTCTACAAGAACGGAGTGCGCGGCATGGTCGCGATCAACTGCATACTCGACATTCACAAACGCTTAATGCAATCGACGCCAATCAACAACTACAACATCACGCATCTCACACAGTTTGCATTCCTCACCGCCTCTTATGCGCGTATTGGCTACGATATGGAGCGTGCCATCTATGTGAGCGGCATGGAAGTGTATGTGTATTCTGCAAACACCGATCTCATGGGCTACGGTCTGGCGTATTATCAGAATCAGCTGCGCGAGATTGTTTTGGACGAAACCAAGAAATTCGGTTTGCTTGCGCCGGCAGCGGCTGTGGACGAAGATCTTTTGCGCGACATTGTGCTGCCTAGCGATGAGCTGCACGCGTTCTCCTTGATCAAACTCCAAACTGAGCCGCTGCGTAGTCTACTCCGTTACGATGAACGCGCGCAAACGGCGCTCGCAGATGTCTTTGCTGAATTCGCCAAGCTAGACTTGATCACAGTAGATCGCCAGCAAATAATTAAATTCTGCATCTATATGCTATATGAATGCAGCGCTGTAAACGATGTGGAGTTGCGTTATTTGTATTTGGAGAAGGTGCTGAGCGCACATCCAGCTTTGAAAAGTTTATCGAAGTCTCTCTATGGCTGCATAAAGCATGTCAGCGCGCACTTCGAGTCCACCCTAAATGAGCTGCCATGGAACAATAAACTATTTGCGCGCATACGCGTCTACGCCAGCCAAGCAGCGGACGTGATAAATCACAAGAGTTTCTGTCTGAGCGCACAACTGGTCGCCAATCTGCTGCTGCTGCCTGTGCCGCAGTCCCACACAGTAAACATCGGTGAGGCAGATGCACTCAGCTACTCACAAATTGTTGCCGTGGATCCAGTGGCCGATCGTTACGAAAATGTGCTGCTACAGAATCTCTCCAATTTCATTACGAGCCTGCGCGAAGTGCTGAGCGCATCATTAGACTACGCGCACATTGATGTGGAGAAGTTCTCGGCGCTGGTAACAGCATATTTATGGTATAACCGCTTTCTGAGCATATCTCAGGAGAAATTGGTAGTTAAAAAGGAACTGAACAGACGTCTATTGGATAGACTGGTGTTGCATTTCAAGTGGCTGGAGAAGAACTTGCTACAATTGCTCACCAAGATGCTGCCAAACTACTGCCAATTAAATGCGGATTACAACAACAGCCTGCAGCAAATAAGTAACTATATAGTCAGCATTAAACAGCCGCTCAATTTGATGCGTAAGGTCTACAACAAACACCTCACATATTTCCCGCCATTCTATCAAGAAGAGCAGGTACAGTATTTGTGTCCCTTATAAGTCATTGACTTCAATTCATTATGCATCTTCTACTTTTAGATCCAATTCCACAAGTTGGTTAGACTGTTGGACCAATTACTGATTGTGGTGCCCTCCTATGGCAGTTATACAACAGAACTCGTGCTAAAGAAGTTTCTGGCGCAGAACTCGGTCAATGCTAGACGCGCACGTGCCATTGTAAACAAATGCTTGGAGCAGCGCGCCAGTGTCAACGTGAAACAGATTAATTTGCAACCATCAGAGGGCGCTCAAATTCCCGAAACACTACAGTCCGCTTTGCTGGAGTTCGCCAAAAACACAACTGAAACCAGCGACTGGACCTATGAAGGCTTAGATGAACTCCAAGCCGCAATCGATGCGCTTCAAAGTGAGATTCAATCAATGGAAGAGCTGGAGGTGGCGCGTCAACCGAAAGAATTCGAGCTTCGTTTGCTCTCGCTGCGAGAGTTTTATCTGACCAAAGCGTTGTGTAGTTTCGGCAGTAGCAGCACAGCAACCGACATGCAAGTCAGTGAGTTTTACTGCGAGGAAATACCTTCGCTAAGTAGCGCCACATGGCGTTTAATAAAGATATACAACTCGAACATCTATAAGCATTTCGAGAAAGTGTGGAGGCAGCTGCTGTCACATTTGTCGTCCGTAACGAGTGTTGAGGAATTCAAGCAGCTTTTAACATACTTAAATGGCGGTTACAAAATCTTAAATTCGTACCATGCCCACCTGCGTAATGCGGCGAACAACATGCAGCTAATGAATCTAGCCACACGCGAGACCTCGACCAATGTGCTGCGCGCTGCGGAGGATATTGACTGTGCCTACTCATATGATGGCTGCAGCTTTATGAATGTGTTCCTCTCGCTAGTCTTCCAGGAGAACGGTAGCCTGCGTCCAGTGCCACTCAATGAACTGAGTGAATGGCAGGCCACATTGAAGCAGTTGCAGCAACTACTCTGGCAAAACGCCGATATGCTCACAATGCAAAATAATATTCCACAAAATAATTTGCTTGTTGCCCAGGACAGCGCACGGAAGCTGCTACACGAGGTGGCATACGTAAAGAAATTGTGTGAGAGTTTGGAGAATGAGAACTTCAGCGAATACAACGAGAGCTTCCAGAAATTGGTGCAGTCGCTTCATGCTGCTCATGTCGAAAGTTTGAGTATCAAACGTGCCGATAACGCTCCACAACAACAAAATATGTTGCATTATCAGTCCATCCAATATAGCGCGTCATTGCTGAGCAGTCTTGTGGGAGCGGTCGAACTCTGTTTGCTGACATTCACGCCGCTCATCGATCCGGTCGAAAAGAATCGCCTGAAGAATCTGTATGTGGTGGAGGATATAAATTGTCTAACCACCATGACAACGGTGTATGATTTTATGCGCATAGTCATGAAATATCAACACTTCGGTGGTGAAATTTACGACGCTTTCGAGGAGCGCCTGAAGCTACTGCAAGCCAAACAGCAAAAATTCGCACAAAAGTTGGCATTGCGCCCGTCGGAGTGCCTCTACAGCAAGCTCGTCGACGACATAGCGCACTACCTCAAAACAAACTGCGCACCGCAAGCAATTCTGGATCTCATACAGAGCGCCCAGAAATCGTGGACGCAGCTCACAAGCGGTTTCAATACAAATGCAGCGGCGCAAATACTCAGCCAGAGCACGGAAGTACTGAACAGACTCAATTTGTGGATCACCAACTCTCAGCGCTTCCTCAATCATACTTTGAAAGCATACATGGATCACTATCAGGATTTCATACAGCCGCTGCAGTACTCCATTGACCATTTGCGCTTCGGTTTCGAGGGCCTTAAAGTTGTGCTAACTCAAGCGTGCAGCAACATTTTGCAATTGGAGGGCGCGAAGGTATATACGAATCTGAACGCCAACGATCGCCTCTCACACGCCTTGGCCAATATTGCCGAGTTCCCGGCTGCGCACCACCTAATGGAAGGCGAAGCAAAGGCGTCAACTCGCGCTTTACTCAAGCAAGGATCGTTTATAAATAGCTTGATTAAACAGCTGCCACATAGCGAGCACATCTACTTCGGATTGCTCAAAGCCAAGCTCGTCGAGTTGCATAACACCATTGCGATTTCAGCGCACATCAACGAAGCGATCTTCAGCGAGCTGGATTACATTTTCAATGTGTCGAATCAAATATGGCAGGCGGAAGAAGAGCGCAGGCGTGCACAAAAGGCAGAGGAGGAGAGCCTCTATGTGAATAAGACGAAATGCGCCGAAGAAGACGAGGAACTGCTCGAACTACAAGAGATCGAATCACATTTCCCCACGAATGTGGAAGAGGACTTTGGCGATTTTCTGATCGAAGCCACATTGGAAAAGGTTGTGAAGCTGGACAAGAAGTCGAACTTGAAGTCGTCGCAAAAGACGCAAGTGATACGCGACGAGGACTACTCATTCTTGGCGACACATTTCATCGAACTCATGGAAAACTACACGCGCGTCTACTATCACAAACGTGCAGCTGCTGGCGCTGCACAGCAATTGGACTTCGTGGAACCCTTCCAGGCGCGCATGCAAGCATTTGTGCCGTTATATGCGTATTACAAACGCGGCTTAAACGGCTGGATGACCGAGGCCGCGTACAACAGCTGTATTTTCGCATTAGCGCTGCAACAACAACAACTTACCAATACAGACGCCGCGCCACTGCTGTCCAGAACTACGCGCAGCTACAATTACTACAAGGACGCCAATATCCCAGAAATCATAGGCTGCATGGATTTGCTGAAGGACATTGAGGCGCTCGCGGATGCACAGCTCGCCTTGTATCCAGAGCATGCCAGCTTGATAGACATCAAGCGCGTGATCGAGAGAATACGCACGCTGCCCGCTACGGCGCCAGTTGTGCGCTTTAACACCGGCTTCCAGCTGTTGCGCCAGAAGCTCGCACAGTGGAATGAGGTGGCCCACAAGGGCAATCACATGCGCCAAGAAGAGGTCGCCGTGGCCGAATATGTGCAACGTTGGATGAAGCTCGAGCTACAATGCTGGCGTAATTGCCTCAACGAAACAAAGGAAAAGATCGAGTCGAATACCCACAAGTACTGGTTCTTCATCTATCAGCTGCTGCAGGAGTATTTGCGCGAACGTGAACTCAACAGTTCTTATACCGACATTAGAAACGCCGAAAAGCGTTTTGGCGATGGCGAGGTGCTGGATGAGTCCGAGGTGGAGCGGAAGTCCAAAGTCAATGTCAACGATATTGTACACATACTGCGACAGTTTGTCGAGGCGGCCAATTATGGCGACTTCCACGTGCGCTTGCAACTCTTACAAGCTTTCGAACTCTACTTACACAACGTTGAGAATTTGTCAGTCGACAGCAGCGGCACGGTTGCCGAAGATTGTCTGGCACTGATTGCCGGTTTGCGCAATCTACAAATCTATTTTGCGCAGTTCGCGCAGGAGATCGAGGAGACTGCGCACAGTATGCGTGTGCCTATCGAGAAGAAGCTGAAGGAGCTGGTTAAGATCGAAAGCTATAACAAGGACTTGTCATACTTCAGCATGCGTAACAATGTGGCACGTGTGCATCGCAATCTCAACAAGTTCCTCAAGGAGTACCAACAGCAATTGCAGCAAAAGATTACACCGGTCTTCCAACCAAAGGATGCCACAGTTAAGGATTACAACTTCGAAAATGATAAGGGACGAGAACTGCGCTACGATACTCGTATTAAATATTACTTGGTGGAAGTTAAGAATTTCATAGCAGCGCAAAAGCTCGCCGATAAATATGCTGTGAGCGAAGAGAGCGCTGGCAACGACCTAGTGACCGAAGAACATTCCGAGCAACTGCTTTTAAACAAAGTTGGGCGTCTCTTCAAGACGTCGCGCAACGTCGTGAAGGAGACTGTGAGCAACGCAAACTTCTCTAAGCTTATCATTGCATTGGATAGCGTGCTCTGTGTGCAGCTGGAACGATGTGATGAGTTGCGCGCGCTCAGCGTGGACCGCTCTAAGGAGCGTCCAAAACAGCTGCTGGAAGCCAAGCAAATATTGCAACAAAAGCGCAAAGGACTAACCGATCTATTTAAGACGTTGGCGCAACTCGGCCTAAGCTTTAAAGCCGGTCTAATGGAGCTGTCCTTGCGCACAGACTTCACCGAGTTCACATTGCCGCCCTTCTGCATCAAAACAATGCTCGGCGCACGCACCGATAAGCGTTTGCACACCAACGTTCTGCACTTGAACGAAAACCTCGATCGTTACTACGCCAAATGTGAGTTCAAGCTGAGGCTTCTGCAAAACATTATGCTGGCGCCACCCTCTGAGCTGGGCCCACCTAATATTGAGCGCATCAAAGGCTTTGCCGTCGACATGTTTCTGCTAGTGCAAAGCCAGAGGCGTCAACTCGCCAACACCAGCAAGCAAATTTACGACCTGGATGTGCTGATACAGCACATTAAGGAGATCTACGACGTCTGTTGCATTGGTGATTCGGCGAGGGCCATGGATGGCCTTGCCTTTAGTGCCGCTCGCGATAATTACCTGGCGTTACGTGAGTCTATATCCCGTATGCGCTACGTGATGGAACAGTTCCTCCTGCTTTTAGCATGTGCGCCATCTAGCGCCGCCGTTGAGCACTCGGTGCTGACGAAAAGTGAAAACCACTTGTTGCGGAGCTCTCCTTTCTACACAACAATCACGGGCAACTGTCATGAGGTGCTCAAAACTGCAAAGTCCACACTTGCCGATATGCTCAGCCATGACAAGGAGTTCCCGAACATAGAGAAAGTAACATCCTACCAAGCTACGCATGAGAAACTGTGCCATTTACTACAACAAATTGTGAACAGTTTGATAACAGTCTCAGGTGAACCACTGCCTGTTGCAAAACCGATCGTGGAGCTGCTTGCTTTCGTGGATTCTTGCAAAAAGCGTTGCTCTATACCCACGAACAGCAATGCGCCCACAGATTTAGAAAATTTAGACGCTGTGCTGGAACATATACTACACGACGTACTACTGTCTTTGCAAAAACTTTATAAAAAATACACGCAGGTAACTGGCGAAGAGTCCGGGGAGTCGTCGTCGCCCAACAGATCACGCAATGAACTCGAGTTGCAAGAAAAACACCTAAAGGAGCAACTGCATGCGGCGCTCGAGTCTGACTGGCAGGCATTGAACATCGCCAATATTGTCGAGCAATTGTCAAATGTGCTGATCACCTTGAAACACACTACTCCGAGTCAGCCGAAATTGGCTTGTGCTCGCAAACTCACCACACTTATGCCAATACTGGAGCAGTACTATTTGTTGGCCGATTACTACCTCTTCCAGCAGCTGGGCGCGCACAAGGTTTCGGCGAAGATGCTTTCAGTCATGCTGACGGTGTTTGTGGAGATTGGCAGTAAAGGATTCTGCGTGCCACCCGATCTAATGCAAGATGAGGAGGGTCAAGCTAAGGACCAAAAAGATGGAGAAGGCTTTGGTTTGGAAGACGGAACCGGAGAAAAAGACGCTTCAGACAAAATTGAATCGGAAGATCAGCTGGACGATGCAAAACGCCCAGAAGACCGCAAGGAAGAAGAAGGCAAACAGCCAGAGGACTGCAAACAGGACAAGAGCATCGATGTAAGTGAAGATTTTGATGCCAATGCGCAGGATTTGGAGAAGCCAGAAGACGACGATAGTGGTGAGTCGGAGGATGAAGATGAATTGGACAAAGAAATGGGTGAGACCGGTGCGGAGGCTGATAAGTTGGACGATCAAATTTGGGGCGATGACGAAGAGCAGAAAGAAGAGGAGGATGAAGAGAATGAACTAGAAGAAGATCAGGGAAAAGGTACAAAAGATGAAAAGGACACTCACAACGATCTGGATACGAAGAACGATGCTGCCAATGAAAACGATCAAGAAAATGAGGGATTAGATGCAGCTAATGACACTACAAATGAGAAACGCAAACAACAAGAAAAAGATATTGACAATATGAAGGAGCCTGAGGTAGATGAAGATCAAGCCAATCCGTACCATAATGAATTAGAAGAACCACCAGAGCCAGAAGAAATGGATTTGGGTGATATGAACATGGATAATGATCAGGAGGAGGGTGATGACCAGCGAGAGGGTGAAGAAAACCCCTTCGATATTGATACAATGAAAGAGAATATGGAAATAACAGAAGAGCAGACCAAAGAGGATGAGACTAAAGAAGAAAACGGAGATGACAATGAAACCAAAGCAGACGATAGTGACTCAGAAGATGACGATGGCGACGTCGAACTACGCAAGGAAGAAAAAGGTGAAGAAGACAAACAGGAAGAAGACCCGAAAGAGGAAGAGAACACTGAGCCAGACACACAGACACGTGGCGAACCGGAGCCTGAAACCAATGCAGATGAAAAAAAAGAAGAAGAAAATGAGGAAGCACGCGCCGAGAAGCCGGAAGAATATGAACAGTCCAAAGACAAAATGAGTAAAGAGGACAATGTGCAATCGGTGCCAGAAACCGAAAATGATGGTACCCCGGATCAGGTGCAAAACGAAAATGACCAAGATGTGAAACAGGATCAAAAATTGGACGAACAAGATACCGGTGAAGAGAAAGACGGTGTAGGGCAGGCAGAAAATGATGTAAGTATAAGGAGAATTATGGGAAGGAGAGTGCTTATGTATATTCTTACACTTTTTTACAGACTAATGAAGGCGGCCACCAGGGCATTGCTGAGACTAAAGAAAAAGTAGCACAGGACGAAAGCGCGAAGGAGCAAAAACCGCAAGAGAAACGTAAACAGGGCAAAACAGATGAAGAACGTACATTAGGTAACAAAGGAAATGATCTTTGGGAGGAAGTTTGGATTATTAAGAACTTGAATTTGTAGGTGAAGCGGAGAAAAATAAGCTGAAACAGTTGAAGACAATAGATAAAATGAAAGAGCAACAACAACAGCCGGATGAGGACGATCATGAAGACGACAAAGAAGCAGATGCAGAAGAATTCCAGCACGTAAAAGATCCCAAGAACAGCGATAAGACAACACTGGACAATGCCACAGAAGAGCAATCGAAGAAGATTAAGCATCAAGAGGACGAAGAGAAAGAGGAAGCTGCAAACGAAGAAACGGAGAATAATGAGATCCTAGATGAGGAAGAAGAGACTGATAAGCAGGACGATAACGAGCAAAACCTCGAGGAGATGAGTGCGGAGAAGTTTGATCAGAAATCGGACAAACCATCAAAGACCGAACGCAATAAAGAACACACCGAGGAGAAATTAGAAATGGAAGTCGAAGGCGAAGACGTGCCCACCATGACGGTGCCGCGAAGTGACGACACAACGGCACACTGCAAGTGCGTTTCTAAAAAACTTATCTTTTCCTATAATATTAATATCTATTCAATTTTTGACTTACAGCAAAGAAATACTACTGGAGCACCTAACACGCAGCGAGGAGTTGAGCACAGCTGAGTTGCTGGAAATGCGCAGGACGTACCAAGAGCAACTGACCGCTAATAAAACAGTAAGTTTGTCTTTGCAAAAACCCAAAACAGAAATACTGAATTTCCTATGGAAACCCCTTAGTCGCTACCAGTTCATGAGGATTACGAGACTTGGCAAACAGTATCGAACCGTATGGCGCAGAACGCGCGCGAATTGTGTGAGCAGCTGCGACTCATTTTAGAGCCCACGAAATGCACGCGTCTGAAGGGCGACTACCGCACAGGGCGACGCATCAATATGAAGAAAATCATTCCTTACATTGCGTCACAGTTCCGCAAGGACAAAATATGGTTGCGACGCACGAAAGCCGCACAACGTGACTATAAAATTACCATCGCCATCGATGACTCCAAGTCCATGCACCATAACAATTCCAAAACACTCACTCTCGAAGCAATCTCACTGGTTTCGCAGGCACTGACATTGCTAGAGAGCGGTCGTTTGAGCATTGTCTCCTTCGGCGAATCACCACAAATCATACTCAACCATACCGAGCAATTCGATGGTCCAAAGCTGGTGAATGCGCTGAATTTTGCACAGGATAAGACGAAAATTGCCGAACTGCTCGATTTCGTGCGTACCGCAAACGCAGAGGAGGCTGCTCTGGGCACCGATAATGGACTCTTCGAGAACCTCTTGCTTGTACTGAGTGATGGACGTAACATTTTCAGTGAGGGACGCGTCAAGGTACGTCTTACTGCTCGACAAAAACGCAAAGTAAGAAAAAATAAAATTGTGTTCTTGTTTTTTAGGTGCGAAATGCGATAAAGTTAGCGCGTCTTCAGCGAATTTTCTTGGTTTATATAATAATTGATAATCCGGAAAACAAGGTTTGCTTTTTTTTGTCTATAACTTGCATTGAACACTTAACTATTTTGCACTCTCTTCCAGGACTCCATTCTTGACATACAAACCATGGAAATGCTTCCTGACAAACGCATCAACATCAAATCTTACTTGGAGGACTTCCCATTCCCGTATTATGTGATCGTGCGCGACTTAAATCAACTGCCACTCGTGCTGAGCGAGGCTATGCGTCAATGGTTCGAATTGGTGAACAGCGAAATGTGAGGCAGTCAGCTCAGAATTCGGCAATTACATTTATTTAACGGCGTATTGAATGGAGTTTACGCATTTAATTTCGTGTATGAGAATATGTTTAGTGAATTATATACATAAATTATAAAACTATTAAGTTTATGCGCAAAAAAAATAGTGATGAATTAAGATTATGTTTTTCTGATTGTATCAAATAGAAGTATGTATATATTTATGTTTTCATTTAAAACTTTGACGTTAATATGCTTTGCATTTGACATGCAAGTACTTATGTTGCACAATTTAAGAAGAGTTTTTGTTTTGCTTGCTCGCGAGCAATTAATTAGGAATCATAATATACATTTTATTATTATGTTAAAATATAATAATTTCTTGCACAAATATATGGAGTTTATATGAAGTTAATTTCTAAATCGAATAGACTCTCAGTCTGGTTTAAACTCTGTCTAAACAGCTGAGCGTGCTGCCAAGCAACATCGCCCTTACCGCCCGATAATACAGCCTTTATTTCGAATACCGACGCACCAATAATATTCGCACTACCGTTATCAGAAATCACGTGCACCTCGATTTGCCCTTCGCCAAAGGTTTTGCGCTCGAAACGCAAGTTATATGAAGCGATCTTCAAACCAGCACTGCTGAAGTCGAATTTCCAAACGATTTCACCTTCCTCTGCACCTTCTGCAATACGAAGAAATACGCGCAATGCGACTACAGGCTTGAAGAAAAATTCGCGCAAAATAAACACCTACCTTCCCGTGCCAAATATGTCATTTTCCAATCGCGCTCCACTTTGCGAAAAATGTTTCTGGATGAAAATTGTGCACTTTGCCACGTCTTGTACGTCTGAAGCACCGTTACATCAGAAGTGCCAACTAAGTTGCATTACAATTAGGAGCGAACACAATAAGTAACTGTAAGCAGTATATTTACCTTTAAGATAGCGCTCGTAGTTGTCTTTGGCGCAGCTGTAACGCATATTAAACTGCTTGGCGGCTACTTCCGCGTCGGTGGGAGTGAAAACAAATATCTGAAAAGCACAAAAGCAAACCGTTTCACTTATCGATAAATAAAAGTATTATTTATAATTCTCGCTCACATTATTGTATGTGTGTTCGCCACGAGACTGACGCCACGCCAAGCTGCCAGAGCTGCGGCCCTTCAGTTCTCCCTCCGTAGGTTGACTAAAACACAATTAAGCGATATTAGGACACTAAAGTTTGGATCGATGTTTGTTTTTACCGTTGCACTGTCAGTTCGAACAGCTCCAGCATTGCACGTTGACTCAGAGCTTTAACTCGTTCCGCACTAAGTCCAGCTTGTCGTTTCTTTCGTATAGCTATAATTGTGGCAATCAATTCATTTTCTCCACAAAGATGTCGTGTTTTTAGCGTCTGCTTATGATTATTGACATAACGCCATGTCACATCCTGCATATCGTCGCAAGAGTAAGCCAGCACATAGTCAATGGGTCGCTTCCAGCCGTGTTGATACATCAGCGGCGAGTCCACCACATTATCGGAGGGGTCTACATGCAACCAGCGTGCTTGACTTTCTGAATATACCTAAAAAATATATGCATTTGTGCAAAGACGAGACTATTCAAACTGAGGTATTTTTTTAGTACCTCCGTCCACACATGATCAAAGCGCGAATATACAATGCGTGCATCGTATTCCAAACAGCGGCAGAGAAATGTAAAGCAATTTGCGTATTCACCACAGCGACCTTTACGCGACACTAGCAGCTGTGCTACATCATTGTAACGGTAAAATTTGGTCTCTTGTCCACAACAAAAACTCACTTCGACGCGGATATCGCCTTCAGTTTGTGTGCGCTGCAGCTTACTTTCTTCACTTCCACAAACGCGACAAGGCAACTGATTAACCCATTCAAAGAACTCAGTGTTGAACCAATTGCACAGTTCCACCACCAGCAGATCTCGTATGCATGGTTCTTTTTCTTTACATTCTCCGACAACGATCTGTTCCTGAAAAGCAATTAATTTCTCGCTTGCTTTTTGTGTTAACTCATCGATGGGTATGAGCGCACGCCCAGCTGCCAACAACTTTTCATCCTCATACTGCATAACCGCATCCGATTGCAGTTCCATTGACTGTAGGAAAGCATTATTTGTTTGCTAGCACAAAAATAGAAACAAATATTTCAAGTAAATCAACTTCAAAACGAATCGAAAAATGGTTGAGATAAGCCACTTACCAACACACGTGGAAATGTAATGCGCTGCTGATAAGGAGTTGACGTGACAATTGGCCGCAGTGGTTCGCTTTGCCTCTGTTCATTTATTAATGAGGCCATATCGTTGCCATTCACTTTTAGGGTTTCGAGACCCGTTGAAGCTAAAAATATAAATATGTATGTACATTAATAACAAAATATGCATGATTATATAATCCGCATTACTTTTACTTGTGTGCGCTGTACCCTTAAGCCAAGATTCACGTCTTTCTTGCAAAACGTCCCAATACTGTTGAATGCGTGTCAATGGTACGTCCTGGGGCAGCGTATATTCTGCAGCGTTGCGTTGGAAGCCAATTGCATTAAGCAACTGCGCAATGCCTGCCACCGAGAGTAGTTTCTCTTTAATTGTTTTATTCTCGAGACGTATGGTGCGATATTTGGGATTTGTTGGCTCTTTAAGTACATTTTCAATTAAAACGAGTAGAATGCGCGTCGCTTCGAGATAGGCATCTGCGGAATTTTCAAATGATTGCGACCGTTGGGTTTGTGTAGTTGAGCTATTGCCATTGGTGGATGAGGTAATTGCAGTTGACGATGTGTTAGAGGTAGATGCTGTGACAGCGACGGGTGAGTTATTTGCTGCATTGGGTTCGATTGAGCGTATACACTCAAAATTCACTTCGGACATTTCTTTGTTTTTATTCGTGGAGGCCGCCACGTCTGGTGTGAAGAAGCGTGAAGGCAGACAGCAACCGAAGAAGAGTGAGTCAGTTAATAGAGGCTCCCAAATTGCGTTGTTTTACTGTTTTTACACTTTCTCTTACACTCTATGATTGTGTAGGAATTTAATTAACTAATTATAATATATTTTAAGCGTCGCAATAAGTAAAAACGCAATTGTTAAGCCTTTAATTATACATTCACGACCAGACGTAGTAAAACAACAATAAATAAATAAAGCTTTGTATTTGTGAACTGCGACCTGACAGCGAGGCAAACACCGATAATGGTCAGCTGTTTTTTGTTTTGAACACTGTTTATTGATTAATTGGGTCTGAAGATGCTGTCGTATGGTGTAAATGTTTTCTTGGTCAGAAATTTGCCTTAACGCATTCTCATAGCACTTTTTGTTCGCTTTGCGTCAGAAATTTGTTTTGACAGAAGAGTTGTATGCGAAGCGCATCCAGTCGAAGAAAAATGTTGAGAAAATCTCATCTCTAACGCCATTTTAATACCCCTGCAACATGTTGCTATAGAGTATAATAGTTTTGTTCACCTAACGGCTGTAAATATCACTTAAAACTAATCGGGTTGGATATAGGGTTATAAGCATACATATATAATTGCTTGGATTCCGTTTTTTTGATTGACGTTCTGCACCTTAAAATATTTTCTTGCCATTTAATTATTTTTTTTTTGTAAGGAATTTTATTATATATCCAGAATTACACAAATTTTTGAGATATTAAAATTGAATGTAACTTCTTAATACAATATTATTATAAGGTACGAAATTGTGTAATAAAGTAAATAAATTTTATTGAGCTTTTGAGCTCAATATTATTGAAAGCAAAATTAACATCTCATTTATTCGCTGCGTGTGGCAGCGACAAAAGCATAAGACCAGAAGGGCACAAATAGCGAAATGCTAGAGAAAAGTGACAGTACAAGTGTTTGTTATGATTATTATTTTTTTGCTCTTTGCTAACAAAGTGTTGTAATGTCGTAGTAAAATAATTATTTGATATACGGGTTTATTAAATATTTCAAAGTTAACATAACTTGCTATAATTTATTGAAAACTGCTCTTTATACTCAAACAAATTCTCATTGTTATTAAGCAACGTGATTGCTTATAAAATTTGTATTTTCAAGGACGAATTCAGGACAAATTAAGGGAATACAACTTGTAGAAGGCGGGTAAACTTTTTTTTACTACAAGCCGTGTAACTTCGATTATTTTTGAAAATCCTTAATAAAAAAACTTAATAGAAAGGTAACTGGACGCTGGTGGAATCAAGTTATTCTATATCAAAAGGAAGGCTCATGAAAAATGCGTGGAATTGAGGGCAAAGTGGTGGTACTGGGCTCACGAGGTAAAATATAATATGATTCACTTTTTTGTAACCAAATATTTGTCATAAAATTTATCTGATCCACCTATGTTACTGGCTAGAAAGGGTGCGGGAATTCGATAAACACACCTCGAGAGTAAAGAATTATTGCGTGTGTATTGATATGCGCTGTAACCACCTGAAGAGGCTATATTTTTCAATCCACATTCTTCATGATTTGCCCCAAATACTAAGCGCTGTGCCCATTTCATATAATTACATACATACATACATACATAAAAGAAACTATAGTGTTACTGTAGCTTTGTCTATTTTATTTCTATTTTTAAATGTAAGCAGATAAAAAAGTCCGCTTATATTAATATAGGAAACAACTACAATAGGCAATACTTATTCGCATTGTACTTTGATGCTTCATCAACTTATCAGTCATTCTACTTTAGTTACTTATGTACCGGTCTTTGTTTATTTTTGCTTGTATTTGTTATAGAAAAAACCGCACGTAAGCGTCCAATCCCCTTTAGTTGATATGAAATAGTTTCTAGTATTTGCTGATAACAACTTTAGAAAGGTTTAAGCTTCGAAAACACAACACATTCGGGAGATGCTTTGGCTGAATGCAGTAATTCTTCAGTAATGAATCATAAAAATCACCATTGAAAATGTGCATAAGCATATGCATATACATATGTATATATCAAAATGTGGATATACATATCGCAGAAAATTCCGTTTTATTTTTCAGGGGGTTTTTATAAAATCTTCAGTTGTTTATTTATATATATTTAACATTTCTCTAATATTTTTGGGATCGGATTGTAGTCTAATTGTTGCAGGAATAAACTTGTTTCCTCTTAGAGTGTTCTAAGATATATAAGAGATAGAAAGAAAATACTGCACTTTTAATACTTACTATAATATTTAAAATTTTCTCTTATATTTGCAAGGAGTTGGTAAGACACACTTGATTACAAAATATATAAAAAACACATTGCATAGAGACATTGGTCCCACGATAGCGGCGTCCTTCTTTACTTGCAAGGTGCTCTTGGACGATGTAAAAATCAAATTACAAGTAAGTAGAAGCCATTTATAGTTTTGAAAATTATATAACCGTTATCTATTTTTTGCGTATAAGCATGTGTGTTGAACTTATTATGCTGCACATTATTTAAGGTCTTCATTATCATACAAAAATTACACTTTATATAAATCTAGAACTAATCTGTAGTAATCATCTATGTACTTGTTCAACCTAAGCAGATAATAGTAAAATAAATAGTAAAAATCATACTTCAATTTTCATAATGTCTGTCATAAAGCAACAACACAGCCATATAATTTGTATTTTGTTCTCACATAAGTACGTATGTATGTATGTATGAACGTACTTACGTAAAAATATAAGTAGCACACACTATGATGAAGCTCGTGTCTGAAGTCTACTTTCGCTTTTGAATAACATCATGTTTTTACTAGGTTTTTTATTTGCAAAATAGCTTACATGAATCGTTTACATATCCATATATACATACATTACATACATATATACATATTTATCAATTGCAACGATGACTTCAGGCATACGTGTGTTGTATAAGAATATGTTTTCTAGCAATCGATCAACAGCAGTTACAGAATTATATGCGTTTTACAATAAAAACATTTCTCATTTCTAGATTTGGGACACAGCTGGGCAGGAGCGCTTCAAAGCCGTCGCACCAATGTATTATCGCAACGCCAATGCAGCTATTTTAGTTTTCGATCTGACACAACACAAAACATTTGTCGATATCAAAGCGTGGATACAAGAGCTGCACCGCCACGTGCTGGAACCCATGATACTCACACTGGTCGGCAACAAGCTCGATTTGCTAGCACAGCGCACTGTTACGCACGACGAAGCATACCTGTTCGCCTCGTCCATCGGCGCTACCTACTTCGAGGCATCAGCCGAAACGGATCAAGGGCTCGAACAAGTATTTCTCTCCACCGCATTGGGTCTGGTGCGTTTGGCGGATGAGGGTAAGAGTTGTTCGTTGCGCCAATTCAATTCGTGTGACTCCATATCAGCCTATACGAACAACAACACCGCCTTAAGCCACACTTGTGCAGCGCTGTCAGCGAAAAACGGCAATGCAGCTTTTCGTTTGCCATACGTAGACATCGGCATACCCGTGGATGGTGATGATGAGCGCAAAGTGACGGGCGTGGGCAGACTTGAGACGCCTTCGTGGAGCATTTCACACATAGCGTTCGGAGAAGAGGAGTCTACCAGCTGCTGTTGGTAATCCAGATATTAACAAAACATTATAACGGCGTGTAGCTTTAAAAGGGGCTAACTTTAACAATGGACAGGTGATTTACTCATATACAAGTGTATATTCTATATTTGCTGAGTACGAATAGGGAGCAAAATGTAAAAATGTTTCAAAATGTAAAACTAAAAGCAATTATAATGATAATTAGATTAATTCTACAATATACCTGTAAATAATAAGTTCCACAAGCCGTTGGTGGGCGGTAGTTCGTCGCGTGAGAACGCAAAAGCGCTCGTGACTAAGCTTAGTTGATAAGTTGCGCTACTGCCTACTTTTGTACTGATATTAAATATAAGCGCATTCGTACGAGCCCATTTTGCATGAGGAATTTTTTTTTAATTCGAAATCAATTATTTCTAAAAAGTAATTTATTTTTGTTGAAAATAAACAGTTATTTGAGGAATAGCAGTTGTAGCAGTAATTATTTGCTTACTGAAGGCATTAAGACGCTTTTGTTATTAGCTTTACTGAAATGTTTAATAAAACAATAACATAATCAAAACCAACACATGTACAAACGACAGCAACAGAGCATATAAATTTAAGAGCACTAACCATCGTCGCAAACAAAAGAGACAGAAGAGACGTAGATCAAAGACGTTGTATTCTCATATTTGTAAGAAATCATTTATTAATGTAAATACATAACACCTAGTACATATACACCGGTACTTATATGCAAGGAGAGAACATTCAAGCCAAATATATAAATACAAAAATCACACTTTTTGTTTTTAGGGGTTAAATAAAGTGGTGTAAATTGCCACTTGAGGGAAAGAAAAATTATTTTTATTTTTTGTACTAAGATTTTGAAATATTTTAAACTGATTTGCGTAGTAGGACAGAAATATAATATTATATTAATTGTTTTACACACTTTACAGTGTTGCAGTTTCATATGTTGGCTGTAACTTTATTGAACAAAGTGAAATGTATTTTCTGATATAATTTGTTGTTTATTGACACCGAGATTTATTGTCAAATGAAATGAATTTACCACTGTCCACATATGTATTTATTATATTTGTACATACATACATGTGCATACATTTCAAAATAAAGATAAAATAATTTGAAATCTATGACTAAAATTTTCGAATTGCCGGGTCATCAAAGATGTGTGTGATCTAGCGTTGTCCTGATAGATGACGCCCTTTCTGTTAATCAGTTCTAGCCGTTTTTTCGATTGCTTGCTTCAATCTCATCAGTTGTTGGCAATAAAATGTAGAATCAATCGTTCGACCGGCCTGGAGCAGCTCATAGTGGATGATTCCTTTCCAACACTCATTATAACTTTTCGAGGCGTTAATCCTGGCTTTGCGATCATTTGTTGAGCTTCACCACACTTGGATCATGATCTTTTTCACATATTATTGTCGTATTTGATTCACTTTTCGTCTCCTGTTGCCATTCGCTTCAGAAATGGTTCGATTCCATTTCGTTTCAGCAAAGAATCGCAGATGTTAGTTCGGTCCATTAAATTTTTCACAGACATTTCATGTGGTACCCAAACATCGAGCTTCTTTTTGTAGCCAGCCTTTTTTAAAGTTTCAAAACCGTTTCATGATGAATGTTAAGTTCCTTAGCGATGTCATGACTGCTTATGTGATGGTCCTAGTGCACATTTCTGTAGCGTTAAACAATATCTCTATGGAATCTACTCTGAATAGTAACCAGTCAATCTGTGTTGAATCTGCTATACAGCGTTGGATCAACAGCCTCTTGACCTCTAGAAAATAAGAATGAAACGACGCTAGAATGACCAAGGAAGTCTGTAGATGTACTCCGCCAGGTGAAGTGTTATCTCTGTGTCTATGGACATTAGTTGTGAATAAACTGCTAAAGAACTTAGACGGAAAAGCCCTTAAGCTAGTGGCATATGTGGACGACATTGATATCTTATTAACGGGTAGGTGTCTACAGAACATTAGCAGCATTATGACCACCTCTCTCAATACCCTCCAGGCATGGCAAGCGGGTCTTGGATTGAAGCCGGAGAAAGCGGATCTGTTTGTGTTCGTAAGAAAGCATAAAACTCTTCTATGGAGGTTCCCCTTGATAAATGGAAGCGAACTCTCTCTCAAGGACCGCTACAAGTACCTTGGACAGCAAACTGCTGTGGAAGAAAGAGTGAGAGAGGCTAGTAATGCTTTATATGAGTGAAGGCAGATGATCGGCACAACCTGGGTGCTCATTCCCTCTCTAACGCACTAGTGCTACACAGCTTCAGAGGCTCGCGGCTGTTATACGGGAGGTTTAAGAACAACTCCAACGCCCACTCTTGCACAGATGCTAGATCTCTTCGCAGAAAACTGCGCAGCAAAATATCCAGGACGTCTACTGGCTGCGGGAGATACATATAGAAACATCAGGCATAGCTCGGTGGGTAATGACGGTTTGACAAGCAACGACTACATGATCCCACTTTTCAACGGGTTATACTGTCCAGAAATTAGCGTTAAGCGCAGGCATCCTAAAGGATGACTACTCCTCATGTATCTAGTAACAGAACTCCTACTGCTTCAATCCGGAAATGACTGCAATCATTACATACATATACATACAGTACAACGCCGCAAAAATATTCTCAAGTCGCTAGCCGGTAGTACCTGGGGTACGAATAAAAAAATGTTGCTGGTTATTTACCATGAAATCGGTTGGTTAGCTCTAGATTACGCAGCCATAATATGGTGGGCTGGATGACGCAGCTGAAGAAATAAAAACATCTCAGAATATTGCACTTTGGACGATCACAGGATGTCTCTTGATGTCCTCCATCGAACAAAGTGGAGCCTGCAAGCCTTAAGGAACATAATGCACAACTCTCCAAGCAGTTTCTGCAGTGTTGTTTGCGCAGAAATCATCTTTACCGTCATCTGCTTGGAGCGGAAACTATCAAGGGAATGTTTCCACATTACGTCAACGAAGTCCAACAATACTACGACAAACTTCAGAAATGTACAATGGAGTTTACAGTGGAACTATCAGCAATTTTACATTGGGTTGCTCCCTGTCAATGGCGTCCTTAAAGTTCATAGCAGACTGTGAGCTCGAGTTTCCACGTGAAACCTGTGAAAATTTCGTTCTAGATATTGTAGTAGGTTAAACTGTTACTTATCTAGAATAGACCCTAACATACTACAAATATGACCTGCATGCATAGAACGTCTTTGCATGTATTACTCGTATTTCTTTCGACCCCGTTTCCGGCATCTCCCACTAAAAGATGATATTTTAATCTCCTCCAAAGATTTTTTGATTTTTGCTACAACAACAGACAAAGTTATTAATCCTCTTACCGAAAAAATTTATTTGGCCTCTTATACTCCGAAATCATGGAACCATAGAGCAACTAAAAGAGATCGAACACCAAAGTCTATTTAGGGGGTATTCTACTCTAGAATTTTGAAAAATTCAATTTTTTCATATATTTAAAGCTTAGACCCTTAAGAACATATCCTCAAAAGGATTTTTAAAAATTAAAATTATTTTAAGAGCTACAGTTACTTTAGTGACGCAGTACCTAGCCCGGTTCTTCCGTATCGAATTTTTTAAACGCGTTTTTCTCGAAACTACTTTTTCCACACGGTACCGGCATTATCTCATTTCTATACGACCGATTTACTTGAAATTTTGTGTGAACCTTCTTTATATAATCCTTTATCGTTCCTACCGGCATCGTGTCAAAATTTTTGTTTTTAATATTTAAAAAAATTTCAGGAATTTCAAAAAAAAAGCGTAAAAAATGATTTTTATTTTCAGGCAGTCGCCATTTTTCAAAAATAATTTTTTTCCTGTTCCCTGAAAAAGGGACTATAACAGCATCCTTACTGATTAAGAATTTTTTTTGATTTTTTTTCAGACCACCAGGAGAGTCAGGATCAATGTCACCAGGATGCGCCATTTTTTTACACCTGTTCTCCCCCCTCTAATTATTTTAATTTTTAATATTTTTTTGTAAATTTTTTTTTCTGTATCCTTAAGATTACAATAAAAACACCATAAAAAATGGATGGTAAAAATATTATTTGCCTTTTTTTACACTTTAAAAATTAGCTGAAATTCATGCTTCTAGAGTAAGGCGTGAAGCTTATATAAAGTAACTGTATCCTCTAGTTCGTATGAAAACTATTTTAAAGAACACAAAAACTAATATTCCATAAAAACTGAACTCATGTGCCCATTCCAAGGCGTACAAAACCGAAAAGCACAAACAAACGAAGCAGAGCAAGTAAAGTACGCTCCACAAACGCTTGTCCAACCCGCAAGTAGTCGAAGAGTAAGCGTTTGTGTGCGCTTATGGCGCTCCAAGCAGGGCCAATTAAATCGACATCAAGATCCTCATAAAATTCAGCCAAGTTATGCTGCAGACTTCAACAAAACAAATAAATGTGATAATCTTAAATCGTTTGCCCGCAGCTACAGAACATTAAATGAGACATTTTAGTTTCGCCGTTTTGTCGTGAGTCTGTTTAACTTTCGTGATGAAGCGAGTCAAAGCTAAAATTAGAAAATTCGCAGTCAACTCGCGTTTATTTGGCATACAGTTATACTTATAAATAGAAATCAGATTGGAAGACAAAATGGTTATTAGTCTCTTCGCGTTGTAAGGAATCTCCTTTCCGGTGCCAGAGGGTGTAATTTGCTTTCCCAAGTTAGTTTCTTACGGACATTGCCTTTTTTCAACATTGTTTTTATTTTGTAATAAAAATTTCCGGAAAAGACAAGCCTTACATGGGAAATAACCATAGTCAAAACCATAGACGAGTTATTTTTATCTGTAGTGTACATATAGTACAGGAATTCAGCAATCGTGTTAAGTTGAGAACCTACGATTACTAAGATCGCCCAAAAGTTATTCCACCAGGTGCATATGCATTTTCACTGTGGGAAAAATTTAGTTTTATAGAATAACCCGGGTTCCTGGGTATAGCATGAAACTATATTTGAGATATTTGTAGTTTATATTCCTTCTAGTTGTGGTAGTATGGTAAGTTCAGAAGTTCTATATTTATTATTTTTAAAACTTTTGTGGTTTCTCGGCGAAAAACTGCGACAAGTAATCTTCACAGGCTTCTCTTGATGCATTGACCGAAACAAATGGTAGTCCGAAGGTGGAAGATCAGGGTTATACGGTGGATGCATCATAACTTCCCAGCCAAGCTCTCCCAGTATTGCCGAGTTTTCAAAGATGTGTTTGGTCTAGCGTTGTCCTGATGGAAGAAGAAGTCCTTTCTCTTGGTTAGTTGGGACCGTTTTCTTTCGATTGCCTGCTTCAATCTCATTAGTTGTTAACAATAAAATGTAGAATCAATCGTTCGACCAGGCTGCAGCAGCTCATAGTGGATGATTCCTTTCCAATCCCACCAAACACTCATCATAACTTTTCGAGGCGTTAATCCTGGCTTTCCGACCATCTGTTGAGTTTCACCACGCTTAGACAATGATCTTTTTGCACATTTTTGTCGTATTTGATCAACTTTCGTTTTCATTTCGTTACAGCAAAAAATAGCAGATGTTAATTCGGTCCATTAAATTTTTCACAGACAACTATTGTGGTACCCAAACATCGAGCTTCTTTTTGTAGCCAGCCTCTTTTAAAGTTTCAAAACCGTTTGATGATGTATGTTAAGTTTCTTTAGCGATGTCATGGCTGCTTATGTGACGGTCCTGGTCAATCTTTTCCATAATTTCATCGGCTTTTTCAACGATATATATAGAGCGAAGTGCATCTTTCACATCGAAATTTCCAGAACGGGAGCGAGTGATTGGTAGCACTGGAGATATACGACAAAATACGAAAATACTTTTTCGACTACCCAATAGTATGCTTAAATCTAAAGATTACTTTCACCACTTCTGAATACAATAACGGCGGCGAAGAACCGGCATCAAGCTATAAGTGAGCATACTGCCAAGAAGGGATTTTAAAAAAAATCTTAATATCCGGCTCGATTATCCATAATCCGATATGACTTTATTAGATTATGGTAATTTACCGAGTAGACTAGTAGGCTACCCAAAGCCCAGAGAAGTTTTAAAGTGGGAAATAGTTTTGAGATGTTCTAGTTCGGTAGGGTTTGGTGAAGATAGGGTCAGATTTCGATCATTGAGAAAAATTCTCGTCTAATTTTAACCAGTTCGTTTACCAGCATTTCTTAAATAATTCTTTACTCATATTAAATTTCGACTGAAACGCCATTTGAGGACAAAGGAGTATGAAAACATTCGCCAGAAATGATGATTGGCTGACTGCATTTGTTGAATGAGCTGGCGAACGTTGGCTGACAGTGAGATTTTCCGAAAATGGCTGGGGGTCAGTGGACGGGTCGATTTTTGATGAGGGGGCTTCAAAAGCTTTGGCGACTGCCATGGCTGCCATTGGTTGTGTGCGTGGTGATGTTATTGACAATCGACGTCAGCGTACCGAGCTTAATCGCCTTTGTACTTACAAGTGTATTGAGCACAACAACTACAATAACAAAGATTAATTCATGGGAAACTGAAACAGTATCAAGCTTATGAATGAGCCAAGCAGCAGTAGAGTCTCAGGGAGGAAGGGGTATATAATATATTATTGATAAAAACAACAGTTTTAATAACGGCACATAGTTACACATACTAACTGTACATATTTATGTATGTATAAAGTAAATTAGTTGTTTGCTTTATCTTAATCACATTGTTGACACAAAATGCGAAAATCCCTTCAGATGCGACATTATTGTTGTTGGCCAGCTATTGATAACGCACAATAGTTGTGTTTTTGTATTGTTTTTGTATTGCTGTTGCATACTCACACACACACACACACACACACACACACACACACACACACACATGCATTTGTATCACAGTGCTGACGAGGCGCGGCGAGTAACGGATGATGCTGAGCCAGGCGAATATTGTCATCGGGTGTGGCCGGTAATGATGCTGGTGATGGCTGTGCGAAGCAATTGATGTGTGACGGTCAGTTTGACCCGCGTTAGCGTTGACACGTTGGCATAAATGCTGCCCAGAACGGATGGCTGTTGAGTGGTTTCCACTTAATGCTCGACTTTGTTGTTGTCGACTAATCGGAGTGTGTATTTTTAGAATTTGGCATTGGTCAGTGGAGTTCGTTGAAATGCGTGGCTTACTAGTGGATACGGTTACGCGTCAGTGGAGCATACAATTTGAGAAATTGCCATTCAAGCAGCGCTGACAAGTTGAGGCGCTGAAAATTATGGTCAGCAGGTGTAATTGTAGTATTTTGAGACCGTCTGGAGACAAACGTCGCGTACTTGCTTAGTAATCCTCTTCATTTTTTCCATAATCAATAAATCATGCAGACATGTGTGTGATTATCGCGAGCAGGCGACCACTCATTGAAAGTAACCTGACGACCCGAACATACACTTGTCCTTAATGCATTTCGCCCGCCGCCGCTGCCTTAAATTTGACCCGTTTGGTCAGTTGTTTGGCCTTTTCACAAAATTTGTGCTTTTTTGTGGATGTTTGCGCACTTATCCACTGCCAATGTGTGCCCAAAAATGCCATTGGCGAAGGTAATAAATTCCTTTCGGTTGTGCGGCCAAATATGCGAGCTCACAATATTTTTGACGTGTTCTTACCCACATTTAAGGTAATGCCAGAGTCATCGACACAAGAGCGCTCATTGGGAAACAAAAAAAAAAAAACAAAAAAAAAAAATGGGAAAAAAGGAAAATTGCATGGGAAAATTTTGAAATATGTTAACCCTTCTTTGTTGGGCATTATTACCCAGATTGCCTGTGGGCCGGTTACTCATACGTCATGTTGTACGCCGGATGGGCACATGCCTTATAATAACACAATTACATATCCCACATATGTGTGTATGTGTGTTGGCATTTGCCCACACACACACACAGCAAGTAAGCGCATGCTTGGTCGCATGCATATTGGTTGTAAGCACATTCCTGAGGCTTCTTCGAGCTCACGTGCGCGCGTGTGTTTGGGTCCCTCGGTGCCCTTCCGGAAACACATTGTCCATTTGTGTTCAGTGAAATGCAAATTATTTATGGTCATTTGGTTTTTCATGCAAAAATAATATGTCGCATCTATCGTTTAGGAAAGTGCCTTGTACATGCTCGACGCAGAAGTGCTTGTGTATGTATGTGTGTCGGCAGCGCTGCGTTGTGAAATGGAATATGGCAAGTATGCTCGCATACGGACCGACACTCAACGCAACGTGGACACTCTTATGTGACGCAGCGTGTTGCGTTTATTTGTTGTTATTTTTCAATGTAAATATTTGTTTTTGCATAGTTTACGATTGAATATTAAAGTTTTAAATATTAGCTTGGCGATTTGCAAAATTTTACTATTTTCTTGTTTTCTTTGAATTGAAAAGCTAATTTATCCCAAGTAATTTATAATAAGTCGTGTTGTTGGCTTGAATTGGGTAACAATGGAATTATGTTGCGTTGGACAAATGTTGCTCCAAAGCAACTGAGCGCTTTGACTACCAAAATTGCAGACGTTGTTGAGATACTACAGCACCAACTCATTCTGAGCAGCAGTTGTATCATGGAATCTGATCGTGTCGGTTGAGTAAAAATTGCTGTAAAAGTGAAAACACTCTGTGTAATGTTCCAGATTTCGCAGCCAAACAGACCGTACTCTCTCGAATAATTTTTTTTCTTCGTCCGTCTGTATATATGTATGTGCCGATATGCAAACTTTATCCTACATGCCGAATGCATCTCGACCTTTGGATATCCGACTACGTATCTCTGTTGGTGACCAACATTGTTTTGGTAAAAGGCTGCCTAAGTAGCAAAACTCAGCAACTTTTTTGACTTTTCCTGCGCACCTTCCGGTCTAGAAGCAACCCGGCAGCTCCAGAACTAGACTCGGATACAGATGCCCCACAATCTCATATCAAGTCTTCTGATTACCGAAACCGAAATACGAATACAGGGTTTGTTCGGAAAGTAATGGGACTGATTTTCTTCCGCCGCGGCTGTACTTCGGAGCGTGCGCCCACCGACTGGATTCGGTAGAGGGCGTTCTCACCTAACGAACGAACGGCCGGTCAGTTGTCTCCGAGCATCTGGAGAGTCACAGGTACGCGATTAAATTCTGTGTGAAACTCGGTAAATCTGCGACAGAGACGTTTGATATGCTCAAGCAGGCTCGCCCAGATGTTGCTTTAGCAAGAAGTGGTGTGTTCAGTGGCCCCAGGTCTTTTTGGAGGACCGAGAAGAGGTCGCTGATGATAATCGTGCTGGGAGACCTGCGACTTCGACAAATACCGACAATGTGATTCGGGTGCGCAAAGTCTTGAACTCTTAAATTTATCAGAAAGGGTAACCAAGGCCGGCATCCCAACGCTTCCGCAGCCGCCCTACAATGAATATACTAAACCTGTATCGGGCAAATCTTAAAAATAATATTCGCTTGGCATAATGTTTTTCTCATTAGCGTTTCAAAAAGTTGAAATTGAATGCAAATTACCGAAGCTTTTTGGGAAGAACAACCACTTACCTGCTAGAAAAAGTATGTAACCTTTATTTCCGCATAAAGTCTTTTTATCATTATTGCTCCTGGAGTAAGCTCAAGTAGAATATTTTTATCACCGCCAGCTGCTGGTTGCCACCAAAGGCATACATACAACAAATACAAGTATCTGGGCGTATATTTGTAGCTTTGCATATGTGAATGCTCTCATCTCTTTGAGTGGATTAACATTCACGTACATACACACATGTATGCTTGTATGCTCTGATGCCGATACAGCTGCTGCCGTTGTCAAGCAATTGCTGCAAACTATCGATTTGCCATTAATGGCAAGGGAAACGCTCTGGTCACAGCACCATAGTCGATTACAACCACACTTCTTACAAGGTTTTTTTGCATTTACCAGCTTGACTTTATCGCTTTCCTTCCTTTGCTTTGATTTTCGCTTGCCCTGCCGCCCTTATTAAACTTGTTACCTGCGTTAGTTAGCTAAGAAACTGCGTCTGCGTTTGCCGTCGCATTGTTTCAGTGAGGCCTACCTTTCCTTAAACAAGCCATAATTTGCGGATGCTGCATCCTCCTAGCCTCGCTTCAGACGCTTTTGCGTCTGTTTGTGCTTGTGTTTATCTGTGCGGTGTGGCGTTTGTTTAAGGCACGCATGCTGTGTGGCCTTTGATGGTACTTTAGCAGCGCCCAGGCGAGCCGCAGTGGCAGCGCTTTTCATGTTTCACTGTTGACTATTTAATTACGCATTCAATCGGAAGGCGACTCATGTGGTTTGGGTCTTTATTAACATTCCTGGTCGCCACCGCTCACCCACCCTCTCACAACTAACGCCTATGCCGTTGCCTTTTGTTTTTCCATTTCATGGAACTTTATTATACATACTCGCTTACACACACACACACTGACTGCTGAAGACGTAGTTTTCGTGGCTTGCTAATCGTGTTAGTCGAGTTAATGGCGCAGAAAAGCAATCAAGGTAACATTTGGTCAAATTGAGTGTTTTGATTTTCGACGCTCCGTCTCTGCTGGCAGCAATTCACATGATTTCATCACCGCATTACCACATTACTCAACGCTCTTTATTCACCTGCTCACACTTTATCATATCATACTCACTTTCACGGACACACACCCTGCCTTGGTGGTGACCTGACCGCGCGTTGTCCAACATTTGCTCAGTATACAATTGTATCCTTTCGTTGTCCTTGCGGATTGAGTAGTTCGTTGTTCGTACTTTGCGGTTTCCATTGAGTTAGCCGGTTGATAGTGTCGATGATGATTGAATGATGCCATCAATGAAGTGAAATCGTCAGTAAATATAATCTTAACTTCGCTTGACTGCCAACGCGTTGCCCTTGAAGCTACGTGATTTCGTTGTCAACGGTGGACGGAGGCAAAGAGGCCAGTGGAAACGATGCTTAGTGCTACGCTGCTGTTAATTGTGTTTTCGAGAGGATTTTATTTTATAAATACCACAAAAAAGGTTAGCAAGAAGTTGTAGTGATCGGCTAGTGTGTCTGTCTGCTTGCTCCTGCAGTGCTAAAATATTATTTTTTAGAAATAGTCTAGCTTGCGCAAACTTATACTTATTAAAGTATTTATATTTCGTTATTTCATCTCACTTGAAGCAACGTTTGACCAAAATTGCATGGATTTAGATATTTTTGTTGGATTTCGCAAAAAAACGGCAATATATTTTCATTATCTGTTTGCCATTCGGATAACTTTAAAAGTTTTCTTTATTGGCTACCGACACTCTAGCTAAGCTTTTACTTGCAGAAGTGCTTGCATTTGTATATGCATAAATGTACCGAAATAACGGTATATTTGCTTCAACTTTGGAAATGCCGTTGGAGAGAACAAAAATGCAAAGTTCGCATAAAACGCCATTCATTCGTTCAGCGCTCGAAGACAAATAGTCATTGTATACAGTGGCGAATTCAGAGGGGGTAATGGGGAAATGTTTATTACCCCCCCAAAATATTATTTCTGATCCCGCCACTGGCATATCTACACATAATTTTCCATGCATACTCATTCAGCAGCAGTAGAATATTACTCATACGCCCCGTCGCACACACACGCCAAGTCGGCGGCATATTTATGTGGTTTGCGTATTGCTTAATGCTTTTCATTAAATTATATGGCTGAGACTATTTCGCTGTGTTTTTTGGCGAAAATAAATCAGTGAAGCACACCCATACACACACACATGAAAACATGAGTGTGCACACCGAAAGTGAAATCGTTAATGAACTGCCTTCATAAAATAGTGTGGAAATTAAAAGCAATTCACTTATGGCCAGCCAGGAGTCATATAAAATGCATGCACACACACTTTCATATACAGGAATGCATGTAGCCAAACATGCTTATATATGTATTTGTAAGTATATGCATGTATGTTTGGGCACTGAGTCGTTTGGTGTACGTGTCGTGACGAACCAACTTGTGCTCGTGAATATTTCTGAATATGAATTGCCAAAAGACTGTGGAGTGCTAAAGTCGCAATGAAAGCCATTTTATTTTATACCCACCCACCAAACAGTGTGTGGCACCTAACGCACATTAAATAAGAAGCAATGTCTACTTTGGCTGCATCGAAGCTGTGATATCCTTCCCAGGTGCACCACTGATAACATAAAAGGGCATTAACAGATCTTTACATTAATTTAGATCGATCAGATTGTATGGCATGTACAAAATTTCAGAACGATATCTCGAAAACTAAGGCTTAGTTTCCGCATATACAGACCGATAACATCTCTAAATCGACTTAGCTCGTCGTGCGGATCATTCACAAATACTTATATAAAGGGTGTACGAAAATTAACACAAGATTTAAATTTGCCGCCATTTATGTGGTGAGGCGTTGACAACCTTGAAAAAAAAACTGTAATTTTTCTTTACTGGTGTAGACACCGCTTACGCGATTATGGCCGAGTTAAAAACACTTGCGCGCTGTTGTTAACTCGGCTATAATCGCGTAAGCGATGTCGACGCCAATTAAGAAGAAGAAGTTATAGAAATTATTACGTTTTAATTTACCACAATGAAATGTGCTCCTTTTGATAAATAAATGAATAAACCCGATAGTCTGCGAACCCATTCGGCATTCGAATTGACAATATCCGGACTTAAACCAATCAATTTTTAAGACTCATTACAGCTTGTTTAAAGCGATATATTGAGTGTCCTGAAAACTGATCGCTCTCTCCAGTCTCGAAAAGAGATGTTTACACAAATATTTTAAAGAGTAAAACACTGTTACCTCTTAGCATGTTTCGTAAGGAAATCACTTGCGGCCTTTTAGTTGCATTGATGCATAACGAATGCGCAAAATTCCTGGAGGCTGCAGCTCAACAGCACATTTGAACGAATGAGAGACCCGGTGCGGAGAGCTTTCTTTTTTTATTAACACGAGAACATATGTACATATGTAAGTGGCACTATGTGCATGACATTGCTGAAGCTCATACCTCCATTGGCAGCTCATTTTTTCAGTATTCGCAAGCGTTGAGAAATGCTTTGAATTATTAAGCAATTGGTTTGCGAACAATGTAGAACTCACATTTGTATAACGACGTTTGAATTGGGTATTTGAGAATAGAATAATAGTTTGAAGAATTAAAACTATTTCTATTTATAATACTAATAATGAAACGAAAAAAATGTAAATTATTGAATAGCAAATATGAGTACTTGTTCTTGAAGTAGATTAGTTTGCGTGAAGGTTTGAATCATAATAAAATTTTATTTCATTTATCAAATTTAGTAGAACGGTATTGTTGTGAAGGCCTTCCGCAATATTTGGTAGTCGAGAAGGTCTTTCGTATTACATCACTAGATGTCATTGTAGTCATATATATCCAGTGATACTAATCACATTGTGTCATACGAGTACCTATAGTGTTGAAAAGATGAGATTTTCATTAAATCAAATTAAAAAATTAAATTGGGGGAAGTTGATAAAAATGAATGAAAATAATAAAGAAATTCACTATATTTTGGAATTTGTGTATTAAAAATATAAATGAAATTATGGAAAAGATTGACCAGGACCATCACAAGCAGCCATGACATCGCTAAGGAACTTAACATTCATAATCAAACGGTTTTGAAACTTTAAAAAAGGCTGGCTACAAAAAGAAGCTCGATGTTTGGGTACCACATGAAAAAGAACACAATAATGAGCGAAAAAGATCATGGTCCAAGCGTGGTGAAGCTCAACAAATGATGGCATGGCCAGGATTGACGTCTCGAAAGGTTATGATGAGTGTTTGGTGGGATTGGAAAGGAATCATCCACTATGAGCTGCTCTAGGCCGGTCGAACGATTGATTGTACATTTTACTGTCTACAACTAATGAGATTGAAGCAAGCAATCGAAAAAACGGCTAGAACTGATTAACAGAAAGGGCTTCGTCTTCCATCAGGACAAGGCTAGACCACACACATCTTTGATGACCCAGCAAAAACTGGGAGAGCTTGGCTAGGAAATTTTGATGCATCCTCTATATAGCCCTGATCTTCCACGAGGGGACTACCATTTGTTTCGGTCAATGCAGAACTTCCTTAATGGAATAAATTTGGCTTCAAGAGAAGCCTGTGGAAATTACTTGTCGCAGTTTTTCGCCGAGAAACCAGAAAAGTTGTACACTGATGGAATAATGTCTTTAGCGGAAAAATGTCCAAAAGTGGTGACCGAAATGGTGCATATTTGGTTCATTAAAGTTCATTATGAATATAAGAAAAAGTTGAAGAAGTTGATTAGAAAGAAAGAAAAGATTTTTTCGACTACCCAATATTTAGATTTTACTATTAATGGATGTTGAGAATTTCTTTCGGTGTAGAGCTCGTTCCAAAGTTATTCTATATTTACAAACTGATATGGCGCACCCTTTATACATATTATCTGTGAAATTACTTCCTTCCGGTTGCTATAAGCCAATCGACGCAGTTTGCTATTGAGTATGAACAAGATTATAACAAGAGATACTTACACACACGGACACACATGTAAGAAACAATGTTTGAAACATTTCGTTTGACCTTGTGCTCCTTGTGTTATATACTTCCGG
Source organism: Bactrocera neohumeralis (assembly GCF_024586455.1). Taxonomy (NCBI): domain Eukaryota; kingdom Metazoa; phylum Arthropoda; class Insecta; order Diptera; family Tephritidae; genus Bactrocera; species Bactrocera neohumeralis. The sequence goes on along the minus strand of NC_065921.1, from coordinate 3,236,185 downwards.
GTATCTATTTCTTATGAATTCCTTTGACATGCCTTATTAAATAAATGGGTTCATATTAAGTCGCAATATTGTGGCATTTAAAGGGGACCAGTTCACCTAGGGTTGAAATTAGTCTATACTTAATTTTATTTGGACCGTGTTGAAACAGCAGTGGAGCGCCACTTCGGTAGTTATAGCCATAAAACAGTTACTGAAGCACTTAACTACAAGTTAGAGTTTGAACTGAGATATTGTGTAAATCGGCTTTCCGACAACATCTGACCGATGATACTCAAGTTTAATTTCACCTCCACGCCACGCTTTTTGACAGCTTTATTCAACGCCCTGGAAGTGCTTAAAATCCAGGCTCCTAACCGATCGATTCACTTTCGGTCTGCTGAAGGAGTTTGAAGCTTCGTGCAAGTAGAAGCAGGGAACTAATTCTCTCGGGAGATTACCTCACGCATATTAGATTACTGGCAGCGCACTTAGTATGCATGTGGGTACTTCCATTAGTTTGTATGTATGTATATCATCCATACCCTCGTAAATTGCTTGCGCCATAAACCGGATGTTCACTAATTTCCTCGGCTAATTAAGTTTTTTCCTTTTCATCTACGTACACATATGTGGCCCGATCTTTTGTGCGGGTATGTTGGGCATGTAAACATATCCGTAGCCGCCGGCTTTGTGGTTTTTGCTTTTACTGATAGTGCCGTCGTGTAAGTGGCGAAAAAATTGGGGCATTGCCGACAAATTGCATTTGGTTCTATTCGAGTACACTCGTACATGTGTACGGACAAAGGCATGTGTCTGACACTTCGGAGCAGATTGGCTTAGCACGATATAATGGCAGTTAGTAAAAACCACTATTGGCTTGTGCAAGATAATCGAGGAAACAAGTTCTCATCTCTGTCCTAATTTGCACATATTTATGCACACATTTTATAGCTTTGAGCATACGTTTGCGCTTAGATACGCCGCAACGGTTTCGTTACATTGTGGGCCTGCCGGAAATGTATTAAGCAACAAAATATCTGTACAGTCGAAAGTGTTCCTTCAACTCCTAAGAACTCTTCTTCGAACTTGGAGGAACAACACTAGAGGACTCTGTTCGTGCGAAACCACCGGGTGGTACTCAAGAACCGGATAAATTGTACCTTCAACTTTCAGCTGAGTAAAACTCAACTTCTAAAGAAGATAAAGCTAAACAAAAACTGGAAGAAGGCCGACGTTTATCCCAGTCTTTTGTTTCAAAAACCGGAAACTCGAGGAGCTTTGAAATGTGCGAGCATTTCCAACACGGACCGCACCAAGCGTGCATTGAGGAAATCATGACTCCGCTGTGTATTGGTGATTGCACGAATTTGAGGTAGTCCTGAGTGTGGCTGTGTTGCCAACATGACTTCATTTTGAGTGTGCTCTTCCCCCTCAGCTAATAATAAAGCAATTTGCTAAATTGCCTCGATGGTCTCAGCTGCCTTAGCATTTTCTACACTGCCGACGCTGTAAATCGGGTACTTACGCCGCTTGTATAAGGGTATGAGCGTGTAAACTAGGTTTCCTATGTATATATGTAGGTATATGTATAAAGTGTGCGCCAAGTATCTGTGCATGTTTGTACAATCCAGGGAGAGTTTGCTGCATAGCCAATAATTGCATAGTTGTGTTGGCCCTTGCTCGACGTTTAAACATTCAGTGGCGATAATCGGCATGGGCGGTATGAGTAACTGTATTGCTTTACCTTTGTCATTTGAATAAGAAGTGCTGCAATTTAAACTGCTATGAATCGGTAACAAATTTTCCATTTTGATACAATACCGTTTGCCATCTTTCGGGCAAGAGAATGATTCCACGCATAAACAATTTTTTATGCTTGAAGGTATAAAACTCGTCCGAGTTCCCCCATCCAGTGCGAAGGTGCCAAGTCTGAGAATATGTAACACTGCACCTTTCTTACTTTGTTTATCATAATGTCTTCAGAATTAACAGCTGTCAACGGTCTCTTTGAAAACCCTCAAAACAGACAATATAACCTTTTTTGGTAGCTATCGGCCTTCGAAGTGGTTTGAGCTGGTTCATTTTCTGAGACTATAATTTCTTGCGCTTTCCATTCTTGTAACGTGTTTTTCAATAAAAGCTCTGCAAAAGTTTTTTTTTTAATAAAACAAAAATGTTTAATTTGGGATATCCATGAAATTCTTTATTCCTGTGAAAGTATATTTGACGTCATTATATATATAGTATAACTCGACGGCCACGCTTGCAGAAGTCCAGACGCTGAACCCAATTTTCGACGTTTTCAATCATAAATTGGCCAATACTACCGCAATTTTTCGTTCGGTATTCATACGAAGTTCATCAATCGTCGCTGGCTTGTTCGCATAGAGCATAAACTTGATGTAGCTCTACAGGAAATAGTCTAACTGCGTCAAATCGTACGACCGAGGCGACCAATTGACTGGGTGACGTTCACCAAACTTGGTTTTCAATAAATCAATTGGGGCATTTAGTTGGGGCAGTAACGTACCGGTTTTGATCATCACGCAAGAAGTACGGCCTAATGACGAAGGGATGCAATGGTGACTCATGGAGTACGTGTGGATAGTTACCTGACCAAGAACGCATATTTTGCTTATTGACTGTGCTTCATTGCGGAAGACAATTTTTCGTTGAAATCGGATTATTTTCAAGTTTTTGCTCAACCCAATTTCTGAACATTCGACGATTAGATTAGATTAATATATTGACGCTACCATATCGCGTCGTTTGCTGTCCTTATCGGTCCACTTTTGTAACGAAAACTCCGTTGTTTGTATAACTCTCTTTTCAGCTGTAACAATTCGCTTCGAAATTGTGTCACTTCTTTAATGTTTGGTAAGCAAATCACAGTCGTTAATGCGACGAAGCAAATTTCGTTCTATAAAAGCATGAGAATCTCAGCTTCAAAATTAATCCTAAAATGAATCCTTTCATGTGCTTGTGAACGGTCGCGTAAGACAAATTTAATCTTTCAGCAATCTCTCGAGTTGGAATTCGACTATTTACATCGACCAACGACTTTATCCACATCGCCTTCAAGAGGCCTTTCGGGACGTAATTATTAGATTAGATTAGATTAATTATTTCGGCTTTGGTAACTACTCCATACACGTCATATAATTTTCGAATTGCTTGAACTTCATTTTTACCCTGTTGATAGTAAAATATAAATATAAGTGCTGTTTTCGATCTTCCATCTTCGATAGGGCATCAAATAAAAAAAGTCCAAAAACTGTAAGAAATTTGTTTACTATATTAGGTGTCAAATATGTAACTGTAAAGCAGTTGGCTGCGAAAAAATTCGATAAGATCAGCTGTTGTCATCAAACGAAATTACTTAATGAACGACCAATTGTCCAAACACACATATCCGAAATAAAATTTGAACCGAACTGGTCATTTATGATTGATTTCACCTTTCTTTTTATCCAAGTGAAGTGTTATCTTCATATACAAATTAGTGCGTTCAGCAGTTGTTTATTTGTCTGGAGATTTTCAACATAAAAAATTGAGCAAACAAAAAACAAGCAGAAGTGGTTTGGAGAGTCTTTTATCAAAAAAAACTAAGTATTTGAGTGGCACAAAGCATTCAGTGAAGGTCGGGAAGTTATCGAAAGCTTGCCTCATGCTAATAGTTCATTCATTTCTGTTAGTGACGAGAGTTTGCAGAGGATCTGAACATCCCCTATGGATCTATTCAAGACGTTTTGGCTACGAACCAGAATCTTTTGCAAAAACGACGTCAACTAAAGGTTGCAAAAGAGATATTTGACAATATAACTAGGAGCTTTATATTCATGAAAAGCATCATTACTGAGTACGAGGCGTGGAAAAAACCAAAATCCCCTGAAGGCACTGAATGCTCTCCTAACAGAGGCTTATAACAAGTGTATGGAAAATTGGATTACTTAATATTTAGCATTGGATTAAGTATTGGCTCAGGAACCTATTTCATATGTATTTTAATACGACTCATAAATTCGTATATGTAGTTGACTTCCTAAATAACATTTTAAATTTAAAAGTATTTCTGCCGCTTGGCAAAACTTTCATGCCTTGGATTCTTACAAACTGCGGAAGTATGTGGTAGTAGGCCTCACCATATTTGTTACTTAATTTACTACTAAAGCTGCTATTTCGGTATATTCGAGGGCTGCTGCCAAACTACGACGACTGAAATGAAATGTTACACAGTCTAAAAGTGTAGGTTATTATGTGTGCTGTGAGGCTTATTTTTAAGGCATTCATAATTGATTTTTCCATTCGAAATGCTCAGAATTAATCTGCGAAATTCTTGTGGGAGCGCAACGCTTGCATTCGACTGCACCACTTTGTGGTGTGCACAATTTATAACAGATGTCAGGCCGGTTTTATAGAAAATGAAATCGTAGCGATAAATCTGTCTCACACACAATGCCACAGGAGCGAACAAAAAATGCGGTTTTCTATTTTATGAACTTGTGGTTTTTGGATATTTGATATTCGCTTACCTAAAAATTCGTTTCAACATTTATTTTTCATACAAACAATCACAAATATATAAGCATATACATACCATACATACCAGGCCAATAGATGCAGTGACGGTCAAACGGTAATCCAATCAACTGCACGCCCACAAGCACGCACGCTCTCACGCACACTAGCACACCTATAATTAGTATCATTTCCAGTGAAGCTTTCGAAAAACTGCAGATAATAATATATTGACACAACTGTGTGACACGTGCGTGTGTGTGTTGCCATTACACTTGTAGGTGCACATATACACACGAATATAAACACACGTATTGCAGAGTGGCTGATCACGCAGTGGCTTACAGCCCATCCGGGTATTAGGTCATAGCTGAGTATGCTTCCCACACACGCACACACTCGCAAACAAAGACACAACAACTTAATTGAAAGCATAAATATTGAAAGATGCCAGATGCCGCAACAATGGAATTAAAATCATTGTTTAAGCCTGAGAAAAATGAGCGTAAAACCAAAGCGACGTACTGCTGAGAAGCGACGCAAAGATGACAACGGACAGAGTAGAAAAATCATGCGATGCCAGGATGGCTGCGAAGACACGAAGACAGCAAAATAAATTCCATTTTAATTGAGTCTTAGAGTGGAGTGTCCATTCCCCAGCGTGTCTTGGCATTTGGCTTAGTGAGCGTTTTGATTGCCATGCTTTTGCTGACCACAGTTCCGTTGTGCATTGACAGACGGATGTGGCGAGATGGGGGAAGAGGGCATTTCAGGGGCACCACAGGCTGGTTGCGCTCACCAGTTGATTGGCCGGCAATTGACAAGCGCTGTTGTTGTAGTATTAATTTTAGCGATCCCGTTGCAGTGGACAACTAGCTCCTTTGGGGCAATTGCAACATGCAAAATGCCACAAGACATAAGATAATTCGCGCAAAATAATGCCAAGGACGCAGTAGCATGCAAGGGGTCGGCTATAGTGTGTAGAACCAATTATTTTAAAACCTTTTGCGTCTGTCTACTAACAACTTTAATTCATTAAAGGCCCGGCACATTGCCTAAGTTGTAAATAGTGTAGCCTAAAGAGTTCTTCAGGTGTTGTTTATACAATTTTCCTTCATTTTATTTGTGCACAATTTGTTTTCTTTCACTTTTACATTGCAAATGAGTTGTTTACAGTAGCCTTTGAGTTCTACCGGCAATTGATAAGTTCCCGACGAAAGCACTTGAAACAGTGTGAAAGAAAAGTGTGGTGAACTTTCGAAATCTTTTCTCAACGGAATTGCCGCTGAACATCCGATCAAATTTGAGACAAACTCCTGAGCCAAAACAAGCATGACAACGCTGAATCCAATTACCGTACACTTGTTATAAGCTTCGGCTGGTATGGCCATCAGCGAGTTTTTGTTTTTATTATGTTTCGGCACATTTTTGGCGCGCCATTCGCTAGTTTGTTTTGAACGTTTCGACAGTTATGATACATTTGCTGAATGTTGGGCCCTTGCTATGTTGTCAACTATGTATATCTTTTGGACTCTTATTTGACGTGGTTTTGCAAAAGAATCAGACGCTTCATATTCAAAATTTTAAGCAAAATTTGTTAAATTGATCCATGGGGGATGTTTCGGTTGTCTTCTATTCCTCTGATGACAACACGATGTTTTTTAAGTACCATTTGTTTAACTTTTTCGAAGTTGTTGTCATTAACATAAACCACATGAAGCAAGGTTTTAATGACTTTACGACCTTCTCTGCATGCTTTATGCCACTCAAATATAGAACTTTCTGATAAGACTTTTCCATAAAACACTTCAGAAACAATTGCAACGATTTTATAACCATAATTGCATTGGTAACAAAAAAGTTCCAAGCAGCTTTTCGAAATAGATCTGAACAACATACAAATATTGGGTTCTCAGCTGCTAATGTACAATTCTGAAAGGTTAGATTACGTTTTTAAGGAAGGTAAACAAAAGATATTAGATTTAACAAACTCAGTTGAAGACGGATGCTTCGCGCGAACTATGTGCGATCGCAGGTTTTCGCTAACAACAAATAAGATTTTTCCATTAGCCTTCTCACGAGAGTCAGTTATATTTAATGCGAATGGACTCGGATTTCGATCCGCAGGATTGTCAACTTGAAAGCATATCAATTTTTTTGGCAGGTTTAATGCTGTTAACACAACTACCATGGGCTCATAATAAGAATTGTAATCAAAATGGTTTACAGCTGGAGAGTGGAAACACTGATCAAACTTCGTATTTTCAACGAAAGTTTTCCCCAAAAAAGTTAATCCATTTGAATATGACTGCAAAGTTCTAAACGTACATTTCCCTTTTCTGCTTCCTGGTTTACTTCACAATTCATGAGTACAAGTCATTTCCCTCAAATGTCTCCAGGAACATTGACACTGATCGAAGCGGCGAGTGTAGCGCATTCCTTCTATTGCTGATAAGCGAGACAATTACTTAAGGCCGCCAGATATCATTTAGTTAGTTCCATGCAAACATCACACTTCTGGTACACGACAACAAAGTCAATAGGATGTTGAGCGGACTCACTAGCTTGCTACTTTACTGATAAATATCTCTGAAAGCGAGCGCGCAGACATACGCATAATGCAGCACATAAACAGTTAACAAGTTGTAACTGGATACCAGTGGGAAAACAACAAGTAGATAAGAAATGTAATTGCACTTTGCCTACGGTAATTACAGATGTAACGTATCGACGGTAGTTCGGATTGCAATCGCATTGGTCTGCTGTGATTTTCTGGCTGTATAAATAGTGCTGACGGTGCTCGCTTTCAGCACAGTGCAAGCGTACTTCGCATAGACTTCTAATATTCTCTAGAAATTGTCTACGAACTATCCGTTATGTTGAAAATTTTCACTCTACTCATCCTTTGTCTGTGGATCTCACAGGGTGAGGGCCATCGCTACTTTGAGCCGTGGAACGCGTGCGAGGACACTGCTACCTATCAACTTTGCCGAGATTTCCGTGACATACGCAATCTGATTGATGCGAACACTTTGGTCTACTACATCTCTTCTGGCTATTATAATGACAAGGAATTCCGCAATGCCATGGACTTCATCAAAACCGACCAATTCGAATCGGTGTCACAGCAACTTGCTGATACTTCCATTTATCAGAGTGTGCTTAAGCGCTTTTCCGATGCTGGCGTTAGCACGGAAACCATCTCCAGCATTTCAAACATTTTCAAATGTCTGATGATTTCGATACCCGAATATGGTGATGAGTCGGAGATTACTGATTTAGAATCTTCGAAGATCAAGATAGAGAGCCGATCTTTGCAAGATGTTGCTCAGAATTTGGTGGGTGCAATTCCACGCTCGAAGCTTCGCCATTTGGTGCGGGAAAAGATGCGTGAGAGTAGGGAATTTGCCAACTTCTATCGCGTGTTGCGCAGCAGCGGCTTCCGTCACGATGTCAAGAGGCTACTGGTAAGTATTCCTGTTGAGAATAAATCTTCATTGGCAGCTGCCTAACAATTCATTTTCAGAAATCATACACAACAAGGCATCCGATTAACGTGTTGAAACGCCATAATATCGATCTGCAGAAATTGCTAGAATACGCATATAAAATCTTCGATTCCGTTCAAAGTTATTGAACTGTGGCCACCGGCTCATTTGAAACAGATAATTTGAGTTTGCGCTTTGAAATTTGACAGCGATGCAAATAAATTGAGTTGAATTTGTCTAAAATTGGTGATTTATTATTCTTCTTCTATTAAATACTGCTTAGCAGACTGGGAGTACAACACGTTTTAAGGGATATGGTCTCAATGCCTTCTACAGGTTAAATCTGGGTCGCGTGGCACACACATTCAAAGCGGTTTCTCGAAATTTGAAAAGCTCTTGCTCATCATTTTCTCTTATAAATTTTTTAATTCCACACCATTTGCCTGAAGTCATTCCTCTTCGGGCCGCTTCAAGCGACAATTGGCATTTTTGGTAGCTAGTCAAGTGCTGGCGGGCCGTGCGTCGGGCAAAAGTGTTGCCACCCTTGCAATTCAAAGCAAATCAATGCAAACGCTTCGATGCTTAGGCATAAGTGACTTTTTCTGTCCGCCCTTCAATTAGAATGCGCTTCATGCATTACGTGTAACTCCCTTGCCACCGGTAACCTTTAAAATTAATGCCCGTAATTCATGACCCTATTTGTATTCGATCAGTGTTTGCATTGCTTTGCATTTCATTATGCCATGCCATGCAAGGTATGAAGCATCGTGACGAAATCAGCTTGTTGCCCTTGCCGCCAGCAGGAGGTAGTAGCAATTGTGTTGCAATTTTTGCAACATTTCGGTATTTGCACTACAATCTCATGCAATTTTGCTCGCTATCAATGCATGCAAATCGACTCACAACATTTGTGGCACAGGAGTGCGTGTTTCAGTAGCCTCTGCGACGTACGAAACGATAGCACCAGGTGGTGCAGGCAAGCCGACACGGATACTATGATGACGGTTGTTGCGGTTGGTCAAGACCCACTTGCTCGCTCCTAATGCTTTCCAATTTTCGTTAACTCATCGCCTGGTACTCCTTTGTTGATGGCTTGTGCTTTTGAGCTTTGCATTTGCATCCGTATCTATCGTGATTGCATTTGAGTGCTATTTAAGGTGAATTAAACGCGGTTGTAAGAGTAAGTAGGCGAGGAAGAACAAGCGTTTAGGTCGAAATTTAATAGCGCTAACTTAAGTGTCTTGTGTTTTTGCATCAGAGGTGACGAAGGCGTAGAAAAGAAGTATTTCCTTAAAGGATATTAGTTAGTTTAGTTATATAAAGGTGTTTGAGGCTTTTTGTAACTCCATTTGTTTAGTTGTGGTGAGTTCTAGTGGTAAGTTTCTCAGATAACTATCAGAGATTTTTTATTAATATTCGAATTTTTCACCTCAATAAGGTTCTTAACGAAGATTAAAATTTGTTATATTGATTATATATTATCATTCATATTGTGCTGCAAGCATAAGCTTAAGATTTTATATTTGTGAAACTCTGAATTGAGCTTAGCGACCAAGGGTTGTGATATAGACACCAAAAAGTGAGTTAAAAATTGTGGATTTTCGGAGATTAGAGTAGTAACTCTGAACAGTTTTTAAAACTAAATATCATATTCCTGAAAAATTCAAATACGCCACTTCTGTTCGTTTGCTGAGACTAATGGTGAGTTCTCAACTGGTGTCTGCGTACAACCTGTTTTACGTTCATGTAAAGTTTGATCTCGAGCAGCTGTTCCAATAGAATCATGATTGTGGAATCGTTGAAGAAAATGCAGAAGTGTTCTTTATCCCGAATACAAGTGTTTGAGTACCCCAAAGGATCCAGAAAGATTGGAAGTCTTCGAAAATTTACCTTATGCGATTCGTCCATTCATCTCTGTTAATGCCGACAACAGCAAAAAAGTTGGAGAGACAATGCCTGATAGCATTTTTCTCTTGAATCGATTAAGAAAAATTTTTTCGGAGATTATACTATTACCTTAAGCAGCAATCCATGTCAAATTTCGTGAAGATACCACGTCAAATGTGAAAGTTTTCCATAAAAAACTTGATTCCGATCGTTCAGTTTGTATGGCAGCTATGTATATGTTCTAGTGTTCCGATATCGGCCGTTCCGACAAATGAGCAGCTTCTTGAAGAGAAAATGACGTTTGCAAAATTTCAAAACGATAGTTAGTTCGTATATATACAGACGGACAGACAGACAGACGGACATGGCTGAATCGACTCAGCTCAACATACTGATCAATTATATATGTATATACTTTATAGGGTCTCCGACGCTTCCTTCTGGGTGTTACAAACTTCTTGACAAACTTAATATACCCTGTTCAGGGTATAAAAATTAAAATGCGCTGAAGGCAGTGAGGTCTTTCCAGGCGAGGCTTATAACAAATACTTATATCGAAAATTAGATTAATAGCTGGCATGTTTGTATTGGCTCAGGAGCCTATTTCGAAGGCGATAATATAGTTTTTTGCCAGTCCGAGTCAATTTTGATCAGATGGTACATAGATAAAAATCTCTTTGTTTGTTGTATGTGGGCTGGACACAATATAAACTGCAAATTTGTAAAATTCTTTCGAGCCATTCCATCTCAACAGCGTAGGGTAAATACAATATCCATCCATACTCTCTCAGCTTACCTTGATTCGCATTTAATCGTGTATACATAATTAGGCGGACTTACTCACGTCACTTGCAAGGCGCAAACATGGAAACTTCATCAAGCACTCGGCCATTTGAAACAGGAAAACAGACTTCATAAATACATTGTAAGTCTGTTAGCTTTTCATGGTCTACAACTTTGCTCATTACAATGATTGGAATTGCTGAAATGCGGGCTACGGCATTAGAGAATGACTGATATATGCGCTATGCGAACGAGCCTACAAATTTCTACGTACGATACTACATTCTAATTCGACTAAATATTAGATGTTTTCCGCATGTGCGATTTCAATCTGCTCTAAGACATTTATTTGTTAGCGGAAATGCGCTATTATTTAGAGAGAGATTGTCAAGCTAAAGGCGTAAGTAACGTATACGCCCTGTGCAATATTACCATACCTAATCGCACATAATACTGTGTGTATGTATGTGTGTAATCGTAGGCTCCTTACGCCTTAGTAATTTGCTCTACTTATTCTTATATGAAAACATATCCGGCGATCCTAGTGACAACAACAACAAGAATGGGAGAAATGCCGCCTGAACGTGAAAATAAATGCAAAATGAATGCAAAGGAGCGCAGGAAATGAAAATATAGACAATAAAGCGAAAGTGCTTATCCGGATTTGGACAAATAAAAACAATATGTGGGCAAAAGAGCTCATAAGCAAGCTACATAAATGCATACGTACATATGGGCTGAGTTGTGCCAATGTTGAACTAATGTGTGCCTCCGGGCGCCTTGACAGCAGAAGTGGTGAAGGTTCGACGGCCGTCGGTTGAGCAAAACTTGTACGCTATGGCCTCAGGGTTCAAGTGAAATGGGAGAAAAGTATCGCCTGAGCAGTTACAGCAATATTGTAACTTAATCGTGCTGGGAAATGGTTGTACATGTGTTAGTAAACGCAAAAGCGAATGTGAGTGTGAATGTCTGATAACGAAATTTAAGCTAAAGATTTGGTCGCAATCAAAACTTTCGCGAGTGACTGTAAGTGCATGTGTAGAAAGACATATTTGATTAGCAGTTCTGCAGTTGCTTTAAAGGGTAAAACTTTATTTTTGTTGCGTGTGCTCGACACCTACATTGACTAAATAAATATTTGGCCATTTCAAAAATATTGTAAAGCCTAAAACTAAGAATACATCATCCAGGAGATGGAAAGCCCTTAATGATGGTTAAATTTGGAAAAATGTTCTAATAATACAGCATTAGGTCGAATCAAAGAGTTTGCTGGAAAATAAAAAAAGCATTATCTCTCATGAAATAAAGTTTATGAAAACAGTAAATAAACACCGTTTGTATGTTATATATGTATTTATTATGTCTTGCCCCGCCCTCTAATAAGTTTAATGTATGTACATATCCCCTAAACCACAACCAAGCTCACACAGCCCAAATATTGAAATCGGATGATAACCCCGCCCACTCTCCATATAACGGTGCTGTTAGAAACAACAAAAAGCGCATTAAACCAATAAATAAATACGCTAGAGACATTAAATTTACCTCCCAATGGTATGAGAGAGCTTTGTAGGAGCCAGTGTAAAAATTGGATATTGAGCGTGACACCGTAAATATTTAGGGGAAATCACATATCTCGGGACCCGCGAAATCGGACTACAGCCACATCTACTTCCCATATAACACAATTTAAATTCCATTTGATTCCAACACTTCCCTGTACGCTGGGACCAAAAATTTTCCAAATTGACCTAAAACTGTTCACGCCCCTAGGTACTCAATATGTGGACCCAGTGGACCCCTTATAGTTGACTTTTTAAGAGAAAATTCTTTCCTGACTGTAGTATATCTGCGTGTCGAAATTGGATTGAATTGGGTCAATAATTCCCTTAGCCCCTTATACCTAATATAAAGATTTTCGAGCTTCCGGAAACTCTCTCAAGACCCCATATAACTAGCGAGTCTTATGTACTGGAAGTTACTTACCTTTACTTACCTTTAATCCTTGGAAGTTGCAAAAGTTTATATTTTCCGGCTGTATCCGAACTTAGCTCTCACTTATTCTCTTTACAATTTTCGATTCAGTACGTAATGTAAGCAATCATGCATTGTAGTGGCGCTTGAAAATATGAGCGCAGAATCTTTTTTCTAAGAGTAGTGGTTTTAAAATATTTGAAACATTAATATAGGTGTATATCGTTATACGTTAATTATGTGTCACGTTGTTTGTCCGCGATGGACTCATAATTTCAACAAAATTTAGTATACTGTGTCCAGTTCGAACCACTTAGAAGATAGGATAATAAAAACAATCCATGAATTAAAAATACAGTGAAAGTTTCTGAATGGGATAAAAAAATAAAAAATTATTTTGGTTAAAGTAGTGTTACCTGTAACTAAAATTTAGTTGTTATTGCCACCCCAATAACTAATACCAGGGAATAAATGAATAAATTATCAGTTCCCACAATTATGAACGACATTTCACTCGAGCAATAATGGTAGGTTACATCGAATATTTCAATCATATGATGTAATTTCTATTTGATGATTACGGATATGACTATAATTACATGCTGTTTTACAAAATATATAAAAATGTATTGCTTGACCAAAATGTCCATGAGGCCCATAAAAATACGTAATTTTTGTAAATAAATTTCCCATTCGCTCTTTTCTAATTAAACTACATTTAAAATAATGAATTCGAGTAAATTATTGGTTCATATAAATAATTAATGCGCAAATGTTTTAACACTGAAAACAGTTACAGTCATGAACGTAAAAATTCCGATAATAAATATTATTGAAACTTCAAAATCAAAAGCTAAAAAGACGAGTTTACAAAAGCGCGCCAGTCCTTCTGCCTTTTTGCCGCCAATTGGAGATTTCAAGTGTAGTCAGGTCCCTCTCCATCTAGTTGGACCTCTCTCTTCCGTTCGATACCAAACGAAGTTTCAGACAAAGCGACTTCTAGAGAAAATAATTCGAGCTGCAGAACTTAATCGAGCAGGTACAATCTTCAATAAGAGCGTATGCCGATGATACTGATATCATTGGCCTCAATAACCGCGCCGTTAGTTCTGCTTTCTCCAGACTGGATAAGGAAGCGAAGCAAATGAGTCTGGTAATGAACGAAGGCTAGACAAAATAACTCCTGTCATCAAACAAACAATCGTCGGCACTCTCGACTTGGCTGCCACTTCACTGTTGACAGTCATAACCTCGAAGTCGTAGATAATTTCGTGTATATTGAACTACATTTTCTACCTAAAAAGTAGGATTGAACGCACCCTCAAAAATATCTTCTATTTTCAACGGTTCGAATATATTTAACATCGACTGTGCTCAAAAGTTAGCCATGTGAACATTGCGGCTATATAAATAGGGCTTCCATTTGCTTTTACTAATTTATTCATAGATTTCCTGTTGACAACGAAAATCTGGACATTTGTGGATTGAAGCTTCCGCTTACTAACTGAAATGAAAAAACCAGCAGTGGTGGACAGTCGTCAGTTCTTCTGCACACATTGGCGCTTGTGGCTGCTGTTGGGTTGCGCACGTGAGCCAGTGCGCTACCAGTTGCTCTATCGCCTCTACCGTACCGTTGTCAATGCGCTCATAATACTCTTCTATCCTGGCACTGTACTTATAGCCCTCTGCAATAGTGGTAATGTAAACGATTTGCTCCAAACGCTGCCCATTTGCGCCGCCGCTCTAGCCTGTAGTGCTAAATACATTAGCTACTATCGTAGACTGAATTTGGTGCGGCAAGTCGAGCAGATCTTTAACGCTTTGGACGAACAGATACTACTGGAAGAGGACCGGGAGTTTTTTGCTGGCATTCATCGAGGCACTAATTTGATATTGAATACACTGCGCGGCATATGCGTCTTCTTATTTGCTATTACAGCCATGGCGTTTGCTGCTTCGCTTGAGAACCGTGATTTGGCTTTTGCCATAGAATTGCCGTTTGATTGGCGCGCATCGACGGCGGCGTATGTTGGCGCTGTTGCATTGGAATTGTTGCTATTGACCTGCGACCTCGTGCAGAGTCTGGCAAATGACTCCTTTCCGGCGGTTGCTCTGTGTGTTCTAACGAACCACACACGTTTGCTAGGAGCTCGGCTGAGTCGGATCGGTCATACTGGTAAGGATGTGCAGGCGAATATTCGAGAGTTGCAGCAATGCATTATTGATCATCAACGTCTGTATAGGTGGGTTCATCTTCGATAGAGAGTGAACGAAACGTGTCTTACTTGTATTTTACAGATTGCAGGCAATCATTGAAGAAATCATTTCAATGCCGGTCTTTATTCAATACGCGGTCACCGCCTTCCAGGACTGCTTTACTCTGATAACATTTATATTCTACACGAATACCGTTTCCGATAAAGTTCTATATTTGACCTACTTATTGGCTTTGCAGCTACAAATTTTCCCCCTCTGTTACTATGGCGCAGCTTGTGCTCAGTCGATGGACGATCTGCAGCAGGGGCTTTACGCCAGCAATTGGATTGAACAGGATCAGGTGTACCGACGTCTGGTTACCATATTATCTCAGCGCTCCTTAAAGAGCACAACTGTCTACGCGGCGGGACTCATTCCCATTCACTTGAGCACATTCGTAAGAACCCTTCAGGGCGCTTATTCCTTCTACACATTTGTGGAGGGAGTTAGAAAGGTATAGTCAGGCAGATATTAAGTTAATAAAAATAATAAAAAAGTTCTCATAATATACAGCTACGAGTATTTTTCAATTTTTCTTTTCGATGACTATGCGAAGAAAAAGAAGTAAAGAATAAAAATTAATAATCTTTCGTAAATCTTAGCATAATCACATTCGCTTGACTTACCTTTTTTAAGATTAAAATAATGTATATTATAACGTTGAGATCTTTCCCTGGACACTCTCCAAGAAACGTGACAAACGTAACTAAGTGCATCCGTACGAATTACTAAAAATCTCCCCGAACTTCTGCATACCAAAACAAATTCTAGATGAGTTAACGTTTTTCTCTCGTATATCTCTCGTAATGTTAAAAAGTTTGTGCAGTAATCTCAATGTCTCAGGGACAACTACATATCATAAGAACTGAAAATGAGGCAAGAAAAATATCTCCTGACATAATACTAAATTTGTGCAATGAATTAGGACCGAGACAATACTATACTGTAGCGGTCATGTTGACAGAGTGAGCTCAACGCACGAAGAGTTTGGACATGTTCAGCGCTAGTATTAGTAAAGAAAGAAGGAGCCGGAAAAAACAGGCGTGTAAACTATTTAACATTACTTCATATATGAAACAACGCTTAGAGTGCAAAGAAAGGAAAAGGCAGAATTCAAACCCAACAATCCATCACATCGTGCTGCTACTGAGCTGTCTCTATAACAATATCTATGTCAAATCTTCAAGATTCACTTTCGAAATAAAATGATACCGAAACTCTTATTATAACAAGTGGAGGGAGTTTAAGAAAGTTTATTGCTTATTTCTATATTAGTCTTGGAAAATGCCCGGTATATCTGGTAAATATGTCATATTATAAAGTCTCGGTTCCTAGGTCTCATGCTTATGACTCGACATCCGAACTGTGACTGTGGTGTGCTCCATGTTAATTGAGCCTGATATTTTGGAAATATTCAGGAAGTGAACTATGAGAACATGCTGCTGCTTTGTTCTGAGGCTCCACTGAAAATATCTTTGATGATGTTTACATCTCCTTAGTCGTTTAGTTGTTTTTCCAGAAATTTATATTTGTATCATGACTTTACCATGGCCTCTGGTTGGTGGCTCTTCGATCCGGAGACGGCCAGGTAGCTTGGTGAGTTTTCCTATGCTGGACTCTAGCACTACAGATAACCATATTTCACGGCGATGTCGATCAGCCTTAACCCATTCGGGGATGTTTCCTCGTAGAGGCTGAATTTACCGACTGTTGTGCCAAGCACGATTTTGACATCGTGGCGGGCTCTCATAAGTGCGCTCCAAGTGCTCGTAGAAGGCGTATTTGGTCACATCGTCCTTCTCTTCCGTCGGGGCGTGGGCGCAAATATGCCATATGTTGAAGAACTTTCGGATTGAGGCTAGACACTCATCCACCGATGTGAATTATAGTACTCGGCGACGGGGTTTCTCTTCCACCACGAATTCCACATCAAAGTTGCGCACCTTTATATGACCACTGTAGTAAATGCCACAAGGGTCTACTCGTCTCAGTCCTTGTCCCGTCCATCGCGCTTCTTGGACGGGATTGATGTCAGCATCCAGTCTAACGAGGATTGGTTGGTGTCCTGGGCAGCGGCACCTTCCCAATTAAGGTACCGGACATTCCAGGTGCATGCCCTCAAATCGAAATCCTTACTTCGTTTGCCATGGTCGTCATCAAAAAGGGGTTTTCTCATTCGAAGCTGTCGGTTAGTTTCCATTTGTAGAGTGTTTTACGTGGCGGGTCCCAAACTCAGCGCACAGCGCACAACCGTTTGGAGGCGATATTTCGCTTTCTCATTTTAGCTCGCCTTCAAAGGGATGCCGTTTGGCTACCCAGAGGATAACTGGTCTAGGACCGGAAGTCGTGAGCTCTAACATATACTTAAATAATTTTTTAGTGTACATATTTAGGATTAGGGAAAGTATTCACCGATTTCGCCCAATTTCGAAATATGTCGTCAGGTATTAAAAACGTTCCTCCGTGCTTCATTTATGGTAATATATTGGAAGTTGTTAAAGTTTCTTTAGCATAGCCACGCATTTTGCCAAAATTTATTATTTAATTTATGTAATCTTATGTTTTAAGTTAGCCCTCTCACCGATATATCACAGGTCTTATTCATATTAGTATTAGCTGGCCCGTGGAATGTTCTAGCCTAGTTTGCTTGAGGTAGGTTAGTAATTTGGGACCCCACCCATATCTCAAGAGGTCTGAATATTCTAAGTTTCTATTTCTGATTCTGATACACATATAGTAGACTGACAAGGAGCATCCCTGCAAAAATTGGTCAAAATAACTAGATTTGTGCTCATGATATTGGTTATGTACAAACTGGTAGATAGTTCGCAAGTTAAAGCTAAAACCCGTTCCAAACTAGTATCACCACTGCCGTCCGTCCGTTTAAATATGCCTGCATTCGTGCAATAGTTCCATTAGATGTATCACGCGACACCAATTATATAATTAAGTTATTAATTGTCTAGCCAACGCATAAGACGCGCCAATATTCAAATCCCTCTGAACTCACCTCTATAGCTGCTATAAATACGAAAGAAAAAGGCTGAAAATCGTATTAACTTCCAGCTGTGTACCGTTAACCAGTGAGTTAGCTATGAGCCAGCTAGTGAACAGCAACGCCTTTTTCAAAATCCACTGGTTGGGCTTTCGCATCTGCGGTGGCGATTTATCCGTGAGTAAATATCGCCTGGTCTATTTGGCGTACGCGCTCATGGTCACCGCGCTGGTGACTTTTTGCTATCCACTGCATCTGGCATTGGCGCTTTTCCGCACCGGTTCACTAGCCGGCAATATTAAGAATCTCGCTGTGTGCGTCACCTGTATCGCCTGTAGCTTGAAATTCCTGATTTATACGCGGAAGTTGCGGATTATGCGCGAGATTGAGCAGACCTTTTCGGAACTGGATGCGCGCGTGAGCAGCGAGGAAGAACGCAAATATTTTGCTTTGATGCGCACAAGCGTAAGGAATGTGGTCTCTGTATTCGTGTGTGCCTATGCTGCGGTCGGTGTGACGGCAGAGCTGGCATTTCTCTTAAGCAAGGAGCGCAGTCTGCTGTATCCGGCATGGTTTCCGTTCGATTGGCGTGCATCCACACGAAATTTCTACGTGGCAAATGTGTACCAAATCGTTGGTATTTCCTATCAGATTTTCCAAAACTTTATTGACGATACCTTTCCACCCATAACTTGTTGCCTGCTGTCGGGTCACATAAAGTTGCTCGGTATTCGTGTTTCGCGTATTGGCTATGATTGTGTAAATTTGCTGGATAATGAGCGGGAGCTGGTGCGTTGCATCAAGGATCAGAAGAATCTATACAAGTGAGTATTAGAGAAAGAGCTCACAGTTTCTAGAGTTAAAATCAGTTTTGTAAAGTTCGCTTATCTATTTTAGGCTATTCGATCTGCTGCAGGAGGTTATGTCCTGGCCGATGTTCATTCAATTCACCGTCACCGCCTTCAATATTTGCGTGGCCATGGTCGTGATGCTGTTCTACGTGGATACACCGTTCGAACGTCTATACTATCTGGTATATTTTATATCCATGCCGCTGCAAATTTTTCCCATCTGCTATTATGGTAGCAGTCTTCAGCTTCTTTTCGGCCAACTACAGTATGAAGTGTTTCGCTGCAAGTGGCCTGATCAGACTCGGCAATTCAAGAAGCAAATGATACTCTTTACGGAACGTGCTTTAAAGACTACCACGGCCTTGGCCGGGGGTATGGTCAAAATACATCTCGACACCTTCTTCGCCACAGTTAAGGGCGCTTATTCGCTTTTTGCTGTCATCATGAAGGTTAAGTAGACGATCCATTACTACTGCATCTGTCTTTATCGATAGAATAAAGATGTGTAGAGTTCGAGAGCAGAGCGTAGTGATTGCCAATCATAGGAGAAACGATTTACAAGATTATAAATCACTACGTATTCAAATGTTTAATCAAATAGGAATAAGTATTTTTAGAAGCAGAAAATCTGATTTTCTTCTCCAATCAATGGTTGGCATTATTTGAGGAGGATATGTGGAGAGTATCTGCTGCACCGCACGAAAGAACTATTTGGAGGCAAAAATATTCACGCAGAACTATTAGAAACCGTTGTCACACTTTGGGGTCCCTAGTCTGCATTACCTAAATGCTTCTTTTAAATTAGTGTTGGATCCGAAATATTAAATTTTTTATAGAGATGCATCACATCAAAGGACTATGACCATCAAGCTTCAGAACTTAACATCCACAGGCCGCTGAGAGACCATCAAAACATAATTGGAAGCAATTAAAAGTAAGCACGTGCACTTCAGTTCTCCAGGTAAATTTATCCGAAAGGTGCGATATAGAATAGTATTAAACAGAAGTGCTTCTCATTTCCTTTGAATTGTCTGTATGTAAATAGTTTCCGGTGAATTGCCATATTTACATGCAAGATTGAATTTCCATGTAAATATATCTGCATATTTGTGTTGTTGCTTAGCTGTTTAAGGGTAGCTCCAGGTATTCCACCCAGCATTGGAATCAAACTCAGCCGCAGCCAGAGAGACTCTGGTAAGCGCCACCTACATGTGTGCGCCAATAATTTGCTCGGTGCATATTGTCGGCTGTAAGTAAATGGACATTGATGTCGATGCCTTTATACACTTGTGTATGTGTTCGAGACTTTGTTACCGATGCTTGATATTTCGGCAGCCTGAGCTGCTGCTTCTACCGCTTTCCTTTTGCGGTGGAACTAGGTCTGGCAATTGATGGAGCTTTATGATGTTTGCGTTGCAATTTGCAGTTGCTGTGAAATCCTAATTACTCCCCCGCTGTACTTGCCCATACTAAGATCATTTTCGACTACATTGAACGCCTAATCGACGAACGCAAACCACAAACGATTTGTGCGCACTGAAGCTTTTGAAATTGTTTTTTTTTAAACTCAATTGAAACTGGCAGTTTGTGCTTTCTAAATGTTTAACATTTTAAAAGCTAGCAGTGGTGCCTTCAAAAGAAAGTCACGGAAAAGGAAAATTTAGCATTTTCAGCTTAGAAATACTGCTACAAGACTTGTGCAATGTGTCCTCCGAGCTTTTTACACAAAAACTAATATTCAAACCCAGTGTTTCGTTGTTGGCGAAAATAGTTTGATCTCGTTTCATAAACCGTGTCATCGCAACGAAAAGCTGTCACAATATCTATTAAAGTGATTCGCTGACTAAGGTGTATAGTTCGCACGAACGCCAGCTCTTCAGCTCCGGAAGTACTCAAAACGTACTAGTTGGTAGTGGAATGTGGAAGTTGTGTGAGAAGAAAGTGGACAAACATGGGTAGAGCTAATATTACCTAAGAAGTTATAGACACTTCAGGGTTATATACAGGGTTTGTCCGGAAAGTAATAGGACTGAGTCGATTTAAAAAAACTTTATTGAACCAATCGTTACAATTCTTCAAAATTTTTCAAAATCGGTTCCTTCTGCGGCGATGCAGCGCCGCCAGCGCGATTTCAGCATCACGGAAAGCAATTTTCGGATCGGAATAGCCTTGAGCCGAGGTGCATGCTGCTTGAATCTTCTCGGTCATTTCGAAATGCTTGTCTTCCATCGGCCTTTTCGGGCAAGGAAACAAAAAAACCGGGGGGTAGGTGGGGCGGGTTGGTCACACCTGGGCTCTAGAGTGGCTGCGGAAGCGCTGGGATGCCCGCCTTGGTTATGTAAGTGGTTACAAGAAAGGCAGTATGAGTCGGAGCGTTGTCGTGGTGCAACTTCCAATCAGCTGCGATGTCCTGTCGGACCCGATTGTTTCTTCGTTTGAGTCTCTTGAGGCCTTTCACGTAAAACTTGACGTTGACGGTTTGTCCAGGAGGAACAATTTCAGGGTGGACGATGCCTTTGACGTCAATAAAGACAATGAACAACTTGAACTTCTCACAGAAACACGTCGCGCAAAAATGTTTGTCCTGACGCTCCAGGTGCTCGGAGACAACTGACCAGCCGCTCGTTCGTTGGCTAAGAACGCCCTCTACCGAATCCAGTCGGTGCACGCACGCTCTGAAGTACAGTCACGGCAGAAGAAAATCAGTCCTAATACTTTCCGGATCAAAGTGTCGTCGGCCGTTGGAATCAGTTTCGGCCGGAAGCTCACTAAAAAGTTGCTATTTCATCTTCATTTGAATTTGAATGAAATTGATATACTCGTCGGCTCATGGTAGCTCCTCGACGCTCGACGGTGTCAACCTTGAAGCGCTCTTTCATGCTAAATTCATTATAATTTTCTTTTATAAATTTTTAAATTCATAAATTGATAACTTTAATTCTGCCTGCTTTAGACCGTTTACCACAATAGCTTATACACTCACATTGTAAACACAAATACACTTGCAAAATATTTTTGAGTACGCAATGAGATTTCCTTATTTAAATTGATTTACAAATGCCACACAAAAAAGGTTAAATAAGTAGGTGTTTGCCAGCTCCCTGATTTCCGTTTTTCCAGTTGCCATCACGAAAAAGTTTTTTATATGCAAATATAAATGAAACCGGTGAAGCGATTTATATTTATTCATTCACACACGCTTTTATAATGAATACATGATTGTGATGCCAACACAGAGCAACCCTGCAGGAAATTTGAAATTGTAATTCGGGTTGGCCAAAATTCGAACTATCTCTCTTGCAACTCTTGATGGCTGATGCAATGAACGATGGATGAAGCTCCGTACTTAATAGCCACAATGGACGTTGGCAGCGTCTTAGTTTTCTGACTGTTGAAAGGGGATTCAGGGTAGATTCTATTACTTGTAGAAATACAGGGTTTTCCACTAAGAGTGATATGATTTCTTAAAAAGAGCACACTAATTGTTAAGGAAAATAAATGTTTAATGTGAAGTAAAAGCGATACAATTATCTTCTGAATATAACATCATTTAAATATCCTTCCACGACTTATTTTGCTGAAACGAATTCGGTGAACTCAATTTTCGAGTACTTTTTCCACTAAATCAAGTCACATGTCGTGAACAGCACGTTCAGTATTGACTTCTAAAGTTTGAAGAGAGTCTGGTTTATTACTAAAAACCAAAGACTTCAAATAACCGCACAACCAGTAGTCTAATGGTGTTTAATCACAACTTTTTGGAGGTCATTCAATTTTCATTTAATATAAGTAATCGAATCTCCAAACTTTTTCTTCGCAATAATGCGCTTGCTGCAAGTGCTGTGTGGCATGTAGCCCCGTTTTTTTGAAACTAGATGTTGTCAAGCTCAACTTCTTTCAATTGCGGCCATAAAAAGTTGGTTATTATCGATCTATACTGCTCCCCATTGACAGAAACGTTTGCACCAGCTCCATTTCGAACGAAGTGCGGACCGATGATTCCACCAAGCCAAAAACCACATCAAACTGCGAATTTAGGTTGTTCGTGAATAATTTGTGAATTTTCTTCGCTTCAGATTCCCGACATTTGCGGTGGTCCTATAGCTTCAGTTTTTGAGTAAGAACAATTTTACATGGATGCAAATACAAATTTTTCCTCAAAACTCGCCAGGTTGTGGTTTGAGACAGTCCCAGGCAATTCTTTAGAACGTCTTGGAATCGACAAAATGCGGTCTTCAGCAATACTTTGTTGAACCGCAGCAATATTTTCATTACTTCGAGCGGTCCGTTGTATTATTAGAACTGGAACATTGTAAAGAAAATATGCGCTCGAATTTTTCAACAATTCGAAGAATAGCGAGTACAGGCGGCGACCTGGACGACCTTCGACCTCTTTAACTGATAAAAATATTAAAAACAAAATGAAGGATATGGTGCTTGACAAGTGGTAGAGAGATGGCAGGAGAGCTAGACATGTCTCGCGAGTCCATACGAATGATTTTGCTGAATATTTTGAGCATTAAACGCGTCCTTGCTCGACTCGTTCCGATAACGCTGAATATTTTTCAAAAAGAGTACGATTGTGACTAAACTGAAAGCCAAGAACGCAATGAATACCATTGATCAACCACCGTATTCACCAGATTTGGCTTCATGTGATTTTTTCTTGTTCTCCAAACTGATTTTGCCGCCCCATGGAACCCGTTTTTCAAAGTAGGCAATTGCCATCTCATATATGCATAAGTTAGGACTCATTCAATCAACCGGCTTAGTAACTCAATAAGAAGTATTTTAGTTATTTTAGTGGTTAAAGCGACTTTGTAAAGTGGAACACCAGTTTTGATGAAGACTTACTGCCGACTGCTCTTAAATCATTCTGACGTGAGTCAGAACAATATAACCAAAGAAAGGGATGATTTGTGTGCGGAATAGGGCTATTACCTTAGCCACATTTGGGGAAAGTTTTTTGGCCTAATAACAACAACAAACCCAAATCATGGCCAAAATACCTGCTTTAGAAGTTGACATTGACAAATATAATTGTTACTGCTTTCTTAAGCACTGATGACCAAAAACAAAATATTTTGGGGAATCCTTGAGGCAAAAGATGCTTTCATTCACAAAACACTATTTTAAATGACAAATTTTTCCTACTGGGATCGACGCAATCAAATACGCATATAAAGCGAAAAACTTCGTAGAAGTGTGCTATTGAAATAACAGTATTAAAAGGCAACAAAAAACCGTTATCGTATTTACACCAGCAAATCGGTGCATCACTGTCATCTATAGTGATTTTTCATTTCCTCCACGCTGCTATTATTGTTGTTATTGCTGTTCAATTCGCACATTTACCAACATATGTACATATATACTTATGTACAGGTATATGTGTATGTATATATACAGGTATGTATAGATAAGCGCGGTTGTGCTTTAAGGGTGTAGACGTGCGCTTCATTTAAATATCCTGAATTATTTTATATTTATTTTACTGTCATTGTTTGCTCGCTTCATTTTAATTTACTGCAAGTCATTTGCATTCGCCGGCACGCACCAACAACGCACACACCACGGCCAAGGCGAAGCGCAGCAAGCGCAATGGCACTAACCCGAGCAGCAACAACATCGAAATAAACAAAATAATGGCAAAGTGAATGAACGACGGAATTACCGTAGTTAAGTGCCGCCCCAACTCAACACCCCACCCGCCGCAGCGGACTTAGAACCGAAACCTCACATTGTTGACGCCACTGACGACGCAACGACGGTGCGAAGAAGCCCCAGCTCCAGCTCCAGCTCCGATTCGCCGTTCGGGTTATCACGCCGCCCAATGCAATTGTGGAACGCGCTTTTTAGAATATCTGATTGTGTGAGTGTGTGTGCGTGTCGATACTTAGTAACAATGTATTCCAATGTATTTCGACATTTTCATGCAGCTCAGCCCGACGACATGTTGCATGTCGCACGCATTCTATTCATAAACGCCCGTGTATGTGTGAGTGTTTATGTGCAATTTCGCCTCCTGTCACGTGGCGTGTCCTTCATCACTTTTTTATGGCAAAGCGTACGCATAAACCCACACATTTCACTATTATATAAACGTATACATATACACAAACATCCCGTTACACCTAATCAGTCTCATACAGCAGCGTTCATATGCACGTATACACTCGTCTATTCGGTGAAAGTGTAAACACATCAATTTCGTGGATTTCGGTGCACAGCCACTTCCTCGTTCACACGTTCGCTTGCGGCACGAAATGGCTGGTGCTTTTATGGTTTGACGGCTGTATTGCCGCATTGATAATGTGGCTTTTAGCGTCAAAATTGGGAAATTTCTAAAAATAACTGGGGACCATGCGATTGAGCCGAGCAGCGAAATAAACCGTTTAGTATAGCAAAATGGAGCCTGAGAGGATAGGCTGTGTATCTACAGTGCGAGAGCAGCGATTATAAAATGAAATTACTGCTTTGCTGGTGATGGTAAATGCACTATAACACTGTTCGATAATGGCTCGTTTCTAGTGCCTCAAAAAATTCGTCTACGACCAATGTTTCCCAACTCGTGGGCATACGATAAATTCTCAAATCCTTTCCGACTCAACCAGGGATGTTTGTCGAAATGAGCTTATGAGACGAGCTTTTACAAGTAGATATGTACCGTTGTATATCAATGTCGTCGTCTTTCTATATCGCAATGTCTACATACATTTTTTAATTCACACAATTATGTGATTAATGAAGTAACAAAAAGAGATATCCGATGCATTTTTCTTGCTCCCAGAATAAACTTGTCCAAATATGTCTGTTTTAAGGGCTCTAAACGAGCTCCTCAATATAAAGTATTATATGCGATTTAAGCTATTACTACTTCTCAGTCTATGTATATGTATATTAACGGTCCAAGAGCCCCAGAGTGCAATTACTTGTTTGCAAGACGGATCGGATTATTAGGGTATCGAAAAAAAGAACTTTTGGACATTTCTTTATTCATGGAGAAAAGCTTGAAATCCGATAAATCTGCTCTGTGCTTCGGTACCAAAAACCAAGTAGAACGAATCGGAGAGCAAATGTGAAATATTTTACGAAAGAGAAGGACAAAAAATAACTGCATATTTTAACGGCAACATTTTATCACACAATTACACACGTTTCACATGTGTCTTCCATAGATATATGTTTCATAGGGTGATCAAATATGATTATATACGTATTATTTTCCCTCAGCTTGTAAGTGATGAGAAGCCGGAACGCTTGGCTTTTAGTAAACAAGTTGGATATACATATATGAAGTAGGTTCAATAATATTTATATATGTATATAATATATCCAACTTTAATGATATTAATAATTACTGAAAAAGTTTCTCCAAAGGCCTTCCAAGGCCTTTATTGGGTAGTCGAAATAGTCTTTTCGTATTTTGTCAATAGATGTCTTGCAGTCGTATATCTCCAGTGTTACCAATCACATTGTGTCATACCACTAGTGTTGGAAAGGTGAGATTTTAAGCTTCATTTAAACATACCATTTTTAAAATTAAATTCGTGGAATTTGAACAAATACAGCTGCTCAAAAATGAGTGAAAATAATGAAGAAATTGCCTATATTTTGAATTTTTTTTTTATAAAAATGTGAAGAATGCCACGCAAGCCACAATCAAATTGGCTGGCATGTTTTGATGCTTCCACCATGTAGCCCTGACCTTGCACCATCGGGCTACCATTTCTTTCGGTCATTTCAGAACCTCCTAATTGGAGTAAAGTTGGCTTTAAGAGAAGTCTGTGAAAGTTACTTTTACATAAACCAGAAAAGTTTTACACTGATGGAATAATGTCTCTAGCGGAAAAGTGGCAAAAAGTGGTGACCGAAGTGGTTCGTAATTGGTTAATGAACCAACCATTCATTATAAATATAAAAAAAATAAGTTAAGTTAGAAATACGAAAAGACTTTTTCGACTACCCAATAAAAATGAACAATTTTGATCTTAGATGTGATTAAATCTATTTGAAGACTTCCACGAAATGTGTGAAAGAGTATTTCAATTGGTACACCTTGTCATCTTGTGACCTTCAATGTCAACGCAAGCAAAGTTGCAGCTGCTTGCGGGACACTGCAAGCGTATCGTAAAAGCAGATTACGACTTGCAGTTGACAGAAAGCATCTGCAAAAAGAATATTAAAAAAAAAAGAAAAACTAAAGAAGAACTGAAAAAAGAGAAACAAAAATAACGGATTTATGGTGTAAAAAGTATCAACTGGTAACAAACTGCACAGATTTATAAAACAGAAGGGCGAAAAATGCAAAATTGCAAAAAAATTGTAAGGGTCGCTTTGACTCAGCATGTGTTAGGTATTCATACATGAACATATCTGGTAATATGGCTACTTATGACTGTTGCAATTTGCACTAGTTTCGATGAAAACCCGAAGAGTGGATGTGGCCCTTTGTAATAGCAGATGAGCGCATGTAGGCTTTTTGTGCAACGAGTGGAACCAGATCAGGGAAGCTTAAGGCGTTAAATATTAGTAGCAACCACGCCCACCCAATATAAGTAAGAATATATCTCACCCATATCAAAATCTGGAAAGTCTCTCTCAGCCGAAGCACTCTCAGATTGCTGTACACACATCTAAAACTCACTCACATACGAACACAAACACACAAATATATAAGTGTGTAGGTAGGTGAGAAAACAAATGAGAAATTGGCAGCAATTTTTGTTTGACATGACTTTTGAAGCGCGTTAAATTAGAACGGACTGTGCAAGGAAGACAGTTTATGCACGCTTGTATGTGCGTCCGTGTGCACAAGCATGCATTTGGAAACGCATATGTCCCGTTATACATTCATGCAGACATTCATGTGCGTTCTAAGTGAGCGGGTGCTGGCCAACGAACGAATAAATTGCAGGAAAAGTGTAATAAATTATTATATTGACACAGGAAATGAAAGGCACCAAGAACAATGGCTGTTCGAGACACACACACACATACATGCATAACCAAGACAGTCATTGCGGAGCATTTGGCAGCAGCGCAGCGCCAACATGATAAAGCGCCAGCGTGCGATATCAACTGTATAAACCGTTAGTTATTAATAACCAAGCATTTATATCCGAACAGACCTTGACAAAGTTTTTACTGTGGACTATGGAAAATGGATGTGGAAAATATTATGTTTCTAATGAATACCATTCGATGGAGCGCACTTTTAAAATAACATATGCTTTCACTAGTTTTATGCTCAACATTTCAAATGCAAGCGGACTCCGAGCATGGAAGTTGCCGAGAAAATATTACTTTAACTGTATATACACACATATAGCCAATGTAGAGGCTTTATGTCAAAGGTCAGTTGCGAATGGTCGCAATTATCAAAAAGCCAGGAAGGTGGCAATTTTCCGTGGCACAACCAGCTGCGGATGACAGCCGCAAAAAATAAGGTAGAAATGATTGAACGGGGGAAATTGCTGGCTACCGGAAATTCAAAACTAAAGAATTGTATTTTCTCTCTCGAACAACGGCAGCAATGGTGCACCAATTAATTGGGAGGTAAGTCTCAAGGGAAAACATCCGTCAAAATTGGGGCTGACGGCGCCAGTTGATGTAGGAAGTAATTGATCGCCTGTTAGTGAGAGTATTTATCGATAACTGTTGCTTAGAGTATGATATCAGTTAGTTCATCTAACGGTTGTTTGTTCGTTTAAAATGTAAATTTGTGAAAACTGTAAAAAATGCACGGGTGCATTTCTTGTAGCTTAAAAGATCTTAATTTTTACTTTGGTCGACCAGTTTGAATGCAAATTGAAAGCACTTGGAGTAACAACTGTTCCTTGCAAGATCCTTCTAGCTGTCCGTGTGAGCGGTGAATATCGATGAAGATGGAACCGCGAATTCACGATTTTTTTTCCTTCAACTGGTCCAAAAGGTTGCAATAATATTCAGAATTAATAGTTTTACCAGTTTGCAACTAATCCACAAACAAAATTCCTCGCGCATCCCAAAAAACTGATGCCATAACCTACTTGGCCTACGCACAAAATCCACTTTATCCTTTTTAAACGCGCCGAATGTTGCTGAGAAAGTCACATTCGAATGTTTTGCTCCATTGTTAGCGAATGCAGCACCCTTTGTGCACACAGCTTTCTAAAACCCAAAATTTCACTTAATATATTACTCATATTGCCTAATAAGGTGTGTAGAGCCTCTACTAAATCTCTGTCAGTCAATCAACGATCTTCCAAAACCATATTCTGTGTTTTGGCTATGATTTCTGGTATTGATGCCCTTTTTGGACGTTCTTGACGTGGAGCGTCTTCAAGGCTTACGACCACGTTTAAATTTAGCAATTCAGCATTTTTCTACTGTTCTAATTGTAGGTCAGCAATGATTATACACTTTTAACACTCGTTCGTGAATTTCTTTTGGTGCTATACCTTCCAAAAATAAGAATTTTATCACGGCACGGTTCTCAATTTGTTCCATTGTAAAAAAATACTGTGACACAGGGACAGTAAATGGCTTGTAAACAAAGATTGAATTGACAGGTTGAAATGAAACTTCGCATACGTTCATATGAAGAGTGTACCAACAAAACTAAGAAAGAAAATTTAGAGCTAGTAGCCGTCCTCTCTTATCGAACGACAAAACTTATTGAACAACATGGAGATTGGTAAGCCTTAGTTTTTTTATTAGGCTTTTGAACCATAATTTGTTTAAATATATAATTTTGTTTTCGAATTTAACTGATTTTGCAATGTGTTAATATATAATGCACATAAATCGTTAGTCGCAGCAATAATCAGATATTAAAATATGTAATAACCGGAAATACATTATTCAAGTATTTGCCTGCAATCAAAAATAGCAATAAATACAAACACGTGATATGAGGCATCAATAACTTCGCTTATGAATAAATTACAACAAATGGTAATGAAATATAAATACTTTACATATTTTAGGTAATTTATCCGCCATATACATTTTTATGGATCCTGCACCCTGTCAAAGCTTGCTCATATTTATATTTTGAAATTCTTTACAGTTATTTAGAGATTTTTTAATGTCTCTGTAATTCAGAGCTATATTATCCTAATATATATATTTCTTGTGTGCATCCTCTTAAACGACTGGACCGATTTTGACGAAATTTTTTGTGTGTGTTCAAAGAGATTTGAAGATGATGACAGATCCACAAATTGGTCTTAAAGAGTTCTGAAGCATAAGGCATTCATAGAAAACTCTTACAAAAACAAATTGAATAGCGAGTTCCAGAGAAGTGTACGCAACGCAAGTTCAAATTAATTTTTAATTGCCAAGAAATTTTCCATAATTCACCAGAAATCTCTCTATTATCACTAAAGTAGAAGGTGCAACAATTCTTAGCGCCTTTTGTGCTCTAATTTATTGGCATATTGTTGTTATTGCATGTCTGTTGTGGCAATTTTGCCTGTTCACATTGTTATTGTTGTCATTAATAATACTTTTGCGATTGCCTCTTGCGCTGATTTAATAGCGCAGTCAAGTCACGCAGCAACAACAGGTGCTTAAGCTCATTGACTGCACAGCGCGGCGCTCTCAACATTGAAATTATCAGTGTACTCCTGTTGGCGTGGATCCCCCAGAGCTAGAATGGCACGGCATGGCGGCGTCGGTTAACTCGCTCATGAACTCATGAGTGTTGCACGAATGGGGAATCTAGTAAATGAAGTCACGTTTAGCGAATAAATCAATTGAAATTAACAGCGAACATATAGTACGAATTATTATTGATAAATGCCTTTCGAGCGCTCAAGTGCCAGGCGGGGCAGGAGAAGGAAACATTCAGAAAAGAATGGTATATAAGCGGCAAACACGACTGTGAAGGAAGTGTTGAAAGCACAATGATGGGTTAATCTAGAATCAGTAATTTGGAGTGTTAATTCAATAAAGCTAATATTGAACGATTTAGATTATTGATTTCCAGACCTTTATCTCTTGCTTAGTACTAATCGAAATAATGGTAGCTAATCAAACTGCAAACTAGTTTTTTTATATTTATAATGAACGTTACTGAACCAAAGATGTACCATTTTGGTCGACCACTTTTTGCCATTTTTGTGCTAGAGACATTATTCCATCAGTGTAAAACTTTTCTGGTTTCTCGGCGAAAAACTGCGACTAGTAATTTCCACAGGCTTCTCTTGAAGTCAACTTGAGTCCATTAAGGAAGTTCAGCATTGACCGAAAGAAATGGTAGTCCGATGGTGCACGGTCGGGGCTATATGGTGGATGCATCAAAATTCCCAGTAAAGCTCTCCCAGTTTTTGCCGGGTCATCAAAGATGTGTGTGGTCTAGCGTTGTCCTGATGGAAGACGAAGCACTTTCTGTTGATCAGTTCTGGCCGTGTTTTGGATTTCTTGCTTCAATCTCATGGGTTGTTGATAGTAAAATATAGAGTCAATCGTTCGACCAGGCTGGAGCAGCTCATTGTGGATGATTCCTTTCCAATACCATTAAACACTCCGCATATCCATTCGAGCCGTCAACCGTGGCTTTGTGACTATTTATTGAGCTTTACTACGCTTAGACCTTGACTTTTTCGCACATTATTGTTAATTCGATCCATTAAATTTTTCACAGGCAATTCGTGTGGTACTCAAACATCGAGCTTATTTTTGTAGCCAGCATTTTTTAAATGGTTCAAAACCGTTTGATGATGAATCTTATATTCCTCAGCGATGTCATGGCTGCTTATATGACGATCCTGCTCAATCTTTTCCATAATTTCAATTTTTTAACGATAGGTCGAACAGGAAGAGGTGCATCTTTCACATCGAAATTTCCAGAACGGAAGCAAGCGAACTATAGTAGTGCTACACGAACTGATACGGCATCGTCTCCGTAAACTTCACAAATGTCATTGGTGGCTTACGTGGCGTTCTTCTTTTTTTTTAATTTCAAAATATAGCGAATTTCTTTATTATTTTCACTCATTTTTGAACAGCTGTAACTTTTTTCAACCTCCTCGAACTTAATTTTTCTCACCCTCCAGCACTTATGGTATAACACAATGTGATTGGTAGCACTGGAGATATACGACTGCAACGACATCTACCGATAAAATACGAATAGACTTCTTCGACTTTCCAATATATCTCAAGTTGTTTACGTAGGCCCTGCGAAGTCCTCACATCACTCTAACTTGCCTCTATTAAGAACCCGTTATATCGAAAGAACCTCTGATTGCAAAATCGTGAGCAGATTCTTAAAGGTTCACATACATATGTATACATTAGTGTACTGGGTGCAACCTTACAGAACTACGCCGTGGGCAAAGCTGTTCTAATCAAACGCAACGTATTTTGTAAATAATTCGAAAATGCCATATGGCACATCCTTTTGAATTTGCAACGCAAATACAAAGATTCAAATCAAATAAAGAATACATTTTCTCTCACGCTTCCATTTAAAGAGAAAACATACATACATATATATATATGAGGTTGTGTATTTGCATTTAGTAGCCTTAAGCGAACATGGGAATGTTTAAGAAAATTTGAAAATTGCAAATCAAAAAGTCAAAAGAAGTTTACCGTTCAAAGAACGGTGAATTTTAAAACTGATTTGATTTTAAGCTGCAAAAAGAAGATGATTCCTAAATGTCGTTACGGTTTTTCAGCAAAACATTTCGATTTTTTTTGGCTCACATTTTTCATTTTCTTTCAAGTCTTCTCCTTCTACCACTTGCCTGCCTTTGACTCAAAGCCATACAACAACTTTACTGCTCATGAAAAACAACAATCATAATGAAGTGAGAGATGTTCGAGTGTTGAGTCAATGGAATGCGAAAGTGTGGAATTTTGGGTAAATTAAAGGTTATGTGGCTGAAGACATTGATTACAACAAAAGTTACAAAAAATCAAAAACGCTCAAATTAAAAGTTTCCCAACTTGAAGCCAAAAGTCGATTTTTTCAATGGGAAACCTAAACGGATTTCCATGTTTCCTCTTTTTAAGCGGACTAGTGGGGGCGGGTGCTGTTCCGTTTAGAACTGAAATTACTCACAAAGAATTATGGCTACTTTCTTCACCCATTTGCATTCGGTAAAAAGTTGCACACTTTCTTTTTCTTTGTCTACGCGTTTTGACCGTATTAGCATGTGATGCGGTGAGAAGTGGAATTTTATGAGTATTGCGAAGGTATAGTATACCGTTATTGAATTTTATTGGCGTATGTTGGGAAAATCCTCTCGTTATGTCTATGTTAGAAGACTTGGGAGAAAGTAGCGATAACCACAACATGGAGTAAGGGCTAGAGAAATCAAGCTTTCTTCCAGTCCACGTATGTATACCTACCTGCAATGTGGAAAAGTGTGAATGTCGTCAGTATCTGATCCCAACGTTTATTATTACATTTTTTTATTTTGGCTTAAATTCTTCTTACGCGGTAATAACCGAGTTTACAACAGCGCGCCAGTCGTTCTTTCCTTTCGCTGCTTGACACCAATTGAAAGCCAGGTCCTCCTCTACCTGGTCTTTCCAACGAAGTGGCGTTCCTCTTCCTCTGTTTCCCCCAATGGGTACTGCGTCGAATACTTTCAGAGCTGGAGTGTTTTCATCCATTTGGACGTAGGCGCTGTCTTTTAATTCGCTAAACTATATCAATGTCGTCGTATATCTCATACAGTTCATCGTTCCATAGAAAACGATAACCGCAGTTGCCAGAGCGCAAAGGACCATAAATCTTACCAATAAACCTTTCAGTCGTAACGTCGACTGAGGAGATGTTGTCATCGTCCAAACCTCTGCACCATACCGCAGGACGGGAATAATTAGTGACTTTTAGAATTCGGTTTTTGTTCGTCGAGAGAGGACTTTACTTTTCAATTGCCTACTCAGTCCGAAGTAGCACTTGTTGGCAAGTGTTATTCTGCGTTGGATTTCGAGGCTAACGTTATTATTGGTGTTCATACTGGTTCCAAGATAGACAAAATAAGTGCGACGACTATTTGTTTGATGACAGGAGATATTTCGTCTTGCCCTTGTTCACTACCAAACCCATTTGCTTTGCTTCCTTATCCATTCTGGAGAAAGCAGAACTAATGGGCGGGTGTTGAGGCTAATGATATCAATATCATCGGCATACGCCAGCAGCTGTACACTTTTATAGAAGATTATACCTTCTCTGTTTAGTTCTGCAGCTCGAATTATTATCTCCAAAAGCAGATTGAAGAAGTCGCATAAATAGGTATCACCCTGTCTTATACCTCGTTTGGTTTGGAACGAAGTGATCCTCTTTTCACGGGTCTTTTCCAAGAATTGGCGCATGGTGAATATCTGGTCAGTTGTAGATTTTCCAGGTCTAAAGCTGCACTGATAATGTCCAATCAGTTTGTTGACGGTGGGCTTTAATCTTTCACACAATACGCTCGATAGATCCTTATATGCGATTTTGAGGAGGTTTATTTCGCGGTAGTTGGCACAGATTGTGGGGTCTCCCTTTTTGTGGATTACGCAGAGCACTCTTAAATTCCAATCCTCGGGCATGTTTGCGTCCGACCGTATTCTACAAATAAACTGATGCGTGCTTCTTATCAGTTCTTCGCCGCCGTGTTTGAATAGCTTGGCTGGCAAACCATCGACCCCCACCGTTTTGTTGTTCTTCAGGCGGGTAAATGCTATTCGAATTTCTTCATGGTCGGGCAATGAAACAACTGCTCCATCGTCATTGATTGGAGAATCGGGTTCGCCATCTCCGGTTTTTTTGCCTTCACTGCCATTCAGCAGCTTGGAGAAGTTTTTAGTATGCTCTGGACATCGGTTGCTAGATCATCTCTGGGGGTTTTACAAGAGTATGCTCCGGCCTTAAAACCTCCTGTTAGTCGCCGCATCTTTTCCAAGAATTTTCGAGCATGTTGGCCAGCTCACGCGTTTCGGCCCCTCTCTGTTTTTGTCCGCAGATGGGTCTCGCTTCCCTCTTCAACTCTCGATATCTATCCCAACCCACAACCACTTAAATTATCGGCTAGCGATTTTTCCATTTACACGAAAACAAATTGCTTCAATTGCTGTTCGTCTGACTGAAGCTCTAGCAAGTCAATAAACACTTCCCCAGCAAGATTGAAATCGTCAGAAAATTATTCTTTTTGGTAAAAATTAGCGGTCGGGTATGAATGGCAAACATTTTTCAGAATTTCTAGATTTATGAATCAAAAGTGTATGTGTGTGCGTGTGAGATTGCGGGTGAAAGAGCATTTGAATGCAAATTAATATTTGACACGGTGTGTTAGCATGAGATCGCACAGCTTCTGGCCACCAACAAGCACAGTAACTTTTGTCTAACAAGCTCCACTGACGGAGCATTTTCGATGGAAATCAGCAGCTGCCGGCACCGAGTAACGGTTAATGGCGTCTAGTGCTTTCAATGTTTTCGCGGTCCGTTGAATTCCGTTTTGGCAACATTTCCGAGTTTCTTTTGTTTATTCCATAGCTCAGTGGGTGAGACAAAAAAGTGTCAGTGGGATTCGTTTTTGTTCCATAACAATGCAAATATTGGCATTCGAAGAAAAAACAAAAATTCATTTTTTTTTTTATTTTGCCGCGTGTCGCCAAAAAGCGAGCTGGCGGTTTAGCCGCTTTCGCAGCTATTTTGCTCCACCGCCCGACGAGCGCACAAAGCATTCCGCTCTGGCGTATCCGGCAAAAAGTTCGGTTATTGCTGCTGCCATTTAAGTAGGTGTGTGTGTGTAAGTGAGGTCCACAAAAAGCATGCCGGGAAAATTGAAATCATCATTACCCATATTTGGCGGAAAAAACATGTGCTTTGATGTTATTTTTATTATTTTCTGGTTGTTGTTATCGTTTACATTTTTTGTTGCTATTTTGTGAAATGCTTTTGTTATGCACTGAAAAATGTGGATTTCCGTTATTGTTTTGCTGCAACTACATATACACCCGTATACACACACAATTACATACACATGAAGGAATGTTCTTGCTGCTAAAGTGTGACAAGCGGAGTGAGAAGTCTTGTTCTGCAAAGCTCAGACGTATTTGCACACGATACATACAAGCACACATACATCAGCGCACACAAGTCTAAGCGAAAGTACTGCTGCCACTCTCTTGGTCGCCTTCTCCACTTGCTGGCGGTGCTCCAGCAGCTCGTTGCCTTTTTATTATGCGAAACAAAAGAGTTAAAGTGTCGAAAAGCTGTGCAAAGCCTCTCAGAACTTTACGAAATCTGTGGAAAAATTGCAAAAGCAATTGTCCTCGCTCTTGCATCCTTCATCGCAGTTGTTGCCTTGCTTTTTTCCTCGTTTTCGCTTGCACTTTTTGTTGCGCTCTGCTGCAGCTGTCGCCATAGAGTTTGCGAAATCATTTTATCAAGTTCCCAAAAGCACAAGGGCTCTAAATACAAGTATGACGGCGGTAATCGGTGCAGAGCGGTGTGCAATAAGTGAATTTCTGCTTCGCTTTTGGCGAGCTTTTCGCTTTGTTTTATTCGCTTGTGACTTAAATGTGGATGAGATAAGTGCTCACTAATTGCCTACCTGAGCCCACAGCCATTTTATTTATTCAAATTGGAGATGTTTTAAATTTAGCGAAACTATCTTGTAGAGCAAATGGAAAAGTCACTCATACGACATGTCAGACAACAGAAACAGATTACCTTTCAGATGCATTAAACGTATAAAAAGTCTCTATTTTGATTTTCATCGGCCAGTTAGGATGGCATTTATAGGCCATAGTAGTCTCATATACGTACTTCCAGCTCCTTGGGAGAAAAGGACTCAGTCAGGCATCTTTTATGATGTGCCATAAATGGAAAAACAACAAAGCTTTTAGTGGAAATCTTCGGCACCAAATCAAAAGCTTCCTGCAAAGTAGTGAAACACATAGGGAAATTTAGAGAAAGTGTGGACTTTCCTTAAGTGTGGTAAGCAAAATAAGGCAAAAACTTTCAAATTTACATTTAACAAATAAGCCTAAGAAGAAAGCTAAGTGAAATTCAAGAGAAAGTGAAATTTTGAGAGAATTCGAAAATGTAAATGTAAAAATGCAGTGGAAGTAAGCCACAATCTATCACCGACGAGTCAGGTGATAGTTTCTGGGGAAAGTTTTCGAAGGGTTTTCGGAAGAGATAGTCTCAGAGAGCGTGCACAAATTAAAAAGCCAAAAGTTGCGTCTCTCATTTGCTAAATGTTACGAGGATTGGAACTCTGACCAATCCAAGATAAACCATCTAGAATGAGATGATCGCGAGTGGACTTTTAAAAGTAAGAACATGAAGTTACGGTCGTACCACGTTAAGCCTCTACTGAAATTTGGAGTCGGCTCAAATATGGTGTGGCGCTGTATGACCACTAACAGTATTGGAGGACAAGCCATAATTGAGAGCAAAATGACGGCAGGCTCCTACATTGACATTTTGGATAACCATTTAGTTCTTTTTGTGGAAGATTCAGGTGTATGACATCGTTTTATAGCGGCAGCGGAAAACTGGCTTCAAAGTAATGGATCTATAACGCTGAATTGGCCACAGCAGCTTCCCGACCTTTACCCAGCTTCCCAGGAGCACTTGTGGCTAGTACCAAAGAGATCGATTGCGGGTGGGAAACTGTCCCTCTGAATGAATACTGCTCGATGTTTGGGTAACACATGATTTGTCTATAAAAAATTTAATGGACCGAATTAACATCTGCGATTTTTTGCTGAAACTAAATGAAATCGAAGCATTTCTGAAGCGAAAGGTAACACGAGACGAAAAGTGGATCAAATACGACAATAACGCGCGAAAGAGATCATGGTCCAAGGCAAAGCGGGGTAAAGCTCAACAAATGGTCGCGAAGCGATTACTTTGATTGACGCCTCGGAAGGTTATGCAGAGTGTTTGGTGGGATTGGAAACGAATCATCCACTATGAGCTGCTTCAGCCAGGCCGAACGATTGATTCTACATTTTACTGTTAACAACTGATGAGATTTAAGCAAGCACAGATCCACAGATAGGGCTTCATCTTCCATCAGCTCATATAGCCCTGACCATCAGACTACCATTTGTTTCGGTCAATGCAGAACTCCCTTAAAGGAGTAAAGTTGGGAGAAGCCTGTGAAAATTACTTGTCGCAGTTTTTCGCGGATAAACCAAAAAAGTTTCATACTTATGGAATCTCTCTAGCAGAAAAATGGCAAAAAGTGGTCGTCCAAAATGGTACACATTTGGTTCATTAATGTTCGTTATAAATATAAAAAAAATATTATTTGAAGTTCAATTAGAAATACGAAAATACTTTTTAGACTGCCAAATATTATTTATTTCAGAAGAGAATTTGCGATTACATAAAACCACTACAATTTTGGGATAGATTTCTGTATGTGTAATAAATAACAAGGGCTACCACCTGCTTTGAATATTTTCATAAAATAAATTCGTTCAAAAAATTATAGCAGTAACTAATTTTTTTATTAGTGTCTCCAAAAAAGCATTAAGAAGTATTCCGAATACTTATTACTTTCCGTGCTCAAATGTTGGTAGCGGATACGCAATATCCTTTATAACACATTTAGACCAATCCGTCGGTTGCAAACGCCACTGCTTGGCCGGTAAAAGTTCATTAAATTTCAAAAGCGTTTCCTCTTCTCGGCGCCTTTTTTAGACCCACTTGATTTGCAGTTCACCTTCACAGTTTCATTCATCGCTTTGTCTTTGCCGCGCCGGGTGATATTTTAAACGGACACCATTAAAAACGAAATGTGATGATTCTCCGACTGCGCGAAAAGTCAGGGATATGAACTCAATGCAAATTTAGCAAGACACCAGACTCCAGAGCGCGCGCCAGACTGCCAATGAACGCGTGATTTTACTTACAAAAGTTTGTCGTATATGCAATTTTGTTGTTGTTTTTGCAAGAAAACAAATTTATGAGCTGCAATTGTAATGAAAAGGCAGTATAATTTGTACGAAAGTTCGTCAGGCAGCCAAATATATACACACAGCTTGCAATTCATAGCTCACAGCTCCTGTCGCAATCGGCGCTGAACTAGATAACTTGGAAGTGGAAGAATGGCTGAGCGACGGCGAAACGCGAGATGCTCAAGTGTCGCCTCAATTACGGCACTGTTGGCGTGCTGTCAGCGATTGGCTGCCTGTTGGACTCGTGGTCTTGCTGCTGCCATAGCGACTACAAGTCAAATGCGACGACGTACGGGCGAGTGATATCGCTTAATTTAGTAATTTTCTGCCTGTTGACGCAGCCGCAGCCAACGAACGGCATATACGAACCCACTTTTGCGTCGCCGCAGACACTCGAGGAGGTGGCATGTGTTTGCGGGTCTCGCATTGCGGCGAATGGTGTGCGGAAGATTACACCGTCGTCAGCGGCATGACAAACATCATCAACGGCGCGCGTCACCGTAGTGGTATGCCGCAAAAAAGCAGCTGTTACAACAGCCGACATGGTGACAGAATACACCAGCGTGGCGCTGAATAAATCAACATGACAAACGCTGAGACACAGACCGCGTGCATTCACTTAAAGTCGGGAGCAGCTGCTCGAGCAGAGTGCAGATTAAAGCGCGCGAGAACGGAGCGAGTGCCATAATCTGTGACTATCCAGCCACGAAAGTGAAAACAAGAAATACAGCAGTGCTTCACTGGAAATCCAGCGATGGAAGAATGGCATAGTTATAAATGTAAGGGAGTGGGGCGGCAAGACATTTGTTCTTTCCTAGAAAAGTTTTGGTTTCCATAACAGTGAAATGTTGCGCGCGTTGTGTATATGTGTGTGTACAGAATGCAAGCAGAAGTGAATCAAGAAAGTGAAATGTGTAACGAAGCATTTGAGGAATAAAGCAAAAAAGTCACCGTTGATGTTGCCGCACATTTGACATACTGTATGGGATGTGTGACTTTGAAATTTGTCGCTAATGCTAAGCACGCAGTCACTTCTTTCGTACGCCGGCTACACATACATATACATATTCAAATGAAATACAGTTTGTCAGGTAAGTGCATCACTTGACACTACCTTGATCACGGCGATGTATTAGACGCAGCTGTTAAGTGTAAATAAAAATTTGTATGGAAAGTGTGTAATGTCACGTTAAGGAGACAAGCCGTGCCTGTTACGCCAATCGATTTTGGTGTTTGCTGCAAAAGGTTTAAAATTGAACGTGGTTTTACAAAGACAAAGAAAAGGGAGTTTCTAAGATTGGTAAGCTTGGTATATATTTTATGATAATTTTCAGCGTTTTACTTTAAAAATAGCTGCCAACACCATTTCAAAATGTATCTAAATAAAAACTTCCCTAATTATTTCCGAAGCCTTTTAAGTCCTTTAGGTTTGTCCCAGATTTTTCGCATTATTCAGTTTTCGTAAGTTGGCAACCTTCTCTATACTTCAATCAATGACCTGTCGAACACTTTCCCGAAACCATTTTTAACTTCTTATGTCTTTTTTCAACTGACGGTATTTATCCTTAGAAGATTATTATAAGAGTAATGAACCTCTTTGACCCGGAACCGCTGAGTTGTGGAAGATCTGCTCCGTTATAAGTGTACAATAGAGCTCTGAAATTTATTAACATTTTGTTCGGTTTTTATTTTAGTCAATGACCCCTTTGTTTACATTTTATGGGCTCAATGATCCTTTTGTATAAACCCTTGTTTATATTAAGCCAAGTCAACAACATTTTTTGCATTTGGGATCACTGACTCGTTTACATGTTTTGGGTTCAATAAACGTTTTGTTTACATTTTGCGTGTTCAATGACCCCTTTGTTTATATTTTCTGAGGTCAATGAAGAAGCTTTTGTTTGCATAAATCCAAGTCCACAACTTTTATTTAGATTTAGCAAAGTCAACATTTTTTTAGATTTGGGGTCATTCTATTTATAGTTCTTGGTTTCAGTGGACCTTTTGTTAACATTTCGTAAGGTCAATGATCCTTTCTACAATTTATGGGGTAAATTTTTTGCTTACACTTAGCCAAGTCCAAAACCTTTGTTTACATTAAGCCAAGTCGACAACCATTAGTTTCATTTAGCTAAGTCAATAATCTTTGATTACATTAAGAGTCAATGACCCTTTTGCTTACGAGATTAGAGACTTTTGCATGCGTTTGAACGAATTGTCGAAGCCTTTTTTGCCACTCTAATTGAGATATCTCCAAAACTTGTTTTCTGTACTCATCAACCGTCTCTTTAGGTGTCCAAAAACGTTGACCTCTAGGTTCATTTTTTTACACAGGAATAAAAAGAAGTCATTGCCCAGTAAGGACTCTGGTAGATGATTCATCAAATAGATGTTTTGAGTGCTCGAAAATACAGTTCTTTCAGTCGATGTGTGAGAGTTTTGCATTGTTCCAGTGATATGGTTGCGACATATCCAGATTAAAAAAAACAGGTAACCATTTGCTTGGAAGTGTAAGACGAACAGCTTTTGTTGGATTCGGATCATTTTGAAACACCCATTCGATCGACTTCTTTTAACTTTCGGGCACATACGATCATAAATTCACGATTCGTCATATTTCACGATGCCATAGACGTGTTTCGAAGCACCTATGTCGTATTTTTTTAACATTTATCTCGACCAGTCGACACTAGCCTTGTTTTGAACGATTGACAAATTGTGTGGTTTCGTTGGTTGGTATTATTTTCATGCAATAATATATGTATTCTAGTCCCACTAATGTCTATAGTTGTTTCTATCTCACGATAGGTCACATGACGGTATTGCTCAGATCAGATCACTGTTGGATATAATATAGATGCCGCTCACGCTGACCGATCATGTTAGCTTGGTCCGTTTACACTTATTATTAACCGAAAAGATGCTCTGTGAGTTTCATTAAAGTACCTCATATACCATCACCAATACATAAAAAGTAAAGTCAATAAGATGATTGAAAATCCTGGTATTAGTTTCCGCTCGATTTTATCCATTTTATGCATTAAGATACAATATTATTAAAAAAACCACTCACTTAATTTTTTTAAGATAACGCAAATATTGGCGTATATCTGCGGTATAAAGTCAGCCGGAAGTACGAAAACATTTCTACTAGCTAATAGAAGTATTGACAAGATTCAACCCTTTTTTACTCACATACATACATACATGAAAATATGAAACAAGGGTTCTCTCCGAATTCAGTTCATAGTGTATTTTACACAGCGATCGATATAGTATTAAGAAAATAGTTTATACCTGGCTGCAATGGGGTCCACATCTTCAGTATCTGGGGGAAAAGTTATGGTCCGATTTTGACAATTTTTACACTTGAGATGGTATACCTTAAAATTACTATTTGTTGAAAATTTAATCCCCATATATTCATTGATACTAGATTTATATTCTGAAAAGTTAATGAATCAGATGGAATTTAAGGTTGTATTATACAGGAAGTAGGCGTGGTTTGTGTCCGATTTCGTACATTTTTATACTGTAACATGGTAATGTCAGTATATTGGCACCTACGAATTTGGATGATATTCGCTGGATAGGTTTACTTAGAGTGAGCCACGCCCTTCGTCTAATTTTGATACCGGCTTCTTCTAAGCCTTCTTATACGTAGATCTGAAGTTTTGCACAGGCCCTTCTCTCTTCAAGAAAGTCGTTGGCTCATTTGTCATTTGATTAAAAATCAAGTCTATGTATAAGTGGGAAACCTTTTGTATTGAGAAATGATCATTACATAATTTTGCAGAGATTATTGTCCAAGGCGTCACTGGAATCTCCAAGCCAACTGTTTAGATCTGTTCACTATATCATATAACCTATCGGAATGATGATAATAATCTCTTTATACTCCTTTATGTTATAAGAAGTATAGTACTTTTGTCTTTGGTGCAGCCGAAGTTAAAGGTTTTCTTGTTTCAGAAAAATATCCTTAAATACTTAAATTTCATTTCCATGCGCTTCGATTCAAAGCAAATCACTTCCGCTCACAATCTGTCAGCGCGTGAGTGAAACGATTTTCGACTCATTCATTGCGGTTTTCATTAAATTTCTTATTCGTTTGAATCAGAGCATTTGCCGCGAAACTGAATCAGATTTAACTATTTCATAACAACCAAAATGTGATCATTTTGTTGTTGGATTTCATCTCATATCACACCACTTATACATTTATTTCATTACACAACAACAACAAAATTCCTTTTTCTAATTACACTTCGCTTCTTTAGTCTCAGAATTACAGTTATGTAAATAGCTATGCGTGCTAGAAGTTCAACAGCTGGCAACCACATCAATTGCTTATACATACATATGTATGTGTTGCTTGTATGTATTTACTCGTACGGGATTATGTCTACAACAAAAGTGCGTTACTTCATGCCTTCATGCGAATCTGTGTTCGTTTTCCACCTCAAACAGGTGCATAGTGGTCGCTTACGCGTAATTATGATAACGGGATAAGCACACTTACACTAATGCATGTAAATTACAATTTTGATTTTGTTGCTGTCCTGTGAAGCGCGTGAATTATTTATTGAACGGACTCACTCAAGCGAATTCAGTGATTAAATGTTTAGTTATTATTGAATGCATCATTTATTTCCCGATATTAGTGACATTATTATTGATAAGCCTTAATTAACTTTAATTAAGCAATAAGCTGCAATTATTGCCGTGAGGCTGAAAAGGAAGTCGAATAGATTTTACATTATTAAAAGCTGTGTGTATTAGGTAACGGACTAGAGAATATAATCTGAGAAGGGAAAAGGCGAAATATATAATATATGTGGTTGTCGAAAAAGTTTTTTCGTGTTTTTTGTCAAACTTCAATTTATTTATTTTTTTAATATTTATAATGAACTTTAATGAACCAAATATATATCATTTTGTTCGACTACTTTTTGCCATTTTCCCGTTGGAGACATTATTCAATCAGCGTAAAACGGTTTCTCGGCAAAAAACTGCTATAAGTATTTTCACAGGCTTCGCTTGAAGACAACTTTGCTCCATTAAGGGAGTTCTCCATTGACCGAAACAAAGGGTAGTCCGATCGTGCAAGGTCAGGGCTATATGCTGGATGCAAACAAACTTCCTAGCCATGCTCTCCCAGTTTTTGCCGAGTCATCAAAGATATGTGTGGTCTAGCGTTGCCCTGATGGAAGACGAAGCTCTTTCTGTTGATCAGTTCTGACCATTATTTTATATTGCTTGCTTCAATCTCATCAGTTGTTGACAGTAAAATGTAGAATCAATCGTTCGACCAGGCTGGAGCAGCTCATAATGGATGATTCCTTTCCAATCCCACCAAACACTCAGCATAACCTTTCGAGGAGTCAATCTTGACTTTGCGATCATTTTTTGAGCTTTACCATGCTTTGCTTTGGACCATGATCTTTTTCGCGCATTATTGTCGTATTGGCTCTACTTTTCACCTCCTGTTACCATTCGCTTCACAAATGGTTTTATTTCATTTCGTTTCGGCAAAAAATCGCAGATGTTAATTCGGTCCATTCAATTTTTCACAGACAATTCATGTGGTATCCAAACATCTTTTTGTAGCCAGTCCTTTTTAAATGGTTCAAAACCGTTTGATGATGAATGTTAAGTTCTTTAGCGAGCAGGAAGGAAGAGAGCAAATCATTGTTGTGCTCCAGAACTGATACAGCATCGTCTCCGTAAACTTCACAAATTTCATTGGTAGCTTGCGTGGCATTCTTCTCTTTTTTATACAAAGATTTGGAAATATAGCAATTTTCTTCATTATTTTCATTCATTTTTGAACAGCTGTAACTTTTTTTCAACTTCCCCGAATTTATTTCTTTTTGGTTAAATGAAGCTGAATATCTCACCTTTCCAACACTATCTATACGATATGACACAATATGATTGGTAGCACTGGGTATATACAACTGCAACGATACCTA
The DNA here is from genome assembly GCF_024586455.1 of Bactrocera neohumeralis. Lineage (NCBI taxonomy): Eukaryota > Metazoa > Arthropoda > Insecta > Diptera > Tephritidae > Bactrocera > Bactrocera neohumeralis. Next base: position 3,191,577 of record NC_065921.1, on the reverse strand, counting down.
TTGACAAAATATGAAAAGTTTTTTTTCGATTACCTAATTTATATGTAATACATTATATAAAATAGCAAAATATATCAAAATAAGAAATAAATCGATGTTTTGTCTTGAATTTCACACTACTTGTGCCCCTTAATGACTTTTTTCTGAGATTTTGATAGCGGAATTTTATAATCTCACAAAGTTCCTATTAAACTTTTGCGATGATTTGAAACAGAGAATAATTTTGGCCAAATAATTTTTCTGTCTTGCATGCAAATATAACGGTTTTGTTGAGATATGCGCCGTATAACACTTCAAATTATCAGAATTAAATTTCCATATGCTTAGACGCTCCTTTATCTAAATGCGTGAACATAAAATAAATTTAGTAAATATACTCTCACATATTTGCTTGACTTTATTGTTAAGCTAAGCTGATAAGAAAGAAAAATGAATTCCGAAAACCAACAAAAAACCGAAGTAAATTTGAATCCGTTTCAGTTGCACTTACTTGCTGTTGTAAGTATGACAGCAGGCCGGAAGAGCTCACATGAAATTATTATTTAAATTTTATTATAAGTAGCTATTTGGCGAAAGTCAAGCAGTCAAAGCTTAAACACACACCCACACTCACACACACACAAACACACAGACCAAGTAGTCTGAATAAACACGCCAACACATCCGCTTCCAAGTTTCAACTGGCAGGGGCATGTAAAATTTATGCTAGGATGAAGCCACATTTCGAGTGAAGTTTGTTAACATAGCAAATATTTGTAATACCGTTAACGCATAAAAGTCAACAAATTGCGCAGACACGACAGAGCAAGCACACCAGTCCGCAAAGTTGCCAAGCTAAAGATAATGGAAAGAGCTGCGTCGAGTGGGTGCCTGAGGTGCTGCCTGAGCGGCTGGAGTAATTCCTGTGAATATGTGGCACTCATCTCTCCACCACCCACACATACACCGACACTTGCGACGCGTTTCGCACAATTATCGATGGCACAGCGTTAATTTTTCAATTCGCCGCCAATCTTTGGCTCCGTTTTCGCCACGCTATTAATGAGTGTCATTTTTAAAGCTTACCGCTTGCCCAGTTGTCGGGTGATGGTGTGCGGAGAGTATGCCAATAGTGCAAGAGAATACCGGGCTTGCGTTTGTAGAAATTGATTGAGCATTACCGTAATTAATGGACATGGGTTGCCCATGTTCCTTCTTTTCTGAAATAATTATTCAATAAAAACCCCGGCATGGGAATGGTTCCTGTGGGTCAGTGCAGCGGAAAGCCAACTGCGATGCTTAATATATCGAAGTTAAAGAATCTACGCTCCTGCTGTAACGATAGTGGTTACAGCAATGCCATTATCACTGATGAGTGCCATGTGTGAAAGGCTACAACATATTAGATCTTGCCTTAAAATTGTGAACGATGGAGAATAGTTTCTCATTGTATCCATTATTTCTAATAGAATCTCATTCTTCCAAACGTGAAGCTCGACCAAACCTTTTTTGGGCCTCAGTTTAGTCAAAATCGGTTTATCTGAAGCTAAAGGACAATTTTGTTCACTAGAAACTCTTTCTACGATTGTCTTTGAGCTCAGTCATACTAGAAGAACCAGGTACTTTCATAACTAAATCATTAGGGGAATTCAAATTTTCAGCAGTGGTTTTGGTCAAAATTAGCTCATTAATCAATATTAGCAAGCCAAACTTCAATTCAAGTTACCATACACTTACCACTTATATATATTTCTGCTTCGGCAGGGATGGCCTTTAGTTTCTTCAGCGTATTTGGTTGTTTTGGTTGCGGCTCATTTTTGGAGCGCCATTCGAAAGTTTCACATCTTACTCGTAAACCCGCATCTCGTAAGATTAAGTGATGCGTTTGATGAATTTAGGATCCTCACGACAACTTTGTCATACATCTCTTTTGCGACCTCTACTCGACGTCGTTTTTGCATAAGATCATATCCAAAATTAAACCAAAATGTGTTGATTTGATCCATAAAAGGTGAGATCATCTGCCATCTCTCTGATGTCCACTTGATGAATTTCAAACACAATTTCTTAAACCTTTTCGATGTCATCGTCAACAGTGGTGGATGGATGACTTGTGTGTGACAAATTTGCGATGACTTCACGACCCTCACTGATTGCGGCACTCAAATAATTTTGTTCTTGGAAGCAAAAAATTTGAAGGAATCTCGTTGTTTAAGTTTTTTCTATGGTAAAAATCGCTAGACAAAGCTTTCACGTCATAAGCAAACAGCTGCCGGAGTTGCCACACGCTAATCAACATATGGAGACAAAATCTTTACACGGACATAAATAATAGAAAAAAATTAACTGCCATCGAAATCAGTTAGCGGTAGGTACAGGAAACGAGGTTTTTCGAGGAGCCCGGGCCTTAGAGAAAAGAGTGTTAAAAGGGTGGGTCCTGCATTAAATTTTTCTTGCAGGTGGTGACATATCATAGATGATGAATGTTAAGTTCTTGACGTCAGTGAAAATAATGCGCACTGAAATCGAGTACTTGATTCCTGTATTGTCCCGGTGATCTATTTTTGGCAAAATCTGCGCAAGCTCTTATACAAATACTTCGCTGTGGATCTCTCCCACTCATTGCAAGACACAGTCGTTAAAATACTACAGCATTCACACACAGATACACACACTCGCACTTGCTCTTGCTTGTTGATGTGTGCTTGTGCACCTTATTGTTAAAATTAATGATTTCTCTTTGGTCGGCGCTCTGTAACTGCAGTCATTAACAACTTGCTGCCTTTATAACTGGCAATGTGGCATTTCCGAGATGATAATGTTAACAACCAACAACGATGGGGAGGAGGTGTGCGGCGCGGTGGTGGTGTTTCCAGCTGTTCAACAGCATCGACTATGGATGCGACCGCTAAGACTGGGTGTGACGGTGCGGCCGAGGGCGAGTGTGCCGAGTGCAATTGTCGCCATCTGCGCTTGCTAGCCTTTTATGTCGTTGCGAAAAATTCAGCTGAAAATGACAAGCAATTGCAATAAAAGTAACAAAGCGCCAACTGTGGAAATAATAGCAATAATAAAAAGCAAAACAAAACAAAAAAAGTAAGGAAGGGACAAGTTCGAGAGCAACTGAACATATTATACTTTAGCAACCAGCAGGAATCAAAACCAGGGAAATATTTTAGGTGTAGAACGTCAGTTTGTTGACGGTGGACTTTAGTCTTTCACACAATACCCTCGGTAGACCCTTGTATGTGATGTTGGGGAGACTTGGCGCAGATTGTGGAATCTCCCTTTTTGTACCTTGGGCAGAGCTCACTTAAATTCCAATCGTTGGGCATGCTTTAGTCCGACTATATTTTACAAAGAAGCTGATGCATGCTCCATATCAGTTCTTCGCCGCCGTGTTTGAATAGCTCGGCCGGCAATTCATCGGCCCCAGCCGCTTTTTTGTTTTTCAGACGGGCAATTGCTATTCGAACTCCTTCATGGTCGGACAATGGAACATCTGCTTCATCGTCGTCGATTAGGAAATCGGATTCGCCTTCTCCTGGCGTTATGCTTTCACTGCCATTCAGCAGGTTGGAGAAGTATTCCTTTCATAATTTTAGTATGCTCTAAACATCGGTTACTAGATCACCTCTGGGGGTTCTATAAGAGTTCCCATCCCGCACGTGTTGAAGTCGATCGTAACGTTGCGAGGTAGGCAGTCTGTTATCTCTCTGCTGCGACACTGCACTCCTCATCGTACCAGCTGTTCTTTTGCATTTTCCGATTTTGATATCGTGACTGGGGCAGCTCTCATAGGTGAGCTCCAATCGCTAATAGAAGGCATCTTTGGTCACTTCGTCCCTCTCCTCCGTCGGGGCTTGGGTGCAAGTCAGCTTTGATGCGGATTGTGGCTAGATGTTCATCCACCAGGATGAATGGCAGTCCCGGAGTCTCTCCTACCACGAATCCCACATCGAATTTGCGCTTCTTTATATGGCCAATGTAACAAATGCCACAAGGACCTACTCGCCTCAGACTTTGACCCGTCCATCGCATTTCTTGAACAGCGGTGACTGTAACGAGGACATAAACCAGCTGGGCAGCGGCACCTTCACAAATAAGGGACCGAACATTTCAGTTGCATGCCATGCCCTTAAATCGTTATCCTTAGTGCATTTGCCATTGTCTCTCATCCGATGCTGTTTTTGACTGTTCAATGGGGGCGTTTTTATGTGGCGGGTCCCTTCGCCTTCGCTCTTTAGCTCGGCTGCAAAACTCCCAAGTGAATGGCAATATCGATTAGTTTTAGGTGATATATAGAACCGTTAGGTGAAAAAAACTATTTCACCCCTTGCAACAGGTTACAAGTGTATAAAATGTAGAAAATCAGGGAACTGTGGCAACGACAGTGACAGCGATGATATCCGCATTTACACACTGTGTACAATAATAAATGCCACAACGTCTGTCGCCGCAGCAACAACATGTGCCTACAACAACCACATGGCTTGTTGAATATTTGTCGATAAGTATATAAGTCTATATTTATATACATTACATCAGCGCGAGCGTTGTAGTCGCTATTCTTCTGCGGCCTGTTACAATTCATCTGCTCAGTGCTGCGCGGCTTTCCCCCCGCCTTGCGCTTTAGTTCGCCTATTTTGTAGACAATTCCAGACGCTTCGCCTTCACCTCTGGCAGCGTCACAGTTATTTAACAGTTATAACGGAACAACGAGTGTTTTTGGGTTGTGTGGAGGTTGCCACACTCGCTGTATTCAGTACTGACACACATCCATACCGCCAAGTCATGCAATGTCATGTTTGTTTTTGTTGCGTAGAATTGATTTTACTCACACGGACGGCAAGCAGAGAGTTACAGAGCGCTACATGGCGGTTGCCTGGTGGTGGGCGTTCCGGAAAGGTGTGAGATGATTTGGCTTTATCGCTCGTTTCTCAAGTCATTGCCGTTAGCATCGATACTTCAGCTGCTTGCCGCTCCCAAGCACTCACCTCGACATAACAGTGCTTTGTTTATTCACGATTTGTTTGCTTAGAATGGCAGCAAGCTGTAGCGGTGAACAACGGCATGTACCGTTTTTGTATGGTGTGACATGTGTGTGGAATCTGTTTGCCCATTTCTTTGGGCAAATCATCGTTTGCTGTGGAAGTTAATTTTTATAGCATTCGTCATTGCCGAGTTGCCTTTATTGCCATTTTGTTTGGTTCGTCTATATGTGTTTTTGTTTATGTTATTGATCCCAGATGTATACAACTGTAATTACCTATTTTGTATTTTCGAAAACATTTTTATGGCGTGTGAAGAGTGTTGTAAGAACGCTTTAAAATTAATGTGAGGGGCTTTTCTCAAACAGGAGCTGTGTGATCGTTATGAAAGGTACGTCAACAATTTAGATTTGAGAGATTGTGAATGCATTTGATTCACTTGTCTTCAACCACTTACTCGATATTTTAGGGTTTGTCTAGAAAGTAATGGGACTGAGCCGATTTAAAAAATTTATTGAACCAATTGTTAGGCTCCTTCTGTGTTGCCACCGCGATTTCCAAGCATTGAAGGCGTCAGGGAAGCCATTCTCCGGAATAGCCTTGAGAGCCGAGGTGCAGCTGCTTGAACCCCCTCTGTCGTCTCAAAATGCTTGCCTTTCATCGGCCTTTTCAGCCCGGCGGGCCACATCTGAGCTGTAGGGCGGATGCGGAAGCGTTGGGATATTGGCCTTGGCTAGATAGCTGTTCACAAGAAAGGTCGTGGTGCAACTTCCAATCGGCTGAGATGTCTTGTCGATCCCGATTGACCCTTCGTTTGAGTCTCGTGAGGACTTCCACGTAAAACTTGGCGTTGAATGTTTATCCTGGAGGAATAAATTCATGGTGGACGATGCTTTTGATTTCAAAAGACACAATGAGCATCGTTTTCACTGTGGATTTTCCCATTCTTTCGGTTTTCATCAGCGACCTCTTATTGGCACTCCAAAAAAGTTTGGTGCCACTGAAATACACCACTTTTTGCTAAAGCAACCTCTGGGTAAGCCTGCTTGATAAATCAAACGTCTCTGTCGTTGATTTACCGACTGTCACGCAGAATTTATTCGCGTGCCATTGCTCTAACGAACGCTGCATTTTAGGCTTGCACTACTCTCAGAAACACGTCGCGCGAAAATTTTTGTCCTGACTCTCCAGGTGCTCGGAGACAACTACTTCGTTAACTAGGAACGCCCTCTATCGAATCCAGTCGGTGCGCACGCTCTCCGAAGTAAAGTCGCGGCGGAAGAAAATCAGTCCTATTCCTTTCCGAACAAATCCCGAACGGTTTAAGCAGAAATGCAAAACTTGTGGTCGACTGACTGTGCTCTATTTTCGCTGACATTGAAGAAAATGATTGTTCCCACTGAACTGAGGTTTAATAGGTTATATGCGGACTACTTTAAATCATGACTTTCATATTTTATAGTTACAGAGTAAGATATGTTTCTGACTACAAAGCACAAGGGGGCCATGCGGATGTTTTATTTATGTCGGACTCTGTGAGAATTTAAAGTGCAGCTAGAAAAAGTGAATCAAACTTCTCTAAAAAGCTACAATATCGATTTTTAAGTTTAACATCGACTTCGCCATTAGATTTTTTTGACCGATAATATTTGAACTATATAAAGTTCGAATCCGAATTGGTTCACATATTTGAATAAAGAAATGTTAAAAACAAGAAAAGACACTGACAAAAAATTCGTTAGAATAACTTACTTTTGATCGGTCAGTTTGTATGGCAGCTATATGCTATAGTGACTGGATCTGAACCATTTCCGCAGAGATTACGTCATTGCTTTAGGCAATAAGTCGTGCAAAATTTCGTGAAGATAACTCGATAAATGAAAAAGTTTTCAATACAAGCACTTGATTCCGATCGTTCAGTTTGCATGGCAGCTATATGCTATATTGATCCGATATCAGCGATTCCGACAAGTGAGCAGCTTCTCAGAGAGAAAAGGACGTGTGCAAAATTTCAGGCTGATATCTCAAAAACTGAGGTGTGAAGTGATCGGAAAATATTTAATTTCAACCATAAAAAGTGTTGCGCTCATTTTAAATCATGTAAATTCTCTCCTGTACTCACTTGGCTTAAAAATGTATTGTCTGGAAGTCATTTTTGCTTGCTTTATAGCTTGTCGTGCTTCATACCAGCTTATTTATGTATAGACCGAACAACAACTGGCTGTTCATTTCACGTTCTTGTTTGTTTCAGTGATTGCGTTGCATGGCTTGTTGAAAACCAACAGCACTTCACACTTCTGCCACAAGTGCCTTGCCTAGTTGGCATTATCGTATTTAATTGGTCGACACAATGAGGCGGGAAATGAAGCGCAGTGGACTCGACGGCGTTGTTGATGCGCTCCATTGAAGGCCGTTAAAATTGCTTTCAAGTCGTTATCACACTGTTTAATAAATACTTGATGTTGTGTAACGATTGCCTCGGAATTTATGGCCACAATTACAGCAGCAAGTCATGAGTGATGACGTCGCTCGTTACGCGTCGCAATCCCGGCAGACAGAGTTTCACAGCACCTGCTACCAACAAATGCAGACGCTCATTCGCATATTGACACCCACGGACTTTCCTCACCAACGCACACAAATACACACCCGCACACTTCAGCGTGCATTTACTTATTCAACAATGGGAAATGAATACTCCGTTCCGTCCCAGAGGCATGGGTGGCGCGGCACAAGCGACTCTCTCGCCGTTTCGGCAATTACCCGGAAAGCTGCGACGCCAAATGTACCGCCTTCACAATGCCGAGCCGTCGCCGTTCGCCGTTTGGAGTCTTTTATGGCTTTGTCTAATGCAATTTTGATGGATTTAATTGTTGTTGCCTGCTATTGTGCGCGCGTGCAGTTGTAAATCGGTAGGCGTTGTCGTAAAGCACCACTGCGTATACGTAACATATTTTCCACGCCAGCTCACGCCCATTGTACGCGCGGCTATGCCGTCAGCTATCTTGTGTGTTGACTTCTGCTTTGTTTGGGCATGGGATTTGCTCCGCAACGGCAGCGTGGCTGCTTAGCGCAATTGCGTGCAGCTTCATAACTTTTTGAGTAGGTTAATAGACTTGCCGGAAAGTGTTCGCCGGTCGGTGAATTATTGCATTAAAAATGTATGCCGCTATTTATGACTCTTCGCTACGCATACATATGCGTGGCATGTAAATTAAATTCCCAAATAATTAATTTAGAGAGGAATAGAAAAGGGTTTGCGAGTGCTGTTGAACATATCTATTTGTCTTTAAAGAGCTGGAATATTTCAAATGTGCTAAATTTTTGGAAGGGTTTTAAGGAGAGCGTTGAAAACCCTTCTCGAATCATCAAGTTTTTATATTGACGTCTGTACATCAGCTGCTTTAAAGAAGTTGTAGAAACTTAATTCTCATTACACTCCTTCACTTGTCTATTTCAGTTCTCTATGGCGTCTATTTTGGTAGTGAAAATACAGGTACTGTATGACATCGTAGCCGATTGGAAGTTGCACCTCGCTACTTAACCAAGGCTGGCATCCCAACTCTTCCTCAGCCACCTTAAAGAATGAAAAGGAATCCAAGCAGCATGCACCTTGGCTCTCAAGTTTATTCCGGAGAATGCCTTCCGTGACGCCTTCAATGCTTGTAAATCGCGTTGGCAGCGCTGCATCGTTTTTATACCCTGAACAGGGTATATTAAGTTTGTCACGAAGTTTGTAACACCCAGAAGGAATCGTCGGAGACCCTATAAAGTATATATATAAATGATCAGTATGTCGAGCTGAGTCGATTTAGCCATCCGTCTGTCTGTCTGTCTGTCTGTCTGTCTGTATATATACGAACTAGTCGCTCAGTTTTTAAGATATCGTTTTGAAATTTTGCAAACGTCATTTTCTCTTCAAGAAGCTGCTCATTTGTCGGAATGGCTGATGTCGGACCACTATAACATATAGCTGCCATAAAAACTGAACACATAGTTACTAACAGAAATGCACCTGTGAAGGGTATTTAGCTTCGATGCAACCGAAGTTAACGTTTTTTCTTGTTTAATATTAAAGTTCGATATTCGCCGAAGAAAATATCTCCCTCTCCAAATATGTAACTTTCCAACTTTACATATAAAATATGCTTGCGAGTGCATAGAATGTACCGCTGTTTACTCAACTGAAATAATTTATGTTAAACCCTCAACTACCGTCTGTAAGTCATATTTCTGAATTAATTTGACAATAATGCATTATTTTTTATTTCTCTCAAACGAAAGAGATCATGTTATTTCGGCAACTACTTTCGTCTCGATTTGAAGCGCTTTTTGTGTTTTTTGCTTGTGAAGAGACAGTTTCGCCTATTGGACTTGCATAAAAATGGCTTCCCTTTCTTCATGCATTTTTCACGAGTGCAAATGAAAACAAAAACTCAAAGCTCCTCCGGGTGTGAGGGCAGTTGCATTTATGCATTTTTGTAGTTGTTCGCCGGACTCAGTTTCAAAACTGTTGATGTATTAAATTCGAGCAGCAAAGAATGTGAGAATTCATAAAATGTAGGTTGCCTCGCGCTGACAACCAAACATGCATGGGTGCGGTGTGTGTGTGTGTGTGGGTGTGTGTTGGGTGCGCATATATTGTATGGCAAATTTGCACAGCTCTCACCATCACTCGTGCACTCCATCCATCTGTGTCAGTTAACACATTTAGCTCGTTTAGAGCTTTGTTTGTACGTTATTCATAAATTCACAGACCGTCTGGCAGACAAGGATATCTCCGTGCAATTTACGTGACACCGAAGCTTCCAACTGCAATTGTGCATGCTGCGAGAACGTTCCCGGCATGTGCATGGTCTGCGCAAGTGTATGTGTGTGAGTGTGGCTTTGCTTAGCGCAGTGAGTTTGTTTAACAAGACGATCTTGAGAAGTGCGAGTGCAAGTGTGCGTGTGTGTGTGTATGTGTTGGGCGCAGTGTCAACAAAGTAAAGTGCAAACTGGCACTACAACTACACAAAAACCGTTTCACACACCTTTGTGCGTTCGGAGGCAGGGCAAGAGCATGCGAGCATGAGGTTGGATGTTTGTACGGGCGTGCGCCGCTGCTAAATTATCGCACAATGGAGCGTTTATTTTAGTGACACTGCCATCCATTTGTGCAAAGTTAAGTTCAGCGCCAGAAAGCGAAAGCGGCGACGCAGTCAGGAGGTCTAGTTAAAGGACACTTTATTTTAAGGACACACAATTTAGCTCGCTATAAAAAGTTCTAGATTCTCGTTATCAACACGCTAATATTTATTTTAATGGCAATTAGTCTGCTATCTTCTTTTGTTGATCTATTTTAGACACCTATTTAAAACGAGGTCTGGTTGCCTTAAAATGTACTCCTGAAAGATCTTGTGATTATATTTTAGTTATGCTAGCACTTTATCTTTCATTCTAATACTTCCGATTTAACCGATTCACTTTTCAGCAGAGCCGAGCATTATATTGCCTTTGTATTCAATTACATCGTTATAAAGGATGTCTAAAAATTAGCGCAAGATTGGAATTAAAATCCGATTTCAATGATCATTTTTTGTGTGCGTTTGGATTGCGCCTTGGATCGTTTATATTCACAAATCAACCTGGCAGATGGCACTACAGTTGACATCTAGGTTATTTGTACTGCAACTAAATGGCTCTGGATCGACTTGAATGCATTTTTGTGTATGAATTCATTCATTGATAAATAATGTAAATTTGAGAGACTCCATGTACACTAAGAGACAAGGAACAGCAAATGCAGGATAACCACGAGCTTCACTTAATTGCCTAGTTTTTTGAATGCGACACTGAAATAGATTATTCGTCACAAGCATTAGTCATGATCGGTAGTTTGGGCAAAGCTTGACAATATTGTCACATTGTTTTCCAAAACAAGAGTCAATACGAGGTACAGAGAGATGTGCTCCAAGACTTACTCGACCACACTACTATAAGACTTTGTCTTCAATGTTCTTCAAAACTGCACGGTAGCCGAATTAGAGAATTGAATTGATTGTACTTACTTCAAAATCGACTTGCGATAGTTCATATTAAGTTGCATATCAACGAAAATTCTCGCTCGGCAGCTCTTCTGACGATGACGACTCCAACATATTTCCGAGTTCATTAGTTCCCTGGAAGTTGCAGTCAAAAAAGTCCTGCGGCAAAATCCCACACCCTCATCTACTCGTTTCTGCCACCCAATTCGAATTCGACTTCTGAATGATGAAACTGTCAACGTCACAAAAGAAGAGATATTATAGTACGTAGCGAATCAGACAAAATGATTTGCTAGTAATCAAAATACCCAATCCAAGAGGAGATATTTTCTTACGACATACATTGCTTTCAACATTGGTTGACACGAAAGTTTTCATATTCAAACTTAAGTTCATTCCAGAAGCAATTGCATCTGGCCATAAAATTGATATAATGAAATTTCAAATATTCAATGACGCCCACTCTTCATAATATACTTGCACATAGTCCGACAGTCATAAAATACGCTATCCTACCTATCGGCTAGCTATCATAAGAGGCAGCGGACGCCCGAAACAAGCATTATCGTCTATATCGACAAGACTTTGCCCAAAAATTTTCTTGTGTACAGTGCAAACAAGATGTTTTAAACAGGCTTCTTCTCACATCTGATCCATTTTTAAGTTGACAACGAAAACGTGAACGAAGTAAAAGCCAACCCTTCTAAAGTGAAACTATAGAGCTTTTCGAGTCACACGAACCGGAGGTCCAAGTCCACACTGAAACCGGGTTACCTGAACAGTCTGATGAATCAGAATAGGTTTTATAACAAAACACACCTGGCATTTTTATTTTCTTATTATCATTTTATTTTAATATATTGCATTATTATATTCATTCATGCAATTTCATTCATTTTCACTCATAAAATCCCTTTAAATCAATTTGTCCGGTTTTTGGGACCAAATGCTCTTATGTGCGCCACAGTCTTTGAAATCACTAGTAGCTAAAAGTATACATATATGAATAAAAATTCGTAAATTCAATTCAATGACACTTGGAGCGAATTATTCATAACAAAGGTAGTCTAAATTTTTAATCAAAATTCAAGATTCAAGATCAAGTTACCACAATACTGTTTCAATGTTCCAATGGCTGATGCCGATACAAATTTTTTACAAATGTAGTACTTTAGGGGCAATGTGGAAAAACAAACTTATACACGTTGCCTGTGCAACCATATAGACCAGTTGGAGGAAGAAGAAATTCTGGACATTTTGGAAACGTATTTTTGTAACCAAAACGAATGGTTGTGATTGCTAAATATCTTTTCTAATAAACCATAGCGATAACTCCGTTGTAGTGGACCAAGTGCTTTATGGAGATCACGCAGGTATATATAATGTTCGAATTGTTAACTAAGCTGCAAACATACGAATGAAATACATGTGTACAGAGTAAGCCTATCAGGACAGAGGTGCGATTTTAGTGTGGCAGCCAACACACAATCAAGTCTTTGAAGAAAAATTCTAATTTTCCGTGTTAGACGTGATCTGCGATGGTGCTAATAAGGATCCTTCTCTGCTGCAATATTTTCGGCTTTCTCCATGGAACGAATAAAAAAAAAACAAATTTCACTAGACGTTATTGTACGTACAACCTTCGAAATAACTTCAACTATTTTTTCTAAACGCCGCGATTTTTAAAATTTTTCTTTTATTATTTTCGAAGGTTGTACTGACAATATCGTCTAGTGAAACGTTTGGTGCCCGACCAAAGTTTGATTTTGATTTTTCTATTTGCCTCATACCTCTTCATACTCGTATATGCGAAAAATCGGATGTGATGGGTTTTTATTCCTACATAACAAATGTGGAAACATTTTTTTTTAAGGTACTAGAGGTATATCCGAACGGAACACGAAAAGTCAAACATTCACATTAAGTGTGTCCCTTAAACTAGAGAGTATTTGCCTTTAGGAATCCATGTGATGATGCTAATCTCCATTTCGATTTTAGAGTTACATATTTTACTCAGTAATATTGAGAGTCGAATTTAAATTATATAAAGGATTAATTGAGCTCACGCAAATGGCCTTTAGCACCGAAATGAATTCCTAGTTAAATTTATGCCCATACTTGATTATATTATTCACAGTTTTATAATAAAGCAGTTTTTGGAATTCGTCGGTTCTGTAACGCGCACATTATTTAATTATATAGCTCATTAATAAGGAAAGAATTTGGATCGCTGCATACTTAGCACAGCGTCGCGTGCACTATTCATATAACAATTATTTACGCTTAGCAACGTAGCCTTCGAAATCATACCATTGCCCAAATTCCCCATTCATATTTGTATGTATGTGTGTGTAATAGATGTATGAATGCATACATGTGTGTGTAGAGAAATTAAATGGGTACACATGTTTCCATAATTTCCCCAGTTCATACAAATCAACCGCCTTGCAAGCATGGCAGGCGCTTAAGCTTTCGTGGCGCTTGTACTACAGTGCGTATGCGTAACCTTCTATTGCGTGTGGGTGTAAGTACTAAATAATAATGTATGTAGTTAGTACCTTACCAATGAGCGAATGCAATTTGAATTATGGCCGAATAATATATTTACATTCGGTGCCTAATTGAACGTTAGCCTAATATGCATAATTACTCATGCATATTTGACATTCCATAAGCCGATGGGCAATACAGCTGACAGGATTCTACGAAAATGTTGAGTATTACATACATTTATGGCAAATATCTGCATAGCTAAAACTGATAACTATAATAATGAAAAGGAAAGAAACCAAATAAAAAGTGGAGAAGAGTTAAGTTTGGGTCCTACTGTGTATGAGATGCCATCGCTAAACGAAATAAGATCTTTAAAATGTTGTAAGCTGTTTGTTTATAACACAGAACAACAGCTAATCTGGGGGGTGCGAAATTCCAAGTCAGGATGATGGTACTAGGTCAGTATAGTAAAACCCTCAAAGGTTTTGGCGTTTGTATGTGTCAGTTTTTTTTATGACCCATTAAATTTTTTCTTATGTTTTAGTGAACGAAAATTGGGTACCAAATATAGTATGTAAAAGCTGCTACAACCGTCTAATGGATTGGAAGAATAGATAATAGTGGTTCGCGAGTTATGTTCAACTACGTTTTTGCCAAAATGTTAGAACTAAGCGAAAAAAAGATAAGGAAAAAATTTAAAAGGTCATAAAAAAAAAACTGACACATACGAACGCCAAACCCTTTGAGTGTTTTACTATACTGACCTAGTACCATCACCCTGACTTGGAATTTCTCACCCCCCAGACAATAATACCAAAAATGTTCCACAGTGTAATATAAGAAACTTTTGGGGTGACTTAAAGGGGAGTAGAGTTTTTAATTTTTTTGTATATTTTCGACTGGAGCAAATCTGGCGAAATTACAAGTATTTTTATACTTATCTTGCGTATGTTTAATATCAGATTTCAATACCTTAAAGCCTTTTCACCCATAACTTATGCTTTCAGAGTCGATTTCCTTGATAAATTTTGAGATGTTAACACTACAATTTACATTTTGCATTACAAATATTTCAGTAAGTGTGCGAATAAGTTTCATAAAGTTTTTGGTAAACATGTTCTCGACTATTGAGTAATATCAAAAGTTAACTTTAAGAGTCGAGACCTTTCCCAAGCCGCAATACACACTATATATTATATATAATGAACTTTAATGAAACAAATAAATATATACCATTTTGGTTGGCCACTTTTTGCCATTTTTGGCTAGAGACATTATTCCATCAGTGTAAAACTTTTGTGGTTTCTCGGCGAAAAATTGCGATACGTAATTTTCATAGGCTTCTCTTGAAGTCAACTTTGCTCCATTAAGGGAGTTCTGAGTTGACCAAACCAAATGGTAGTCCGATGGTGCAAGGTCAGGGCTATATGGTGGATGCATCAAAACTTCTCACCCAAACTCTCCCAGTTTTTGCGTAGTCATCAAAGATGTGTGTGTTCTAGCGTTGTCCTGAAGGAAGACGAAGCCCTTTCTGTTGAACAGTTCTGACTGTTTTTTTCGATTATTTCCATCAATTTGATTAGTAGAATCAATCGTTGGAGCAGCTCATAGTGAATGATTCCTTTCCAACCCCACCAAACAATCAGCATAACCTTTCGGGCGTGAATCCTGGCTTTGCGACCATTTGTTGAGCTTCCTCACGCTTGAACCATGATCTTTTTCGAATATTATTGCCGTATTTGATCCACTTTTCGTCTCATATTACCATTCGCTTCAGAAATGATTCGATTTCATTTATTTTTCGCAAAGAATCGCAGATGTTAATTTGGTCCATTAAATTTTTCACAGACAATTCATGTATGGTTACTTATGTGACGATCCTGCTCAATCTTTTAAATAATTTCATCGACTTTTTCAAGGATAAGTCGAACAGGGCGAGGTGCATCTGTCATATCGAAACTTCCAGAACGGAGCTTCGCAAATTTCATTGGTGGCTTGCGTGGCATTCTTCCCGTTTTTATAAAAAAATTCAAAATATAACGAATTTATTCATAATTTTCCCCCATTTTTGAACAGCTATAACTTTTTTTAACCTCCCCGAATTTAATTGTTTTTTGTTTAAATTAAGCCTAAAATTTCCCCTTTCCAACACTATATGGTGTGACACAATGTGAGTGGTAGCACTGGAGATATACGACTGCTACTCATCTATTGACAAAATACGAAAATACTTTTTTGACTACCCAATTTGTTCGGTTACACACAAACTTAGCCCCTCCTTACGTTTCAACAATTTTACAATTTACAAAAAGTATTTAGTTAACATTTTTGCACAAATAAAATCTCATATTTATCACAGCTTGCATTATTCGATATGAATTAAAACATTTTTGGAATTCTTGGAAATTTTCCAGCCAGCCGCTGTTTATGCCGTTAGCCGAGGGTGTATAAAATTGTATGTTTCTGATTTATTAAATTTCTTGCTAAAGAGTACTCTGGCTTGCCGTACAGAAAGCGACGAGTGGGCCTATTTTACTAGAAATAACTTATTAAAATGGCCAACGTCAAAGCCAAAAGGAATAAGACAGAGCAGCGGCAAAGGGGAAATATTTGCTTTGAATGTTGTTGTAGTGCAGCAGTAGAAATACTTACCTAATTACTGCGTTTCGCCAAGTTGAGTGCCACAAAGTAAACATTTGTGCGAATGCGCTTTACATATGTATTTATTTACCTATATACAGTTAGTTTTAATGACCAACAAACTTGCTTTACATAATAAATACTTAAGAGCTAGCTTTATGAATTATATACGGTAATTACAAATTTTAATAATACTTTTTATTACTTTTGGTACTTTAACGTAATTTCTTTGGCAGAGATATGTGATTTTTAATACTTAAGAGTAAAAAATATTTCCTCACTCTTTTCACACACTTTATTTGAATATGAGTGCGTTCCTAAGAAAAAAGTTAGATCATAAATTATTTACACACAGCTACAAGTCCTTTTTTTAGGTGACTAAATTGCGTTAGCGCTAAGAGTATCCTAACTGTGAATGAAACTAACTAAGTTGCTAGAAACGTTGCGGTTCCAATGGATTCCACAGCTGTGCGCTCGGCACCAATACATGGCGAAATGATTTTCCAACTTAGGGCTCATTTCCGTTGCAGAATCAGTTGCCATGGTTTGGGATCAGTAGACCAGAGAATCTCATTGGAAGCGAGTGTTTCAAGCTGGATATTTACATACACTTACGTTAAAAGCAAGAGAAGAATGATTAAAATATAAAATTTCAATTGAAAATTTTTATATGCTGACTCGAAAGTGACAAAAGGCTTATTATATGAAGTATTGAAGAAGAAAAAGAGAGAATAATATATTATAGAAAAAAAATTATCTACGTATGTTTTATAAAGACAACTACCTATACTTTTTAGCTATCTTAAGTCTACTAGTTTTAAACACAAATCACAGTGCTCTAAAAGTATTGAGTTCACCGAAGAGCTTCTTCATAAACGCGTACAACGGCTGTTGGATTAGATATTACGGAAAAGGAACTTATGAATATGCCCGGTTAATTATGCTGCAGTTGATGGAGAGTAAAAGAAATGAGGAAACGTTCAAATGGCTTTTATTTACATTCTAAGAAACTTCTTACCAGCAGGTATCGCATACAAGTAAGCTCTCGAGAAATAACTAAGGCCAAAAGAAATTTACTTATGAGTTTTAAAAGTGTATAATGATTGTTCACGTGCTGTTAGAACAGTAGAAAGATGGGTTGCTGAATTTAAACGTGGTCGTACAAGCCTTGAAGATCCACGTGAAGGACGTATCAACCAGAAATCATGGCCAAAATACAGGATAGGGTTTTGGAAGATCGTCGATTGCATGTTGCACAATGAAACAAAAACACATTCGAATGCGACTTTCGCAGCAAAATTTATAGCGTTTTAAAACGGAGAAAGTGGATTTTGTGCGCCGATTCATCACTATGGATGAGACTTGGATCTATCACCACGATTCTGAATCAAAACAAGAGACTAAAGAGTGATGTGAACCTTGTTGTTCGGCTTCGAAACGAGTTCGTGTCCGGAAATCGGCCAAGAAGGTTATGGCATAAGTTTTTGGGATGCGAGAGGAATTTTGTTTGCGAATTACTTGCAAACTGGTAAAACAATTAATTCTGAATATTATTGCAACCTTTTGGATCAATTGAAGGAAAAACTTCGTGAAAAAAGACACGGTTTGCATTAGAAAAAAATTCTGTTTCATCAGAACAATGCATCGTGTCACAAGAGCATTTTGACAATGACTAAAATCTATGAATTAAAGTTCGAATTGTTGGACCATCCACCGTATTCACCCTACTTGGCCCCCAACGACTTCCATTTGTTTCCAGAACTCAAACAATTTATGTGTGCCAAGCGTTTTTCATCAAATGAAGAGGTCCTAACACAGATTTGGAGGATCGTTAGAGCAAGTGTATTAATGTTCAGAGAGATTATACTGAGTAATAAAGTTTATTTTGAATCATAAAATTGTGTTTTTCCTATCAAACGACAAAACTTATTGAACAACCTGGTATATGTTTTTATTTCGGGCTTACTGGGTCTCAACTACTGAAATTTTAAATTTTATGAGACACAAATGACATGAAAAAACTGTCAAGTCCTATCAGATGGCCAAATAAGACAGCTTGATTTCATAAAAGCTCATTCCTACTCCAATATACAGTCTCGTATTAACGCAATTTTATCATCAACTGATATACCCCCTCAAGAACAAACTTTTTAGCATATAAATGATGAAGCTCAGCTGGCAATAACTCAAGGTTTAAGCAACGTACTTACCTTTAAGTAGTCCCTAAATAATAAATATATATATGGTAAATAATCTCACTAAAATATCACTTATGAGTCAGTAATATTTTAGAAATTGCCAAACTTTATAATATAATGCCAAAAAAGCCATTCAATGGCTGATAATCTAGGTACACACTCCTACATAGTCTCATCACCTACCTAATGTTTAGTAAACCTACTGAGTATTGAACGTGCTTCACCCTCACTTTAGCAGCGCGTCATTATTATACGTTTAGTTACACTTTTTCAAATCGTCAGAGTGCATATGCATTTATGCAGACCCATGCTTTCCATTTATTTTTTTTTATTTCTACTAAGCTCCTTAAGAAAACTTTAACTTTCTACTACTTAGTATTTCTATGTACAAAACCTGACTAGCTAAGCGCTCTCTAACAAATTTACATGAGAGTACCTACATTTCTAACCAAAATAACTTAAACAGAAACCTCTTTAGTGTACTTGGAGCGATCATTCAGATCGAGTATCAATTTGTCGGGCCGCTTTGCGCGCCCAGCACCATTAGATGGCGCGCTGTTGTCTTCAACGACTGCAGAGCTTGGCTTGGCTTCTTCATTTGTAACAGATCCATTTGAATCGTGCGACATATCAACCGTCGATTGTGTGTTGTTAGCAACTTCTACACTCACAGCGCCAACATTCGCCGCTGCCGCGATACACGCTGCCGCCATAGAGTCTTCTGAAGTTGCCACAGCGTCTTTGTGTAGCGTCCCACAACCACCGCTTACGGTGCTGAGTGCAGATGTCGACTGAACAGTTAGTTCGCGCTGTCGATTTCGCAGCCGAATACACGTGCCTTCGCAATCTGAAGTGTCGTCACTGTTGGTGCTGCTCTCATCGGTGGTTGTGTAGAAGATAATGTCGTCCGTGGAGTGCGTCTTTTGCCTTTGACTCGCGGACGCTGCGGTGCTGGTATGGTCAGTCGCAGGTTGACGCTCAAGCAGGTCGTTGCTACGCGTCTGTGTAACGCCAGTTCGTGCAGCCAAGCTGTACTTTTGTGAATGACGTTCATCGCCGGCTCTTATTATTGTAGCTGCTGCTGTTGCTGTTGCGGCGGACGACAGCTGGCGCGAGTTTCGTCCATTCTTGATACTTTTTCGGAACTTTCTACCGCCACACTTATTGCTATTACGATACTTATTTTTACAATTATCACATATACGATAGCGCACGTCTGCACCCAGACTCTCATTGCCGATATCCTGCAAGCTGGGGCTGCTCGTTTTCGTGCGGCCACTGCGTCGCTTGCTGCTGCCTCTCGTGGAAGGTGGTGTATTGGTAGCCGCGCTGCGTACATTGATGCGCCGCCTTAGTGGCACATCCACCTCCGCATCGATGTCCAAGTCAGGCTGCGAGCACATACATTCCAGTTTTATATTCGCAAAGCTGATGCTGCCTTCCGGCTGTGGCGAACCGAGCTGTTGACAAGTGGCACCACTATATTTACAGCCATCATTGCCACCCACTAAGCCATGCGGCGGGGTGAATGGCCGACAGCTGAAATAGTGTTCTTTGGAAATAACCAAGCAACGCGTACAAATGATGTGCCCCTGCGCACAGCCCAACGCTTGCTGATGGAAGTCCTCGCTGCGCGTTAAGTCTGTATTGATGGCGCGGTCTTCACGCAGCGCCAACAAAGACTCCTCGATTGTGGTCGTGCTGGTCTCCACCTCCAGCATTAGTGCTTTCGGTTGCGTAGGCTTAGCAGCATTGCTCGCAGCTGCCGTAACATTGTTGTTGTGCGTTGTCTGCATCTGTTGATTGTACTTCTCCATTTCAGTATTGAGTGAGAGCAATGGCAAAGCGCCACCGCCGGCACTGCTTGCAGTTATGCCACCGCCACTGCCGGGCGTATATGGACGCACGGTTAGTTGGTTGTTCGAAGTGGCCGCCTGCGATGCGGCGGCAGCGACCATAATCATGCCGCCTGGCGTCTTAAGACCGTCTAAGAGACTGGAGATTGTCATAACGGCAACACCTTTCGGCGGCGCCATCTCTTGAATACGCTGCAGCTGCACACTCAGTTGTCGGATTTCTTCAAGTGCTTCCTGGTCCGAAAGTTTTGTGTCTGCGGAAAAAGAAGAAAGTTTACGACTGAGGATTGCGATCGGTAGAGAATTTCTGCAAAATTTTTTTTTATTATGGGGCTCAGTGTGGTCAACATTAGTAAGAGCTGGATGTAATTGCTAATCAGTAAATTAAGGTTATTTATCAAATGTCAATAAACTTAAGATTATGTTGTGCATAAGTAGTAGTAAGTGGAAGTATTAACAATTTTTTGAACAATTTCTTGAATAAGGAAATAGAGTTCAAGTCTGGTTTAATTAATCATATACAGGGTTTGTTCGGAAAGTAATTGCATCAATTTCTGCCGCCGCGACTGTACTATGGACCGTGCGCGCACCGACTGGATTCGGTAGAGGGCGTTCGAAGCTAACCAAACACCTGGAGTCAGGAATTACGTTTTCGCGCAACGTGTTTTTGTGACCGGTGCAAGCCGAAAATGCAACGTTCGTTAGAGCAGAGGTACGCGATTAAATTTTGTGTAAAACTCGGTAAATCAACGACAGAGACGTTTGATATGATCAAGCAGACTTATGCAGATATTGCCTTAGCAAGAAGTTTCGATACCACCAGGCCTTTTTGGAGGACCGGGAAGATGTCGCAGATGAAGAAGTGAAAACGATGTTCCGCGTCTTTCTTGACATCAAAGGTATCGTCCACCATAAATTTGTTCCTCAGGACAAACCTCAAGAAGTCCTCAAGAGACTCAAACGAAAAACCAATCGAGTCCGACAAGACATCGCAGCCGATTGGAAGTTGCACCAAGACAACGCCTCGGCTCACACCGCTTTTCTTGTGAACAGCTACCTCAGCCGCCCTACAGCCCAAATGTGCACACAAAAGTGTAGTCAAAAGTGTAGCTTTTTTAAATATAAAAAGAAATTAATGTGTGCGCCGGCCCTTTAGAAAAAAGAAAATTGGTCGGATAAGTTTCCAGTCAGTACCGAACAGAACAGAATTCGGTGTGACGTCACTACAAGTTGTTTGTAAACGATGTATGCAGGTTCCGGGTACGCCGAGGATGATAACTCCAGACAATATAAAGAGATGGTAGCTCAAATCAAATCTCTTACAAAGCTGGACCTCTTTCAAGTATGTAGGGGCAGCCGTTTGAGCTAGTTATCCAAATTTCTAGTACAATAAGTCGATCGAGGTGCTCACTAAGCAAAAGTGGTTTGTAAAGGCTAAAACTGCTGGAACTTTTGTGTGTTATGCAAAGTGCACTGGGCCCTTTCATTTCCTTCAGGTCATCGTACATATGAACGTCCGTAACCGTAATTGGATTCAATAAAATAAATTGACTTTTGAGTTTTGACCGCAAACAACAAATTGTGGTCAAACTAAGCCCACACATGAATTTTCTACTCATACAACTATGAAAATAATTGTTTTGGTTGACATAGATGATAGATGTGCTGACAATTTACGCAAAAAAAATATTTACA
The DNA here is from genome assembly GCF_024586455.1 of Bactrocera neohumeralis. Classification (NCBI taxonomy): domain Eukaryota; kingdom Metazoa; phylum Arthropoda; class Insecta; order Diptera; family Tephritidae; genus Bactrocera; species Bactrocera neohumeralis. Next base: position 3,169,699 of record NC_065921.1, on the reverse strand, counting down.
CAATAAAACGGAAATATTTTAGCTACCAATTTTGCCCTGAAAACTCAAAGTACTGTGTAAAATGTATGAAAGTGTTCCCCTCGGCGACTTCACGTCAAACCATCTACTACCAAGTGAATGACATGAAATGTCCCAGTTAAAGAGCAAATGCCGGATATTTAAGCAAAAACTACTGAGCAATAATGACGAAACGAGATTTCTCTGCCAATGTAAAGTGGAAGTTCGAACAGCGGCGGCGGAGAGCCAAGTGCCACGAAGTGAGTGGCTGGTGCTTGAGCATTTTGACAAATGATGCAATTCGCATGACATGACAGTGCCAAAGCATTGATAACTGTCAGTGCCAAGGTATAGGAGCTGATGACATTACGCACTTGTTTGAGTAATGATGAAGGATGGCAGGTAAGCAGTTGGGGAGAGGTAATGGAACTATTTGTAGCTAAGCATTTAACGACTATTAGAAGTTCTTTAGATGTTAATCGATTTGATAGGATAAAACCTGTGTACCCTGAACAGGGTATTTTAAGTTTGCCGCGAAGTTTGTGGCACACAGAAGGAAACGTCAGAGGCCCTATTAAATATATACTTATATATAAATGATCAGTCATTCGTTCCAATTCACACAAAGCGTAATTTCACTTGCTGGCAAATTATCTTTCCGCTCCTAAGAGGACTGGTTCGAAAACGCACTAAAATTTATATTAGCGTTCACCCTGTTCTCTTTTATCCAAGTTAGTCGAGACATTCTTTGCTTGGTATGGTTAGTCTTTCTCCATCACAAAGTTAGATTAATACTTTCTATAAATCAATTGATGGACTTCGGAATTTATTCATTTGAGAATAGAGAAGTTAATATATTATGTTCTCAAGAGCGTCTAGAGCAATTATGTGCTATATGTTTCCAAATCATGAAGTTCCTTATTTTCCATTGTTCTCATTTTAAAACTGTCAGTCGCTTGTAATCACTTGATGAGAGTTTGTGTGAAGGCCAGCACTCGGCTCGTTAACGCTTAATTAGTATGAAATACTTTCTGTTTTTTGTTCACATCAAACCTCTAAAATGTCCAACTACAAACACAAAATGCTTGAGTAAACAATTTCGAGAATGTATGTTGACTAGATAAGCGAAATCCTCTTTAAATCGGGGAAAAGCTAAGCGCTTAGGGAAAAAGTTCGTGATGCGTGTGAATTTGCAACTTACCGCCTGATGTGGTGCCCGCCACGGGAACGGTGGAGGTGGTAACCGAACTGGGATTAGCAAAGGTGCGCACCTGTGGACGAAAATTGAATTTGGCGCCGGAGGACTTGGCGCCCATGCCGATGGTCTCCTGATGCGATTTGCCGCTGCGCAGCACAATGTAAACCTGTTGAGTCATAAAAATACAAAATAAGCAACAATAACAACAAAGGCAACAATGGCAACCATAAAAGAGTCATATAAGCGCCCACAATAAAATAAGCGAAAGCGAATTGTCAGTGAGGAATTTGAATGTAATCGAGGATTAAATAACAATGTTGTCACAAATGGAATTTATATACGCCCGAGCGAACAATAGGCGTTCGGCTAATTTTAGCCCCCCCAATAATTTTTTTTCATATTTTCATGTCAACATAAGTTTATAAATGTTTGGTTGGTACACAATGCCTTGAAAGTTAAAAATAACGCGTGGGTCGGGGGAGTGGGCGGTGCGTTGGAGCGTTGCGACACTTACCTTGCTGCCGAATATTAAACACAATAAAAGTGTCACCGTCAATTGTGTGTGACAGAAGAAAATGATGTAGAGCAGGTCAGGATTAGCTGGTGATTGCAGGAAGAGCCTAAAAGAATTGAAGAAGCGTAAAGTGAAAAGAAATGTTGAATTTGTGGAATTTCGTTTATGTTCTGTAAAGTCACTGTGCCTTGCCGTATTTTTTTTAACTGAGTTCATTTTATATTATTGTGTTAACAGTTAGCAGGCGTTTTAGCGTGATATATCAGTTTCGACGGCTATTTTATTTTATTTTTTTGATTAATCTGTTAATTTTCCATTGATAACCTTGTTACTGAACCTCGCATACTGATGTCATTGAAAATTATCTTTATGTTTTTTATTCCTTCATTTCAATATTATTTCGTTTAAATGTAATTATTATTTTAGCTTAAACCGATAGGAATTTTGCAATTTAAGAGATGTTTTATGAGCCTGTGATATAAAGCCAATATTTTGGCATTTGGATATAAAATAATATATTGGGTAGTCCAAAAGGTCTTTTCGTATTTCTAATCAAACTTCAACTTATTTTTTTATATTTCTAATGAACTTTAATAAATTAAATATGCATCAATTTGGTGGACACTTTTCTACATTTGCCGTTGTAGACATTATTTCAACAGTGTACAACTTTTTTGGTTTCTCGGCGAAAAACTGCGATAAGTAATTTTCACAGGCATCTCTTGAAGCCAATTTTACTTCATTAAGGGAGTTCTGCAATGACCGAAACAAATGGCAGTCCGGTGGTGCAAAGTCAGGGCTATATGGTGGATGCATCAAAACTTCCCATCCAAGCTCTCCCAGTTTTGCTGAGTTTTCAAAGATGTGTGTAGTCTAGCGTTGTCCTGATGAAAGACGAAGCGCTTTCTGTTGATCACTTCTGTCTGTTTTCTAGGATTGCTTGCTTCAATCTCATCAGTTGTTGCCATGAAAATGTAGAACCAATCGTTCGACAAGGCTGGAGCTGCTCATAGTGGATGATTCCTTTCCAATCCAAACACTCAGCATAATTTTTCGAGGCGTCAATCTTGACTTTGCGGTCATTTGTTGAGCTTCACGACGCTTGGACCATGATTTTTTTGCACATTATTGTTAACTAGGTCCATTAAATTTTTCACAGACAGTTCATGTGGTACCCAAACATTTGTAGGCAGCCTTTTCTAAATGCTTCAAAACCCTTTGATGATGAAGGTTGAGTTCCTTAGCAATGTCATGGCTTTTCAACAATAGATCGACCAGAGAGAGGTGCATCTTTCACACCGAAAATTCCAGAACGGAAGTGAGCGAACCATTGTTGTGCTACACGAACTGATGCAGCATCGTCTCTGTAAACTACACTAATTTCATTGGTGGCTTGCGTGGAATTATTCTCTTGTTTGTAAAAAAATTTTAAAATAAATCAAATTTCTTGATTATTTTCACATATTTTTGAACAATTGTAATTTATTTTCAACTTCCCCGAATTTTATTTTTTTTTTGGTTAAATGAAGGTCTAAATATCACCTTTTCAACACTATATGGTATATGGTATATATGGTATGATACAATGTGATTGTTAGCACTGGAGATATACGACTGCAACGACATCTTTTGACAAGATACGAAAAAACTTTTTTGACTGCCCATTATACTCTTTACTGTTGGAATCAAATTTCATATCGGGTGAGTAACCAGAAGACTACTTTCAAGAAAATTTCTATCAATTTTGGTTTATGAGAAGGCATTGGGGATTCTCTGTTGTACATTTCTTCTTTTCTCGCACTCTTTTGCGTTCTATTAAAATACGACTAATTTCATTCTAACTAGACCGAAAGTAAAGTGTCTCTTGAGCCGTAGCGCAACTAAAATCACTGAAGATGTAACTGCAAAGCATTCGTAAAATGAAACTTTTAGACATAAAAATTTCTAGCGCACATATTTGTAGATAATTCTTCATCTCTAAAAGTTGCATATTGCGCGTGCTTACTACTTTTCTGTTTTTGTTGTTCTACTGCAACCTCTCGTGATAACTTGCCACATTTAGATAAGCTCTTTCGCCGATTAATCAACGCACCTCAATTGCCAGTTCTATTTCACTGCCCACAACTGTACTTATGACCAAAACATCGTGTAAACGCTTGTAAGTACTACTTAAGTGTATGTGTGTTAGTGTATTTATGCTATTCAATAATTTATTTTTGGTCATTTACTTAACCTGTGCACACATTACTTACATGGAGACGTTGAGGAAGCAGGTCAGCAGGAATTCATTGTAGATGGCCATGGAGATGAAGCGACTCTCGTTGAACTCGGACGGCGCCTTCCGCACCATAATGCACAGGCGCACACCCCAGGCGAGAAATAGCACCTCCACTGTGCGGCAATGTAATTGGGAAATGAAATGTAAAAATATGGTGAAAATCGAAAGCAAATATTATTTCAGCAAAAATCAAAAATCAGTAAAGTAATTCTGTTCAGTCTGTTTTTCTATTCACCACCTGTGATTTTACAGTATTTCCGACGCTTTGTACTTTCGCAGCATTTCCATTCTTTGCAATTACATAATATTTCGTAATGCTCTTATATAATTTGTATGCCACATGCCACATGCCACATTTGTGAATTATGTAATTTCTATTTTCTTCAAAAGCCCGAAATTTTTTAAGCCACTTTAAAATTTGTGCGAATATTGATTTGATGACGTTTTAATGACACACATACATACATATGTACTTGCGCACACAAGTGTTGAACACGAGCGAAGTTTCAGGGAGAGAGAAAAAAGGTTCTTTGAAAATTTGTAAGTTTCTGCATTATTCATGGCGCAGCACAACAATTTTTCATGCTCGAGTGCCATGCTTTCTGCACCACCACTAACAACAACAACAAAAACAACAACCACAACAGCAGGGGCTTACAGCTTTCGCTTTGCAACAGTCTTTGCTATGGTTTGCTTTTCCCTTTTTTTGTCTTTTTTTCCTTTTTGCTTTTGCTTTTCTTTGCGTTCACTTTGGTTTCGGTAATTTTGTAATCTTTTTCTCGGAATTTCGCCTGTCGCACTTGTGTTTCGCATATTTGATAAAGTGGGTCCCTTCAAATCTTTTTTGTTTGTATAATTTAATGTGACACACATTTCATGTTAACTTCCTGCTTGTGAATAAGTGACTTCATACGGTTAAGCACTTATTTGCCTTATTTGCTTATGTACATATGTATGTGTGTGCATGAGCATGGGTATTGCACTCACCCTCAGTTGCGGAAATCGTAAGCTATTTGAAGAAAAGCGTGTGAGCGAGGAAAAGTATTAAATTCGTTTATAGTTGAGCTTTCGAGAACTAACCGTTTTGGATACAATTTACTTACGCCAAGCTTAAGCCAATTAAAGTAATTCTAAATGTAATTTAATGCTGTATATGATCTCAGCTTGTTTCTACAGCTTCAAGCTATGAGATCTTCGTTGATGTCGAACTTGACAAAACCTGAAGTATTCGTGTTCATCTATTGGTATCACAACGGTGTGATTGTAAGAACTAGCTTTAGTAGAGTCAGCGATATTAGGATAAGAAGATAGATCTACTAAATTGTTTGATAATTTGAGTTGAATTATTCGTCAAATCAAACGTCGTCAAAGATTTTTGCGATCTTTCAGAGAGATACTTGATATCTAATTTTGATACTACATCTAGTCTCTTTAACATGTAACGTTGTTGTCTACAGGGTTTGTCCGGAAAGTTATAGGGCTGATTTTCTTACGCCGCGACTGTACTTCGATAGAGGGCGTTCCTAGCTAACGAACGAGCTGGTCAGTGGTCTCCGAAAACCTGGAGAGTCAGGACAAACATTTTCGCGCGACGTATTTCTGTGAACGCATTTAAATTCTGTGTGAAACTCTGTAAATCTGCGACAGAGATGTTTGATTGATCAAGCAGGCTTACCCAGAGGTTGCTTTAGCAAAAAGTGGTGTGTTTCGGTGGCACGAAACTTTTTTGGAGTGACGGGAAGAGGTCGCTGATGAAGACCGAAAGAATGAGCAAATCCACAGATGCTCATTGTGTTTCTTAACATCAAAGACATCGTCCACCATGCATTTGATCCTGCACGACAAACCGTCAACGCCAAGTTTCACGTGGAAGTCCTCAAGAGACTCAAACGAAGGGTCAATCCGGACCGACAAGATATCTCAGCCGATTGAAAGTTGCACCACGACAACGCCTCGGCTCACTCTGCCTTTCTTGTGAACAGCTATCTAACCAAGTCCGGCATTCCGCAGCCGCCCTACAGCCCAGATGTGGCCCCCCGTATTTTTTTTTGTTTCCTTGCTTGTAAACGCCAATGAAAGGCACGCGTTTTTAAGGCGACAGAGGGGATCCAAGCAGCATGAACCTTGGCTCTCAAGGCTATTCCGGAGATTGCTTTCCGTGATGCCTTCAATGCTTGTAAATCGCGCTGGCAGTGCTGCATCGACGCAGAAGGAACCTATTTGGAGAGTTTTTAAAGAATTTTAACGACTGGTTCCATAATGTTTTTTTAATCGACTCATCCCAATTACTTTCTGGACAAATCCTGTATATGGACTCGCCCGACATGCTGAACATTTTTGAATAAATATACTCTATAGGGCCTGGTGGGTTACAGGTTTCGTATTCTGCACAGGGTATAAACTGTGATTAAGGCTATAACGGCCCATCCATTACCGAGTTTGGTTTTCAGGTTTTATCATCTGCCATAAACGGCTCTAAGCACACTAAATACTTTCTAATTATAAATTCTCTCAAGCTTGCTTAATTTGCTTTTAGATGATGCTTTAATAAGTGCAGCTTAAATTCTATAATTTCCGCCTTAAACCATTCAACGTTGTTGGCATTAAGGGACATCGTGTTCTACAAATATGCAAGTAGCTAGTCATAAGAGCACGCCTCCCTGCTAGGTATATGCGATGGATGCCGGCTACATACATTTCTTATCCACCCACGAGAGCGGTGACCAGCAGCGTGCCATGAAACCGGCTGCCGTCCATAGTTAGATGTGGGGGTCTCTTGACACTCCGAGCGCCTTCAACTATTTCGTGTTCTGCGGCGCCAAAAGTGTGACTGCATGTTCAAGCAAAATTTTAAGTTTACACATCATGTCGTTAGCCATGGACCTTGGCATGCTTGGCGTACAAGCTTGTAAATCTCTTATGTACTCGTGACACGAGTACGCGTCTCTGCATGTGTGTGGAGTGTGTGTGTTTGTAAGCGCATGTGTATGACATTTTCATCCCTTTCTTTAAAGCAAAACTATTACGGCGTCGAGGAATGCAAACGCTGTTAAGCCACTTAAGTCGGCGATGCCTAAGTGTTCGTCACAAACTTATTTCTAGCCTGAGCTCTCTTGTAAGTCGCAGGTCTAATCGATAACATCGACAAAAAAAAAAAAAAATACACTATGCTTTCCAATACAAACATTATGAGTATGTGTGAGTTTGTGAGTGCGTATTTTTAGCATTATTTTTCGGACGGCTTCAGCTCCTTTGTATTGTGCACGAGTACTTACTCGATGTGAAAGTGTAATCCCAGTAATCCGTTTTGCATAAAAATGCTTTCAGATCATCAGCAGTGCGGCCAACCACAACATCGGGCGGTGCAACCAAAGTACGCACCAGCAGGCACGTTCCAATGACACCGCAAATAATGCCGAGCCGCTTCAATAGTGCTGCGTCTGTGATTTTCACCGCTTTTGCTGAACGAACACGAAATATCACCGAAATGCTACATTTTGTGGGAAAGAGAGAGAGACAGAGAAACGAAGGTGTTAGTCGAGCATATATACTGCTTTAAATGTATGTGCATGTGTGTGTGTGCTGCATGCGTTTAAAGTGCTGAGAATTTAAGTTCCATTTTGCAACTAGAGATTTGACTCACCGCCACGTTTTCAGCATCAAAGCGCCATATGTCAGTGAGAATCCGATTTCGCGTAGCCATATTCGCGCCGTGCAGGTGTACAGATTCGGATTGGGGTACATCACGATATTCTGTAAAAATAATGAAAAGAATTGTACTTGCATTTGTAGAGCTTTCTGAATGAATTTGCAATTTTGTCGTTTAATCTGCCAATAAAAATACTAGGTGGTTTGTGTTGGAACTTAGACCCAGTAGTTTGCGTTGATATTAAACAAGAAAGGGCGTTAAGTAACAAATAAAAAAGTTTTACTACAGTTTATATTGTAACTAAGTGATATAGTGTTCGATGCGATTCCGAAAAATGGGAAGCTTCTTGACACGTGCAAAAGTTTTAGTCGTCTCCTTTAAGTTGGTCGCTTTGACGTGGCGAAGGGACTTAAGTAATAGTAATGTGCGCATCCCAAATGGGAACACACTCTATTCTTACAAACCAAGAGCGACATCTCATAATCCGCACAATGGTGATATGGATGAATAAACAAGGTATTGAAGTACCCGTGCCGATGACTGAAAGCTCAGCGAACGAATAGCTGATCGCTAACGGTCCCCTCCGATGCCCGGGCGAGGTTGGAGATATTAAATGCCTTCTCTACGCATACCGGTTCTGCAGTCGAGTGACCAACTTTTTAGGGCTTATTCGTGGGACCGAACATAAAAAAGAATCTACAACAACAACAATAACCAACCTGATGACAACTGCTTTGATTACGGGAACAGCTACGACAAATTGGAGTCCAATAACGGAATCTGATGAGGACGATCTACCCGCCTTCAGACAGGAGACGATTAAGAGTACTACGGAAACCGCTAAATCAAGAGTGGAAGCCTCCACTTCCAACGCTACTATGAGCACCAACCAAAGTGCACAGATAGCTAAAGGAGACAACCATCGCAAAAAAACCCCAGAATCATCTGAGGAAAAGCCGGTTCCAAATGATAGTCTTTATACTTGGAAAGACTGCCAAAAATCAGGCAGCACGCATCCCAGTTGAAGAGGAGGAAATCAAGCGCCTAAAACAGACATTGGTGTATTACAAAAGCTTTCTGATAAAGACGCAATCCGAACCTCAAGTCGAAAGTACAAACCCGAGCAGTTTACAAAAAACGTGTCGCTCAATCACCGAAACGCAGGGCATTCTGCCAAAAACCCTAGGCGGAGTGAAGGGGAACAAAGCAGATTAACAACAGCAAGACATTTCTGCGATGAAGCCAAAATCAGCTTACAAGTAGCTATTATAGACGGCAACTCCTCCTCGAAACGCACAGTGCAGGAACGGTAGGTGGAGATCGACGTCAGATTATAGAGTATGGTGCTAAGTTATGTACTCGACAATCCTGCGGGTCCCCACCCAGAGTAAGATGAACAATAACCTTAGATGTGTGATGCGAAAAGGCCATCGATATCAGCCTTATACAGGGGCTTTGGGTTAATGAAGACAGCAATAAAGGGCTAAACAGCAGTAACTACAATATTTTTTATACACATAATAATTGCGTTGAAATGTTTCACTAATGTGATTTAGTTTATAAGTCAATATGTAGTGTTCGTTATTTCGAACGTCGCTTTGTATTTGTTCGAAATTCTCCTCGATTTCTTAATGTCTCATTCGAATCAATTTTATTTGATATACCGTAATACTAAATTTTTTCGCCAAGAAAGTAGATTAGAATCACAAAAGAAATGATTCGGAAAGAAGCAACATTTTTTCACCTAATTTGGCTCCAATGACCTTTTTCTTCTTTCGAGACTAGATATGTTTTATTCTAACCACGTAGCTTTTCTATCGCTATTATTTAGTTCTCAATACTTAAGAGGTGGGTGAAGTTTTTAGTCGATATTGCTGTCCTCGCAGTTGTTAACGCTTGTTTGAGATAAATAATGGATTATATGTATGATGATAGATAATGGATTATATTTATATAATATATATATATACATGTATATACATATATAAACATTGAACAGCTTAGAGATCTTCACATACTACTCTCCCCTGTTACACGCTCACGTTAGAATTTAATAGAAGAAACAAGAGGCGGATACATCCCATTTAAATGTAATGAGATGGTGTCCATAATCTAAGGTCAGATTTAAATAATAAATTTCTTCAATACTCATTTTCGGCATACCGAAAGCAGGAGATTTACCAAAACCATTTCGGAGTCTACCTCTGTTTGGTCGTATAAGTTGGATTTGCAAAGGCACAAAGAAGTTCTTTTTAAGAATTGAATAGTTTTTACTTACTGTACAGTAGATGAAGAAGGCGCCTAGGGCAATGACGCGCAACAGAGCCGGGCTGGCGGCACGAACAACCTGTAAATAGGAAGGAGAATATCAGAGTCGGTGTGAAGTGTGGATATTGGTGTACGTTAAAATTCAATAAAAATAAATAAATAAATCATATTTGTGAAAGCACATTGGTTTGCACCGCTTGCCACACGCCAGCAAGAACATGGCGTATATTTATGTGTGTTGGTGCTTAGCGCAAATGTGAGACTTCAATAACGATATTTTTAACAACCTCTGCACAGCAACAGCCGGAAATCCATAAAATTTTGTGTTATTTGGTTTACGATCGTGCTTGGCGCATCCATACGCTCCAACACCGACTCATCGAACATGCACGAATACAAAGTAGTCACCGTACTCCTGTGGCTTCATGCGAACGCGACGTTGGTCTCACATAAAAATTCAAGAAGGGAGCGCTGCTGCAGCATTCGTCCGTCGCATTTAGATGACAACAAGCCGCAACGCCTCAGCGTCGCCAGTGCCGGTGAAGAGACGCACATAAAGTAACAGCTGGTCTTGGTTTTGGCGGCAGCAACATGTTTCCTTTTTTGTCTGAGTGCGCACTTAAGAACGTAATAAAGAACAAAATGAGTGGACCGGGAACACCGCGTATGCCACAAGCAGATATGACCCCAAATACCAGTCGTAAAACTAGACTAGTCATCAAAGAGCAGAAGTGAATATGAACTCGAAGTTTTAGCGGGTACACAGCTCTCGCCGGCAAATGACGCCACATTTTCCGCCACAGACGCCACATGTCAACAGCACCCAAGGCAAAGTAATAAAAATTGTTAAATTTCATTATGAACTCACAACTGCCGCGCCACATACTCGCACTTTGCTGGTCAGTCTTTCACCGGCCGCGCCGACCAAAGTCCGGGTGGTCAAGGTTAATGCGTTCAATATTAACCTGCCGTCATAAGTAGCTTTGTGGTTGGTGGCGCGCAGCCAAGTTGGCGACTGGGTCGACTGTCATGCTGCGTGTGGCCGGACAATATGTGTACCGTTACACTTTTATGATGGCGGCGCAAAGACTTAAACATTTTTATGCGCAAATATGTGCTTTTGCTATTGTTGTTGTGCACGTAGCATGCAATGTGTGACGTGTGGTACTTACCTTCACTTGTTGATAGCGGAATGTGAACCACGCGGCCGGCGGCAGCAAACCGATGACGGTGCAAGCCAGCACCAAAATGCTCGTTCGCATCGGCCAATTAAGCGCTGCAATGCAAGGCGAGCCGTCCTCGCAGTAATCGCAGCCCTCGGCGCACGGCAGGCACTCGTACTCATTGATGATGTTGTAGGTGGAGTTTCTGCCCTGCAAAGTGTGTGGCAAACTCTCATAAAATTTCAATTCATTTTAAGTATTTCGCTTAATTTGTACAATATTAATTTTATATACTCATTTATTTTATAAATATAGAATTTATCTCACTCAGGAACTTTACACCGACAATTCCAATCGTCTGAGAAAAATATTGGGTACCAGTGCTACCAATCACATTATGTTGGATAGAAAAGACCAAAAAAAATTAATGTCGTTGAAAAGTCGGTGAAATTATGGAAAAGATTGACCAGGACAGACACAAAAGCAGCCATGACATCTCTAAGGAACTTAACATTCATCGTCAAATGGTTTTGAACTATTTAAAAAAGGCTGGCTACAAAAAGAAGCTCGATATTTGGGTACCACATGAATTGTATTTGCTGAAACGAAATGAAATCGTACCATTTCTGAAGCGAATGGTAACAGGAGACGAAAAGTGGATCGATCAAATATGACAATAATGTGTGAAAAAGATCATAGTCCATACGCGGTGAAGCTCAGCAAATGGTCGCAAAACCAGATTGACGCCTCGACTGGCTATGCTGAGTTTTTGGTGGGATTGAAAAGTAATCATCCACTATGATCTGATGATTTTACATTTTACTGTCAATAACGGATACGATTAAAGCAAACAATCGAAAAAAACGGCCAGAACTGATCAACGGAAAGGGCTTCGTCTTCCATCAGGACAACGCTAGACCACATACATCTTTGATGATTCGGCCAAAACTGGGAGAGCTTGGCTGGGAAGTTTTGATGTATCATATAGCCCTGTCCTTGCACTATCGAACTATCATTTGTCTCGGCAGAACTCCCTTAATGGAGCAAAGTTGGCTACAAGAGAAGCATGTGAGAATTACTTAACGCAGTTTTTCGCCGAGAAACCAGAAAAGTTTTACACTGATGGAATAGTGTCTCTAACGGTAATATAATAAAAAAATAGTCGATCAAAATGGTACCTATTTGTTCATTTATTTATTATAGTAAATAAAAAAAAAATTGGTTGAAGTTTGATTAGAAATACGAAAAGACTTTTTCGACTACCAAATATTTGGATTAATTTGTACTATTATATATTAATTTTATATACTCATTTGTTTCATAAATATGGAATCTCTCTCACGCGAGAAACTCCAATCGTCTTAGGCAAATATTGATCGCACCACAATGGATATTCTGAGATCCCCCACTAATTTTGAAATTTTTTAATATTTTGTAATCTTTTGAATAATTTGCTCAAACATTTGTCTTTGATTAGTGCTTGACATTTGATTTAACTAAAGTAACATCAGCAAAAGATTTATTTTCGGGGCTGAACACATTATGTAAACTGCTTTTGTTTTCCAAGTGTTGAGGCGATTTTTGTGGATTAAATTATTTGCATGAAAATTCCATAAGGATTGAACTTACCAGCATGAGCTTCTCGTACTCCTCCTCCAGCAGGCTGCCGTTGAAGAACTTTTGCGAAGACATGGTGTCTGGAAAGTAATAGCCCTTGCGACAAACACATTTGTAGGAGCCACGGCGGAAGCCCAATCCTTTTAAAGCCTCACACTAAAAAGTCCAAAAGAAAGAAGGCTCTTATGTGGCATAACAAATAAATGGAATAAAAAAACAGTTTCGAACAGAACAAAAAAACAGTGTGGGGGAAGTCGTGCTTTTGTGCGAAATTTGTAAATTAAAATCGAAATCCAGCATTAAATGATTTCTATCGAAATTTATGCTGCATAACTTCGCTTACTCTCGTTTCTATTTATTTACAGCTTTTCGGTAAGGAAAGTAATATTTAATTGTGTTTGTATTTGTATTTGTTTGTACATACCATTGTTGTGCGCTGTTTGCATTTGTCGGTGCCGGCGAATATGTTGAGGGGCTGTGTGGTGCCCGGCGAGTTGCGCTGCGGACATTGATCGATATCCACACGCCTCAAGTCGATGTCGATGCCCGAAGTTCCTCTACAGTTGTTGCAGTTGTTTTACAAAAGTTGTTAGTATTTTGTTGGTTTCCAATTTAGTGGTTTGCGTTTGCAGTTTCGAATTTCATGGTTTTTGTAGTTTGGCATTTAGTTTCGTTTGTGAGTTTATTTATTGACATATTTTTTTTTGTTATTTCCAAAAGTTTGTAACATATTGACCATTTTGTTGAGGCAGAAAGAAACATGAAAATATATAAAGAGCAAAATACACATAAAAAGATTTTAATTAAGATTTATTTTAGTTCTATTTTGTATACAAAGTTGAAGACAAGTTTCTGAAATGAAGCACAGTATTAGAAAGTATTAGTATGCATGAGATTGTTAGCACATTTGTCGTGGAATCAGTGATGACGAAGAGAGCGTATGTCTTAAGAGGTATATACTAAGTATAACTACGGTTGCAGAAATTAAGTCTGATACTTCAGCACGTTATAATCTTAAAAAATTTTGGAAATTTTTGGAAACTCAATTTGAAGGAGAGAGTGAAAATATGCATATGAAAAAATACAAGCATCCACGTGGGGTCTTTCAAGTTAATTTTGCTTCACAGCGCTTTGGCGTGGTGAACCGCTGTCAAAAAAGTCTCATACAGAAAACCGATGGAGAGGATACAGCGACTCGCTGCAGTCTGCTTAACGGGAGGGCTAAGAACCACTCCAAATACTGCACTAGAAAGGATACTTAACCTACCACCAATCGGCATTGCAGTGGAAAGCTCTGCAACAAAATCCGCTGAAGGTTTGGCGGCGCTAAGTAAATTCTCCACAAGCACCTTCGGGCACAGATCAATAAGCTGAGCGTTGGTGGATAAAATAGATCACATTCCTGCACGCTTTATTTGGGGGAGAAGGTTTCAAGACACACAAAAAGAGAGTGAATTGCGCGGGAGCATGCGTTTCGCCAGTGGAACTTATAGTACAACAATCATAAATAAATTTATATCATTGATACAAAACTGCCTAATGGAGTAGAAGCCGGAATCAATTGCTGGATCTCAGACAACTCTTGAAGCTTCCTGAATACTTAAGTATCTTTCAGGTGGAAGTATTTACGATCAGGAAAAGGGCTGAGATAGCTAACAGCGCAGCAACCAACATTGAGAATATCAATATATATAGTACGTCGATAGCCAGGCGGCAATTAAGCCAATATTCCCACATCGTATTACGCCAAAGAATGTCCTTAGAAACAAAGAGGTAGTAGACCTAGTGGTTGTCGGAAAATGACTGCATAAATACTTAGTTACAAGCCACAAAGCAATTCCAGGAAAAGAATTAGTTGATGAGATTGCTATAAGTGCCATTGATCTGGCTACCGAACTAGAATAGGAAATACAGAAGTCACTAAACCGATACTCTATGATCACTAGAACAACTCTTATGCTTATGTCTAGCAGAACACGGCTTAGACATAAATATAAGAGCTTCGCAGTTGAGGGGACTAGATGAAGTATCAACATTAGATTTCAAGTCGCTCTTAAAGTTCGCAATCGTTGACGCCTTGTTTGATGAATACTTCAGCACAAATAAAACAGCACCTCCATCTAAGAACTAGTAGGTTTATGTATGGCATGACAGCCGGTATAATCTTAACAAGAAAAAACGTTAACTTCGATTGCACCGAAGCTAAATACCCTTCACAGGTGCATTTGGTGTATGGAAGCTATATGCTATAGTTAACCGATCTGATCAATTTCTTCGGAGATTACATTGTTGCTTTAGAAATGATATATACCAAATTTCGTGAATATATCTTGTCAAATGTGAAAGTTTTCCATACAAGCATTTGAGTCCGATCGTTCAGTTTGTTTGGCAGCTATATGTTATAGTGGTCCGATATCGGCCGTTCCGACAAATGAGCAGCTTCTTGAAGAGAAAATGACGTTTGCAAAATTTCAAAACGATATCTTAAAAACTGAGGGACTAGTTCGTATATATACAGACAGACAGACAAACAGACGGACAGACAGACGGACATGGCTAAATCGACTCAGCTCGACATACTGATCATTTATATATATACTTTGTAGGGTCTCCGACGATTCCTTCTGGGTGTTACAAACTTCATGACAAACTTAATATACCCTGTTGAGGGTATAAAAACTGGAATGAAAAATGTGGCCAACAAGTCGCAAGGTGAAACTGCTTTATTCATCTTTCTTAAAAGTTGTTGAGAACTTAATAAAATGTGAAAAAATTAAATGAAGAAATCGAAAATCTACTATTGCTACATATAAATCGATAATTCTGCTTAAAATGTATTTAAGACAGCTTCACTAAACCAATACAATAAACTTTGTTGACGTTAGCTTACAGCGCTCATCTTACAAAATGATGTTGTGACAAGAGGGTAACTCTTCTTTATTCTAGCAAATTTCGGTAAAACTTTAACGAGTCATTACTTAAATGCTGTCGTAAATCCTTTACGGGCGTGTAATCCTTTGAAAAATACAGTAATCCAATCGTCACGTTCAAATAAGATCACGCCAACAGCAAGGTCAGCGCTTTGGCTTCCACTTTCACATTATTTTCAAGTTCGTTAAGCAAATCCTTCGTACATTATTTCGGGCCTGCAATTTTGGCAAATTAACTACATTTCCTCTGCCTCGACTCTGATCCTTACTTAGCACACTATTGCTTTTATTCAAATGGCGCAGCACAATGAGGAAATAAATCAATAAAGAAACTCAACGTCAGCCACAAAGCACAAGCACACTCGGTTTACTCCATTCAGCAATGCTACTGTCTTAGTGTTCGTGTGTGTGTGTATGTGTCGGCATTAGCATAAAGCCGTGTGAGGCCTGACGCGCCGAAACAGAGCAAATCTAAAAGAGATATTTCATGTTCGACAGGCCAGTGAAAGGCCAAAAAGAAATAAAAGCCCACAATAAAACAAAAAACCACAGTGTCAACAAAGCGAAGGCAGCGCCAAAGCAAAGCTGGCGAAGAGCCGAAGCGGTGAAAAGGTTCCTCGAAAGAAGAAAACAAATAAAACAATGAATTCCGATAGCAAAGCCTCCAGAATAAAAAATAAAAGAAGGACCGAGGGACTGCAAATAAACAAGCCATATATATTAAATAAATAAATAAAAATAAGGGGAAATAATATCCATGAAAATGTAAGAATGAATCAAGGAATGCAAACAAAGGAAGACAGCAACAACAACAACAACAATGACGAGAGTAAATAAGTCAATAGTGCCAATTTCACACGCTCTCAGCACACACACACATGCTCACAGTTATTTACGTTAATGGCGCATATGAGTATTTATTCGCATAAATATCGCAGGCTGTGGATGTGATGCGCTCAGCCGTTCATTCGCTCGAGGTTTTGTGTCTGCCAGCCTTTGTGATTACTCTACTGTTACGTATACGTCACGTATGACACTATGTAAACAAACAAGCACCACAAGTGCCACGACAGGAAGGCCGTTGCTCATGCTACGCTATTAGTGGCAGCTGCGAACGCTTGAGTGGCGTTGTTCGCACACTTTTGTTGCACACTGTTGGCAGAGGATACCTTTGTGCCGAAATAGAGCACTTTATTGTTTGAATATATATGTATGTGTATGTGTGTGGCATATCAGCAGAAACTGTTTTGATTGAGTTATGTAAATGTTCACACATATTTACAGTTTGTTTTTTATATATATTTGTTTCATTTTATTTATATACAATGTTGAAATATTGTCATGGCTGACAGTTAATACTGCTGTATCAGTTATTTTTTGGTTTCATTCGATTATGTCGAAGCATTCACTGATAACGAATCAGCAGCGTGTGTTATTTCTGTGTACATATATGCCAATATAGGAATGCAGACAAATATATACACACATATATATATATATATCTCTTGAATGTTAAACAACAGAAATCGTATTGAAAACCAATCTGCGTACAATATAATATTGAATAGTTGAAAAAGTCTTTTCGTATTTTGTCTATAGATGTCGTCGTATATCTCCAGTACTACCAATCACATTTTGTCATACCATGTAGTGTTGGAAAGGTGAGATAGGGCGAGATTTTAAGCTTCATTTAACCAAAAAAAAGCTAAAGCTTTACAAAAATAACTGAAAATAATAAAGAATTCCGGAATATATTTTAAAATCTTTTTATAAAACAGGGAAGAATGTCATGCAAGCCACCAATGAGATTTGTGAAGTTTACGGAGACGAAGCTGTATCAGTTCGCTCGCTTTTGTCCTGAAAATTCCGAAATTTCGATTTACACTGATGGAATAATGTCTCCAGCGGAAAAAATGCAAAAAGTGATCGACCAAAATGGTACAAATATGTTTATTTATTTATTAGTATAAATAAAAAAAAATAAATTGAAATTTGATTAGAAATACGAAATTACTTTTTCGATCCTCCAATATTATATACACCATAATAATAACCCACAAAGGCACAGAAGCCTATTTTGTTGGTAAAATTTCTGTCAAACGTTAGTTCTTTTTCTGATCAACATGAAAATACGTACGTAAATAGACAAGAAAAAATTACAAATGGTTTATTTCTGTTACATTCGTCATGAATAATTCTATTTACGAGCGATGCGCCAGAGTTGCGTACACGCAACATGACGTCACGGCATCTATAGGAGTCGGAAAAATATGAATTACTAAATATAAATTCTATATTATTGATTATACGCTAATAACTTTATTTTCGCCGAAACGATATACATACTATATAGGCACCACAAATAAAATTTTTTAAAAGAAGACGCTGCGTATACGTAACGAGGACGGAAATGAAAACTTTTTAAATCGGAATATCATAAACTTATTGAGCTGCAAGAGGTAAATGATTCAATCTCTACACAATATTCTCTATATAGTTTTCCATACAGTTTAGGCATTAGGCGAATTTTAGCAGAACAAATACGAATACAGGTTTGCGTCAAATTGAAATTGCCACCATTTTGAAAATGCTTGATATTTTTTTCGAGCGGTGGGTGGGGGTGAGCGGTTAATGTCTTCTAATAGGGAATGTTTGCTTACGTTTACTTTGCGAAGATGGCCTAAATCATTGCGGCAATGGAGGACTTGTGTTTTAGCGTGGAGATCGCGTGTATCTCGACATTTTTTTCTTTAAAAATTTTACTGTTAAATATACATATACATATGTAACGAGTGATCCAAAAGAGTTACTTTTTTCATTAGCCTTTTTTTGACAGATCACACGTTATTCGCTACGTTGAGATCTTAAATTAAAAGCGTACCAAATACAGCTTGTGCAAGGACTGAAGCCGCTTGACCTTCCCAAGCTACATCGCTTCACTCCATGGGCTCTTGAAAGGTTACAACAAGATCAAATGTTTTCGAGCCAAATTTGGCTCAGCGATGAGGCCCATTTCAGGCTCAATGGGTATGTAAACAAGCAGAAATCGTGCATTTGGGACGAAGAGCAAGTTAAGGGGATTCAAAGCTGCCGTTTGTTCCAGAAAAAACAACGATGTGGTGTGGTTTGTATGTCGGAGGAATGATCGGTCCATATTTCTTCAAAATTGATGCGTAACCATCAATGGCAACCATAATAACTGAGTGTTTGATTCCAAAATTGAAACTCGTGATCTCGTCGACATTTGATTTCAACAAGAAGGCGCCACTTCCCAAGCATCGCATCAATCAATAGATTAATTGAGAGAACACTTCGGTGAGCAGATAATTTCACGTTTTGCGCCGGACGATTGGCCACCAAGATCGTGTGATATCACACTGTTAGACTTTTTCCTGTCAGGATATGTAAAGTCTAAAGTCTATGCGGACAATCCCGTTTCGATTTAGGCCTTGCAGCAAAACATAACGCGTGCTATTCGTCAGTTACCAGTCGAAATGCTGGAACGAGTTATAGAAAATTGAATTCAACGAATGGACCATCTGAGACATAGTCGAGCCCAACATTTGAAAGAGATAACCCTCAAAAAATAAATGCCAAAGAATGTTCTTTGGAATGATAATAAACATTCCTCAATAAATTTGATATTTCTGTGTTCTTCTTCTTCTTTACTGGCGTAGACACCGCTTACGGGATTATAGCCGAGTTAACAACAGCGCGCCAGTCGCTTCTTCTCTTCGCTACGTGGCGCAAATTGGATATCCCAAGCGAAGCCAGGTCCTTCTCCACTTGGTCCTTCCAACGGAGTTGAGGTCTTCCTTTTCCTCTGCTTCCCCGGCGGGTACTGCGTCGAATACTTTCAGAGCTGGAGCGTTTTCGTTCATTCGGACGACATGACCTAGCCAGCGTCTCTTAATTCACTGAACTATGTCAATGTTGCCGTATATCTCATACAGCACTTCGTTCCATCTAATGCGATATTCGCCGTGGTCAACGCGCAAAGAACCATAAATCTTTCGCAGAACTTTTCTCTCGAAAACTCGCAACTTCGAATTATCAGTTTTTGTCATCGGCCATGCCTCTGCACCATATAGCAGGACGGGAATTATGATTGACTTATAGAGTTTGGTTTTTGTTCGTCGGGAGAGGACGTTGCTTCTCATTTGCCTACTCAGTCCGAAGTAGCACCTGTTGGCAAGAGTTATCCTGCGTTGGATTTCCAGGCTGACAAGATAGACGAAATTATCTACGACTTCAAAGTTATGACTGTCAACAGTGAAGTGAGAGCCAAGTCGCGAGTGCGACGACTGTTTGTTTGATGACAGGAGATATTTCGTCTTGACCTCGTTCACTGCCAGACCCATTTGCTTTGCTTTCTTGTTTAGTTTGGAGAAAGCAGAACTAACGGCGCGGGTGTTGAGGCTGATGATATCAATATCATTAGGATGTTCTGTGTTCCTTCTTTCAAAAAGTAGGGAACCTCATAGTGGATCACTCAATATAATTTCCAAAATGTTTAAACAATTGAGATTTAAAAATTCTTTTGTTAGATCTTAGTTAAAAGAAAAACTTATTTGCATTAAGTTGCACTACTTTTTTCCAACTTAAACTATTTTAACGTCCTCTACTTACCCTTAACACTTTTCTAGTCTATACCTTACACAATTTATTTACAACTTGTTTGTTTGTTTAACTTAAATGCAAATTCGCGATTTTTAGCCGCATGAAATCCCAGCGCCCGCGCATAAACATGATAAGTTGGTAAGTTGAGGCTCTTTCACCGATTCGGTGAATTTCGCCAAGCCAACTCAACTAATTCTGCAGGCAGTGGAAAATCCCTTCAACAGCCTCCTGTTTAGTGAATTTGTTGCCAGGCATTTCATTTGTTTTCCGGCGGCATTTGCTCGTGCTGTTTTGCTTTTGCTGCTTATTTTTGTTTATTTATTTACCTTCTCGACATAAGCCGCGCAGTCAACAACCAGCCCACCATTTCAACTGCCGCGGGTGTAATGCGATGGAAAGGCCTCAATGCAAGTACATGGCACTCAATGCTGGCACATACTCATATTAGAGACTGTAAGAGTGTGTGTGCAGGTGAAATAGTACTCGTATGTGAGTACATCAGCACCAACACTTACACGGATATATTCAAATCGCACATAATCCACTCGATTCTACTAGTTTGAGCAGAAGAGCGTTTTACTATGTGTTGCCATGTGAGTAGGTGGCATGTGACCTGTACGTGCATGCGGTTATAGAGTGGCATTTTACAATATTACAAGTATTTATATTTTGTAAATCCTTAGCCGTACGGCAAAGAATTTAATCGCCACGAGGTAAATTATGAATCGAGAGCAAGCCGTTAGCGACTGTTGTCATATTCTTGTAAGCTCTGCATTTAAGTTTAATATTGCTTGTGTGTATGTAATTTTAGGCACATTTTTAGGTTCGCTGGGGTGGTTGATAATTTTCAAAGTGCTAGACAATACCTTGCTTTCGAATTTTTATAAAGGACTGTCTTAAAAATTGCAGCAAAATCGATTCAGTGGCTTTCTATTTCTATTAAAGATAATTTTCTGTATGTGCCTGTTTTTATTCATCCGATCTACTTACATATATACATATATTCCTCGTATAGCTTCAAAATTTGTTCAATTTTACGTCACACCCATATGCAGTGTAACTCATATATTATAGTCTTCTCAGCTCTTTTATTTATAAGGGAATATGGCTAAATGTATACGTATTTCTGTATAGTTATATGACGATTTGTGCATAAATAATATTGAGTGCATTTCTAAAGATGACAAATATTCCATATTTTCTCCCTCCGTAAATACCAAGATTATTTTTGCATATAATATAAACCCGAATGCTTTGGATAAATAAACCAAAGCTTCCTTGCGAATTAAATAAATACTGGTGTCGTACAGAGCCTTTATATTGTATATATATTTGCACACACACCTGATTAAATACATAGAGCTTTGTTACCTCTTCATGCATATAAATCTCCTCTTAATATTCTTATTGTTTAATTATGTCCATGCGAAAAGCCTCTTGAATAACTCAGGGATAAATAATTCAATATAAATATTGCATAACATTTGTTGAGAAGGAATGCCAGTAATGGGCAGTGTCATAGTACCATGTCAAGGTGACGTCGCAATGTTTGGAATTATATGTACATATGTATATGTAAGTAAATTGAATATTCCATTTAATACATAAATAAGAATTGTGTTTATCTGCAACGAGTGTCTGAGGGTGGCTGCTCTTCTTCGTAAGGTCAACGGGCGGATTCAATTTTGTGGTGCTTCTGTAGACACACTTTACATTGGTAGTCGAAAAAATCTTTTCGTATTTTGTCAATAGATGTTATTGCAGTCGTATATCTATTATGAAATGAAGAAAATTTCAATATTTCTCGAAATTTGGAATGAAATGCTTATAAAAAAGATAAATAAAATATAAAGTTTGCAGAAAATATTACTAAGTGTATCAAAAGTTGAGAAGAGCTAAATAACTTATGTACTTTATTAGCAGTCAAGTGTGACGCTTGTTCATCTTCGGTGCTCGTGAGTCACCGGTGCTTCCAGTTGAGCGCGTTTGTCGCCTGGTAACCAAGAAAGGGATTTATTGAAGCTTAAGTTCTATTGTTGCCACGTGCTAGTAATTGTCTCTACCTACACAAGCTCCTACATAGAAGTACATGTGTAGTGCTCATTTGTTTTACCGCAGCGCAAGCTCACACCTTAAGCTGCAGCTCGCAATAGCAACTAAGTGGCAACACAATAAGTTAACGTGTGTTTAGCACTGTTATGGGAACTTAAGCCGTTATGTAAGCACATAGAATACAAAATAATGATGAGCCAAGTAAACTTCTTAAGATACTCACAAGAAGTTTCAGTTGCTACTGGCCGATGGGCAAAGTCAAGCAAAACTTAGCATTTAATATTTAAGCTAGCAGATAATTTATCACTTGCTTATATATGCACATGTATTAGCATATTATGTGATTTAACTCAGATTACTTTAAATTTGTTTGTCCACAAACCATGAAAGGGTTGGAGCTCATACATTTATTCGAGAAAAGATTACAATTTTAGTTTCTTCTACGTGTTCAATAATCTTTAAATTCCTTTAATTTTGAGATTATCTGCGATTTCTTCGATTGACGCTTATTTTGTAATAATCTGTTAAATGTTGCATAACAAACAATTTCAGATTTGAGTAAGAGTCAAAAGTATCGAAAATGAATGTCACATGAATTGCATGAAAGACAAATGGAAAACCGAAAAAACGCTGGTGTAATTTTGCTCCAAAGACACGAAATAAAATCTATTTTGCATCAAATTGTCACTGGGGATGAAAAATGGTGGCGTCTCCTCGCCCAAAAAGGGAAGAATGAACAAATCCAAAGTCAAAACGATGCTCATTGTCTTTTTTGACATAAAAGGCGGCGTCCACGATGAATTTGTTTCTCCTGGACAAACCGTCAAAGCAAAATTTTACGTGGAAGTTCCCAAGAGACTCAAACGAAGGGTCAATCGGGTCCGACAAGACATCACATCCCATTGGAAGTTGCACCACGACAACGCCCTGGCTCAACTGCCTAACTAAGGCCGGCATCCCAACGCTTCCACAGCCTCCCTACAGCCCAGATGTGGCACCCCGGACCTTTTTTGATTCCTTACCTGAAAAGGCTGATGAAAGGCAAGCATTTTGAGATGACAGAGGGGATCCAAGCAGCATGCACCTCGGCTCTCAAGACTATTCCGGAGAATGCCTTCTGTGACTCTTTCAATGCTTGGAAATCTTGCTGGCAGCGCTGTACTGACGCAGAAGGAGCTTATTTTGAAAGTTTTTAAAGAATTGTAACGATTGGCTCTATAAATTTTTTTAATCGACTTAGGCCTTTTACTTTTCGGACAAACCCTGTAGGATGAGAACTTCATGAGTAAAAACGACTGTCGTTAACAAATCTTCTTAAGTAACTAGCTGTAAGATTGATAATATTAACTAAGAAGATATTATTCAAAGGTATATTCTGCAAGACAATCCATTTACTTGACCATGTCATTTTCGGCTCTTTTTCGAAAGATTGTACACCTTTATTTAAGTTTGGCTTGTCATTTAACGTTGACGACGTCATAATACAACCCTGTGCCGTAAAAGCTGTCAAATGGCATATCACGTAATATTGATTTCAAAAAATAGTATATGCTATTGCAGTTTTGAGGAGAACAAGGTCTGGCCTTATAGCGGGTCTCAACGAACTGAAAATACTTGTGCTTATATGGGAATCCTCTGCTTCTTGACTAATTTTCAAGTGCCTACATTATTGCTATGTGTGCAGCGATTTTCCTGTCACAGCAAGCGATTTAAACTGCTAATGAGTTCGAAATGATTTTCACGAACACACAAATGGCCTGCAACTTCATCTCAATCAATAAAAATCCCGGGCCAAATAGCAATCAGCAGAGCAACAGAGAGTAAAACAAAACAACAGCAGATTTTCCAATTTGCGAGGCAATAAAAAATAACAATTGCACAACAATACAAGCAAGCAGAGTACAATCAGCTTGTCAAGCTGTGATCATCCTACGAGCTACAGCAATTGGTTCTGCCGCGACGTGGGTCCTCCAATGCGCCGCTGCAGTCTGGGCGAGCGCCCTCTGCCGTGGCCTTCGCCTGTGCGCTGATATGTGCGAGGCGGTAAGTGGGAAAGTGTAGCAACGTGATCAGTGGAAAATCAGTGCGTTTTATTGCATTAATGTAAGTAGTCGCTAAATCTCATTTATTTATTATGCTCCGCTGCTGGCGAGCCACTGTGCGCCGGGCGCCCGTGTCGTGGAAGCAAACTGCCTGTCAATAAACAAACAAGACACTAAAGAAGAGCGATAAATGTGGAGGAAAGAAAGCGACGAAGACAACGGTGTTGGTCGGAGGATAACGAAATGCAATGAGACATTCTTCTGCATGGAAATTGCGAAATCCGTGCGAAAGTTTACACAAGTAAGTGCGACAACGCGACACATAGCAACACCCATTCATATGAGGATACATTCTTGGGCAGGCTTTACATTTTTTGAAGTAAGCATGCATGTACACATGGATGTAAGCGCCTGCTTATTGTGAAAATTAAATTTCGGATTGCCAGAAGTAAACTCAACATATTGAAATCTCAATGCGAACCCATAACGGTACGCTCTTACACATACATATGCAAATGAGGTATAAACTGTTGCGAAGAAGTTGGTGATTGAAAGGAAAGTCGAATGTGTAAGCGAGAGGGATATGAAATCCATTTGCATGCAAGTTGCTCGGTGGTCCACCAGACAGTCTGACTCGGCGAATGTCGCTGTGGCGCGTTAAAAGCTCTGTGTATGCAGTGTGTGAGGCGACGACAACTGTGCGAATTTCAGCAAATGAGGCAACAAGCATTGCATAATGTCGCCACAATCCGCATGCCACATGCCACGTCGCGTGTGCGAACAACGGCTATAATTTCATTGCATTACAACCAAATAACGGGTTTTTGGTACACAAATGAGTAGAACAAAATAAAGCAGCACAAAAAATGCAAGGAAAAAACTTTTCACATTTATTTTCCAAACACAAAAAAACAAGGCAGAGAGCCACACGCAGCACGTAGCCAGCGAAAGTATTCTGCGAGCCTTAGCGATGCTTGAGTGACACCCAGCGCCAGTTACTTAGTGTAGCAATTGGGCTGACAGAACTCGTCCTGGCAGGACACTGATGCATTGCATGAATTTTGTTGTAGTTAAAATTTACATAGCCAAACTACCGTTAAATGCTGCTGAGGAATGATTGTGAAAGCGCGCAGTCGTCTGTCTCCACATGGGTCCATTCACGCTAAATACGGAGATTTTACTTAAAAATCCCACATATATTCGTTGATTAGTAAAATATGATTTGGAGAGTTAAACCTTTGAACCCAAAAAGATTTTTTTAAATAAGATTTATGAATTTATGGGCAAGTATGAAATAGGCTCTGGCCTAGCTGGTAGGCTTGGGGGAATCATGGAGTCATTATTGGTGATATGACGACTCATATTCTAGGATCTCTAAGCTATGTCGTCTTTTATCTCCGTTATCCATTATATAAATAGGAAAACGTTAACTTCGTTCACCTTCCACCTTCAGAGGTGCATGTCTTATAGCACAGGCGGGTATAAAAATATTTTTGCCTTCATTATCAGCACTGTCTTATATAATAGTCGATGCCAAATTTTGAGAAAAAATATTATCAAGTAAAAAGTTTTATATACTACATAAGGGCTTATTATTGAGAGCTATGTAGTATGTATGTGTATCATTTACTTTAGAAATAAAATAAACAAATTTGTGCTTGAGAATCGACGATTAGCAGTCAGAGATCTTACTGGCATCGTTGGAATATAGGAAGGATCAGTGAAAAGCATTTTGAAAGATCATTTGGGACTAAGAAAAGGGAAAGCACGATTGGTTCCAAAATTACCCTATTTTTTGTTAAAGTCTCCGAAACAATGCTTTCCGTTTACTTGAATGTCATGAAACGTATTATTACTGGCGATGGGTCTTGAATCTATGTTTACGACCTGGAAACGGACGATTAATCGCCTGAATATCGTGGCAGAGGTGAGTCGAAGCCGAAGAAGTCCCGTCAAAGCAGGTCAAAAATTAAGGTTAAGTTGACAGTTTTCTTCGACTAATGAGGTCTGGCACACTCCGAATTCCTTCCGACCGTCCAAACTGCCAACAAGGATTACTATTTAAGTGTTATGCGTCCGTAAAAAGAGGCCTGAATTATATGCTGACAACTTTTGGTTTTTTCAAAACGATAATGCACTGTCGCTTACTGCGTTGATCCTTCGGGAGTTTTTCGCCAAATTTTCAACTAATATGGTGCCGCAACCATCGCGTTTGTCTGATTTAGCTCCGTGTGATTCCGGCTGTTCAGCGAATCTAAAAGAACGCTCCGGTGAAACCGTTTTAAGTCAATTGAAGACATTAAACCGAAATCGCTAAGCACAATGAATGCTATTCCGGAAATTGGCTTTAACAACTCTTTCGACGATTGGAAAAAACGTCGGGACAAGTGTATTGGGGCCAAGGAGAGTTACTTTTAGGAGGACGACGTAGATTTTCAAGAATAAATTAAGAATTTTAAAACTATGAACAAGATCTTACTATTTTTTGCTCTAAGTAGTATACCTTTCTCTTAGTAGTATACAATAGAAGAAAGAATTGCATATATATCTTGTAGATTAAGATATGCGCACTAATGATTGATTTATCTACGATTTTCTGAGTCTGATTGTATCAGTTACGAAACATACCACTCTCCACTTTCAAAACATTAGAATTTTACTGGACATTAGTTTCGTTTTCAGAGCATGATAATCAATACAGGGACGGATAGATTTATCAATGTGTCGAATAGATTGAAAGAGACGGATGGAGGGAACGATTAGAATTAGCAACTTCGGTCACATGAAGATATTGCCGGACAGACGAACGGTCTAAAGAATGAGCGATCATTCGTAATCGCTTCGTCTCTTCGTTTAAATTATTTTGATATTTATTAGCCTGGTGAGAAACATTCAAATCGACTACTCTAAGTTGTTACTACAAATAACAGTTACGCTGAGTAAAACATATTTTGGTGTAGCACGTCGCCAAGCAACAATGAAAAATTCCGAAAAACTAAATTATTTCGCTAATTGAAAGCTAAAATAGCTGAGCGTAAACAAAATTAAGCAAAAAGATAAATTGCATGCGCTCAAAAAATGCATTTCGCCCGACAAAAGGACAAACTCTGCAGTAAATATTTGCCTTGCTACCTCCGTTATATAACAGCTAATTGAAGCAACTACTAAAAGCGCATTTAACTTGCGCTTTTATTTCTATTACGTCATATGCCAGTCCACGGTAAACTGAACCATTATTTACAAAGGTGCTCGCTTGACTTCCGTTGACTGTGGCAAACAAACTCACTTGCAGTAAAAAGCAACTCTGCTGGGAAAATGAAAGTACAAACAAAATTTAAGGCCAACTGCCCACTTAGTTGCGCGTTAAGGATGTGATGGCTTGAGAGTGCCAATGCTGTAAAGCGACGCTATTTCAAGGATTCGAGATTGAAACCACGAGATTACTTCTTCAATTAATTTATTTAGTGTTCAATAATTATAGAATGTTTTTAGCATCATAAGAATTAGTTATTTAAATGGTACTTGAGAAATTAATAAGGAAGCGCCATTTTCAACCAGAAGCAGTCGAGTTGTTATATTTTAGACCCGAAATATCACTACCCCAAATCCTGTGTCAATTGAACACACTAACGCATCCAAATATGTACTTTAGATGTGCATATACTTCACTACAAGCCAGACGCAGGAGGAAGAGCCAGTGCATATTAACACAAGCCAGCGGCTAGTTACTATCAGTACACGATACATACGTTATGGACGCATTTAAACAGCTCGAAAGCTGGGCAAGCCGCCAGACGGACGTACAGCCAGGCGGATAGGCAGACTAATTAAGTTAGGTTAGTGTGGTGAGCGTGTCGTTTCGCTGAGCAGCGCTGTCTTTGCTGCCACTGCCACCGCTCTACACGGTATTTATGCTTCAGGAGCCAGTCTCGTCGCCTCAACTCGCCGTTGTTATTGACATTTGTATCATGTGCTTCTCACATGACTGCGCTGCGAGCTTTAAACTCCTAAGTGCATTAGCTATGTCTTACACATATTTTGCTTCGTTATACTATATCAATATATGTGTGTGTGTGTACATGCACACATACAGGCAGCTGGCAGCCGCCGCATGGTTGGCATGACATCACGTATTTGTTTTCGCTGCAAGTTTACAAAGTTTTACCCAACCCTTTCTGTTGGCGGAAAATAAAATTAATGCTGGACATTATTTGCTTAGTGGGCTTCCACTTGTTTTTGTTAAACATACAAAAAACAAAAATAAAACGTGCAGCTGTAGGGAAAAGTCACACACACACCCATATACAAGTGTGTATAAAGTCTCACATATTTTCAGGAAAAAGAAAAAGGTGTTCGATTCAATTAATTTGAGGCCAGCGCTGTGGTTGAACTTTTGCCAACTTGTTTTTATAGCGACTCTTTTATGCTTGAGGAAATGTTTATTCGCAGTATTATTATTTGAGCCCCGAGCAGCTGCCTATCCCGAACAATTGCTACTATTTATTTACGAGTACGAGTAACTGCTGCGCCCAGTTTAATTTTGTACCAAATTAGTTTAAATTCGCTTTCTTTTTGCTCACCGAATCAATTTATTGAACATACTGGCTACGATTAAGGAAGCAAGGTTAACTCTAGAATATGCGAGGAAAAAGAAAAGTAAGAAAACATGCCTGAAAACACTTAGACTCGTTATCATCTATATTTGCAGTCAACGTAAGGACAATATAGTTAAAAGGTTGTCAAATAATGTTCTGATAATATTTCGAATAGCGTAACAAGTTGTCATTCTTCAGGATACTTCTGCACTGAGATTCGAATAAGCAGGGAAAAACTCAGCTTAAACAAAAAAGCGTTAACTTCGGATGCACCAGTAGCCATAATACCCTTTGTAAATAACAAAAAATTTGCATACAAAGACTTCATTTTGATTGGTCATTAGTACGACTGTATGGTCGTTCGATCTAAACAGTTTCTACATATATTATACCGTTAGTCAAATTTCGTTAAGATAACTCGTCAAATAAAAAAGTTTCCTATACCAAGACTGGATTCTGATCGATCAGTTTGAATAACAGCCATTTCCTGTAGTGATCACATATCGGCGGTTCCAGTTTTTTCCGAAAATGTGTGGGGTCTAGCGTTGTCCTGATGGAAGACGCAGCCCTTTCTGTTGATCAGTTCTGGCCGTTTTTTTCGATTGCTTGCTTCATTCTCATCAGTTGTTGACATTAACATGTAGAATCAATCGTATGACCAGACTACAGAGGCGCTCATAGTGGACAAACACTCAGCACAACCTTTCGAGGCGTCAATCCTGGCTTTACGACCATATGTTGAACTTCACCACGCTTGGACCATGATCTTTTCAGCATATTATTGTTATATTAGATCGATCCACTTTTTGTCGCCTGTTACCATTCGCTTTAGCAGTGGATTCCAAATCGTTTCAGCAAAGAATCGCAGATGATAATTCGGCCCTTTAAATTTTAAAAATTCATGTAGTACCCACACCTCGAGCTTCTTTTTGAAGCCAGACCTTTTTAAATGGTTCAAAACCATTTGATGATGAATGTTAAGTTCCTTAGTGATGCCATAGTTGCTTATATGACGGTCCGGGTCAATCTTTCCCGCAATTTCATTGACTCTTTCAACGATAGGTCGACCAGAGCGAAGTGCATCTTTCACATCGAAATTTCCAGAACGAACGAAACTATTGTTGTGCTACATGAACTGATACAGCATCGTCTCCGTAAACTTCACAAATTTCATTGGTGGCTTGTGGCATTCTTCCATTTTTTGTACAAAAATTTCAAAATATAGTGAATTTCTTCACTATTTTCACTCAGTTTTGAACAGCTGCAGATTAAATGAAGCCTAAAATCTCACCATTCCAACATTGTATGGTTTGACACAATGTGATTGGTAGCACTGGAGACTCGACATCTATTAACAAAATACTGAAAGACTACCATATAAACCGTGCAAGGTATAAAACTCAATTTCCTTGTTATGGACACCATTGTTCCAAACTACCAACCTAAATTGCTTGGATGCAATATACTCGTATACTGAAGCCGTAGATAGTCTAAAATATCGAGTTCGTTTAAATATTTGCTTGTGAGCTCCTAAATTTTTCTAAAGGTACGAAGAGTTGAAACCAACCATTTGACCTAATATTAATGGTTGCAAAATCAAAGTACTATATTTGTTTTTTTTTTTTGAAGTCTAGCTTATCTATGCAGTAATTAGTTGGAATTAAGAAGGATATTTTCTTTCAAAATTACATATTTTTTAATAAAAGTGATATGCGCAAGCGATAAGATCATAATAGCCCCGGTCATTTGTGCAATAATTATCTCATAGCAATAGTATCAATTTACCTGCACTGGAGAAAAAATATTTTCAATACAAATATTTGCTCAAACTAAAAGTTTGTCTGACATGAATTAAATTTAATCTGGTCTTAGTCACTTACATATCGCACACTTTTATAAAGGTTAGTTGGAAAATGCCAATAATATTGAAGTCTTTCCAGGATGCTCGTGGCAGCACGCTTGTTCTTGCTAACCCAACACTGCCACCCGGTCGTATTAGTAATGCAACCATGCGCACGCAACCGTTTGTTTTTTCCTCCAGTAATTAATTGGAATTTCCTTAAGCACCAACATATCTACCGTTACAGTTACGAAGTCCTGTGTGTGTATATGTTTCTGGCTTACCCACTGCCAAGGATATGTCGTTGTTGCCTACACTCACGCGACAGTCATGCTCTGCAACGCTTATAATTGCTTTTATCGCAACATTATTTTGTAGGAAAGTAGTAATTTTTCGTGCAGCATGATTTCACTAAATTAAAATTAGTTTATAGAGTTAATATTATGCTTTAATTAAAATTCAGAATTGAAGTCATTAAAGGAATAAGAAAAGAAGCAAACGAGACGAGAACCGAAAGCGGCTTACGGCACAGAGCTCCGGCTCATTAAGGCCTAGTGCACGACGCTATCATACTGCTATTCCAGACATCAGTTTGTATGTGCATTCCGCGCGCAACAACAACAACAGCAATTGTAAACGTTTACAAATATTGACTTGCTTTGTAGCTGAAAACATTCTGAATTGCATTTTCCGTGCCAGCCACACAACAACACAGCAGCGAACACACACACCAACGCATGCAACAACAAGCGTTGACAATCGTGCTTCCTTCCTCTCGCTTCACGCTGAAATTAAGTATCGCGAGTTGCGTATAAATGGGCTGCTGTGCTGTGTGGCGCAGACACGGCAACGCGAACAAATGAAATTATGCGCAGCTGGAGCTGGCGAAATTCACATACCGTTGCTTCAACAGAGCAACAACAATGAAGGTTACAAAAGATATCGGTAATGGAAACCAATGCAAAGCCCAAATAAAGGTGCTCGCACAGTCCTTTATAAACACACACACACAGGTAGGAATGCACACACGTGCGTTCTGAATAAACCCAAATCGCGGCGTTCGTTTGAGTTTCCAACGCGATTGTTGTCTGCGCAGTTGTTGTGCACACGCTTTATTCATATGTATATACATAACTGTACGTGCTTGTGGATGTGAGCGTTTTTATGAACGCTCAGTGCTAAGCGCACACACCACTTCCTATTGCAATTCTAAACACGAAAGCACACACTAGTGACAATTAAATATGCCACCTTGTCTCATTTCTGAAAGCAGGAAGCTCCAATATTTTCCTTATTATTTGGCTTAATGAGCTTGCCGCTAGGGACTGGGAGTTTTGCTAATTTTTGCATGAGTTCTCTTTGACGTAATAAGCATGTATGTACAAGTATAATTAATGGCATCGGCGGATAACCTTGTTGAAGACCGCCAAATGCTTTATTCGGGCTCTTAAGGGCTGATTTATTGGCTTATCATTTCGTTGTTCCAAGCTTAAGTTTAAAACCAAAATTTAGTCGAAGAAATCCTTTATGTATTGGTGGAAACCTTGTTTCTCGATAAAATACCCATAAAGAGTAAATATGTAATTTCCAATACAAAATTTTCGAATTAAAAAATTTGCAAACCTACCCACAACCCACGGCGAGATAACAGAATACTGGATCCTTTTCTTAAATGCACAGAATGGGTTGTCCTACTGACGAACCTAATGAAAGTTCACACAATATTGTTCCATAATGCCCGTAAGTAAGTAAAAAAAAATAAATTGTTTCTTAATCACTCTTTTTAAGCACATCTTAGTAAACTGTCTTTGAAAGTTAGATGCTTGTATATGAGTATTTCAGACAGTTACTTAAGCACAATCAACTCTTAGAGAATTGTTCAACTTTGATGAGTATGCAAAGCCTGGTGATTAATTTGTAATAATTCACCAGAATGTTCCTCTCTTTCTCCCACTCCTTGCAACAACATTACACGCGAAATCATATTATTGTCTTGTTATTCAAAACTTTCACCGCAGACAAAAGAACTTTATGATATGCCACAAAGCGAAATATCTAAAACAAGCAAGTGGATAAATTTGAATTGAATCCCACACCAATGGCAGAAGGTGACGGAAAATTCAGTAAAATTCTTTTAATTTGGCATTCATCGAAAGTTGCGCTTGAGTGTAAAGAAAGAGCTAAGATTCTTTTATATTGCTTGATGCGAAAACTTTTCGAAAATTAAATTCCAGACGTCAGTTTGTGAAAGTATGTTAATTTTATAAAATAAAGGTAGTGATTTCAAGAATTTGCTTATCAAGGTCTTTTGGCAAAGTTTAACAACACTTAGCCATTTTCACGAAAATCTGGCAATTTCCGTATTTTAGGAATCACATAAAATATATTTGACTTAAGTATGGAAAACTACAACAGTGAAGGAGTCAAAACATTTTCCCATGAGATTTGATCCCATAGAGTAACCCATATATGGGTTAGCCAAAAAATGTTACAATAAAAGAAGCGAAAAACGTAGATGATACCTATACTTTACATTTTTACTAGTAACTACTTACTATTGTAATAAATAATAATAATTTTCAATAGCCCTAGATTCGCACTTTAAAGGTGAATATTTCGATTTCGAAGACAATCTTTGAAAAACTCTGAAATAATATTTTTTACTTATGATTTGATCTCTCAAAACATATTTGTTTGGTCGAATACCAAAAAAATCATTTTTGAATCTTTCATCACAGAAAGTGAGGTCTATAAGCGAAAGTGTTCCCTGGCTTTACGACGAAATGCGTTTACGTTTTGACTTTATATCGGATCTGGCAGTCGCCAAAACCGAACTGTGGTGGTTTTTTCTTTGCCCGCATACCTGAGAGAGAGAGTAATGGTGGTTAGTAAAAGAATATATGATCAGGATCGGAAATGCGTTTACGTTTTGAGTTTTATCAAGTCTAAGCTGCCAAAAGGAACTGTGGTAGATTTGCAGTTCCTGAGAGAATCTTGGTCAGAGAATATATGATCAGGATCGAGAAAAAGTTTTGAACTCACTAACCGTGTTTTTCCTCGTTTCCGGAGGTTTACAATGAAATCTATTTATTTTATGATAAGACTAGTAAAAGTCCTGGTCAAAGTGAAACCGCAAATATCTGTAAAGCTGACGATCTTGCAAAAGAAAGGTACCTTAGCACCGCTATCACGAGATTGGAAATGTGTTGGTGCTCGCAAATCATCGTGTGTTTTACTATTGGGTAGCTAAGCTTCGCAGGGTGAGGGCTGCGCTACCTTTGGTTCATACGCTGTCGCAAAATCTTTTTGTAGGTAGATTATAAGAAATCCCAAGGTAGATTATAAGAAATTCAGTGAGGTCTTTGTCCTTAGTAAGGCTAGCCTCTCTCTCGTTGTGGGAGTTCGAACAGCCCACTGCACTGTCTACTGTCATTCTGTAAGGTAGAAAATCTTACCAGGAGTAAGATATGGTGGTAGCATGGAGGAAACACTTCCTTCTTACTTATCAACCGCTTGCGAGATCAAGGTCTAAACACTTGGAAGCTCACAGTTTCAAATATCCCACCGACCTGTTAGTAATAGAAATTAAACCTGTGAGCAAATTTGTATGGACTAGAAGGCGCATTGCTGATTTATAAGATTGAATACACGAGTTCTGTTTTTATGGCTTCACAAAGGACTGCATATGCAAAGTAGTCTATCTTAAGTGCGATCAGCTACCGTATAGCTCTCTGCAGAAGTTCCCCAATAAGGCAAGTGACTTTAAATTTACGTGGAAGCTACATTTGTACGGGCTTCGAGAAATTCAGGTTCAGTGGAGTTATTCAAGGCCCGAATATATTTATTAAATTGAATGCTTGGAATACTGCCTTCGACACATTCACGAACCTATATGATAATCCTTCTAAATAGAAACTATGTGTTATATATTGCAACTCCATATCCACTGAAAATTAATTTCTACAAAGCAAATTCAATGCGCCAGTTGGTACCATTGTAAACATATGGGCGAGCATGGGAAACGACTCACAGTGCGGCAAGTTCCTGGAAGCTGCGGCCAAAAATATAATTAGTTAGTGGAAAGGTCTGTCTGTTTACTTTCCATGCTACAACTAAGATAGTATTAACCAAGTTCCTTGAATTTCTCCACAGAAAGTTGAAATCGTTGTTTTTTGTGAAGAAGTGGATTACGGGACCGCAAATTAAGAGGTTTTCTGGTGAATTTTTGAACGCGATGTTGAACTGTCGATAAATTTATTAAGACAATTTCTGACCAAGGAAACTAATGGGGGTACTGTCATAGTTTCAAGACAGTCGGGTCTATGTAATTAATATATGTAGACCCGTATTATCCAGTCAATGGCTCTCAGCTCAGATTGCAATGTTTTCGGTCACCATGATAACAACAAGAACAACGCCTGCTTGCAGTTTCAGAATAATTGCTTTTGATGCAAGTCGCCTATTGATTTCTCTGATGTGGTGGTAAATTCTTGTTCTCTAATAAATGTGTTGCTGGACTCCAAAACTACTTTGAAAAGACTATTCGCTAGTGCGACTGCATTTGCTGCAAATATTTAAAGGTGGCTTTTGGTCCATTAAACTTTTGACAACTTGAAAGAATTTTTGACCGCACTTGCAACACTGTACGGCGGCTATACTCCGCGCATTCCTGTATCCTTGTGGAATCTGGCAAATACACTGATGTGCTAGATAAATGAACAGGGCAGTCAGAGAGCACGTAACACAAAGATAGAGCGCAGCTTCGGTAAGATGGAGTATGCAGTGGAGGCTGCACACAACACCGCCAGCAACATGGCAACTTTCAACCGAATGCCAAACTGTTGCGGCAACCGCAGCAGTGGCGAGCCGACGACAGATGGCGGATAAATAAGAATATGCAACAGAGGAGAGGCATGGAAGAATCTGCGAGCATAAGTAGATGGCAAGGGAAAATGGCAGCAATAATCATTAAGGGAACAAGGGAGTTCAACATAGTCAAGTGTCATCGTCAGTTACAGCAGCAACTACAATATAACTAGA
This sequence comes from Bactrocera neohumeralis, assembly GCF_024586455.1. Taxonomy (NCBI): domain Eukaryota; kingdom Metazoa; phylum Arthropoda; class Insecta; order Diptera; family Tephritidae; genus Bactrocera; species Bactrocera neohumeralis. Next base: position 3,133,896 of record NC_065921.1, on the reverse strand, counting down.
GAAATACTTTTAACAAGCAATAAATGCAGCCAGCGCTTTCAAGGGGCGCCAAGCCGAGCCGCAACACTAAACAAGTTTGTGTCAATCTAAACGAATGTGAAAAATACAGCAGACAAAGTGGAAACGGCAGCGAGATCAGCGCAACGGAAGCGGCGGCGCGCGCTCCACTGCGCTAGATATCATTTCGAAGCGCTGCGGGTGTGGGTGACTGAGACAAATGCGAATGGCACATCCAGTTTGCATCGACAATGCCGGAGCGAGTCGGAATTTGCGCTTTGAGGCTTTCCAAACAGGGCGCAGCGCAGCGCAGAGCTGGCGGGTGGCGGTTGGCAGTGCCGTTGACAGTTGCGCGCGGCGCGACGAATTGCCCGTTTGCCTGTCTGCGGGCTTAGTGGCCGTGGTGGTGGCGGGGCGAGCGAACGCGTACTACAAATGGGTGAAAGTTTCCACTTTCCAACATTTTTCATTTTTGTTTCAGCTTTCGCCATTTGATTTCTGATTATGTTGTTGCTTTGGAATTCTATTTTATTTTTCAACTCTTTTGTGTTAGTTCGTTGCTTGTTGTTCCTGGACCCGGTAGTTGTTCTGCCAGTTAGTTTGTTGCGGACGAGTTTTATTGTGGATGATGGCGCATTTGGTATGCGCGCGGCGAGCGACCGGTGACCCACAATGACAGCAGCCGGTCTAAACTTGGTCATTGAAGCGGCGTGACCCACACACAGACACACACACTCACCACTCATAAATCTACTCGAATGCGAGTTGCTGGCGGAATGAAATGCATTTTATTTGCCTTCGGACAAGTGGTGAATGATTGCTTGCAGCGTTGTGCCTGCCGCTCACCGAGCACAGCGAAAAATTGCGAAACTAACTCTACAGTCATTTTCATATTGCGCGCTTGATTAGCGCAATTGCAACAATTTGTTAAGTACATGAAGCAGTGTTCCGACGAAACGGATTGTTGCGCACGCAATTTAATAAAAAAGAATTATTCGCAATCAACCGCAACGCACTCGAAACACCATAACAACTAAGTTGGCTTAATTAAAATTAATAGAAGGTTGTTGGAATTTGCGAAAGTTCGCTGCTAACTCGTGCAAAACACGATATAAATTGACGCTTTTTAGACGGCTCTGGAGGGTGTTTGGGCGTTCAAATGAGATTTGCGTGACAATTGAATTGTTTCTGCATTGTTGCGGCAAATGGTGACAAGCAAAGGTTGTTTTGTGGCAGTCATATCTACTTCCAATTATTTATAAACTTGCTGCTAGTTTCAGGTGACAGAAATCTTAATCAACTTGTTGCACAGACTTTTTGGGCGAAAAAAGGTTAGCAGTATTAGTTGTTATTGCAAAATGGTCTACAAGCAATGTTGTTGAACTTAGCTGGTGCTGTGGCTATTTGCTTCACGCTAAGCTTACGTCAAATTAGCTTAAGGTCACCACACTAGAATGCGTCATACCCGAACTGACCACATTTGAATTAATCTCACTGTAGAAAACTCATTTTAAATACCTCTAGTTTTTTATTGAGCTTACAAAGCAACTTTAATGGGCATATAAATTCTTTTTAGTGCTATATACCTAATAATATTTTTAAAACTGCACTCAATTGCGAAGTTGTATGTGATTCCGATACTCACTTGAAATGATATGTTCCATTTTCGTAGCCGAAAAACGGTACCGTATACGTCAACATCCAAATGTTGCCACCACCGCAGTCATAGTAAGGCTTGGACCAGCGCCCGTCCTCGTATTTCACAGCCAGCGTGTCGTCCTCAACGCGCTCATCGGTTTTGTTGGAGTAAAGATGGAAAGCTAAAAAAACAAAGAGTTTAGTATAAAAGAGACAGAAAGAAAAAGTCATCAGTAGTTTAAAATGCTTTTCTTCTTAAAAAAAGAGTGTGATTTATTGGATAGTCGAAAAATAATTTTCATATTTTCATAATCACATTGTGTCATACTATGCCAGGTTCTTCAATAAGTTTTGTCTTTCGATAAGAGAGGGCGGTGCTACTACTAAAATGTTTTTTGTTTAATGATTATTCACCTACAATTAGGGCAGTAGAAAGATGGGTTGTTGAATTTAAACGTGGTTGTACAAGCCTTGAAGATGATCCATGTGAAGGATGTTCAAAAAGCGCATCAACACCAGAAATCATATCCAAAACACAGGATATGGTTTTGGAAGATCGTCGATTGACTGAGAGAGATTTAACAGAGGCCCCACACATCTCATTATGTAATGTGAGGCATATTTTAAGTGAAATTTTGTATTTTAGAAAGCTCTGTGCACAATGGGTGGCGCATTCGCGCAGCACCATTAGGAGCGTTTGAAAAAGGATAAAGTGGATTTTGTGCGTCTATTCATCACTATGGAAGAGACTTCGGTCTATCACCATGATCGTGAATCAAAACAAGAGGCTAAAGAGCGGTGTGAACCTGGTTGTTCGGCTTCGAAACGAGTTCGTGTCCGGAAATCGGCCAACAGGGTTATGGCACCAGTTTTTTGGGATGCGAGAGAATTTTTGTTTATGAATTACTTGCAAACTGGTAAAACAGCTAATTCTGAATATTATTGTAACCTTTTGAACCAGTTGAAAGAAAAAAATCCTGAAAAAACACCCGGTTTGCAGAAGAAAAAATCCTTTTTCATCCGGACAATGCATCGTGTCACAAGAGCAATAGCTAAAATCCATGAATTAAAGTTCGAATTGTTGAAATATCCACCGTATTCACCAGATTTGGCCCAGAACTTAAAAAATTTCTGCGTGGCAAGCATTTATCATCAAATGAAGAGGTTATAACTGCTCCAGAAGCGTATTTTGCAGATCTTCCGGATTCTCACTTCAGGGATGGTATCCACATATTCGAGGATTGTTGGAGTAAGTGTATTAATGTTCAGGGAGGTTATGCTGAATAATAAAGTGTATTTTGAAATATAAAATTGTGTTTTTCGTATCAAACGACAAAACTTATTGGACAACCTTCTATAGTGTTGGAAAGGTGGGATTTTAAGCTTCATTTAACCAAAAATTTTATTCGCGGAAGTTGAGAAAAAGGTACAGCTGTTCAAAAATGAATGAAAATAATGAAGAAATTCGCAAATTTTGAAATTTTTGTATAAAAGAGGGAAGAATGCCCCGCAAGCCACCAATGAAATTAGTGAAGTTACGGAGACGATGCTGTAACAGTTCGTGTAAGTAAGTAAATATAAGTTATTCTCCTATTGTTTTGTCACTAATAAGTGAGTAGTAGTCAATAAGTCCAGTCTAAAATGGAAAAGTTTTCAAATTTTTTGAATAGGTAATTGGAGGTAAAAGTAATCTTAGTTCCTGTGTAATTATCTTATCTTTTTCAAAAAATAATAATAATAATAATCTTAGATCCATGTAACGGGTGTGGGTTTTCATAACTTCCATTATTTGAAAACTTGGTTCAACTCAATAAACAATAAATTCACCGAAACTGTTCAGAATTCCTTTATAATGATTATTCTGCCCAGTTGAAACTTCAGAAATACCTTGGGGCTATGTGCAGCTGAAGTTAAATTGTGCACCTTTTAATATGTGATGTGTTATGGTCCATAAACGGTACCCTCGAAGCTTCTCCTGAGCGCCGTTGGGCTTTTACTACGAGGAATGCTTACCAATAAGGCAGCTTTGATCTCTGGCGGCGCATTATTCCAGTAATTTAATATTCATTACAAGAATTTTCGTCCGCCTTTAAGCTTTTACGAAATGAATAAGATTTCCGGCAATCAACTACATCAATTTGGAGCTTGGCAGCGTTGCAACATCCATCACAAAAGTATGTAAGTGTGAACGCAGCGAAGCCATGGAAATAACGGAAGATATTTACTTTGTGCCTTCGGCCAAGTCATTGCGTTGAAGAAATATTTTCGTAGCGTCCCCATGTGGTTTATCCATTTGAACGCGCTTCGTACTATTAGTTGCGCATCGGTGCCTCCACCCCGATATCTGTATGTGTGAGTGTATGTGTACATTGGGGCCACACCTATTTATGTTTTACAAACCAAGAGCCATAGTTCAACTGAAAGTTCAGTCCAATTCGTCAACAACTTTAGGCAAAACTTTAGCTTGAATCTTGAAATTTTCGGGTTCCCTTCACACCCGCCACTCCATTAAGGCACTTATGCACAATCTCAGAGACAATCTCGCTTCTCGGGGGAAGCGCACGCACTCTCCGATGTCCCAATGCAGTCCCTATTGGCTATTGGGACAGCAAGTGAGTGTCGGTGTTGCCGGCTGTTTGACAAATATATGGAGCTCCTGTCACCGTGCGTTGTTTGCGAGTTTACTCGGCGCTCTGTGCCCCGAAGTTTGCTTTCGCTGCTGCTGTTTTTGTGTTGATGACATTTTTCATTACGAGATTTCAAGTTGTTGCTCTTTGATGTCAATAAATGACAACAACCATTGCCATAACTCAAGCTTAGCGCACACGCACACATGCGCTGCGTAACTTTTTTGGATGGCAAAAGGGCAGAGGAAAGCACATGTGATTCCACACATGTCTGCCCGTGTGTGTGTGCGTGTGTAACTGTTATTGGTTTGAGGAGTGGCGTTTTGGGTAAAGGGACTTATCAACCAAGTCCTCAGCGGTGGTATTCACACACACACGCGCGCATGTAGACGAGAGAGAGTTTGCCTTCCATCCTCCTGACCACTTCGGCACAGTTCATTTGTTAGACTGCTGACGGGAAAACTTTTATCATTTTCTGCACACTTCGATTTCGCAACAACGAATATTGATAGCTCGAACTGGGCGACTTTTGAAGTGCCGCTTTGTATGAGCGCGGGTCTGCAGATTTCTATTCACTTTCACTTACATATATTAATGACAGTTATTTGCAAGGATGGGTACGAAGTTTGGGCGGAGATGAAATTTATTTGGCCATACATTAACATTAGCTAACTGGTGTTTAACTGCTGAAGCTATTTTTGTTAGTAAAAGTTATAGAGTGCGCTGAGCTTTGTTTTAGAGCTTTTCGAATCGAAGCTTTTCTGACAAGTCTCTGTCACTAAAGGAGGTAGTCAGGAGGAGTTATTGTTATTTGACAAAACTTTTTTTTCTTTACCCCTTCATATTATTTTCCGACATTCTGAGATCTTTTCGCTATTGAATATTAGTCCTAATTTAAGTCTCAGAGCGAACTTTAGCAAGACCTTAAATATGTACCACATTTGTTTGTGTGTTTGTGGCTTCGCGGGCAACACAGCGAAATTTTGCGACTTCAACGGTATTACTTGTCACGTGATTATTTTCTTTCACCATCACAAATTGCACAGAGTGCACGTCTAACAGGAGCTGTCTTAATACTGTTATTTAGTTGTCTATTGAATTTATTTTCTATTGTGATTTTCAGGTAAGGCACTTTTATTTCTCGTTTTGAAGATAACGGTGAGTCTTATGAAGGATATTGTAACAAAATTACTGCTTAGTAAAAAGTAAATGTTCTGACCAAATGCAACCGGAACCAACCAAAGCAAACCCCTTAAGGGGCTAGGTGGGTTTCAGAGGTACAAAAAAAAATATATTTTTACGATTTTTTTTAATATAAACAATCATAGATTTCAAAAATGTATATGACATATCAAAGATTTTTATTTCAGCTATGTCTCCTGAAATGTTTATAAAAAAAAATGTTAAAAATTCATCCGTTGAGACCTCATCTCTCTGGGTGTCTCACAAAAAAGTTCTCTCGCCGTGTACAGCATGACTTATTATTGGTTTATTTAAAATTAAAACACCAAAAATATTCCATTAGTACATATATATGTAAATCTCGTGTTTGGACGAAGGCAAACAAAAAACATTAAAATTTTCATATTTTCGCACACTGTGAAGAAAAAATCGGCAGTTTGGGGGCCTGATGGGCGGAACATCAGAAGGGTCTATCTTCTAGAATTTTATTCGGATCGATTTAAAATTTTGGGAGAATATTTTAAACATACTCTACTATTTAATAAGAAAATAATCGATATTTTTCGCTCGGAGGTACAAACATATATAAGTGAAACTTTTTCTCGAAACGTCATTTTTCAAAATTGCTGACATGATAACTCAACGAGAAATTAACCGATCGACTTCAAATTAAAACTGAGTATTGTTGAATACATTTGCTTTACAATGACCTCCGATCTTTTTGATTGGTTGAAAATTTCCAATTTGGCATTAAAAAACAAATATTTTTTACCTAAAAAACCTAAATATTTTTTTCAAAATCACGCCATTTTGTTAACTTTTTTAATTTTTCAAATATCGTAAGTCATTGGATAGGAAATATTTTTAAGTTGAATAAACTTTTTGAATGTTTTTGTTTCAACTAATCATTCGGCCGGAATTATGTCAGCAGTTGGGGAACTTTTTTTGGCACCTCCAAAGACAGCATATACGAGTAACTCCGTTATTTTTTAACATTTTCGTAAAAAACAAATATTAAAATATAGCTCGAAACAATCAGTGGAGTACTTTCTCTTAAAGCAATTCACGAAAATCGCCTAATTTTTCATGCGTTGCACTGGTATTGCCCCTGAAGGGACTATATCCAATCGCACGCTACAAAAAACTCGTTTCTGTATTGTTTTTTTTTTTTTGAAGAAGCATTTCATTTAATACATAAATAAAACTAAATTACATTTCCATTTCTAACTTCATAATAGAGGACTCATTAAAAGAAAATTAATTCTCTTGATCCCTTAGCACCTCCGCAAAAAGGTGTGTGGCGGTGAGGAAGCTTAAATTTATATAAAATCCAACAACAAATGAACGCAGGTAATAATCGGAGGACTATATTCAATTTTAATTTGTGACAAATTGGTGACTTTCCAAAAAACAAGTAGTTCTTTTGAAAAAAATTTACACTTCAGAGTGACGTAAAAAGTAGAAATTAGTGCCAAATAATATTTTTTCTATGTATACCTGACAAATATACCTAAAAACGTTGTGTGAATATTTCAAATCATCGCTCCAGTTGTTTCGGAGGAATTTTGCTCACCGACTCTGGAAACAGTGTTTTGAGAAAAAAGAACTTAGAGCTTTGAGAGCCGAGCCACTGAGTTAAAAAGTTCCTACAACGAAGGTATCGTATCTCCGAAACTATTTGCCGAACCAAAATCAAATTTTTGAAGAATATTTTCTAATATATGAACATTTGATATGTGTTTTGCACACAAACATCGAGTTTTTGAAATTCTCAAGTAGATATAACCTATTAAACGAACCCAACAGCAGTTGTCAACATTGGACAAAGTTACAGCGTTAACAGCTTGAATTGCAGCTAGAAAATGGATCGAATAAAAGTATATCAAAGATCAATTAAAATCGGAAGACCCTCACGCTTATAACCACACGAAACAGTTTTAATTAATCTATACGATAACCCAATAACCTAATGAATAAATACACACATTTGATTGACAGCCCGTAAATGTGATTGATTACTCATGTGGCAAACTGTTTGCTATAAAAATTAAATTATATAACATTTAGCAGCTTTAATGCATTTAAGGAAATAATAGTATTCAGTTTTTATACAAAAAGCCGAAACACTTTTTAGGCGCAAATTGTAATTATATGCACACACACATACATACAAGTGTATAAAATGTAACATAAAGTCATTTCAGTGGACGCTAATTAGTCAAAATATAATCACTTGCATTTTTATCGAAGCTTATAGTTTTTGCTGTTGTTGCTTCGCTCACTTCACCATGGAAGCCAAGCGAATGTTCGCACAAAACAAACTTATTTTTATTCATTTCTGTTTTTGTTTGATTCCGTTAAACATATTAATTAGAAGAGGCGGCTTTTCAAAGCAAAAATGTACATAGTTACGTCTGTTAGGGTGGGCCAACTTTATTTTATATATGTTAGGTACCCTGAATGTATCGTCCGAAATGAAGAAAAACAAAACAATGTCAACGTCGGTTGCACTGAAACTAAAATCGCTATAAAAGCTAAACATATAAGAAGTTTCCATACAAGAATTTGATTTGATCTCCCAGTTTGTATGGCAGCCATATGATATAGAGAGCCTATATCAGCGGTTCTGACAGTTAACAGCTTTTTGAGGAGAAAAGAACAAGCTCATAACTGAGAGACTAGTTTGCGTATATATAGAGGGACAATGGCTTAATTAACTCAGCTCATATACACATACATACATATTTTGGGTAGTCGAATAAGTATTTTTATATTTCTTCAATTCAAACTTTAACTTGTTATATACCATTTTGGTAGACCACTTTTTGTCCTTTTTCTGCTAGAGACATTATTCCATCAGAGTAAAACTTTTCTGGTTTCTCGCCGAAAAATTACAACAAGTAATTTTCACAGGCTTCTCATGAAGCCAACATTACTCCATTAAGGGAGTTCTGCAAGGTCAGGGCTATTTGGTGAATGCATCAAAACTTCCCAGCCAAGCTCTCCCAGTTTTTTTCGAGTCATCAAAGATGTGTGGGGTCTAGCGTTGTCCTGATGGTAGACGAAGCTCTTTCTGTTGTCTGTTTCAGTTCTGGCCGTTTTTTTCGATTGCTTGCTTCAATCTCATCAGTTGTTGACAGTAACATGTAGAATCAATCGCATGACCAGACTGGAGCAGCTCATAGTGAATGATTCCTTTCCAATCCCACCAAACACTCAGCATAACTTTTCGAGGCTTCAATCCTGGATTTGAGACCATTTTTTGAGCTTTACCACGCTTGCACCATGATCTTTTTTGCACATTATTATCGTATTTGATCTACTTTCATCTCCCGTTACCATTCGTTTCAGAAATAGTTCGATTTCATTTCGTTTCAGCAAAGAAACGCACATGATAATTCGGTTCATTAAATTTTTCACAGACAACTAATGTGGTACCTAAACATCGAGCTTTTTTTTTGTAGCCAGTCTTTTGTTAAGTTCCTTAGCGATGTCATGGCTGCTTATGCGACGGTCCTGGTCGATCTTTTCCATACTTTAATCGAATTTTTCAAAGATATTATGTTCCAGAACGGAAGCGAGCGAGCCATTGTTGTGCTTTACGAACTGGTGCAGCATCGTCTCCGTAAATTTCACATTTTTATTGGTGGCTTGTGGGGCATTCTTCCCTTTTTTACACGAAATTTTCAAAATATAGCGAATTTCTTCATTATTTTCACTCATTTTTGAACAGCTGTAACCGCCAACTGCCAAAAATTTAGTTTTTTTTTGGCTTAATGAAGCTTAAAATTTCGCCTTTCTAACACTATATGGTATGACACAATGTGATTGGTAGCATTGAAGATATACGACTGCAATGACATCTATTGACAAAATACGAAAATACTTTTTCGACTACCTAATATTAGGAGCTCTAACTTTACTATGTTCTTTCATTATATGGAAAGCTGTTTTTGTGGTGTAAGAAAAAATTAAATTTCGTTCGGCCCGTCCTAACGTTTGGATGTTTCGGACCGCATTCAAATGATATTGGCTTCAAAATCGCAACATATTTAATATCTGCAACAGACAAATCTACATTTATACGCAACTGCGATACTATTTTTGACTGCCATGAATGAGACAAAGCTCCTGAAGGTATCAATTTCATTTAATTAAAAACTCAAATAAATTTATCGCATCTGACGCCCTTTGTAAGCTTTGTGACTAGGCAATCTAATTAGCCAGTAATTAATGAATGCCTTTGAAACAGGAACTAATTTAAAAAAAATACAGTTTATAAATAAATAGTAGTCATAATTACCCCCTAGATACTACTTAATGACTTCGTACTAGTTCGCGTCTAAGGAAAACTTATGCAATCACAATGCTCTTCACGAAATAAGCTTAAGCTTGAACGAGTAATCAAACTATGTAGTCCTGAACTAGTGTAATACGATGAGCAATTATCGAACTCACTTCTCAAGAAGGTTTAGGCAAAACTCATAAGTCGCCTCTAAATGCAGCACACGCACACAGAAAACAGTTGAACAAATGCCCTTAATGCCGTTATGTAGGCGCAAGGATACAGTGCAAGCCCACAAGGAATACCCGTGTTCAACATATGTATGAATACAGTTATGCAGGATATCACCGCAAACTCTGTTTCACTTGTTTGTGCTGCAAATTGTTTGCGGTTTTGAGGATAAAATTGCTTTTCATTAAACAGTTTGCTACCGAATTCACCAGTGTTAGTGCATTGTTGTGGTCAAGATCTTCATTAAAGTGCGAGTTCATGATATAGATAAATGTGAATACTGAGACAAACTTTTAGCCAAAGATTATTTTAGGATTATATAAAACTTGTTCGCATAAAGTCAAATTTGGTGATTTCGGAAAAAGAGAGAATCCTTAGGGGTTTGAGTACTTACATGATACAATATTTAATTCAAACTTTTTGTTGGAAATTTGACGAGTTAAAGAGAGGAAAAAACACTTGGTTATAGAAAGGGTTTCATTCTACATAGCGCGGTTCTTGCTAACCGAAAGTGCACTGAATATTTACTCAATTCTTTTAGGCAGCAATATATGTATGTAACACTTTGTGGCACCCTCTTTTAGCTAAAACTTTATTTCTCAATTTCGATAATTTTCAATCATACCTTGCCTTGGGTGACGCCTGTTCATATACACTGATGGACTTCCTAATAGAGAGAAAATAGTGCTCCGCGTCCATTTTCGATGACACGGCATGAAAAGAACACCGATGAAATTATGGGAAAGATTGACCAGGACTGTCATATAAGCAACCATGGTATCGCTAAGGAACTTAACATTCGTCATGAAACGGGTTTGAACCATTTAAAAAAAGGCTGGCTACAAAAAGAGGCTCGATGTTTGGGTACCACATAAATTGTCTGTGAAAAATTTAATGGACCGAATTAACATCTGCGATTCTAGACCACACACATCTTTGATGACTCGGCAAAAACTGGGAGGGGTTGGCTGGGAAGTTTGCATGCATCCAATATATAGCCCTGACCTTGCACCATCGGACTACCATTTGTTTCGCTCGATACAAAACTCCCTTAATGGAGTAAAGTTTGCTTCAAGAGAAGCCTGTGAAAATTACTTGTCGCAGTTTTTCGCCTAGAAACCAAGTTTTAAACTGATGGAATAATGTCTCTAGCGGAAAAATAGAATATAAGTATTCCTTCTGTTTAAATAAGTCTTAAATATATTCGAGATACTGCAATCCTGTTATAATATAAATGTGAGTGTTATTTAAACTTCTCTCAGCCTATATATTGGCTCTCATAAAGGTATAAAACACAGTTCGGCACACCGAACTCGAGTGGAAGTTTTGAAACAATTTTTATATTCAAAGTTCTGTAATTGAAAGTTCTTTTAATAATCTTCTCGCACGTGCACATTGCGTTCACACACGTCGCCCGACTGTTTGCTATTGGCAGTGAACACGATGCACAGAAGTATTTAATTAATCTTAAGGGCCAGTTCACTTGCTGTATGCACATGAGGAAACTTTCGAGTTTTAATATAGCACTATTGAAAAGATTTTTAATCAAACAACGAGCAACAGCCGCAACTTCTGTGAGCGAAATGTCCAGAAAATAGTAAAACATATTCATTTAAAATACATGGAAAGCAATAGCTTAATGCGACCCAGCCGGAACTCGGCAATCGTTGCCTCTCGTTTGCATCTAAGTCTAATTATTATCAAGTTAACGAGGATAGACATAAGGCATGGCAAAAGGCAAGTCGAGGTATCTTAATTGGAAATAGGTTAAATTGGATTACTATGTATAGCCCTTGCGAAGCATAAAATGGAATCCCTGTCTTCACACCTTATAAGTTGAGAAAGTGCTTGTTACAAAGGCTTCTATTAACAGCTTCTACAACATTTGGTAAAATTTTAAGCCTTACAGCTTGAAAACCAATAGAGTTTCTTTTGGTCGCCCACTCTTTGGCAATTTTCCGTTAGAGACATTATTACATCAGTTTAAAACTTTCATCGGTGTAAATCTTCATTATTTTCATTCATTTTTTAACAGCTGTAACTTTTTTTCAACTTTCCCGAATTAATTTTTTTTTTGGTTAAATGAAGCTTGGAATCGCACCATTCCAACACTATATGGCATGACACAATATGATTGGTAGCACTGGAGATATATGACTGCAACGACATCTATTCATCCATTCACTGATTTCTCTTTTCATACTTAATGAAGCTTGGCACTCGAAAGAGTAATTTTAAATTGTCAATCTTACTCTTTTATTATTAAATCGGCTTCACCAACATATTTTATTCCCACAGGGAAGACACGTGCACATAACAACCTCGTTAAAGCAAATTTTCTTCGGTTACACGTTGTTGTTGTTGTTGAACATCTTTAATCTGTTCGGAATGCAGTTGCATGAGTTCCTGTTTGCAAACTTTTGTTGCAAGCAAATTTAAATTAAATTTCGCTCTCGACTCACCACTCTCCACTCCTGGTTCACGCTTTGTGTGTTTATTTATTTTTGGTTTTCCTTTTTATTTTCAGTTTACCTTTTCCTTCTCTTTATTTACTTTGTGCATGGGCAGTGCTGATTAGTTGCCATGGCGTTGCTGGCACTGTTCTGTTGTCGGTGTTGCTGTTGGTCACGATTTTTGCTGGCGAGCACAAAGTGGCTCAAGTGTTATGCAGTTATGCACATAAACGCTCAAAAGGCGCCAGAAAAGCCTTTCGTAAAATTGTTTAACCAGCATTTTTTCGATTGGCTTTCCATTTTTTGGGTTTTTTACTGTCGCTCAGGTAAGAGTTACTCGGAATAGTGGTTAATCAACCAAAGGATTTTTCAACGGTGCAAATATAATGAACTAATGGACAAACGGTTGACGTCCACCGAGGTTTAATATTAAAGTGAACCGGTGTTTTTATTTTCTCTTGCTGAAAGGTTTTCCTGGTAGTCGGACCGAATGTCATAAAGACGGTACAATTACTTTTCTGACACTCAAGTATCTATCCAGAATGAGTAGGAACCGATATCTGATCATTTCACATCGAATATTTATTCCATGCGAGTAATGCTAGGCCACAAAAAGTACTAAATCGGACTGAAAATATCCCTATAGACATATTTCAATGCCAGCGACATCTACGGGGTAGATTTTTCACTAAAAAAATAATTTAATGTGAGATAAATATGCGACTCCTGTAAACAACTTTGCCGGGAACAGGATATCTATATACTTGTATAAATATTGGATTTTTCGTATTTCGCCAATAGATGTCGAGAATTCTTAGATATACCACCTCCAGTGCTGCCAATCACATTGTGTCGTACCATATAGCATTGAAAAGGTGAGATTTTAAGCTTCATTTAAACTAAAAAAAATAAATTCGGGAAAGTTGAAAAAAGTTTTCAAAAATGAGTGAAAATAATGAAGAAATTCGACGATGCTGTATCAGTTCGCGTAGCACAACAACGGTTCGCTCGCTTCCGTTCTGGAAATTTCGATGTGAAAGATGCACCTCGCTCTGGTCGACCTATCGTCGAAAAAGTCTATGAAATTATGGAAAAGATTGACCAGGACTGTCGTATTGGACCGAATTAACATCTGCAATTCTTTGATGAAACGAAATGAAATTGATCCATTTCTGAAGCGAAGGGTAAAAGAAGAATAATGTACGAAAAAGATCATGGTCCAGGGGGGGTGAAGCTCTACAAATGGTCGCAAAGCCAAGATTGACGTCTCGAAAGGTTATGCTGAGTGTTTGGTGGAATTGGAAAGGAATCATTCACTATGAGCTACTCCAGCCTGGTCGAACGATTGATTCTACATCTTACTTTCAAGAACTGATGAGATTGAAGCAAAAACGGCCTGAACTAATCAACAGAAAGGGCTTCGTTTTCCATCAGGACAACGCTAGACCACACACATCTTTGATGACTCGGCAAAAACTGGGAGAGCTTGGCTGGGAAGTTTTTTTGCACCCACCATACAGCTTTGACCTTGCACCATTGGACTATCATTTGCTTCGGTCAAAGCAGAACTCCCTTAATGGAATAAAGTTGGCTCCAAGCGAAGCCTGCGCAAATTACTTATCGCAGTTTTTCGCCGAGAAAACAGAAAATTTTTACACTGATGGAATAACGTCTCTAGCGGAAAAATTGCAAAAAGTTGTCGACCGAAATGCTGCATATTTGGTTCATTAAAGTTTATTATAAATAAAGAAAAATAAGCTGAAATTTTATTAGAAATGCGAAAGGAGTTTTTTGACTACATATATATATATATGTAGGAAAATAAGTAAAGTGGTATGACTTTGCATTCGAATGTCATTGCACAAACCTTATAAGCACACCGCAGTTTTGTTTGGAAATATTTTAATACCTAAAAGTTTTAATACCTAAAACTCACTCATTCTACTTTTCAACAAATTAAAGAGCTTTCGCGTTCATCACTCTAAAAGGATTGCATCAATTTTCCTTACTTACATTTTAGATATTGCTCGTTACGGATAATTACTTTTTCGGCGTTTTTTCGCGCTTGAAAGAACCATTCGGACGTGTTGCCGAGATAATGATATTCCATGGAGAGATCCTTGGCCAGTATTGCGCCTAGGTGTGGGGCTGGCAAACGATAGGCGAACGGACAGAAAAGTCCCGACTGCGAGGGGTGCTCATTCCAATCGAAACAATTTCCAGCGGCAAAAATGTCGTCGTCGAATTCGACCATCGAAAGCACGGAAGCGTGCAGCAGATTAACGTCGGCCTGCGCAGCCGGTGCAGTCATCTTGAAAATTCTGCAAAAATGCAAATGAAAGTAATACATTACTAAGCGCGATTTCGCCAAATGTATATGTATATGTATGATAGTATATGTAGATGTATTAGTGTGTATAAATGATAAAGATAATTTATGTTGCGTATACGCCCTGCAAACCGTGAATGCAGACAAGTTAGGCTGCGCGGTAATCAATTACCCCAGTTCGCAGCATGTGAAAATTGTCACATTTACCAGATTTCACCGTTATACAACTTTCAACATAAGCGGAAGCACCGCATACGTCACTCGCATGACGGTAAAATAGAAGGAAATAGACTTGTTGAAAAATCAGAATACAAACTGTATTCATGAGAGCAAATTGACATTTCCAAAAGTCAATTTGCCACGCGACGTGGCAGATGCGAAACAATGCCGTTGTAAAAAGCAGGGCAAATGTGCTTATTTACATTTAATTATGCTAATTTGCAATACTCATAAATTGCGAACGCGCTGCAACACTCGTCGGAAGCTGTAAAGAAATGCAAGGGAAAAGCAAAAAACAACAAAACAAAAATGAAGAAAAAGTAAAAATAAAAAGGTAAAAATTAAAAACAAAAGACCGCCAGCATAATGGTAAATAAACCGCTACATAACCCCGACAATCAAGTAATCGAGGGCCACAATGGGAAGCAATGCGAATTCACAAGTGCCAGAAAGGGGGCAGTAGACTCTTGTCGGGGTGAGGATGGAAATAGCTTACAATTAATGCAGATTAAAAATAAACTGTGTCGCTTGATAGAAGCAATTAGTTTGATTGAAATGCAAGTAACGCCTGCGCTAATGTGCCGGCTGTAGGCTCTCAACTGTCAGGCCAGAGGAAATTGTTTCCAACAATGAAATATGTACGAAGTTGTTTACTGAGAAACTTGCTTGTGTTTTTGCTCACAATCAATTTAAATGCTTCTATTCGCTTGGAAAAGTATTTACTGAATGTCACTATTTTTATATGCCTATATATAGTTACCGTTAACATGCTGAATGTCTGTGTTTTCACTGAGAGACATATTTCTTCATAAAGTGTTTATTTATTCATGAATATCTATTTGGTCTCCTTCAAAGAAATCACTCCCAGATATATTGAACTTCTGCCAACGTCTTTTCCAATCCTCAAAACACTTAAAAAAGTAATTTTTAGATCTTGTTTAGTTTCCCTTCAATGCAAATTTTAGTTCCTCAATAGTAGCGTGGCGTCATCCTTTCATTGGCTTTAATTTTTGGGAACGGAAAAAAGTCAGCGGGGACCAGGTTTTTATGAATACATATTCATTATTCTCCGTATGACCCTTTGCAAAGAACTATCTGGGTCGTCGTGGACTGAGTTCAACATCTCCCGAGGAATGTCAACACGACGCTGTTTGTGTTCGTAAGTGAGCAATTCCGGCACAAACTTCGCGGTGATCCGACTCATACATAAATCATTAGTTAAAATCGAAAGGCACGAGCCAATCGATATGTTTACAGGGTTTGTCCGGAAAGTAATGGGTCTGAGTCGATTTAAAAAATTTATTGAATCAATCGTTACAATTCTTTAAAAACTTTAAAAATAGGCTTCTTCTGCGTCGATGCAGTGCTGCCAGGGCGATTTCCAAGCATTGAAAGAGCCACGGACGGCTTTCTCCGGAATAGCCTTGAGAGCCGAGGTGTATCCCCTCTGTCGTCTCAAAATGCTTGCCTTTCATCGGCCTTTTCAGGCAAGGAAACAAAACAAAGTCCAGGGGCTTCATCTGGGCTGTAGGGCGAGTCGGGACGTTGTCGTGGTACAACTTCCAATCGGCTGCAATGTCTTTCGGACCCGATAGATCCTTTGTCTGAGCCTCTTCAGGACTTCCACGTAAGACTTGGCATTGACGCTTTGTCCAGGAGAAACAAATTCATGAGGGACGATGCCTTTGATGTTTAAAAAGACAAAAGCATCGTTTTCACTTTGAATATCCTCATTCTTCCATTTTTTTGGGCGAGGAGACGCCGGCGTGTGCCACTCGGAAGATTGCCTTTTTGTTTCGGGATCATACTCATCTGAGTAAGAATGCTTTATCCTATCAAACGCCTCTGCCGCAGATTTACAGAGTTTCACACAGAATTCAATAGCGTACCCCTGCTTTAACGAACGCTGCATTTTCGGCTTGCTCCACATGACTCTCCAGGTGCTCGAAGACAACTGACCAACCGTTCGTTAGCTAGGAACACCCTCTACCGAATCCATTTACTGTGCGCACGTTCCGAAGTACAGTTGCCGCGGAAGAAAATCAGTCCTATTATTTTCCGAACCAACCCTGTAGTTCATCAGCAGTTTCTCTAATGGTGACTCGACGATTGGCGAACTAAAACTCCAAAAAGCGTTGGGATGCCGGCCCTTAGCACAATACCTGCCAAACACTCCAACTGACCGACCTTGGCAGCATAAGTAAGGCATATGAATACCAACATAACGCCATAAAAAATCGAAAATAAATGACCTGCAAAAACTCAAAACTCACGATACTTTTTTACAAACCTCGTCTTCTATTCAGGGTATAAAAAGGTCATGTTTCAAACACTCAACATAACTGTTCATGCAAGCAATTGCTCTATACAAGTAAATTCATGTTTGCCTCCACTTGGTTAGATATAACATCTTTTCTCAATTCCTCGAGCCCTAGTGCGAAGCCATCAACATAAATATTAGTCCGCATATAATTAAATGAATTAAATGAGGGTTTACAGCTACCGCAAAGCCACTGAAATATGGCAAG
The DNA here is from genome assembly GCF_024586455.1 of Bactrocera neohumeralis. Lineage (NCBI taxonomy): Eukaryota > Metazoa > Arthropoda > Insecta > Diptera > Tephritidae > Bactrocera > Bactrocera neohumeralis. The sequence continues at coordinate 3,116,407 of NC_065921.1, read as the reverse complement.
TTATCCTGTTCCAAAGCTGATTCCGTGCTGATTCCATGCCAAAAGTTCATACAATTTACTCAGATATTTCATGCAATTATTATGCGGAAATAAAATTAAATGAATGGCTTCAGCTCAACGGAAAACGGCAAAAAAGTTCGTCGTTCGCAAGAAATTAAAAGTTCTACGAGCGCAGAAGACACGTATGTGCGTGTGTGTGTGTGTGAGTAAGCTACAGCAGAAGCTTTTTGTCCCCGCGCCATACGTCATAAATCTGCCGGCGCTGTAAATTATCCGTTTTTTGTCGTGGTCGCCGGTTTAATAAGCGCTGCAAAGGAGAAAAGCAATATTTCACACGCTCCACACACAGACACTCAGTGCCCGCGCCTTCGATGCTGTTTAACCGTGCACTATTGCTTTCTTGTTGTTGTTTTTTTGGCATTGTTGCTGCTTAAATTATGATAATTAACTGTGCTTGCCAACAGCAAATTACCGCAACATAATTTATAATGAAAGCGAACTCTTCCTTTGTCAAGTTGCTTGTAATTATCATTGGCTAACCGAATGTAATCACCCGGAGGCATGTTTTTTTTTGGTGAAACTGATTTTCATACCTGCAGTGTCTTCGCAGATCAACTTTATAGAGTTTTAGGTTCGTTCTGAGGAAAAATTTCATGAAGTTGGCAACAGCTGTGCAACCTCATCCTTCCGAAAGAAGCGCTGCTGGCTGTGCTGTTTCTGCTAATTGACTATTAGAGCACACCATTTAACGGTAAAATTTAGTGAATACAATTTAAAACATAGACGGCAGCTGCAGTACTGCGCCAAGTCCTAGCTAACACACTTTAAGACACTCTTGCCTTGCACATTAACACTTAATCCCGCCCCAGAGAGCTGCTCGAGAAGCGTGCGTTTGTGCGCAATTGAGATTTGCTGAAACAAAACCTCGAGTGACGTTACTAAGACACTTCACTTGCAGTCACTTCAACGTACTTGCCGACAAAAAAGAAACTAGAAAAGATTTAAGCTGCAAAATAACAAAGGAAATGGCGAGTGAGCGTGAGACTGGATTGCACGTACACAGTTGCAAGTGTTGAGCGCTCTGCTATGTGATTCTACTTTAGATTGATGCAAATGCGCACCGTTACTTGCGAAGCGCTCATATGAAAGCAGGTGTGTAAGGCACCCACTAGGAAAACTTTGGGTTGCCAAAAGCGTGGACTTTGAGCATTTTGATTTATAATTTATAAATATTTGGAATTTCCAATTAAAATGCCAAATCAATCAAATAAAATGCTAACTGATTTTGCTATTTTGTCACACTTTTGCTTAGGTCATACTGAAAATTTATTTTTGTGGTGAAAGTGTACGCAAATGATCACCGTCGAGAGTAGCGAACTAGTTACAAACTAGTTACCAACTAGTTACCAATTTTTTTTAAGTTATTTATAAATTCGCTCAGCTGTGCGGACCTAAATAGTGGCAGCAGCTAGACAAAACTTTCTCTTCTGGGTTCTTATCCGTAGTATATATCCATATTATATAGAACATATATCCACTTTCGTGTAAACAGCATATATATGCTTTTGCTATATGTATGGCTTTGTAGTCAATACCTGTACGAGAAGCTCTTAGGAAACTAACTGTTTTGCAATTCGTAGGCACACTTTAATCCCCTTTGAGCGATTTAGATTCAAATGGTGGGAAAGTGAGCTATTTAGGATGCAGGTACTTCTTACCAGAAAAAAATGTGTTGTTTGTGCATGAAATCTGAATTGGCGAGTGAGGTGCAATATTTCACGCAAAAACATATCATATGTATACTGCGCTTATGTTTTGAGAGACAGAAAAGAGCTCGGTATTCGCTGCAGCTACAGGGTGACCTACATATATGCAAACTAATTAAATTTTGCTAAGAACAATAAACATTTTTTCCTTAAATTTGAACGAGAAATTTGTCTGGCCATTTTGACCTTAAAAAAATTGAAGAACGAGTTTGCTTGAAATTTTGGTGAGTCTACTTTACCATGAACATAAATAATTGAGTGGCTAAAAACATTCAGAGAAGGTCATGAAGTCATCAAATATCTCTACTAGTGACGATAACATCGAAAAGGTTAAGGAAAAGTGCTTGAAAATCGTTGTGTTGCCATCAGGGAGATAGCAGAGGCCCTACACTTCTCCCATAGATCGACGTAACACATTTTTGTTAACGTTGTGTGAACAAAGCGTTTCGTACCAGAAGCCCGGAATCTTTTGCAAAATGGACGTCGAGTAAACGTTCAACAATGTAGCAAATTACCCTCCAAAGAAACCGAAACCGATACAACAAAGCTCGCTGAAGGCTCGGCTAGAATGGCCATGAGGCCTATAACAAGGGTGTACAAATTGTCAAAAGGATTCTATTTTGAAAAAAAAAAAGTATTATATTAAAATATTTAAAAATGTGTTGTATTTTTGTGAGTCCGGGTCAAATTTAATCGGATAGATTTTGTTTAACAGAAGTTCTTTCGACGTTTCTTTTTCCCAGTAAGATGTAACCCACGTCGTAGAAAAGTTAACAACTTTGGCAAATTTTGTAAATCTTTTTCCTAGGGTGAGCTTGGGTAGCCAAAACTGTGCTTAGTGACAAATGATGTTCGTTTTGGCAGAGACTGGGAAGCAAAGAATTCTACATGCCAATTTAATGACGGAATTAAGGTCTGGAATTGAAGAAATGAATTTAAACTCTCCCCACGCTCAGCTGGATGGAATGATTTGCCGCAAAAGCTCTTTCTTTTTGGTATAATGCGTCTATAACTCTCGTTCCAGACGAGTAAAGCCACGAGAGAGATCCACAAGCCACAACCAAATAGTTGATCAAACAAACTATTCATTGATAAAAAAACACTAAATTTTATTCGCTTTATTTAACATAAACCTTCCTTTAGGCCACCCTGTTCGCGCTTTCGGAAGAATTCGACTATGAATTTGTCTTAAATACTCGAGAGCTGCTTATGTGCAGCAGAAGGGCGAAAACAGACGAAAAACACACAAATTTGCTGGGCGAAAGAGCTGACAACAGCAAATTTAAATATCTGCGAATATAACAAGTTTGGAGAACTGCGCTCACACACAACCACAGACGCCCACACCAAACCACATATAAACACGCTGCTAACTCGCGCAAGCTAAATGCAATTACTTCTTGGCAATTGCGATGATGCGCGACACAAACACGCACGCACACTGACGCGCCCGAGTACATTTCGACACATGTGTGTGTTGTTAAGCATGACTGTTGTAGGTGTGTAAGTGTGTGAGAGTGCGCGCACATAAAATTGCACGCAATTTCCAACGCCATAAGCTGTCGTCTGTCTTTCTGTCGCAGCAGCTGTCACTGCAGTTGCCCTCTGCTCTCTGCCCTCGGCCATCCACGATGCGCACAGACACCTGGCCGTGGTGTAGGTGCCGCAGCTACATGCTAGTACACGTACCACACATAAATTCGTGGCGCCACATTGTAGCGAATTGCAAGTACATGGCTGCAGCAGCTGTAGTTGTTGTTGTTATTTTAATCTCATGCCAGCGTTAGTGTGTAAAGCCACTATTATCTAACATCAAGTTGGATTATATTCTTGGCAAAGCACTCTGCAGAGCTAAACGCGCTGGCTGCAGCTGGAACCCGGTTTGAGGCGAAGGGGCTAATGGTGAAGCTGCAGCTTCGTGGCGAGGCGGAAAGAAGGTGTCGCTTTCATGAAATGTTGCGGCTGTTGTTGCTGACTGGTTTGTGTGTAATTCAACACCGGTACTGTCTATGTTTTTGTTACTGCTTATATACATATATGTATGTACATTAGAGCAGGTCGATATAAAGAAAGCCAAGGAAAACGAAAAATTTCATATGCGGGAAATGTTCGACGGATAATCTGAACAACTTTACCTTAGAGATTATGGTGCATTTTGATATTCTATTGATTGTTTGTCGGAATCGTTCAGTTCGGACAGCTATGTATGTATATCGGCTTAAAAATCACTGACTCGAAACCGGCTTAAGACTCATAGTCCCTGAGTCAAAGTTGTTCAGAATGATACGTAGATCGCTTACGCGATTTTGTAGAAAAAAACTTGACCCGCTCTGATGTACATATGTATACCACCAATGGACTCGTACGAGTACAGTAAGTACCCATGATAAGCGACTGAACCGTGAAACTTGCAGCCATTTTGATTGAGTGATTTACGAGAGGTCTTCAGACACTTTCTGGCAGGTATCCGCTTACAGTTATTATTATTAAAGCCACAGCTGTGGTGAAGCAGCTTTCAACTTCCCTTGGTTTTGGATTGAATTTGTTCATAAAACAATCCTTTCAATATATAACAAGAATGTTCAAAAATATACAAAGTCCATTAGAAGCTACGAAGAAAGCTCCAAGTAAATAATTATACGGTAGTTGTAATGCCTTAAATTCATAGGAGAACTATTATAAATCATCAAGTAATGAGTTTTAGAAGTAGAATGTAAAAATTACTACCATTTCTATTAATTTTGTTCATCGCTTTCATGGAGTCGGTGAACTGTAAGGCACTGGGAAAAATTAGTTTTTTTTCTTAGTTCCTTTACCATGGAAATACCGCTCTTAATCAAAAAAAAAAAAAACTCTGGTAGAGTTTGATGCTATTGTATGGTGAAAATGAACGCTTATTCTTGTAGAGAATGAACCGACCTAAGTTGACTCGTTCAAAAATTATTCGAGGTCTTGAATCGCAAAAAAATCATTTACATTTTTTTTTTTCATTTTGACGCCTCGAAAAGTTATGCTGAGTGTTTTGTTGGATTGGAAAGGAGTCATCCACTATGAGCTGTTCCAGTCTGGTCAAACGATTGATTTTACATTTTAATCAACAACTGATCAACAGAAAGAGCTTCGTCTTCCTTCAGGAAAACGCTAGACCACACACATCTTTGATGACTCGGCAAAAACTGGGACAGCTTGGCTGGGAAGTTTTGATGCATCCACCATATAGCCCTGACCTTGTACCATGGGACTATCATTTGTTTCGGTCATTGCAGAACTACTTTAATGAAGTAAAGTTGGCTTCAAGAGAAGCCTGTGAAAATTACTTGTCGCAGTTTTTTGCCGAGAAAACAAAAAATTTTTAAACTGATGGAATAATGTCTCTAGCGGAAAAATGGAAAGAAGAAGTCGACCAAAATAGTACATATTTGGTTTATTAAGGTTCATTATAAATATAAAAAAAATAAGTTGAAGTTTAATTAAAACTACGAAAAGATTTTCGACTACCCAATCTAATGACATATGTACATAGTTGGAACTGTTAAAAATATTAGAGGTTTTATTTTTTTATAAAAATTAATGATTTTATTACTGTTCTTATAGTAGAACTCAAAAATTCTCTGGTAAGTCACAAAGCGAGCTTGCTAATTACTTCACTCAGAAACTCAACTAACTTCATTTTACCATTGGCCGTTTTTTTTTTCATTGGTGCTCCCCAAAATTTCTAAGATTTTCTTGGAAGCCAAACATAATAATATGCGGAGGGGCTCTATCAGTTGAAGTGATTGGTTTATTCGACGATGGTAACTAAGCAATTCTCATAAATGTACCAAGTCCACTTATCGCATAAAAAAAAATAAAGATATAGGTATAAGTATATTCGCATTTGCTTAACAACTCTTAGAAACAAGGAAGTGCGATGAGCTCCCATGTGTCTATGTGTTTGAACACAATCAGATCTCTAATAAACATATACAGCGTGTAGACTTTTCCTCTTCTGCATATGTGTATGTAGAATCTTACGCCAACATACCGCATTTGTAACCGCGCACGTACTGTAAATTTACGTGTATGTAGGTATGCGTGTATGTATATATGAGGATGTTATTACTGTTTTGCAAATCATACATTTTAGGCAAATTTTAGTTAACCTTGCAACCCCTTTCCGCAGCAGCTTTCACTCCTTTATTTGTTGCAACAAACTGATTTTTTTTCTATTCCTCCCTCCACCGCTCCTGCCCATGTGCAGTGCTGTAAATTATGCAAATTTGAGTACACATTTTGCATAATTCAATGGAAAATGACTCGTCGCTTATCTCGACGCCGCACAGTTTCCGAAGAGCAGGGGAAGGGAGGAAAAGTTTTTCTTCAAAGTATGCTTTTTTTCATTACTTATGTGCACATAAATTTGAAATCTAAATAATTTATTTTATGTAAGTGAATAAAAGATCTGCTCAAGCACACTAGTAAAGGCTGTAAGTGAATGAAAAGGGCGCGGCTTAAAATGACGAGGGTTCCTTTGGGCTTCATATGCGAAGGCATGTTTTGCTAGAAAGGTTAACGCGCGTGTAAAATTTGTTAAAAAGCTGATTTAAGAAATTGCGATGAAAGTTCAGACTGTTGCACATATGAGCAATGAAATTAAAGTTTGCCAAAGGGGTAGACTCTACATGGTAATTTATTGCGAAATTATAATTGAAGATCTATGACAGTACATTTTTTACTTATGGGCAAGTCTTGACGTAAATAATGACCTGACGTTGTTCCTTATTGGTTTTTGGCGTTGGATTTCAACAACTGGGTTTTCAATTTGTATTTATTTAAGGAAAGTTTTGCTGCGGATTGGCTTATGAAAGGCAGAAAGGTCGATGAAAAAGTCTTCTTTCTACGCTTCACGCTGATTTGTGTTCAACAAGTCCCAGAAAATATCCCCAAATTGTTGAAAGATGCAAATTTAGATTGTAATGTCAGCCCCTCTGTTCCGCAAATTAATTTGAATTAAATAAGTAAGGAAAGGCTAAGTTCAGGTGTAACCGAACATTTTACACTTTCGCAACGTGCAAAAGCCAAAGCCGAGGAAAACACTTTCTGAATTTCAATAATATATCTCCCAGCTAGACCGATATTTTAGGTGAAAAGTTCGCAATAAAAACTGGCGTCCACATATTCGCTGTCTGGAGGCTTGAATAGTTTGGTCTGATTTGAATAATTTTTAGTCACATATTAAATGCAATATTCATGAAATGTTTACTAGAAAGTTAATGATTCAGATGGAGTTTGATATGAAGTTATATGAAAAGTAGGCGTGGTAGCTCGTTTGCACCAACTTTTGCATTGTAACATAGGAATAACAGGATAACATTGGGTAGTCGAAAAAGTCTTTTCGTATTTCTAATCTCACTTCAACTTATTTTTTTTTTATATTTATAAAAATAATTATACGACTGCAACGACATCTATTGGCAAAATACGAAAAGACTTTTTCGACTACCCAATATTACCTACCGAATTTGGTAGAAATCGGTCGAGTAGGTCACAAGATAAGGATTTTCACCTAAATGTGGGCAGCAGCAAGACCATGGTCTAAATTTGACAGAAAGGCCTCTCGTAGAATCTGTCGATTAGACGGTGTTATAGTCTAAAATCAGTCATTTTCATAGGGTGTGTACAATATATATTTGCCGGAGAAACTTTAGTCATTAATTATGGTTTTAGAGATAAGATATACATTGAACTTATTTAAGGGTGGAGCCCTTATTTTTAAAAAAGTAGTCCGATTCCGACCAACTGCAGTACTAACCTCAATCAAGATATCGCAATTTTTACTAAAGTTATCGCTTACTCGGACGGATAGACGGACAGACAGACACTCAGAATTGAGCTCGTCTCGTCATTCGGACCATTTATGTAAGTGTATAGTGTTACAGTATAACTCGATATCTGTTTCCATTATTTTTAAGTGGTACAAATAACCGTTAGGTGAACAAAACTGCTATACTCTTTAACAACACGTTGCAAAAGTGTAGAAAGGTGCCGTTATTAAAGAATATGATTGCATGACTCCTATTTGACTTAAAACTCAACAAAACTCCGTTGATCGCTATGCGCGTTGTTTGTGTTTGCAAATATACAGGCAAACGCATCTTTAAGATAAATGTTGCTTATACGCACCGTAAGCCACAACTAAAATCCATCTAAATGCAGAAAAATTACATTCACGTAATTATATTATTGCGCCATGTCTACTGTTTTTACAATCAAGTTGTGCTGGCTTTCTGTTGGCCTTTTTTAAATAAAATTATCGGATTATATTTGTATAGAAAGGTGCGAATATGATCCCCAATTCTGGCATTTGAGCCTTTTAGCATTAGATGCGCCCAACCATCCTGCACCCCCACGCAGCCTAACGCAATTACACAAAGCAAAAGTCCGTCTTTTCTTCGCTTAATTCAATGCCTTTATTGCGAATTTCACCTTTTCTAAATTGTTTGTGCCGGAATCGACGACTTTAAAGCAAACCGAATCGTGTGCGGTGCTAAGAAATGGGCAGCAGCAGCCAGCCATGCTCCCAGCCTGTGGCTCGATTTAATTATTCACGCTATGCCTCCCACTGAGCTGGCTCTTTGCCTTTTCACTACCGTTTCATCTGCGTTTTGTGTACCTTTCGCTTTGCATCGAGTGAAAGGATTTGCTGGCGAGCGCTGCAGACAGCCTCGCTTGATTCGCATGCCGCACAAAAGCATCATTTCGTGGAAAAAAGCGGCTGAATGCCGAGGAGACCGAAGAGAGCGCGGCGGATGATGGCAGTGTGGCAACATAGTTGCAGATAGTCCGTGCTCAAGAGGCGTCGCCGGCGAAGGCGCATTATTGCTGTTGTTGTCACGCAGGTGTTAGACTCGAGTGTTCCTAGACGCCGGCACTCATTCCGCATTCTACGTCGTTTTAATAGTACATATGTGTGTGTGTGTGCGCGCTTAGTCCCAAAATACAGGTATTTATTTGTTTGCGATGTTTATAGGCGTCTGTGCGTTTGTTGCTGGGGTTTCGGTGTTGCGGTGCAAACAAAGGCGTCCTGCTGGAAACCTTTCAGCCGTGAGTTGAACCAATAAATCTCTGTTTGAAAGGATTCGCACACATTGAGATTTGGCGTGACAATCAAAGAAATATTGCCTTTTTCAAACTTCAATTCAAACACACACTCACACACGTCTCTTGCAAAGTAATTTTTATTAAGAATGCTAAGAGGCACTTAAAGCACTCGGAAAATTCTGGTTATGTTTTAAGTGAGAATTGTGGAAACGCCGATTTGATCCCAGTGACTTAAGTGCTTGAGCCCCACTACACTAAAAGTAAACATTTTTAGAGGGGAATATGCTTAAACCGCTTTAGTTTGAAATTGTTTCTGTAGAATTCTTGAACTTGTCAATTCTTTCATATTTTTAGAATATATGGCAACCCTCTAGCTTCGTTTTATCATTTAAGTATTAGAATGGACAATCCAAAATAATGGAGGATGGAATAAAAGACCCCTAGGTTTGGAACCCGCCAAGTATAAGAAAATTTATCAAGCTAACTGGCTCGAAATATGGTTATCTATAGTACCAGATTTCAGCATAGAAAAATTCACCAAGCTACCTGGCTGTGTCCGGGTCGTAAAGCCAGCAATCGATCATGTTGCGATAGACGCAAGACACGTCTCCAGTATTTTGGACGTGCGTAGGCTCCGAGGTCCTAACATTGACTCGAACCTCTATCTTGTTGCAGCAAAGATTCGCACCCGCTTCTGTGCAGCAAAAAACGCACGTCAACAAACACAAGGAAGGTTCGACGTCGAAAAGCTGCAATCACAACAGATAGCCGAACAATTTTCTACTCGGCTTGCATATCTGCTCTCTGAGAGCATTAAAAGCAACTCGGTGTAAGGGAACAGTGGGACGGTATTTCAAACTCCTTACGTACAGCTGGACACCAAACCATTGGTTTTCGGAAAATGCAAAAAAACAGTTGGTACGACAGTGAGTGCCGTGCCGCAGCGGAGAGAAACCAGACTGCCTACCTCGCAACGTTATGATCGACCACAACACGTGCGGGATGGGATAGATAACGAGAGTTGAAGAGGGAAGCGAGACGCATTTGTAGACACGAAAAGAAAGAGGCCGAAATGCGTGAGTATGAAGAGCTTGGCAAGCTTACTGATGCCCAGAGCATACTAAAATTATGGAGGGAATATTTCTTCAGCATGCTGAATGGCACTGAAGGCATAACATCCGATTGCCCAATCGATGACGATGGAGCAGACGTTCCACTGGCCGACCGTGAAGAAGTTCAAATAGCAATTACCTGCCTGAGAAACAACAAAGCGGCAGGGGCCGATGGATTGCTGGCCGGCGAAGAACTGATAAGGACCATGCATCGGCGTCTTTGTAGAATATGGTCGGACGAAAGCATGTCCGACAATTGGAATTTAAGTGTGCTTGCCCAATCTACAAAAAGGGAAACCCACAATATAGTTTCTATCGAGCGTATTGTGTAAAAAATTAAAGCCCAGAGTCAAAGAACTGATTGGACCTTATCAGTGTAGCTTTAGGCATGGAAAATCAACAACTCAATACTCACCATGCGCCAAGTTTTGGAAAAGACCCGTGAAAATAGGATCGACATTCACCATATTCGTCGATTTCAAAGCTACTTTAGACAGCACGAAAAGCAGCTTTCTCTGTGCCACGATATCTGAATTTGGTATCCCCGCAAAACTTATACGGCTGTGTAAACTGACGTTGAGCAACACCAAAAGTTCCGTCAGGATTGGGAAGAACTTCCCCAAGCCGTTCGATGTCAATTGAGGCCTCAGACAGGGCGACTTTCTTTCGTGAGATTTCTTCGATCTACCCTTGAAGAAAATAGTTCGAGCTGCAGAACTATATAGATAAGTTACCATCTTCTATAAGAGTGTACAGCTGCTGGCGTAAGCCGATCACAACCAATATATATCATTGTCCTCAAAAACCGCGCCATTAGTTCTGCTTTCTCCAGAGTGAATAAAGAAGCAAAGCAAACGAGGGCAAGACGAAATGTGGAGGTAATTCAAACTGCTATTATTTTGCATTCTAAATTCTTCTCCAATCCACGAAAATGGTGTCATAGACATTAACGTTTTTATTCAGTAAAAAAGCTAAACATCTGCTTTCATATTTTTACTTCATATTCATATTTTTATATTTTGCTGCAATTTTAAGTTATCCAATTTATTTTTACGGTTCTCAACTTATAACAAGCAGTTGCTGGTACTCCAATCTGTACTAAGTGATGCCCTTAAGTACACACGAGTACATTACAGTTAAGCTGCTGTGTCCGCCGCGCCTTCCCCACTTCCATCACCGGCAAACACGTTCGAGTACTTTAATATCGACAGCTTGCAGCAATTGCGATTGCAATTATTTTGAGATCAGCAGCAAGAGATCTGCTCGCACGCAGGCAGACGTCCGTGAAGTCAAATCAAATCGAAGCGCATTGAAGTATCTGTCTTAGCAGCGGAAGCGTTCGCTTGAATCATTGCATTTCAAACTGATTCCTACGCTTGGCTACTTTAACGTACCGTTAGATAAGTTACGAGATAGTTTTTGTGGCCGCATAGCTTTGTTACTTTTGTTGTGGGTTTCCACTTCGGCGCTTGGTTGGCCAAGTCGTGCGTCTGCAATTACAGTCTCAAGCACTACCGTTACAGCGGACGTTGTCTGTGGCGCTTACACCGTTGTTGTTGGCGTTGTAGTTCGTATTTACAGCATTTTCATTTCGGCTTGGTCACAGCGGTTGCGTGGGTGGCAGTGAAGACGGCAAACCGGTAGCGTTGATGTTGTTGATGGCGATGGAAGCCAAGGTGATGGCGGTGGCTGCGTGGCGTGTGCGAGTATTTATAAATTCCTACACACACACACGTGAACACACGGACGAGCTAACAAAGAGCGCTCTTGTTTTCGAATCTTCATTTGTTGAAATTCAATTACACTTCTCCGGCGCTAATGCCAAGTGCAACAAATGAATGGCGTTTATTGGCAAATGCGAGCGTTTATTGTTGCTCGCGCTCGATACTTTTTCATTTTGCTTGCACAATAGTTTCACGGCAACGCCTTCGATTTAGCCAACAGATATTTCTACAAATTTTCCATTTCGCTCTCTATTCTATTCTCTTATTTTTCGTTCGCCTGTGATTATTTTTCTTGCGTCACTCCAATGCACTTTTGTAATTGAAAGCGGAGCTCGCATTCTGCCGCGCCGGCAGCGCATAAGCGTTGCGGAAACGAAGGGGAGCGTTCATTTGATATCGATGTGCAATCGCAGTTTGTAAAAATGTTGTGATAAAAGGATTTATACTCGGACGGACGAATGCGAATGAAATAGAATGGCCACTCAGTGCATGTGCTTTCATTTTAAGTGATCCGCAAGGACATCGCTTCTGTTGCCGTGCCCTAATTAATTACTTTTTGTCTGTGAAAGTATTCCAACGGTTATTATACTACAGCATTTTTCAGAATAGAGAATTCAAATTTTTATTTAGATGGAACATTGTTTATTTGGATCTTCTATCGCATAATTTGGGTATCAGAGGTACAAACAACTGCCTCAACGGATATTTTCAAAGTCAAAAAATGCACATACATGTGTGCATACCCTGAACAGAGAATCTTAAGTTCGCCACCAAGTTTGAAATACCGAGAGTAAAGCGTCAGTGACATTACAAAATCGAGTCATGTCCGTCTGCCCCTCTGTCTGCCATACATTCGAATAAAAAAAAGGCATTCGGTGCCAAGTCAGGACTACACAGGTCCCACCAATGCCTACTATATAGTTGTCTCAATTTCGCGATAGGGCACATGACGATCTTGCAATATCGCTTGCGCACATCATCAATAGCTTATGGAACCGCGACTAATTTTGTACGACCTTCACGAAATTCGTCTTGGGATGCTCTAAGGTCTTGATTGAATTCACCCCCCATCGATAAAACTGTCACTTGATGGAGCCTCGTCGCCAAAAATGGAATTAAGTTCATCGGTGCACTGCTGCTGAGTTAATCCACGGCGAAAATTGTAAAAAAAATAATATTGCGAAAATATTTGTGATTTAATTATATTTTTTGGCCGAGATGAATATTTTAAGTTACTGTAAACAAGACAAATAGCGCTCTTAAGTCAAACCGTTGTCAGTATGTATAGCTACAAAATGGTCAAACTTTGAATTAAAGTTGCAAGTCGCCAGATTGCAATCATTGCCAAATCCCGAAACCTAAAAGGCAACGATTAACAACGGTTTTTTATTTCATATACTATATATTGCATCGGATCTCCAAAATATTGAGTTTTGAAATTCTTATAAACCATGATGAACATATTCTTTTATTTAATCAACACAGTCAAGCTCAGTGGAAACGCTAAGTGAGATAAGTGAACAGAGCTTAGTGGAATGTAAATTTTCTAAATTGCTCCACATTCAGTACTGATGAACATGAAAATATATCGAACAATACGAACTAAGGTCTCAGTTTAAAGTTGCTTAGTATGTATGTATTTACCCTTCCCTAAAAACGATTGGCATAAAAATAATTAATAAAAAGAAAACACGTTTGTCCGGAAAGTAAAAGGTCTGATTTTCTTCCGCCGTGACTGTACTTAGGAGTGTGCGCGCATCGACTGGATTCGGTAGAGGGCGTTCCTAGCTAACGAACGAGCGGCTGCTCAGTTGTCTCCGAGCACCTGAAGAGTCAGACAAACATTTTCGCGCGACGTGTTTCTGTGAGTGGTGCAGCCGAAACTGCAGCGTTCATTAAAGCAGATGTACGGGATCGAATTCTGTATGAAACTCGATAAATCTGCGACAGGAACGTTTGATGTGATCAAGCAGGCTTACCCAGATGTTGATATAGCAAGAAGTGGTGTGTTTGGGTGGCACCAGGCCTATTTTTAGGGCCGGGAAGAGCTCGCTGATGAAGACGGGAAGAATGAACAAATCTAAAGGAAAACTCATTGCCTTTTTTGACACCGCTTACGCGATTATAGCCGAGTTAACAAAGCGCGCCAGTCGTTTCTTCTTTTCGCTAAGCGTAGCCAGGTCCTTCTCCACCTGGTCTTTCCAACGGAGTGGAGGTCTTCCTCTTCCTCTGCTTCCCCCGGCGGGTACAGCGTCGCATACTTTCAGAGCTGGAGTGTTTTCGTCCATTCGGACAACATAAGCCAAGTTTTACGTGGAAGAAAAAACTCTGTATTATACCATTCACAAATACAAAAGATTCTTCACAAGAATTTGAATAATTTCTTAGTGGAATGCGCTAGTGCCTTAGCCAATAACCTGTGCAGAATTTCAGGAAGATATCTCGCTAAATGAAAAGTTTTCTTTATAATTACTAAATTATGATCGTCTAGTTTGTATGGCAGCTAAATGCTATAATGGCTCAATATCGACGGTTCCAACAAATGAGCAGCTTCCCGGAGGAAAAAGGACGTTTGTAAGCTTCAGATCGATATCTCAACAACTGAGAGACTAGTTCACGTATATACAGACAGATAGAGAGACGAACTTAGCTCAATCGACTCAACTCGTCGTGCTGGTAATTTTATATAGCTTTTATAGGGTCTGTGATGCTTCATTCTGCGTGCTACCATCTTCTTGCAAATCTTAATTATCTCCTATTATATAAAATTAAGGTCTGTTTATGAGATAGTAAGGGTTCTCAGCATTGGGTCAATTCAGTCTACAAAAATACGCACAGAGAGAATTAGTGGCCATACTGACTTGAGGCGTGGAATTATAACCGCGATTGTCGTGTTACACATATTCCATTGAGCTTGCTACAGTCGCAATCAAATTCGATTGTTAGAAGAGCATTTAAATTGATATTTAATTTAAATAAGTAACTTAATGAAAAGTTCAATTTTAAATGTGGCACAAAATGAGTCGCACTTTCATTGCGTTTCAAGCCACAATTCAGCTTATTGACTCACGTCTCAAGTTTGCACATTTTTTATTCAATATCTTCCCTGAACTTACACCCCTGTCACTGTATGTCTGCGAGGCAGACTCACTTCCCCATTGATTTAGCAAATTGGCCCGCTCCGTCTTTTTCATGTCTTCCACTTTATCGCCTCTTCAAATGGCAGTTTCGTTTAATGAAAGAAAATGCCACAAAAAATGTACGTTAATGCAAATTTATGGGGAAATCTATGGAAGAAAACGCAGCGACCGTAAAGAATGTGCTAAAAGAAACTGGCGAATTGACAAAATTGGCAAATTGAAAAAATTAGCAGAAATTTGAAAAATGATCAAAGACTGACTGCGCGAAAAGTTGGCCAAATTGCCATTTGTACCGTTTTGTGCACGACATGCAGACATAGTTACACACCCACGGAAGGGGAATGGCAGCCAGACTTGTGCTCCGCAAGTCTTTGCCAGACCACACACCACTCAGCACACTGCTGAAGCAAGAAGAAGCACGAATAAAGAGCGAAAAGCGTCGCAGTGACAGCGACAGTGACAGCGACTGTCTGCGTGTGTCAGTGTGCCACTGTTGCTTGTTGCTGTCGCTTTGTTGCCTTTTGCTTGTTGCTGCTGCCACCGCGCTAATAATTTCCGCTCTCCGGAAGCGCTCGAGTTGCACCATCTGCTCCGGCCACCTCAACCGCAGCGCGCAGTTGGTCTGGCTCCTGCAAACCATTCCCAAAGCATATCATGCAATTTTTCACTCGTGGTTCTATTTGCAATCGCCTTGCCTGCAGCTGAGGTCCTAGAAGCGCGGAGCCACAACCATTTATATAAATACATGCAGCTATTCAATTTCTGAATTTGCTAAAGTTGTTGCAATAACGGTTTTCTAGACGTGACTTGACATGTACCAGTTCCCTGTCTCCATTCGAATTGCCTTGCTGGAGGAGGACTGAATCGAATGTCATGTTGCAAGTAAGACAAGACAGCGTGCATTTCGACCGAAAGAAGTCAATCCAAAGAATTGCAGCTGCTTTTAAAGCAAGTTTAAGGCATGAGACAGTAAAAATGTCATCAAACTTCCGAAAAGCTGATCATGAGTGCTGCGGTGTACATTGCAAAAACTTTTCACAAATTTTATCTCAAGGCATAATCAGAGCTTACAGAGAGCGCGAAATTACCCTTTGGTTCAGTCAATGAATAATAAACATTTAATGCAAAGTAAAAGAATATCTGTTGATAAAAACGAAAATCTTGTCTGACAGCTTCATTTCTATAAATAATTTGTATTTGCTTCTAAGGAATCCAATAGTATTTTGGGAAATATTTATTTTTACAAATGTGAATTTAAACTTAATTAAATAGTATTGTAAATGATCATGTCATTAAGGCTCAATCCTAATGATTGAACTAGTGCATTACTTGAGAAAATTCGATTCAAAGAGTTAGTTATCGGTGCGGCTTCGTCAACTTTACCGGGTTGTGCAATAAGTTTTGTCAATTTTATGATTCAAAATTCACTTTATATTACAGTATAACCTCCCTGAACGTTAATACACTTGGTCAAACGATCCTTCAATCTGTGGATACCATTCCTGAAGTGAGAATCCGGAAGGTCTACAGAATACGCTTCAACAGCCATTATGACCTCTTCATTTGATGAAAAACGCTTGCCAGACATACATTTTTTGAGTTCTGGAAACAAATGGAAGTCACAGAAGGCCAAATCTTGTGAATACGGTGGATGCTCGAACAACTCGAACCTTAATTCATGGAACTTAGCCGTTGGCGAAATGCTCTTGTGACACGTAGCATTGTCCTGATGAAAAAGGCTTTTTTTCTTCTGCAAACCGTGTCTTTTTTTAGGAATTTTTTCCTTCAACTGGTCCAAAAGGTTGCAATAATATTCAGAATTAATTGTTTTACGAGTTTGCAAGTAATCCACAAACAATATTCCCATTGAATCCCAAAAAACTGATGCCATAACCTTCTTGGCCGATTTCCGGACATGAACTCGTTTTGAAGCCGAACAACCATGTTCACACCACTCTTTAGCTTCTTCTTTTGATTCAGGATCGTGGTGATAGACCCAAGTTTCATCCATAGTGATGAATCGACGACAAAATCCACTTTGTTTTTTTAAAACGCTCCAAATGTTGCTGAGAAAGTCGCATTCGAATGTGTTTTTGTTCCATTGTTGGCGAATGTGGCACCCACTGTACACACAGCTTTCTAAAACACAAAATTTCACATAAAATATGACTCCACTGCTTAGTGAGCTGTGTAGAGCCTCTACTAAATCTCTCTCAGTCAATTAACGATATTCCAAAACATATCCGTTATTTTGGCTATGATTTCTGGCGTTGATGCGCTTTTTGCGCGTCCTTCACGTTGATCGTCTTCAAGGCCTGTACGACGACGTTTAAATTCAGCAACTCATCTTTCTACTGTGCTTATTGCAGGTGAACAACCATTATTCACTTTCAACATTCGTTCGGGAATTTCAAGTGGCGCGAATACTTGTCGGGAAATTATATAAGATTCGAACGCTTCAAACTCACGAGTAGATGTTCTATCTATCTGAATTCTACGAAATATTTAGTAATCAAGCCCAGTACTCATATTGGAAGGAATACTGTTTTCCGGGTCTTCCGCTGTTTATATGTACATATATCAATCAAACCATTGGTAAGTATGTTCAAGCAGCAATGACCAATTTTGAAGAGTGCTGAAAACATTTATCGATATCAACTTATTTCAAGATGAGACAGAAATGAACTAATGATATTGGAAAAATTTGACTGAGTATTTATGATTGTAATTTATGAAACTCCTTAATTGGTTTATGTGCTTGAAACAATTCTATTTATATGTAATTCTCCGAAGCCTATGTCGGCTATTTTAAAAGGCTCCTGCTTCATCGACCCCATATCATCAGAAATTATTTCATTTTGAAACTCACAAATACGCGTGCCTCAAGTGCACTCCAGCTCTCCCCGTTACCACCCGTCTGTGTAGGAATGCTTTGAACTCTTTATTATGCTATTAATCACCAAAAATTGCTGACTACAAAAACTGAAATTTCAACACACCAACTATTTGTGTTTCACATCAGTATTGTTTGTCATTGTCGCTGGTGATTGTGTTGGGGAATTCAAAAGTTCACTATTTACTGCTGCTGGAGTGCTGCGGTCATTGTCTATTCCAAGTGGGCAAGTGCAAATGGCAATGATGTAACAATATTATTCGATGCCTCCAAGCTATGGCAATTGCAAATGTTTACTTACCCTAACACAAATACAAACACTAACAGAAACGCAGACACAGACAGGCAGACGAGTTGCAATTACAAATGAAAGCACCCTGTGGGAAATAGGAGTAATAAGATCATAACAGAAGGCTGCTAAAGGCTTGGAAAACCTGTTTAAAAATTGTTGAATTGATATTGGTCATTTAGTCGTTTCTCTGTTCGCTTCTGCTTCTTGTTAAAAATTACAAGTAATTACAAAAAAAACCAAGAAGTTATCGGGTTGAATTCGTGCAAGAGTGAGAAGAGAGCTTGTTAAAGTGGTATAGCCGCTATCTTCAGATAATTTTGCTTCTTCTTTTTGCATATTTTAGATCAGTAATCGTCAGAGGACATGTCAGAGAAGGGTTGCACCACAAGTGCTGTTCGCTTGTTAGAGCATCTGGCATACTTTGTTCGATTCACGGGGCTTTACCAGTATGATATTTGCGCTTGCCATTCGATCAGCTGTTTGCCTTCTGTCTTTAAGCGCAAGACAAAATATGTTTTCAATTTTGTGGAATATTATTTTATTTACTCTTTTAGGCCCCACATAGCAATCAACGTAAACTACAACAACAGGAAACGGTAAAGAGAACCAAATGAAGAAAACTCCAAATTTCCAAGCAACAAATTTTCCTACAGGGTGACGCCGAGCTGCAACATGTAATTGCGAATTGTGATGTTTCGTTGTTGTTGTTGTTTGGCTATTGTCATACATTTTTATTGCCTGCGCTGGCATCACTATTATCAGAGTTTTGTAAAACACAAATAACGAACAAATAAACAAAAATAGAATGCGAAATAAATGAACAATTGAAAATTGTGTGCAGCTGCAACAGCACAATTGTTGCAACAATGGTACGGAGAATGGCAATTGTCCATGCCAGAATGCTTATGTTGTTAGTGTCTTTTGGCACTAAAGCGGTTAATGTAAAATGCTCGGCGCTTGTGGGGATGCACTTGTATGCGGAGCTCCGAGTTGGTGCAATTGTCGCCACAGAAGAGTAAACAAGCGCATTTGCATGGCTTCTCAATCACATTTCGCCTCATTTCCTGTTCCCAAGCAAGCAGCTAACTTACATAAGATTATATGTGTGATTGTGTTTGTATGCAAAGTGAGTGCTGGCAATTAGAAACACTCGGCATTGGCTGTAAGAATCCGGTCTCGGAAGTTAACACCACTTCCGACTCAAGCATTTGTTCGGATGCTTTTGGTCGGTGGTTAGCAGGGAGGCGTTAGGAGGACAAGGACTAAGAAAATGGCGAATCGCATTATCAACTCGTTTAGAGTACATAATACTATTTGAAGTTGCTGTTTAGCTTGAATCAGTTTGTGGGCTTGACAAAATTACATCGAGTTAGATAAAGCTAGCAGGCTTTAAATAAAATATATGAAAATATTTTCGAAGAGTTGCTTTATCAATCCTTCGACAGCATAATATTGGACACACAATTAAAAGAGTTTCCATAAAAGCACTTGGTTTTGTTAGGTCAGTACCTTCGATTTCTCAAAAACTGAGGACAAGTTTGCGTATATGAAGGGTCTATCAACAAGAAAGCCGCCATGTTAAAATAAAATAAAACAATAAAATTTGGTCAAATTAGGATCTGTTTTTTTGTAATGCAGATAATTTTCTAATATTTATTATTTGAACAAAATGTCGCCCAAATGGCCACCAAGGGTCCATCATCAGCATCTAAGCACATACATGGTGATATCTTAAGCCAACTCAGTGTAAACGTCAATACATCAGACTACATTCGCCAAATGCTGGATTTCAATAGACACTTCCAGATAAGGACCCTATAGACGAGAATGGATAAGGCGCATAATAGAGGAGCAAGATACCATCTCAGCCTATACCGACGGGTCCAAAATGGACTGCGGAGTAGGCACGGGAGTATATTCCGATAATCTGGAGATTTCTCTCTCTATCCGTCTACCAAACTCGGGTAGCATCTTCCAAGCGGAAGTAATGGACACAGAGAAGGCCTGTAAAGCTCTATTGAATAACTACGAGAGGATACAAAAATCAACAATATACAACAATTGTCGTCGCCCATGGCTAACTCCAGCATAGTCCTTAACTGCAAGAAGGCACTGAGCTCACTAAAAGACAAGCTCCACCTAGACGTGATCTGGGTTCCCGGCCACAGGAATATTTTCGGCAACGTAAAAGCAGATGAGTTGGCAAAGGTAGGAACTTTCCTAAACGAATCCGAGGCGGAGTTAAGCCCGCTAGTATCGATCAGGCGAGGGCTCAATATACAATTTCAACAATGGGCAAACAACAGATGGATAAATATAACAAAATGCAATATAACTAAACAGATATATATGTATATATGACAAAAAATTAACTAACAACTTATTAAATAGGTCTAGGAAAAGTATATGCAAACTAACACTACCATAACAGGGCATTGGCTATATGGCAATTGGGTATGCCCTACAACAACATGTGCCGAGGCTGCGGAATAGCATGGAACAAGGAAACAATTTTCCACTTTCTCTGTGAATGTCCAGCCCCATCGTAGCTCCAACACAGAACACTTGGCATCCCTCAAGCACCAAACCTGGAATGGATGTCTACAAAAAGCATATCGCCATAACGAGAAGGTGAAACGTGATACCAATAATAAAAAGGTCTACGACTAGTGCTAATTGAGTCCGAAATACAACAGGTGGTAGGACCTACCTACAGCATCTGTGCTATAACACAACACACTGCAAAATTTCACACAAATTCATAAACAAGTATGACGGCCACAAGCTGTCAAAAATGTCACGCCATCAATATTGGTAGGAGCTGTACATACAATCAGAAAAACAGACAGACAGACGACAGAAGTGAAGACAGATGGCCATTTCTAAATCGACGCTCTAATCATTTATTTATAGATTTTTTGGCGTCTACGACAATTCCTTCTGGGTGTTACAAATTTCCTGGTAAACTTAATATAACCATTTCCGAGTACAACAAGGCTCAAAATCTTAAAAAGCTTTGCTTGACTGTATGTTCACAACTTTGGAGAGCAGAGAATCGAATAAGCAACTGATATAAGTGACATTTACTGGCAAAATAAATTAGAGGTAAGACATTCACATGTCCCCTATAATTAATAAATTTAATTTGTTTCCTAAACTTATTGTTGGGTACAATTCATGTACGTATGTATGTACTTCAGTGACCTAACACTTGGCACCAAGATTTTAATCAAGCGACCATATGAGCACAGTACAAACGCAGCTGAACAAATGCACAGAGAGGCTCGTACGCAAATTAAAGGCGAAAACATATTTGCCGCCTCGTTTGTAGTAAACTGAGAAATTAGTTAGAGAGGAGCTAAGCGTTTCAGCAAATGTACGCAATTTCGAGAAAAAGAGGCGCACCTCATTGCCGTAATCGCAGCAGGTTCCAAAGCAAGCAGAGTAAAGTGTAACCATATGCTGAAAGGTAACACGAGCTCGGCGCAAAGCAGCGGCGGAGGCAAGTGGGCACAGTGGTAAGGTGGCAAGGTGGCAAATTACAGGAAGCAAGAAATTCAATTTGCCAAAGACACAAGTGACAACAGTTGTTCAAACTTTTGTAACGCTTCACAAAGTCAGCAGTTCACAGTGCCAGCACTTTGCGCCGCAACACGCCCCTGCTCTGCTCTGCGTCCGCATATACACACTGAAACGCCTATCAATTTTCCAGCAACGCAGCAGCAGAACTTTTACACTTTTGCTGCACTCTGAACTTTCGCTCCGAGTATGCTGCAATCCAAACACACCAAAGGAAAATGAAAAAAACTGAAAAACAAATTGAAGGATTCATGCAGGGCGGCAGATGCAAATGCTCGCACGGAACTGGGTCGGCTGCAGCTTGTTGCATGGAAATGACGGTAGGCCACAAAGTATTCTAACAAATGGCTTAGTTTAGCTGTAAAGTTTGCGAAGAGCAGTAAAATTGTCTTGTTTGAACACACTTTCCTTGTTCCCCGAGACAATACAGATCAGGCATGCAGCTTCTCGAGCTGGCAGTTAACCACGAAAGTTGCTGGAATATATATGTGTGCCGAGTATCTTGCTGACTACCTCGTTTAAGCAACAGTAAATTTTCGCAAAATTAATGCCGTTAGAACATGCAAAGCCGTGAGAGTATTTTACAAAAGCAAACATATATGGTTGCATGTAAAGAGAGGGGATAAACCGTTTGCAGTTCTGTAGTTCGCACTCACTCCAGTCTAATTGCGCATATGTCCTCATGTAACGGTTGTTATGGTTTTAATTTGAGAAATACATTCGGAATTTTGACATTGCCGACCAAGGGTCGACCACTATTAATACCCACGATCCAGTGATGAGTGACACTCAGCCCCACAGCCGATGCGGCAGCGGCGAGCGGTGAAACAATTTGGGAAAAATCTAAAGAACGCACGGAATGCGTTGCCCACACACTTCTTCTTGTCGTTCTTGTGGTTATGTTCCTCAATATTTACATGCCTGCATATATCCACTTCCATTTTCCTTAACGGCACTGAGCTATTTTTGGGATGCGTGCGTTTGTACACAAACATATTGCATGTGATGTGCTCTTGGGACATATTTGGGGAATATTTGTGATGAATTTTTATTTTCAAATTTTCCGTACCGTGGCAAGACGTTTCCTTCAACTGTGCGTGAAATTGCGGTAACAACAAAAAAACATCACTCCTATTGATGTGGTTTCATTGCAAGGAATTGCATTATGATAATGGGCTGGCCTTTGATGTTGCCGCACGAACGGGGGACCAAAACGGAACGTATTAAAATGGAAACAAAATATCAAATGGCAAATCTGAATTCTAATGTTTGGTACAATAAACATAAAAGCGTACGAATCGCCTTATCTTTTGGACAAATCACGGAGAATGACAAATTCCACATTGCCATTGTTGTTGTGTTTTTTTTTCGAGCCGCCCGCTGCTGCTGAGCTTTGCATAGCTCTGATTTTTACGCCGTTTATCGCAAGACACGCACAAGTGCCCACAAAAGCCTTCGAATTCCAAAGCAACGCAACAGAAGGAGGAGGAAAATCTTAAATACACAAAAAAGAAGAAGGAAATAAATAAAAAGAAATTTTAAGCAAGTCCGCGCACATTGTGGGGCAGCTTTAAGCCGAGTTGGTCGAGATAAATTTAGATAATATTGAAAAATCTTTTAGAATTTTTTTGAAAATCTTTCATCTGTGTGGGGAGTTTGGTGGTGAAGCAGTTATTAACATGCCAAAAATAAAACTTTTCTTTAAGAATATTGCAAAGGGTAGACCTATGCTGCCCATAGTATCTGCATCAGCTGCCCGAATTTGGTTCTACTTAGTTAATTTGTTAAGCAAAATGGTGAATTTGAGGACCTAAACTTCCTTGAACTCGAAATATACATATCACTCCTACTGCTCTCATATGCTCTGATCCGGAAATATTTTTAATTTCTGTAAGCCAGTTATATGTATTTCAGAAGTACTACATAAATAAAGGCTGATCTATCTCCAAAGCGATACTTAGCAGGTTTTACAACTTTATGAGATGTCCGAATAGGGTGTGAGCGCTGAAGCCTTAAGGTGGAGATCGCTAAGTCCACAGTTTTTGTAATATTAGGTCCAACAAAGAGAAATCCATTATTGCTCCCATAGACAGCTTCAGTAATGAGTATATCGTGTTGTATAAGTATTACACAATATGAGGTTAGAAAAATAAGATTTTATACTAAACAAACTTTCAGACGGTTTTGCGATTGCTTTACGTAGTATTGTTTGAACACGCGTCAAAGATGAACACCATCATAAGAAAATAAGCAATGTTTTACAGTTTAACTGTGATAAAGGCCAAAACGCGAACCAAGTGACTGAAAATGTGAGGAGTCAATCATGTACCGGTAATTTGAATGACAAAGATGCACCATGCTCTGGAAGACTAATTTCCGAAAGCATCGATAAAACAAAGGAAATTGTAAAAAAAAAGCTTGATATATGAGTATCACACGAGTTGATGCAAAACACCACATGCATCGAGTTTTCATCTAGAAATCACTACTGCATAGCAATGAGATGGATAAATTCATGAGCGGGTTGTCACATGTGATGAAAAGTGAGTCACTTATGACAAAGTCAAGCAATAACGGTAGCCAAACCAGGATTGACTGTTAGTCATCTATTGTAATCTACCACCAATTTCATAATTTGCACCTGAACCATCAACAATTTGAACGCCTAGGGTAAACAATTTCCCAACAGTGGTCACCTTTGGCGAATAGTCGAGGAATTGTTTTTCATCAGCATAACGCTGAACCACACACATCGATAGTGACTCGGAAAAACCAATGTCAGCTTGGTTGGAGCATTATATGGAGAATGATTTTGCTTGTGAGAAATTCGCCACAAGGAAAGCATAAGAAAATCGGCTCTCCCAGGTTTTTGCCAATAGGGACGAGGGTGTCTTTGAGATTTGTGGCGTTATGAAATAACCTTCAAAATTCTAATTAGCGAGTATAATAATGTATATTTCATCTAAATTGCATAATAAATATTTTTCATAATTTTATGTTAAGTATTTGTTATTCTGTTGGAAAATATCCTATTTAGTTCATCAGTTGCAAGTGCCATAGTAAAATTATCAAAGTATCTGTCACGTGAATTTTTCTTCAATAGAAGTGCCAACATCAATGCCAGACGCGAAAGTGAGTAAAATGCTTTGCTTCCTAGGAGTGCATCTCCGGATCCTACGCAAATGTTTCTAAGCTTGTATTTTCTTTTCAGAAATATATTTGGATAATATGCTCACCATATAAAAAGCCGAGTGTATCAACGGTAGGGAGTTTATGATGCGAAAACTAAGATTCTTCAGTAAAAGTAAAAAAATTAACAGAAAAATTGTGAAGACTATATCGAAGTTACGAAAAAGGCTTTAGTTTAGTACCGTAAAGTGTTATGAGAATATATAAAAATGAAATCTGAAAAAATTCATCAATCTAAAGCGACTGTATTCATAGGTGTCTCATTCAATTTCAAATGAAAGAACATTTTATTTGAAACATCAGAAATCTTTGAAATTAGATATCATCTTCAATTTCATTAGATTTTTGCGATCTTCTTTTGTTCAGAAAAGGGAGTCTATTTGAATATACTTTCGGTGCATTTTTTTATTTTCAGGATTTTTAATTTTAGTTTTAATTTTGAAAAACTAATTTAATATTTAATCCATTTAAATACAAAATTCGTCACACGTTGTTTGTCCGCGATGAACTCCTAAACTACCGATTTTACCAAAATTTAGCACACTGTGTCCAGTTTGAGGCAACTGAGAAGATAGGATAGTCAAAACATATCAAAAATAATAAATATTAAATGGACGCTCTATTAAGCGGACATCTCCATTAACATATTGACCGGCCCCACAATTTGTTGATATTCAGTACAATCTATTAAGCGGACAACTCTAATAACTGGACAGAAAGGCTGGTTTATGCACTCTGTGCCGCTCGGAGAACTCTACTCCATTTCAAAGTTAAATTTCATATTTTATTGCAACATAAAGAGTTGTGTACTTCGGTAACGTAATAAGAAAGCAGAAACGATAAGGATTAATGTGACAATGCATATAACAGCTCATCATTACTCAAGATTGCCTGCGTTGTAAATATCTTTTTAAACTATTGGGGTACTCACAACGTGTCATAAAGCATCGTAAAATCATAAAATCATAAATTTGTATACTAGTTTAAAAAATTTGTTGTTGGATTGCATACTAAAATACGCTTACGCAAATAGTTGTACAACTCTGAACGCTATGTTTTCGGATCGTTATAACTTATACCTTTATGAGACTATGTGAAACTCCTAAGTACTATATGTATACCATAATCACAAATTCATTCGAAACCCAAATTCGAACGGCTATCAATCGTGTATTTTATAAGCTTGCCAGCTTTGGAAATAATCAGTGAGCACAAGTTTGCCGAAAGCTGATATAAAAATGCTGAAAACACAGCAATACATGCACACTTGTTGTTCAGCTACGTGGAACAGATTTCAAATATTTTATAGTTATAATATCTCCTATAAAATATCCCGCATTTTTACTTTAAAACTTTTGTGCAACTTTTTCGGGTAGCATGTCTTCTTTGGCGCAAGTGTGCGGTCTAACCAAAAATGAAATCAAAACTTTGCTTGAACTTCGAACACACACACATGCGGACACACGTTAACCGCTGGAACCTCTCGGTTTGGCTGCGACGGCGGGGAAGCAGATAGCACCAAATTGGATAACGACTGACGATGGGATAACTTTCGCTTGCCTCTTCTGCGTTGCGCATTTATTGACAGGGTTATCACCGTCTTGCTGTTGTAGTTGTCTTTATGTGTATATACTTGTATGTATATATACGCTTCGACAACAATTACTCTACTCATACACAAAAATATTGCCAGCTAAGCGCAGCGTATTTGAAAACTCAGAACTATTTCCATGGGGTTATAAAGATATTTCGCTTTTATATGTGTGCAATTGCTTATATATGTATGTTCATATGTGGACTTGTAAATACAATGTACAACATTAACCATGCACACATGTCTTAAGTTTGGGCAACTTTTTGCCCTTTCGCTATTAGATAGCGAACACGAGCTGCTTCAAAGTTGCCTCAAATATCCTTGAAATGTCAAATATTGTCGGACAGCTACCGACATATACACACACACGTGTACACACCCCCGGACCTTTCTTCCCCCTACCAATCATCAAGTGTGCCGACTTGGCGGTCAGTGGACAGAATATCACTGCGCTCCACTCCCTTAATTCGACGTTTTTATTTCCTCATATCAGCAGATAAGCTTCCAAGGATTGTCAGTCAGCTTGACTGCTATTCCTTTTTCTCCACTTTTTTCTAAAGATACGCCTGCAGCAAGGACTGCATGCGCAGATAGTTACAGTAATTTTCAGAAATCAATTTTGGTTTTTGCTTTTGTATTTATCACTTGTTATTTTGCTAATTTATGTAGCATTTGAGTTTGTTCAAAAAGACTTTTTTATTAATGGAAAAAGCGCAAATTCTTAAATTGTCTGATTTCTAGGAGAGATTAACTTTTATATGTTTATCCAAACCTTGATAAAAATACTCTCTTAAAGCTTATATATTTGCTCATAAAATAAAAGCCTATTTCTTCCCAAAGAGCGTGCTAAGTATATCACACATCTTTGCTGAGTTTCCCCAGAACAATTTGTACTCTAGAAAATAATACTTCTTAGAAAGATGCGAAACTTTATTGCTTCGACAAAAATGGCCCCCACTCAAAATGATTTTCGTCAATTGCTGAAGCACTCTAACTAGCGGTAACTCTCTTAGTCTCTTTAGTATTTCCTCTGCTTATCTACAAACAATGGTTTCACATTACATAACCATTAGGGTCAATATTTGTGTACTCCCATGTTCCTGAACAGCTGGCAGTAGAATTTTTAAACTCTCAACGGCTTGTTTGCTCTTCATTTTCCATTATTTGCTTTTCATTCTTCTTCGTTTACACTTCACATTGCGAGGGCCTATTTGGGAATTTTTAATTTCCTTTTCAATGTTTATTGCTTATTGATTGGTTTACGTTCGTTATCTCAAAAGAGAAGGGTGTCATTCCTTTTTAACTTCAATTTTTGGTTTGCACTTTGAAGCGCTCGTAATTAATTCTGAAGAGCGTAAGTAATTTAAGGAATTCTTTAGTGAACAAAAAAAAATAAATAAAACAAATGAGATTCGAATTTGTTTCCTTACGAACTTAAATTTTCTATTTTGCGCAAAAATATAACAAATTACCAATTTTAGTATCAATTATACCTTAAAACCTGGCACTAATCCACACATTGCCTATATTTATTCGTAAATACCAAAAAGCTGCCTTATTCCTTTCAGCAATATATTCACAAATTGCAAACCTATTTCACATATCGTCACTCAAATATGCACTCTTTGCCTCTGTACTCACCTGGTCAACATGTTCGCCCGATTCACCGCCACTTCGGCTTCAACACGAAAGCGATCCTGCGCGTAACGATCGACCACGCCTTCGCCTAAATTTAACGACGTACCCGCCTCACAATTGGCACCGAGCAAATGTTGTGTTTCAACGATTTGCAAGAACTTCGTAACGACATCGCGACCGCGCATCAGGTTTCGTCGATTATTACGCGATATCTCGTCCCAATCGTAAATCTCATCTTCGTTTGCCG
The DNA here is from genome assembly GCF_024586455.1 of Bactrocera neohumeralis. Classification (NCBI taxonomy): domain Eukaryota; kingdom Metazoa; phylum Arthropoda; class Insecta; order Diptera; family Tephritidae; genus Bactrocera; species Bactrocera neohumeralis. The sequence goes on along the minus strand of NC_065921.1, from coordinate 3,088,153 downwards.
CATCTACCACACCGGCCAAGAACCGATTCGTTTCATCGTCTTCACCGTTATCCGTTTCGTTACCATCCTCTTCACTACCATTTACGTCCGCACTCACATCACCCGTATTACTCACTGGAAAACCGTGTGCATTACGATTATCCATATGGCCGTCGTCCATTGTTATATCGTCAGCATTCTCTAGCACAACATTTTCGAAATTAATCTCTTCAATCTCGAAAGACTGCTGTCGGTCCAAGCCAACGCCACCGACACTCGTGCTTGCCAACTGATTGGGCTCTTGCGAAAAATTACTGTTTAACCAGATGGCATCTCGGTCCTCAGCTCCACTTCGAATGGGTTCCAAAGTGCTTAAAGTTTCATTGTCTTCATCAGCAAATGGTGCCGTCTCGTTGCTGACATCTGTGCTTTGGAACTGCGACACCTCAATTGCGCCATGCGCCTCATGCGAGTAAACAAGGTCTTCGGGTTTCGAAGCGGCTATCTTCGTATTAACAGAGTCATGCACATTTAAACTGTCTCGCCATGCCGCGCCACCGCCAGCATCATGCCACGCGCTTCGCTCGTTTGTGGCAATTTCATTTTGGTGCGCCACAGACTGAGTCTGATTTTTCCACTTCCTTATGGTTGCGAGTTTCGATTGCACAAAATCTTTTGTGGCAATTGTCGGCAGCAACGTTAGTTTTGTTGGTGTTACTGTTTTCTGTACGAGTTGCAATTTCGTTGTTACCTTTTTTGGCTCCATAGGAGCGCTTGTAATGGTCTCCACAAAAGCACCGTCGTTAAGCATTTTGGTGACTAGTTCATTTGCTGCACCACTCAAAAGTGTAGGTGATGTTGAAACCTGCTCAGTGAGCTCAGCACTTTCTGCGACTCTTGTGGTTACATAGCTTGAGGTTGTCGTCATGTATTCGTCGCTTTGGTAGACATCCTCCATGGAGTTCACGGAGATATCTAATTCGTCTGCTAATTGCAAAACCTCATTCAATGCACCGTCACTGTCGCTGGTGCCATCTATGTCGGATGTCAATATGTTATCGCTAGCGTCTTCACTTCCGTCGACGCTGTTATTGGCCATGTCTTCGTCATTGGTTTCATCACTAGCGTCCTCATTACCAGCCGTGCCATTATCGCTATCCGCGTCTTGTTCATCACTGCGACTGCTGAAATCTCTTACTCCGTCCGCATCTTCATCATCGGCGGCAGTTTCATCTACGCTGCTGTTCACAGCGTCACTGTCGGCATTGTCCTCCACACTGTCATCATCCTGCATGTCTGTCTCGTCTGCATCACTATCTTGACCATTTAGTAGTTCCATATCCATTGGCCTACCCTGTAGCTGCTCGGCGGTCATGAGGCTGCGATGATGGCTCTTCGATGTCTTCACACCGAGACCCTTGTCCGCACTATTGCGTATGCTTTCCATTATCTTCTTCATATGCAGTTTGCGTATGCGATGTGTCACCGGCGCTTCGCTAGTGGCAAGTCCACCAGGACCAGCATCTGGCGTGTCGGTGGTTTTCGCAGCTTGGTGGGAATAATCCAGCGATATGTGCGATGTTTCAGTGTGTTTTCGTTTAATAGCTGAATGCAGTGCCGCGGTGGCAATTGCATGTGACCGCTTTTCGGGCATTGCATGTGTGGCTGGTTTTACTCGCTGCGCTGGGTTAATTTCCGCCGAGCTTATCAAAGAGCCATTCGCATCCGAGTTTCGCCAATAATCACTGCCGAATAAATGTCCATTGCCCGTTTGTATGCTACTGTCCGCACCGATGCTCCAAAGTCCACCTAACCGACTTTGGTTTTCGTTGAGTTGTTGAGCTGTCATCCTGCTCTGGCGCACAGTCAGATTGTACGCAATGCTTTCTACAGCTCCGGACATCAACTGATTATCATAGTCGCTGGCTATAATGTCACCGCTTGTTGCATCCGCGGCGTTTTGGGACGTATTTGCGGTGATACTCCTTCCGCCCGCACCTTGTAGTCGGATGTTTACGGCTGCTTTGGCATTATCGTTTCCTGCTGGCGTGTTTTGTGGTCGCATGGCCCAAAGGAGATGCTCCTTCTCGTTGGAGTGTCGCACCTTGGAGCGTCCGTGTCGGATGTTATATAGGTCAGTGTGCTCGGAGCTCACTTCCGCCTCGGCGGACTGCAGCACTGCGGTGGACGCGGCAACACCAGCATCCGCATGCAAATTGAAGTCAGAGCATGTTTGCAACAACAACATCAGCAATACCAACGGCCGCTGGTAAGCTGTGCGAGTCCACATCGTTTTGCTGATTACTATTTGGAATGTATCCACTAATTATTTAATGTTACAGCTTGTAGATTCTATTTGTACGTTTGTGAGGGGGAATCTCAATTGATGGAAGCGCGAGGTTTCTAACGCTTCACTTTCTCGCAGTCCGCTTTAGAGCGCCGCTCCTTTGATTTTCTGCTTTGACTTATATGCCTCAGTCGGCTTTGTGGTTGGCTTTACTGGCGCTATTTCCACTATCTCTTTCGCCCGCGTTTAATGCGCACTTTCTTCTTTAATACTTTTAATGGCGCACTTAATTGATACAATAACAAATCCAATGAGTGCTTAATTGCTCTTGTCTCGGTCTCATCTGCTGCTGGCGTCATCATTTCGCGAGCGCGGCAGAAGTGGCATCATCGTTGCCTGATGTGTTGACACTATGTGGTCAGGGTTCATGGATGCCTTGTTCATGGCACATCAATTGCGTAAATTAAATTCTGGATAATCGGCTATTAAACGCCAATCGTTTGCCAGCAGTCGAGCAATCGCGTTAGGGAGTGCAGGACTGTGGGAATTGTGTGCTGGCAATAAGAGCTGGAACTCAGTTACGGATCTGCAAAATAAAATAAAATTGTAGTTTAAAGTAATTCGTATACAATATCTGAACTGAGGCTTTGTATAAAATTAAATGGTCAAACTTATTTCGCACGATATTAAATACACTTGATATTGATAATTACACCGTAAAACATCGGTTGAGCTGTTCAAACTTAAATGATTTTTATTGTTGATAATTATTCAGCGTAAAGTCGAATCAGGTTTCAGCTTCGCTGAAAGTAATACCAAAAGTCTCAGTAAATTCGATTTCCGGATTTTAAATTGATTTTTGGACCATTATTAAGGTAATTAATTAATATTATTCATTAGATTCTTCGGTTATTCACCATGAAATTGTCGAAGCTAAAGGTGAAAAGGTTAAAACTTATGGAAATTTTGACAAAATTTTAAGAAGGTAATCAAAACTATAATAATAAAATAATTTAGGGGGAATACCTTAAATTATGATCTGTATATATTTGACATACGTATCTCAAATTTCAAATGACAAATTTAAAATTTATAAAGCTTAGAGAAGTCTTGATACATAGCGATACAAGACAGAGTACCAACACCTAGTGCAGCAGTAGTAGTTAGACTTCAGAATGACAGCGCTTGTCGTGAATTTCAACAGGCTCTGCGACCTCACTACCTTCTACTCTTCAAGTGTACTCTGCTCATTTAGGACCAAAGGCTTGAAGCGTTGTCTTAACAATGCGGAAGAATTGTACAAAATATGCTCTATTCTTTCATAAATTTTCCAGCAGTGCTCTGCCATCAGACTGTATTCAGTGAGCATTCGGACAATATTTCTATAGTCCCTTCTATTGATTGCTAGTAAGAATTCGTGAACAAACGCTTTATACATGACTTTTGCAGTTATGCAAATGCCATGCTCCTGACTAGACCCTTATATAAGTATGTAGATGTATGAGTTTACCATTTTCGGTTACATTTAAAAATGACAGCTGTACAAAACTCTTGGCAATCTCGTCTCCTATATCATTAGCTTCGATGGCTTTGTGACCTGACATCCAGTAGAAGTTAAGTCGCTTGGTTCTGAAAAATTGAGTAATTGTCTTGATTGCTGTTTGACTGGCCATGTAACGGGCCCTATGAAAGTGTTTTTTAAATAAAACGAAAAAGGTTTGGGATATCAATGAATTCTTTATTCCTGTCAAAGTATATTCGTTGCCATAATATATGGAACTCGATTTCTTTGGTATGGTCATCACGGGCACGCTTGCAGAATTCCAAACGCTGAACCCAATTTTCGACGGTTTTCAAGTATAAATCGGCCGATACTGGTGAAATTTCACTTTCGATATTCATACGTAGTTCATCAACTGTCGCTGGGGTAACCTTTAGAGCTTCCATTAAATTGGCTTCCGATATATACATGGATTTCAGTATACCTTCCCGTCACACCCTAGCATTTTTGCACAATTTCTTTCAATTAAAAAGGGTCGATCTCTTTTTTCTAAGCTCTATAGATCACACCATAATCACTACTATTCCCTCGTGCAATTTAGGCATAGTACGTCGAATTTTCAAATAAAGTCCAATCACTAGTAGAGATTGAAAGTTAGAATGCTTATTATCCTGCTGGAAATGACTAAGACAACATCTCATATATTCCACGTGACCTGAATAATCCAGTTATTTTTAGAATCCTCTATAGAGTTATATCTCCACAGAAAAAGAAATATATAAATTCTGTATACTTCTTGTGTGTTGAATAAAGACTTTTTACTTTCCAAAAATCGTCTCCAAATTATCCAAAATGGTGATAAAGAAAGAACGTTACAAAAGGCTTACATATTTAATTAAGAACAGAGACTTACAGTGATGAGAGAATAGAAACAGACGTTAATTACTTGAGTAAAAACCAAACTAAATTCATAAATCAATTTATTTTGTTTAACCAAAATACACAGTCTCCTAAATTATTAAACAAAGCATAAGCGAGAAGGTTCAAAAATGGCTATCTTTTGTTCTGTTGTCCCACAAAAAGGATATCACACCTTTTCGTCACACATATCAAAGCACACGACTAATCACTGCGGTCTCGCTGCTTTATTTGAATAAGCTACGCAACACCCGCTGAGGCGAAATAATATTTCTCAATTACACTTACGCAACTCATAAAATTCCGACACACTTGAGATTCGGTTAATCCGAAATGCGGCAGAGTTGTTTATTTGTTCAAGCGCCACAATTAAGGCGCCATAAAGCAAAGTAGGCATTCACTAAATGCTTGAGAATGCATCATACAAGCAGTCATGTGTGTGTGTGTGCATATGTACGCGTGTAAGTTCAGCACTCGTTTCCGAAAAGTTTGAAAACAACGAGGCGAATTCCTATAGAAATGGGAAACGGCAACAAACAAGCAAGGAGCAGCGAGAAAAGTTACGCGCGCAACATACAAGAGCACGTGCACGCTTAAGCGCTTATGAGCGTTTTCGTTTCTTTGGATATTTATGAATACTTATGAGTGTAGCCAGGCCCAACGCCTGCACAAGCACAAGCATGCCCGTATCGAGTGCATACAAGAGGCTTGAATATGCTAAATTGTGTGGTAAAGCGGAAATTTTTAATTGCTGCTTAAAGGCAATGGGCAAGAAAAGTGCGCACGCTCCGCTGCTGAAGAAAAGCACAACGTGAATGACGAGGCAAAGTGACTGGCAAAGTGGCAGGCATCCTTGTATACATATGCGAAAGTGGGCTTAATACAACAATCGCTAAGTGTGTAAGGGAGGGAGTGTGGGAATGCGGATGAGAGCGCGTAAGTAAAGTTCAGTGGGCGTGCGACTTCAATGTCAGCGCGTCGCGGCAGTTGTTGCAAGCGGCGCTCCAACATTAACTTTCACACTTCGCGACTCTAACAAAAGCGAACATGCACTGTGTGTTCAGCTGCGTAATTACCAAGCGGTATGTGCTGCTGCCTCACACATGTGCGCACTTATATGAGGATATGCAAGCGATTTGATTGCCTGGTTGCCACCTTCTGTTTACGGATCTTATGAAACTGATGCCAACACAAACACTGTGAGGCGATCTTTAGGGGTAATCAAAATGGAGATAGTAACATATTCACTTTCGGGACAGCGTCAGCTTTCACGCTCAACAAAATGCATGTCAGGCTATCAAAATCCGCATAATAACGCATATTAGAGTGCTAAGACATATTGGCGTTAGCCCGAACAGTCAGCAGCGTGCCTTGGTTTCTTGATTTTGCGCAGCTGCAGAGTTGTTGCATTGGCCCAGGGCACCATGTGGCATGTTGCGCTGCTTATCACCCGTGTGAAAGTTCGTGGAGACGGCGCATGCATTATTTGTTAGCGCGCCATCTGCCACTGATGCCTGTGTTGGCTCAATAATTACACTCACATCAATTCACGCCATGTCAGGCTGTTGCTGTCGTATCGCAACTCCCATTAACATAAATTTGACAAACCGTCTCGGTTCCAACGCAGTCCAATCTGTCTGCGAACCAAGCGGATCTGCAATATAGTGACAGAGGGTGAAAAGAGAAGGGGCGGCAGCGCAGCAATATTAATTTGCATATGCGGCGTCCCTTAGAAGCAGATCGGGTGTGCTTAGCGATGAAAATGAGATGTAGTGCGAAATTAGACGGGCGCCTTGTAGTGGTCCACCATGACGGTGACAGGTGCGCGTTGTATTGAGATATACGGTGTTATAAACAATAAGTTGCAATGCCCTTCTGAATAGGTCTTTAAGATATACTAAATGTACGCCAACAAAAGCAGAGCATCGCGAATTGAGTGCTGAAAGTCCGATTTTGAAACTGAAACGACCAAAACATATAATTGAGGGAATATATAGAATTTGTGGTTGTGGAGTATATTATGACATTGTACAAGATGTTTTTCTTTGAACAAGTATTCAGTTCGACAGTAGGGAATAAACCATTTATATACTATTTCTATACCAAGCCCCTTATATCGATATTATAGTATCCAGTAAACTCTGTCACTAACTTTTTTTTGATTTAATATACACCAAAAATATCTAATGTACGCCTGGCCCGAAATAAGCCCATCTTTAGCAGTTGAGTACATCTTCTTATTTATTTGTCATCGTAAACACTGCACCATATAGCAGGACGGGATTATAGTGACTTATAGAGTTTGGTTTTTGTTCGTCGAAACAGTGCGCCAGTCGTTTCTTAGTTTTAAAGGTAAATTTAGCGCGTAATAATTCCATATCAAATTCAGACATCGCGGCATAAAGGCAGCTCTTTTCGTGCTGTCTTTTCCGAAATTTGGATTTAGAGAGCAGGAGTGCAAGTCGACTAGAAAATAGTGGCTGTCTGTTATGATTGCAGCTTTTTGACGTTGAACCTTCCTTGCGTTTTTAGCTGCTAAGAGGCGAGCGCGTATCTTGGCTGCAAGAAGATAGTGGTCCGAGTCGATGTTAAGACTTCGGAGTGTACGCACGTCTAAAACACTGGAGCCATGTCTTCCGTCTATAACAATATGGTCGATCTGGTTGGTGGCTTTTCGATCCGGAGACAGCCAGGTAGCTTGATGAATTCTTTTGTACTGGATTATAGTGCTACAGATAACCATATTTCGGGCCACGTGGAAGTTGATCAACCTCAACCCATTTGGAGATGTTTCATCGTGTAGGCTGAATTTACTGACCGGCGTGCCAAATATACAGGCTTTGCCCACCCTGCCGTTTAAGTCGCGAAGCACTATTTTGACATCGTGGCGGGGGCAGCTCTCACAAGTGTGCTTCAAGCGCTCATAGAATTCAGCGTTGGTAGCATCGTTGAATAGTTACATACTCTTTCATTTTTACCAGCTTCTCAAAATTGAAACGGACTGGTATATTTCAAACACCTGCTCCTTGTGAGTCATAAATCAGTCTCTATTAATGACGATATAGCAGAGTATCTCATTATCACTTATGAATCGACTCAACACACTTTGGTTAAGGCTTTAGGTATGAAGCATTTGAATACTTGGTTCGCACTATAAGTTTTTACAAAAAGGACAAAAGGACGTCGAGTACATAAAGGTGCAAAATAGATGTTTGACTACAAAATATGTTTTCAAACGATAACTTCTTTTTCGGCATATTTGGACTTAACTAACATGCCCCGCATTTTCCGAAGGTAACCTAAACGTATATCTAAATAAAATAGTCTAATACAAAAATGTCAGAAAAATATTCTACTTCACTATTACCTGCTTTCTTCGATATTAGCCATGGTATATCGACTAATCTTTGCACAGTTGAAAAACAAGTGATTGCATAAAAAAATTAGAAACTGAACAATATATTTTACTTTACACAGCTCCAATTGATCTGTGGTTTGGAGCACTTCATTTAAGCCCAAAGTATTCTGAAAATTCAATAAAATATTTACATATCAATAACAAATGTATTTGCATGTACAGTCAGTCAGTCAAGTCAGTCCTTAAAAGCTCTTCGATTTCCAACCGTTTAATTCCATAACAGGTGCGTCCGTATTCAGTTGGGTATTTTCAAGCGTTTGCCATTGAGTGATGAGTACAATTTAAGTGTCACAACTCACATGCTGATGCACAATTCATTTATTGTTGTTGCTGCAAAGCATTACCACTTGTTTCGCAACACAACCACGCAAATGTAAGCACGAGTGTATGTGTGTTTGTTCGATTTATTGCCCTAACCTGATAGTGAGCTCTTCAACTCTTCGAATGGCCCCTGCCATTTAATAAATGTTTACTTAAAACGAATTGAACACTCTGATGCCAACCTGTATGTGTATTTGTTTGCTCATGTGTGTTTACTGTCCATTCTGTGTACACAAACGAACGTCCGTCCAATGAAAGAATAGCATAAATGGAATGCTCATGTGTTATTGCCTTCAGAAGTCATTTCGTTTTATATTACCTTCAGAGTCGATAATTTGAACTTGCCCCCACCCATACCAACAACACGTATACACACATTGCCAAGCACCTAGCAGCAATTGATAGTGGCCACTTTGCATTGCTTGGCATGCTCGTGCGTCCAAAAATATTTCCATTTTAATTAAGTTCAAGTCCTTTGGCTCCAGTACAGAGAGGGCATTTCATTACTTTCACTTTTACTTTTGTGATATTTAGCTTCAATTTGAAAGCCTTGGTTCTCTAGCTACTCAACGAAGTATTTAAGTCTTGGAAATCGCTCTTAGAAGAGCTTAAATTGTATCCTTGGGAAAGTTGTTGTTCTCTATCCAAATTCTCAACTAAAAGGAATATAGTCAAGCCTCCTTTTTTTACGTGTGCAATAAATTTTAGTTGGAAAACAGTTTTTGCTTTGAAATATTCCTGTCATCTCAATGAACTTTAAGGCTCAAGTCAGTAGCTAACACTTCAGGTTGAAGACAACTCTTTCCAGAGTGGAGACCCTCCAAAAGTTTTTAGCAGCTCCACATCAATACAAATATATGCCAGCTTTCATTGAATCATTCTCTGTAGTCGAATGGCATATAAACATCAATTTTCATTACTCATTCGCCATGGCAGCCTTGAAATGAATACCTTTTAGACATGCTTGGCTCACTTCACAAGCATTCGCTTACAAATTTTACTGATATTTTTCATCACATAACTAAATAATAATTTAATAAATCACATAAATTACGGTGAACAACGGTAAATACTATATATGTGTCATCACAATGCATAAATAATTTTTTCTCTTCTTCATTTTCCATATTTTCATGTGCTTTAAATTGGTTTGTTTCAATTATTACAATTCCAGTAAAAAATCGATCGGCTGAGCTATAATTATATAGCAATCTTTGCATTACGTGAATGCGGCAAGCCTGTTGACAAAAAGTTGGGAATTTCATTAAAATTCCGGCAATGTGCCACCGCATCTTTGCTTTGCTTTCTAGGCTCCACTCGCCCACAAAGAGAGCACCACACATATATCTGTGAAGCATTTATCGATGTCTTTGATGGCAACTTTGCACTAAGAAGTTACTTCACACGCATTAAATTTCCACGAATTCTCGTATAAATAATCCAAAATTTATTTTGAGCACAAAAGTTTTCCAAATATCCGAAAAATCCGCAAAACAATATGAATTGCTTAAGCATTAAATGGCAGGCACACACATTCAGCGCCGCAATGCGATTGCCCATCAGTGTGCGAGGAATTTTACAAGCGCGGTGAGCAGGCACGTCACTGCGCCAGCGCTTTGGTGGAGGCACAGTGAACGTTGGCGGACGAAAAGTGGGAAGCGTGATGTGGAATGATGACTTTTTGCTTCTATGATGATATTTTTGATTGATGCCACCACTGCGCGCTTGAATGAAGAATGATTCGCAGAGTTTTGATTATTATTCAAGACCCAAGCGCCACATTTGCATTGGCTGTGCGTAAAATCCGAGCTATTTTTAACTTTCTATCTAGAAATCTAAGGAAGTTGATTTCTTTATTGACTACAAATGAATTTCCAAGTTGAATAAGATTGAGAATAACGCGGATGTACTACAACGTAATCGGATTCAATGGCATACCAAATTAGTTCGAAAACGAATATTAGGGAAACTAAAGCAGTCAGTAATTATTTTGTAGGCTTATGCTCACGTGCTGAAATTCGTATCACTCGCATCACTCTCTCTTGCTGAGCTCTATAGAGCAATGCTTTGTTAGCTGCAATGGACTGTTGGCGCCAATGGCAGTGGCTCAGAAAAATGTCGCTCAAAAGGCTTGCCCAAGGACAATGCGAAACAGCTTTTGTACACCACTCTAAAGCAGTCTGCAGTTGCGCCTAATCTGGAGGCCGCCGGATTAACTATTACATTATGTTTCACTTGCCGCTTCACTTGATTATTTTTTCCTAAACGCTATTAGCTGCAGACGCATAACAAAAGCTTAGTTTAATGCGCAAGTGTCTGCTTCACTTGTGTAAATTGCTTTAATGATGTTGGCTGTGCTCACTCTACAGCGCACTGCGGCTGTTGATGGAGTAATATTAATATTAGTCACTCATACGCCACGGACGACGCATACTAAACAGTAAAGCTGCTTAGAAATTCCATCAAACTGAAGCACGCGCAGAGTACAACTAATAGCATTGTATATCTAAGCATAAATGCATACACACATTCTTTATGCATTGTAAAATTCCTCCATTTTCCCTAATTTAATTATAAGAAATTGGATTCGAAACTGGGTGACAATCATTTACAAGCTTTGAATATTTTCTAAGTGTTTTTTATTTACAAAAATTTTACATTAAATATTCTAAATATTAGTGCAACGCTCTGGCAGATTTAGAGTGGGGAAAGTTTCGCGCCCTGATAGAGAACCTGAAATAGATGCTGCATTCAGCACCATTTGTGATATGTTCGATTGATATATTCTCCGCGGTTTATCCTCCAAGTTTTCCATCATCAAAAAATTTATAACTGGAAAAAAAGGAAACAAGAAGCGAGAAAAGCAACTACAGCGTGAAACGATCGATATGGCAAAGACATCAAATATGATAGATACGCTGCTATGGAACATTTTCGACCAATTTTTTTCAGACACGAAAAAAAGAGCTGAAAGTTGACGAAAAAAAATCAAAAATATACGGCCGACAAACGCAACGTGAAAATGTTTGTTTAAGAACTTGCGAAGAATACTAAGGGTTTCAGTATAAATTACTGTGTTGCAATTGGCAGATTTGAAGACGTGCTTTCCTAGAGAAGTATTGGATAGATGTCAACAAAGTTTGCTGCTTCCAGAAAAAGTATGTACTTTGAAAACCAAAGAAATGGAAAATCTTATTGACTACTTTACATATAAGATTCAAAAGCCTTCAACGTCGTACCACGTTTGAAGACCAAAGGTAAATTTGATCACTGGCAGTGTCAAAATACAGAAGCAAAAGTCAAAAGACAAGAAGTTACCAAATACTGCATTGGAAACGTTGAAGAACTGCGATGTAGACCTATACCCCATAATTCATAGTTTTCTTCGCATATTCTGCACACTTCCTGTGACGAATGCGAGCTCTGAACGCTCCTTTTTGACACCTCGTCGCATGAAAACGTGCCTGGGAACGAACATGTTTCAAGATAGATTCATCGGCCTGTCGTTGCTGCACACGCATCATGACATTGAAGTCACTGCAGAAGAAGTTTTCGAAAACTGAAAACTTGACACACAACGTTTTGGTTTCTGAAATTTTTCAATTCAATACACTAACTGACTACAGTATTATACATTGCAATAAAGTATGTCACCCGCACGTCTACGATTTAGAATGTGTTTTTTTTTTTTAATTTAGTATGATTTGATATTAGAAGGTCAATTTGAAATATTTCCACCATGATATTAAACTGTATAAAGAGTACTATACTTAATATAATAACCTTCATGTTTCAAGTAAATTTTTATTTACCCCACAAAAAACGATTTCTGCATCCGGCCCTGTATTAGCACTAAAAAACAAAAATATGCATAGATATTGTCACTAAATTATGAAAGATCTGCACCAGAAACCCAAAAAGAGTTTTCAATTATTATTGTTCATAAAAATCTTATATTTTGAAATATTGAACTTTTATGTAGTCGATGCCATTCTTCTCTTCAATTTTTTTTTTCACAAGCCAAAACTGAAGAATATTCGCTCCAGAAAAAGTAGACTTCCTTAGTTTTCATAGAATTGAAAAACAATTCTTAAATTTTGAAGCTTCTCAATCATTCACCATTTCATTTATTAATTTATAACATGCTCATTGATTCGCCCATCTCATCATCATCAGAACAAACGTCAAAATCAAAGCTTATGACAAATATGCTTTCCATTAGCAGCGCTCTGTGCTATTGAGGCGGAGTCATATTAATTTTCCTTGAATTTTTAATTTTGAATACACTTGTAGTTGTATTTACGTTGCTTGAGTTATCAACTTACATCCAACGTTTGTTAAAATTTCCTTTATTTGTAAGAGTATTAAACGCTTTTCATTTTCTTTATGTTATGTGAAAATTAAATAAGTTGCTTTCATAATCGGAGACTCTTAAATGCTGGAATAATGATTGAAAATTCCAATGAATTCATTTAAATGTATTCTCTAAGTTTTAGATGAATATGTCTCTTAGTTGAAAGAAAAAGAAATACGCCAGCATTTTTTACATTTAATCGATGCCAAACATTTCTAATTTGCGTAGTCTTTTAAGTTTTTCTGTTATTACCTTCAAATGCCTATATCTATTCGTAGTTATGCTCTTTTACTCAGTACTCCTCTAGTATGAAATTCACTTAAAGTCAAACACTATGAATATTGGTACCTTTCTCTAATGAGGCTTCAAAAATGCTGCTAATGGTTAATGTAGCAAAGAAATTGGCAGTTTTAAGGAACTGAACTTATGCAAGCGACTAGAATTGTAAAAGACCATAAAAGCTATTTCCTTTTAGACGCAGCCAGAAAGTGTAGTATTAGCTTAATGGGCGCCGCACCACACAGAATTTAAGAAAGTCAATTTCACTTATTTACGAGCAGATATAAATAAAATTACACACCTGCTGGCGCAATTTGGTTAACAAATTGTAGTAATTCGCCCAGCAACAACACCTGAAATGCACAAGCGCACAGTTTTCGGATTTTTTCTCTAAGTTACTACGTAAGCTTAGAGTTATAATATGCAAAGCTTGGCAAATAAACTCTTGCTATTGCTTCTGCTAGTTGTTTATGTGTTGACTAACTGTGTTTGTAGTTGTTGTGAATAAAGTATTTGAGTTTGGCGCTAGGTGAAATACTTTGCAGCAAAGTTGGGCGGCAACACAAATAGAGGCATGCATACATACATATGCATATATATATATATAAGTATATATGTGTGTTATATATATATATGTGTTATCACAATGCATATGTATATATAATATACAAGTACATTTGCGCCGGCATTAGTGTGCTTGCTGCTGTAGGTGGCTTCCTTGAACCACCTCGCGCTGCTCCAGTCTAACTATTGCATGAGCAGGTACGTGTAGAAAATACTTTGGGAAAATGTGCTGCCAACGCACAGCAAAAGTATTTAAATAAGCACATGCACAACAAGCAGCTCAGCCTCTCATGACAGCAAGTGCTTCTGTGAGCGCACAACGTGGCGTATGAGCAACTTTCTCAGATGGAAATATCACAGAGCGCTTAACATCCTTAAATCGATTAAAGTAAGAGCAAATAATACACGGCAAAGTGCACACATAACTGTTGTCCTACACCAGTACAGTTAGATAACGCTTTTTGAATACCTGACGACTTATGTTATCTTAAATTTAATGCCACACTACAGCTGCTGAATTAAGGAAGATGCAATAAAATTATTTTAATTTGTTTGTTATGTAAGTCACCGCACCGAGCTCCACTACCACTGCATGCCAACTATTTGGAAAACAACAATTATTCTTATTGACATTCTCATCACGCCTTTCGGCACTCTTTGAGCTGAAACCCTCTGAAGCAACCGACGGCTTCTTGGCTTCCAGCAGCTGCTATTTTAAGTCATGCTGACTCACTTACTTAATTATCGCTAAACCGCCGCCAATTCACTCTTATCTGCCACTACCCAACTTTCCACAAACTAGAATTACTTAAATCACAGTGTCCCAGTTGCGCCAAGCACCGTTAATCAGTGCGAAAACTTTTCAATCTCTCCAAAGGCGCCGTGCAATTATCTAAGCAGCCTCCACTACCAACGATAGCGTTGAGTATAATGTTATGAAATTACTTGAATACAAAATGCTGCGCAACAATGACTTCTGTTGAGAAATTATCCTCGGCTACTTGCCACCTCAGGCACTCGCATCAACAGCTGCAACAGCCAAATTTATTATAATATTTTCATTACGCTTATTACCCGCCGCACACCTTGCCACACGCACAACAACAAATATTTACAAGAACAATGTTTGAGCCGTTTGCTTCGTTCTTCAGGGGCAGCCGCGTTGACTTGCGCCGATATCCGTCTAAATAGTACAACAATAACAAACAACATAAAACAAGTGAGAAATGATAGAATGAGTGCAGGCTTGGCAACAATTATTCCGCTAATGTTCTACATTAATTAATCATTTCACTTAAAGCTTCGTCTTGGCAGCAGCGCCGTAATGACTATAGTGCGATAAGATAGGGATTATGCAGAGAATAGCCGGCGCACCCTTTCTCTTTTTCAATTGCGCTAGTGGAAAGAAGCCGTTATACGCGCGCTTACTTAATCGAATGAAGAAATCTATGCCTGTCAGCAGCTGGGAATATCAGGCACAATATAGACTACTACGGTTATATGTATGTGCAAAAGCGATACATTACTGGAAAAAAGTAAAGAGAATTAAAAAAAAAAGCTTTATACACTTCACAGTTGCACTTTTTTTTAGCATAACGGGGTCTAAAAAGTCCTTTATCTTGATTTTGGGTCAGTTTTTATGTAGCGGACCGACGGTTCTAACGTATGAGCAGCTTTTTGGAGAGAAAAAGTATTGAGTGAAATTTTCAAATCGAAATCTCTTAAACTGTGAGACTACATTCAAATCTTCTCAGCAACCTCATTTTGGTTCCGCATCTTAAGCAAGGTGTCTATCTAATGGCCTTGACTAACATTATATTATGTTCGAGATTGGCTAAGGGATGCCCAGTCTCACTATTATTTTCATCACATTACTTCAGGGTAAAACTAGTATGGTTTCATGGCCACAGCGAATTCGTAGATAATCGCAAGGCGTATGAGTTGTAAATTAAGATAATTTTGCCTGACATGAATGAGAGGATCTAATTGAGGCTCACCCCTTCCTCGTTTTAAAGTGTTCAACAATATCCGATACAACTCATCACTTTTTTCTCGACTGGCCAACCTTTGTTTGAGCAAGACTGAAAGGATCCAGGAGTTTCGCCGCTTTCTTCAGCTTTATAAACGAGAGATATATAGTATATATATCAGCTTTATTGTGGGGATGGCCACAAAACCAGCATACAGGGTTTGTCCGGAAAGTGATAGAACTGATTTTCTTCCGCTGCGACTGTACTTCGGACTGACTAGATTCAGTAGAGTAAGTTCGTAGCTAACGAACGAGTGGCTGGTCAGTTATCTCCGACCACCTGGAAAGTCAGGGCAAAGTTGGAAGTTGCAGCAGGAAGCCGCCCCGGCTCACACTGCCTTTCTTGTGAACAGCTACCTAATTAAGGCCGGCATCCCAACGCTTCTACAGCCGCCCTACAGCTCAATTGTGGTCCGCTGGACATTTGTTTTGCTTCCGTGCCTGAAAAGGCCGATGAAAAGCAAGCATTTTGAGTCACAGTGGGGATCCAAGCAGCATGCATCTCGGCTCTCAAAGCTATTCTAGAGCATGCCCTCCATGACACCTTCAGTGCTTGGAAATGACGCTGGCTGCCCTGCATCGACGCTGAAGGAGCCTATTTTGAAAGTTTTTAAAGAATTGTAACGATTGGTTCAAGAAAATTTTTTAAATCCGTTCAGTCCTATTACTTTCCGGACAGACCCTGTAAGATTTATATCTTTCATAATATATAATGAGATAAAATATAATGACAGGTATTATATCAAAAATGGATAAAATCAACATTCTTCTCACGATGGCATACATATTCCGAATGTAAACTTGGGTTGCAGACAAAATTCGCCAGAATTTTTGTTAAGTCAGAATGTGAATGACTTAACTTTATCAAGCAGCAAATTTTCAACTTTTGAAATTAAGCATTAATTAGGATCAAATAGGGCATGCCAAACCAAGTGCCACTTCACTGCCAAAAAAATCGCGCCAAACTTTTCAAATGCAAAAGCTTTTCAATTTATTACACTCACATACTCACATATATATAGTTGGCTATTGTAATCCCTGACAATAGTTCGCAAATAGTTAGTAGCTTAGTTAGTAGGGCATTTGCACAAATCATCAAATCAAATATCGCAAAACTTCTAATCCCATAAAACTGAACGCCAGCAGCTAGTAAAAGGCTCATCCGCCCAGACAAAACCGAATAAAATGCGAATGTAAAATATGGTGTAAATAAAAAAATTTTGTAGTCTCATCGAATGAAATACAAGTAAAATCGAGTAGAATGGAAACACACAACGATAACTGTATATCTCAAACCTGAGACTTACACACATATACAAACATACACTTAGTGGAAGTATCTCACTTGTAATCCGTTGTGATAAAACAAAGCTATAAAATTTCGGCTGCAACGGAAACAATAACGGACTAAAGTACTTAAGTGGATCGCCACCATCAACCGCTCCCCCACACAACACCACGGCCATTACACACAACGCCTTACAGTACACAACATCATACATGCGTGTGTGTGTGTGTGCAGACGCATCTAAATCAATTGATGGCTCCACGCAGACAGAATGTAACGATAGTAAATTTGTACAAATGCCTGACATCCTTCATGCTGCCTGCTGCCATGATGGCAAAATTGATTTATGTCATAAATTAGTAGACAGACTCGTCGAGCGCACAGACTCGACACGCCATGTGTATGTGTGCGTGTGTGAGCGAGCAACGGCAGCTTCGGCAGACGGGTGGATAGACTTTCCCAAAGTCATGTGGCCTTACGCAGTATACACAGTGTAGGCGCGAAGATAATGAGAAGGTGCACTCTGCCGATAATGACTGAGCTGAGTAAAATGCGAAAGCTGAAAGCGCCAACATTATATGGGCCATAAATTATCGAACTCACATAAATACTTGTATGTATGTATGTACATACATATAATGTTTGTCCTAACACACTCTTACTCACAGTACAGTTATTGTAACAAACAAACACACACTTGTCGTTTGTACTTCATGTCTGTCGCACATATATATGTATATGTATGTGCGCTTATCTCGATTTAACACAACAACAGTTGTATGTGCGTCCGTGTGTTAGTGTAGCACATTTACAGGCGCATGTTTGATATGTGCTCGTAACATTGAATTTGAAAGACCTTTTATGTCGAAATATAAACATTAGAACAATCAAATAAATTCGTTGATGTATTAGCAGCCATTGCATTTACATAAAACGCTCCTAATATTTATAGCACGTGTCCTAAAATTCATTTCGTACAAGTTTATCACTGTGATGTGTCGAAGTCCTTCGGCACGATTCCATGGCCAACGTTTTTATATATGCGAATGTACGTACATATGTATATATTATTGTGTGTTTGCTTCTCTTTTGTCTTTATAACAACATTTTCTTAACAAAAACGAATAGGCGTGTGACGTCAGAGATTGACATAACCCTGAACCCACGCTCTTAAAGGCTTTCACAGCGGCAAAGCTGCTACAAAATGTTTTACGTGTGCATTCAGCATTTAACTAATGTCTTCCGAGTATTTTGCTTTAATTTGTTTTCTTCCTCTTCTCTAATACATTTCTCCGTTTGTAATATTTCTCTTTCACCAAGCTTGTCAGCCCCTTTTAGCCTCTTGCTATTAAATATTGAGTGTTCTGAACATTCTTGTGACTTATTTAATCGAGTCGTCACTTCCCACTAATTTTAGCCGCTTGTCAATTTTCAAGTAATATCACAAAGCGCTTATTAAATAACGACAGACATGCCATTAAATAATGTTCAATATCTCACAATTTGGTAGGACAACATTAATTAATTTCACATGTTTATGATTTAGTGAGTTTTCGCATGTTTTATTTATTTATACATGCATTTTGTGTTAACTAAATTTTACACTTAATTGCACCAAAGCCAACAGCAATGTGCATTTCATGAACATCCTTTGAGCAGTCAGCAATAATAAGAGTTGCCTTAATTTAATTCCTGCTAAGTGCTAAGTAATAAATAAGTCAATATATATATGTATGCAGGTATACTTTTGCGCAAGACCCGAAATTATTGTAAAGTCAAGAATATTAACAGAAATTAGTTAAATCGATTTATATTGAACACAACTCATGGTTTTGTAGGAAATTTACTGCTCTATAAAAATGGTCTCATATGATTTTTCGATTAAGTTAAGCGTTTACGAGATATTCATCGTCAAACATCAATGCATATTAAGGTGGATCAAAAAAAATTTTTTTTTTTTTGTTTGATTCTCTGAAAATTTTATCATTCATAATAATTTTTTTTCATTGAGTTATAAAATTCATAAGAAATAAAAAATTTTCCCAAAAATAATCAAACTTTAACTGTTAATATCTTTTAAACGTTTGGGTTTACGAAAAATCATAACAGACCTTTTTTGTAGAGCATTCAATTTACTACAAAATCTAAGAAACAAGATATTTTTTTCAAGTAGCTGGAAGCGAGATATAAATTTTTCTATCTGATAATAAGAAAAAATAGAAAACTGTATGTAGGAGGACCTTCCCGTTACAATTAAAAACTCATGTTTGGAGAGGCTTTCTTAGAGGTGTCTAGGAACCTATTTTTTCGAGTACCAAACGAAAAAAAAATAAAATTTTTTTTGAATCACTCTAGTGTATATACATATATATTCAAAGGATGAATTTTCGAGTCCAAAGTAGTTTACCTATGGCTTGCAAAAGCTTTGTATACCTTAAAAGCATTTAATAATCTTCAAGTTCCTTTCTTATGAACCAATTAAGGTAGAAACTCGCATCATATAAGAAAAATAAGTTTAAATTATTTACATGCCACAAATTAATATTCCCAAGGCGCTTACTCTCCTGCTTTCCCTTCCAACTCAGAACTAGCAGGCACACTAAAAGGCATTTTTTATGCCAACGTTCAATTACGCAATTCTAGCAATGAACAAAAACCAAAAACTAAAATAATGATGCTCATTCAGCTGAGTTCAATGAAAAAGCGTTCAGCGCTTGATTTATGCTCCTCGCTTGGTCGTATTTATCCGTGTAACTTCGGCTTGCTTTTAGGCATTGCTTTTCAATTTCATTACGTGCAATTTGTTGCGGATTCAAAAGCCATGACTTGCTCTCCGTTGCTGCCTGAACAAGAAAAAAATCTACCAACAAATACACACTTACGCAATCATATGTGAAATCGTCTGTAGATATACTACTTGTCCTGGTAGCAGAGACATCGCAAACTAGGTGAAAGAAACAAACAAAAGTTGTGCGCACCGAAGCAGCTGAGCGGCGTCAAATTTATGGCATTTGGAAGCTGAACAGGCTGACAAAAAGCGTAAAAGGAAAAGGCAATCCGTGTAAAAGTCAATGCAAGTAAACAACCGAACTATGCTATGGCGACCTCTCTTTTCTTCTTGGCTTTATTTTCAACGACTGTTTCTAAATGCTGTTTCCATATTACTATTCTGGTTTCTCTTCCTTTTTTGTTATCCCAGCACTGTCTGCTACCACTAACTCCGCAGCGGCATAGAGAGATATCTGTTTGCTTTAACGCCCAGAGAGAAATGCTAAATATTTCATAGGAACTTGTAGTATTAAGAAGTTGTGAGTCGGAAGAACTTTTAACAAAATTGGAAAATTGTTATGCTTTAGATGGATAGCATAAATTAAAAAGGCAAAGGGTTAAAGAAGTTTTGTATATACTTGGGGTTGATAAGGATCCAAAATACTTAGTTGGTGAGTGATTGCTCACCACTGCTCATTTCCAAGGCTCAGAAGAGCACATTCAATGATAAATTAACAAATTTTGGACTGTCCATGCATTCTTCTATAAGATCTCTCATTACTCGTGTCTACTACACAGGACCACAACAGACTATAATTCACAACCAAAGTTGAGAGGAAAGGTTGCTGCCCTCCTCTCCCAGATACATGTGTCTCTTACGCTAGTTGGACCAGCGTTATTCCAAAAATCAATATTTCTGAACTTGTATGATTCTCAAGCTCCAGTATGCCTACAAGGACGTACCATTTACTGCTGCAACAGTTAACTTAACGATGTTAGTTTCATTCGCCAGAGTTCTAGTGAGCTTTTATGCGTTTGACTTGAGCAATAAAACTAAATAACGCGCTCTTAGGCATAAACCATTCTCCACAGATTGCCTTAAAAACTAAAAAAATAATAAAATCTTCAACTGTATCGCCCACGTGGTGTGCTACCCGCAAGACACATGCTGAAGCACGGTCGGTTCGCACACTTGGGAGAGACTTGCCGCAAAACGTGTAAGAAAACAAAAGCCACAAAGAGCTCTAAATAAAACATGTATGTATGTGTATATGAGTAAGCGTATGTAAGCGTCGTTAGAGCCGCCGCAGGAGCAAGCGGATGCGCACAAAGTGGCCATGCATTTTAAAAAGTCTCATTTGTGAATCAATTACTTAGATGTTGCCCACATTGTTGCCAAAATAGAACGACGCAAATGGAATTTATTTGATTTTCACATACACATGCACATATGAATGCGAGTGTGTGTGTTGACTTCGCTGAAATATGTGAAGAAAAGCGTTTATAGCCGGATTATAAAATAATTTCGAAATGAAATGACAACAGATAAGTGAAAGCCACAGTGACCAGCAAAAAACACAGATATATTAAAAAGTGAAAAAAAAAATTTTTCTGTGAAATGTGACGGGTGAAAAATGCGAGCTTCCTTTCGTTTTTTTCATCCCTGCAAAATGGCCGGGAGCAGCTTTTAAGTAATATCAAGCGTTTTTTTATTGCGAGTTGGCACGTCAACTGCAGTCACTTATGAAGTAAATAAATTAAATTTAAAAATTACTGCTTTCTGCTTTCGGTTATGTGAAGTCAGTTATACATTTGTATATATGTATGAATGTATGTAATTAGTGCTACGGTTGTTGCTGTTGAAAATCCATAAATTTCAGCCTGCGTGACATGAAAACCAGCAACTGTGGCTTTAACGCCTCATGCTCACTTAAATGACAGTCCAAAGTTCTCCAACACATCCTGATAAAGGTGGAGGACTTTCCGGGAAACCAAATTCATATATTGTAACCCCAATTATATTATTGATCACATACTGATCGTCAATTTATAAATAAATAATCAGAACCAACTTTCTACAGGGTCCTAGTTACACTCGAAGTGTAACCAACTTCAGACCGTTCGCGCAGCTGTCGCACTGGAATCAGCTGTTTATAAATTTGCTGAATGACAAGTGTACAAAAGCGTTTTGCCAAAAGTGAACGCAAACAAAAGTGATCAGCGATGGAATTCAAACGTAATAGTGCGATTGCTTTATATTTAGCTCGAAAATCACAGCCAGCAATTGTTCGTGAGCTTAAACACCTTAATGTGAATAAAGTTTTTGTTTATCGCACCATCACTCGTTACAATGATACTGGTAGCATCGCAAAACGCCATGGAGGTGGTCATCAAAAGACTGCAACGTCACGTGAGATGGTTCGGAAAGTAAAGAAGCGACTTGAGCGAAATCCACGACGAAGTGCCATTCAAATGGCTAAAGAACTGAAAATATCCGACCGCAGCATCCGACGCATATTGAAAAATGAGCTCAAGGTCAAGCCTTACAAGTTCCAAAAGGCCCATGATCTCACATCGAAGCAGCAACAAGTAACGCTTGACCGAAAGCGGTCAAATTGCGAACATTGTGTTTTCTGACGAAAAAATTTGTCCAATTGAGCAATTCGTAAACTCTCTAAACGATAGGGTTTACTTGACTGACCATTCAAACGAGAATCTAAGTCATCGGTTGGCCATCAGGAGGCAGCACCCACCACAAATAATGGTTTGGGACGCTGACAACCGCAGATGGGCGCTCTTCAATTGATTTCATCGAGCCTGGCGTCAAAGTAAATGCGACATATTGTCGGGAAAATGTTCTGGAGACTGCTTTGAAGCCGTGAGCAAACAAACATTTCGGTCGCAAAGCATGGATGTTTTAACAAGACTCCGCACTGTCTCACAAAGCACGAGTGAACCAAGAATGGCTGAAAAACAACGTTCCGAACTTCATTACGGCCACAAAATGGCTCTCGAGTTCACCAGATGCGAATCCAATGAATAATTATCTCTGGGTCATTTTGGAGAGCAAGCTCCGAAGTAAAAAATATACCAGTCTCCCGATGCTTAAGAAAGCCATTGTACGTGAAAATACCGGCAAATCACATTAAAAATAATTTTCCAAACCGAATTTATGTCTTTCTTAATTGGTTACAGTGCGAGTGCCGGACCCTGCACATATTAAAACGCGTTTTTCTTCTTTTGAGAATTATTGTAATAATAATATTACCAATATGGTTGTCTGGATGCAGTGAAACGCAGACGAGGAAGCTACAAACATGTCAGAATACTGCACTCCGCACAGGATGCCTCTTGAGCATCCTCCCAATTAAGGAGCAGTTCCTGCTGTGGTGCTTTCGCAAAAATCATTCTTGCAGTCACCTGCTTTGAGCGGAACCGCCTCCTAGGGACATCAAGAAGTCATTCCTCAACTACGTCGACGACATCAGCCAATACGCCGACCTGACTTAGGACACAACTCACTTCCGAAAGCAATGACCGCCATTCACTGTGGAGCCATCAACACCTTTACCGTCTCCCTTTCAGTGAATGGCGTACTTAGAGTCAAACCACCAGCCATTGCAGATCAAGAGCTCGAGTTGCCGAGAGAAACGAGAGTGATTCTTGCGAAGCTCGTTCTGGATATTGTAGCAGGTTGAACTCCTACCTATCTAGAATAAACCTTGACATATCCAATATATATCCTGCGTGCAATGAGCCTCCGCCTAAAAATAATATACATTTACAGAATTTAATGCAGTTTAAAAATCAAATTCGAAATCGCTATCCAAATACCGCATCTTCGTTCATTACCTCGCAAATGTATCGAAGATGGTCGAGTAAGAGTTTCAAGTTCAGATGCCAATTCTTTTGAGACTTCCACTTCCTGAGCTGCCGGTTTTTGGAGATTTTTCATCTTTAACCTTTTTCCTGTATTCTTGTAATGTTGAACTAATATAACTAAAAAAGGAATGGTTAATGAAAATATTAATTGCCCTTTTTTCAACACTTCAAAAATTACCTTAAATTCATGCTTCTCAATTTTACTACAACAACAAGCTTTAAAGGGCAGACCACCATTCTCAGTCGTTTGTATTTTTAACCATTTTCCAATTCAATCTTCTACGCAATTAACTACCCTTAATTCCCGGACTTTATTATGCATAAATATCAATCATACGCCGTGTAGTCATTAATTCTGATTACC
The DNA here is from genome assembly GCF_024586455.1 of Bactrocera neohumeralis. Taxonomy (NCBI): domain Eukaryota; kingdom Metazoa; phylum Arthropoda; class Insecta; order Diptera; family Tephritidae; genus Bactrocera; species Bactrocera neohumeralis. The sequence continues at coordinate 3,064,200 of NC_065921.1, read as the reverse complement.
ATTTAAATATGCAAAATACAGTCAGTTCGTGTGACAGAAAATTTCATTAAATCTTCATTAATATTCGTATGTCATCCGCAAACGCTCTCCCTCTCTTCCCACCCTCTCTATATATCATCTCCTTATACGCTCTCTCGCCAGCGCTCCTGCACAGCTTTAAATATTTTACTTATATATCCATTGAATTCGAGTGCGCCAAGGTCGCAACGAAGTACTCAGCAAAATTGATCTTAACACGTTGCTTGCGTTCAACGCGCGCCGCACGAAATCTTACACCAACCGACTCCCACAGCCACACACATATATGTATGTATCTCCGAAATATGGTCGGAAAGGTATGCGGCATTAAATAAATGCCAACACCGCGGCGCCGCAGTGCCTCTTGAGCTCAGACGCGTACACTCAACTCACCTTGCCACCGACAATGCTCACAATACCACGACAAGTGCTGCCTTTGTCGCAGTGACAATGACAGCGCAACATTTCAGCATCTCAGGTCCGCAGCAAGATTGCAGCCGGCAGCAGCCAGGTGGCAAGTCATGCCAAGTAAAATCAGCCGGCTCGTAAGCCCATCAGTATTGGAGTTCTAGCACGGTGTGCCACGGTGTTGTCCGCGTTAATGACATTTCATCGCCGGCGCTGCAGAAGACAGCAATATGCGGAGGCCAGCGACGTAGAAAATGCGAAAGGACAGCTGCGGCAGATGCCAGAAATTAAAGATTTAACACGCAGGCGAAGGTGAAAGGTTTTTATGAACAGAAAATGCCCGCCATTCGCAGGACGCCATCCTTCTATAGACGCCTGTATGCATATATCTGGGTAGGCCCGTCACTGTTTCGCCTTAACCCCAGCCCTTCTTTACAGGTATACAGGTATTTGCTTAAACCTACACACACACACGCACGCACTCATTGTATACAATAATTCAGAAGCGCCAGCGTGCTTCGCATTCACTCGGCTTAATCTCATAGGCTTCTCTTCACGTCTATAATTTCAAACGCTTACGCACTCACGCACGCACACATTCATAGGCTCACACACTTGAATGACTTTACACGCACAACCGGTGCTATTGTGTTGCGTTGGCTTCGCATTGTTGCTTTTGTTTGCGTGTGTCTTATTATTTTATTTACCTACGACACCTGTCAGCTTGTCCTGCGGCGGCATATTCGACGGAGCTGACGTTGATTCGCGTTAATAATGTTAAACCGACGTCTGTACGGATGGCATGTAAGTATTTGCCTTCAGATATGTGTGGGTGAGTGTGTGTGACATTGAAAGTGTTTGCGTGCGAGATCCATTTTCTTTCAATAATGCTGACATACGGCTTCGGGCTTAATCAGTGTCAGCGTCGTGCGTCTTTAATGACATGACACCCATTTGGGAATTTCATAGAAGGATTGGCGGCTCTCTGCGGTGCACAGGCCACGAATTGATGCAAATACTTGTAATGCTTCTGTTGATTTTGAACTTCACCGGGCCGTATGCTAATTATGGACTTAAGTTGCGATTTCGCCAAATCTACTAAACTCAGGGAAGAAGGGAGGCTTAGGAGTGTATGTGAAGATTTTTCTCTATGAATATTAATATATTATTTAATGGTAAGCTGCATAATTGGTTCCAGCTAATTTTTTCACAAAAACCTTAGAGTAATGCATACATATGCTCAGCCAGCGTCTGCTGCCAGACGCATACGGATTAATTTTTTTTCCAAACATAACATTACTTTTTGAACCATATATGGCCAAAAACGACGTTAGTGTTTAAAACAGCAAAAAATGGCACTGCAATGCGCAATTGGAATTGTGCGTCACTCATACGCCATGTCCGACACACACTGCCCTCACCGAGGCGATCGCAATGCACGCATTTGATGAAACGGGATTACCAACGCAGTGGGCTGAAAAGCAAACAGCGCATTGTAAGCAAATGTCAGCGATAAAGACGTGCAAAAAAATAAAACGGGACTCATAAAAGCGCAAGTTTTCAGAAATGACGAGCTAAAGTCAATGAAAAGGCGTTTGCTCCGAGCAATTGAAATTCAACATCATGCTTAACCTTTCATTCAGGGCCGTCGTCGTCCAGCGCGGACATCCGATTAGCGTAACGAGACTTGTCGCTCACGCGCTCGCCCTACTGTCAGTTGGTGCGGGTGCATTCAGCTGTGGCGCTGCGCTAATTTCCATGTCTGCCATGTCCGCCATCACTTCTGTGCGGTGTGTATGACACCTAATGTCTGCTGTTGGCTTTGTTTTCGATACGGTTGATATGACTTCGTGCCCTTGCCGTCACCGTCGCCGTCTTTGTTTCTGTGCACTGGCTCGGCACGTTGGAACTCAATCAAGCGTGCAATTTTTAACCGACTGTAGTCTAATGCCTTACAGCCGCTTATTTATCAGAATGCCGTTCTTGCAATCGCAAAACAAGTGCAGAGAACACCGCATTCGTTTAAGATCGTATTTGGGTAAAATCGGACATTAAAGATGAGCGGAAAAAGGCTTTAGTGTTTTAAATTTAAGCAAGATTTTCATTCACAAACCACGAGAGAGATCTCGGAGTGTTAATAAAATTGAACTTACGAGAAATTCTAAATGAAATAAAATCTCACTTTTCAGTGTGTTAGACAAATGCCTACGACGCTTGCCATAGCGTTTGACTGACGTCAAGTACTTCGTTGGTTCACACCAAGAATGTGATGGCTCAGAATTGAAAACACTTAATAAACTTAAATCACAACTACAGATAACTTACTTAAAGGCATACCACTATATACGCCGTTGGAGAAGCTCTTTGGCGACGAAGGGGCTATATCTACCAGCGAATCTCAATCTAAATCTCATCTGGTAAGTGGTTCTATATACATTGGGTAGACGAAAAAGGTTTTTCATATTTTGTCAATAGATGTCGTTGCAGTCGTATATCTCTAGTGCTACCAATCACTTTATGTTATATGGTACAATATAGTGTGGACGGTGAGATTTTAAGCTCATTTAACCCAAAAAAAATAAATTCGGGGAAGTTGAAAAAAAGTTACAGCTGTTCAAAAATGAGTACAAACAATGAGGGAACTCGCTGTATTTTGAAATTTTTGTATAAAAAAGGGAAGAATGCCACGCAAGCCACCAATAAAATTTGTGAAGTTTACGGAGACGATGCTGTGTCATCACAACAATGGTTCCGTTCTAGAAATTTCGATGCAAAAGTGCTCCTCGCTCTGGTCGGCCTATCGTTGAAAAAATCGATGAAATTATGGAAAAATTTGATCACAAGCTGACTACAAAAAGAAGCTCGAAGTTTGGGTATCACATGAATTGTCTGTAAAAAATTTAATGGACGCGAATGGTAACAGGAGACAAAAAGTGGATCAAATACGACATAATGTGTGAAAAAGATTATGGTCCAAGCGTGGTGAAGATCAACAAATGGTCGCAAAGTCAAAGTCAATATGCAAAGTCTATGAGCAACTTTACTGTTACTGTCAACACCTGATGAGATTGAAGTAAGCAATCGAAAAAACGACCAGAACTGATCAACACAAAGGGCGTCGTCGTTCACCGGGACAACGCTAGACTACACACATCTTTGATGACTTGGCATAATTTGGGACAGCTTGGCTGGAAAGTTTTGATACATCCACCATATAGCCCTGTCCTTGCACCATCGGACTATCATTTATTTCAGTCATTGCAGAACTCCCTTAATGGAGTAAAGTTGGCTTCAAGAGAAGCCTGTGAAAATTACTTGTCGCAGTTTTTCGCCGAGAAACCAGAAAAGTTTTACACTGATGGAATAATGTCTCTAGCGGAAAAATGGCAAAAAGTGGTCGACCAAAATGATACATATTTGGTTCATTAAAGTTCATTATAAATACAAAAAAAATAAGTAGATTAGAAATACGAAGAGACTTTTTCGACTACCCAATTTTAAAGTAATTTAATTCTATAAATGTAAATATAGTATATTATTCTTATTTATTTATTAAACCAGATGCCACTCATTCAAACGACATTTTTTCAGACTTTGAAGTAAATATAGTAAATTGCAGGGTGAAACAGTAATAAAAAAACTTTAGAATGCTAACTAAACAAGTTTCTGTTGCAAAAAGGCTGAATCATAAGATAATTTCTTTCTTTTTAGTTAAAAATCCCGTTATGTATGCCTATATATTTATTAGCATCTCCTGTGATGCGCTGAAAGGCCACACAATTACTCTAATTCTATAAAACAGTTCCGGCTTTTTATAGAAATGAATGCCGCCGCTGATGGTTAATAAAATTTACGACTTACCTCAAGGAGGCCTAGAGTGCGGACTGGCATAGAAAGTTTTTACGGCCGCAAAAACATGCAGCTTTCCCACTTGAAATTTTTAACGGCATATAAAACCAAATGGCTAAGGTGTAATAAAAGCACTTTCGCAAAACTTATGTTTACCAAATGGAATTACCAAAGAGCTTCTTCCATTCACTTTGCTACTTTTAACAAAACAATGAACCGCTGATTTCACAAGAACAACAGCAAATCCAACGCGGTCCATCAGCCACATAGAGTGCTTATGTATGTTTGTATGTGCGGCTCTTAGAAAGTTACACAAAAGTTAGTACACTTTTATTATATTAAATTGTGGTGCAGTAAGGAAGCAAAAGAAAGGATATAAAAACCACCAAACACAACAAGATGAACTAAAAGTTTACACAGACAACAAATGTAAAGGTGAAATTGAGACATTCACTAAACAAAACCGCGCGCTCTTATGAAACCCTCTGAGGAGCAAAAATACAGAAAAAGAAGCTTGTGCTACAAGGCAAGGCGACAAAGAAAGCCGTCAAAAGCAGAATACGAATAACGAATGCTGTGAGCAGAAAGCGCCGAAAGCTCAATGACACTTCTTAATTCTACAGTTATAACTGCAAACTATACATCCCCTCCCACTGACGCGGCGTTGTTTGTGTGCCCCTGGTTTTTCAAGCTTTCGTCCCTGGCGCTGATTTTCTAACTCATTTCGGAGGAGCGCCTACAGCAGCACCAAACCGACCGCACTTTTTGCGCTGTCTCTCTTTCTATCTGTTGTGATTTCACCTTTTTTTGCACGCATTCAAGTGCTGACAGCCAACCAGTTTGGCAGTCAAATGCTAAAAGGCTAAATATGTCAACAGCGTGTTTTGCAAAACAACAAAAAACAGAGCTCATGCAAGCAATGAGTCGTGGTGAACACTGCCAGCTATACAGTTGCCAATTTGGCCGAATTCAAGCTCGCCTACAAAAACAATAGCATGCAAATAACAAGCAGCTGTTACAAGTTCGAAATACCCATGCCGGAGGCTGACGAAAGGTCCACTACATGACATAAGCTCCCGCACACACACACACACGCTCCTTATACACAGGCATTTCAGCTTTGCCGCATTTTGCTGTGCCTACTTAAGCTTTAGAGCGCCCCAACTGCCGGCGGTTCACTTGACCCGCGCAGATGTAATGCATTGGCGATATGGAGGTGATCTTTCGCAGTAAAAAAAAAATAAAATACAAATTTAAATCAACAAATTGAACTTCAATTTCTGCTGGAGCGTACCTTGCTGCCTGTTCGAGCCGCACAGCTTTTCCGCGTTTCTAGAGCAGCTTTAATGATTCCCAGGCACATTGCAAGCGGAACGACGCGTAATCGTCTTAGCTAATACATCACTGCAGGCGACCTTGACAATCCAAAAAACGCAGAAACAAAAAATCACAAAACGCTGTCTTCATTTACCCATTTCATTTGCATTACATTTGCGAATCCCCTTTTTAATAGCCCCCACCCTGCTACTTGACTACTTGTGCTTCATCTGGCATTAATTTATCCTCGCACTTTTTTCCACTTTTGACTTGCTGTGCTCTGCTGTCTGTCCTGTCGTGTAAGGATAATGAATGTCTGCAAATATTTACCTTTTTGTTGTTGCTTGTACACTTAAGCTGCGACAAACGCAAATGGCAAATGACAGCTCCGCAATTACAAGTGGCCCAAGGCGGCTGTTGGGCGCACCATTTATTAATTAGGCCTCACTCTGGAAAGCTAATCTTGAACTTAATTGATGAATATGGAGATAACCTTGACAGAATCGCCAGGTCGAAAAGGCGACGTCAAATGCTTGGACACATTTGCTTTCTTGGAACTAAATATATTAGTGTCATGCCTTTGCTAATAATCGTAAGCGAAGCAAAAAGTTTTAGTGATTAATAAGAAAAGTGTAATTTACATGAAAATTCGTATTTTGCACGGCACTTGAGACTGATTAATGGCAGTAGTGCTTTTCGGGGTATGTGCTAAGTGGTTGACTTTTACAGAAAACTTCTTTATATTTGATCAACCTTTCCTTTTTATTTGAGGAAAAATATAAATAACAGCTTAAAGATTCTCCCTCGGAAAGTCGTTCGTGGACGCGTACTTGTACACAGTGCTGCCAATGCAACTCTGCATTAAGATGGAACGAAATAACTCATATAGTAATGGAACTTCTCTGGAATTAGTTCAGGAACTATTAACAAGCTACATTTTACTAAGCAACCCATTTTCTTCTACTTTATTTCCAATGCGCAAAGGACCATAAATCCTTGGCTGAACCTTTTTCTCGAAAACTCGTCACGCTGACTACACAGACGTATTTGTTTTGCGAGGATCCCAAATTCTGACATAGCGGCATAATCTGCTTCCTTAGAGCCAAGCTCTTAAGTCGGACTTGTACTGTCAACAAATGGATTAGGTGGACATATCTGCCCTCAGCACCAACGGTTCGTCCGTCGATTGTGCGGGTGAACGGGTCAGCATCAGATATGTGACGCAAGCAGGAGCTTGAGTGTATCATTGAGTGAAAGGGATATCTAGTAAGTAAGAGGCTTCTAGATGATAGGATTAGGTGTGGGTGGCAAAACCGTTGGGACAATAGCCCTAACGGTTACTTACGAGTACACCCGGGACTTTAGGATTGTTGAAGATAACCCAGACTTCAGATTTTATCTGCGTCTAGGTTTTCTGCTTATGAGCCATGAGTCTCTGAATGCATTTTTGCATCAAAGGCACCTATCTGATAGGTTGGGGTGTTATAGGTGATAAGTTTGGCTGCATGTTATTGCAGAATGTCCGATGTACTCGGACATTAAGGATCTGGGTGGTATAGAGATTAGCTGGGGCTCATGGACGTTTAGATGTAAGCGTAATTTGTTTAAGCGGAGAAGGTGTTTAACTGGGTATTAGGGTTAGCTTCTTGAGAAACGGTATGTGCTCGTAATATACTTATGGGGTCAAACACATAGCAACGGCTACGAGGTCTGACCGGAGACTTAATTCTAGTTGTTCGCAACCGGTTGCCGGACCCAAGGGCAAATGTTTTAAAGGGCCACGAACCCTACTAAGGTGTTTAGTGTATCCATTCCACATTGCCAATTGGTACTGAAAGACCTGGCAATGCATTGATTTGATCCGCTGTGCTTCTGAGCGCCGTGGGGTAAGGCTGCCGTCAGCAGGTACCCAGGTGAAACACACCGGACGTTGTCAACAAGTACTCGTACCTGCACCAACGATTGAAAGCGCTTTGCTTTAAAATTATAAGTATAGTCTTAACTGACTACTAACGAAAATACATTGTAAATTTAAGCTAAATATTTCATTCATGTCATGAATTGAATGGGTGCTCAAGTTTAAGTAGCTTCGGCTACAAGGTCTGAACGGAAACTTAGTCCTGGTACCATAAGGTGAAGGAACTGTTATTTTTTCATATCAATGTGGAGTCGCGTTGTGGCCCAAAGTACAGCAGAGGTTTAAGATAGCCTTTGAATCCGAGAAAGGTGGGGAATTAGGTTGAGCATTAACACCTATCTCGTGCCGCTATTTTGATCCGCTGCGCTCTTGATCACCAAGGACTTAGCCCGTCAACTGCAGGATGTTGCCAACAAGTGGTGTATCCAGAGGAAGCAATTGCCCATAAGCGATCAACTTAAGGTAGCACAAGACAGCGCCAGACCACAAACATCGACATCGACTCGCCAGAATCCCCGCGAGCTTAATAGGTATACTCTTATTTTTCCATCTTTTAGTTTGGACTTGGCACCAAGACATTATTTTCTGTTCCTGTCTATCGGAAATCGACTATCCCTACCATTTATTAACCGGAACGAAGATTTCTATAAAAAACGTCATTATAAAATTAGCTTAAAAATGGTATCAGGATAGCGAACAAACCGTTACATGAGGTCCGCGTGCGCCTTTTTGTAACACCTGCCACAAAGAGTGCCAAAGCATATAGACAATATAAAAAGCTTCGAACATTTATGAACTCAAACACTTTGAAAGTTTCGGGAAGCGAAACCGCGTAAATTCCTACAACGATTCGCCTTAGAAAAAAGCATAAACTCACTTTCATTATTTCGCCACAAATATGCATAAAATCGCAATAATTAGCGGGAAAAATTTCTAACATATTTCTCATACATTCCACAACTTCCGCCACACTGGCCTTGAGGGAACATTAACAAATGGACATAATGTTCAACGGGAACTTAATTAAATAAACAAAATTAAAACTAATATTTTTTAAAAGTTTGCATGGTTATCACTAATTCAATTAATGTAACATAGAACTTTGCGGCTTTTACAACACACACAAATGTCCGCTTATTGGTGCACACATGTCATGAGGCAAACAATCAAAAAGCATTTTAAATGCGATGAAATTTTATCAAAGCCACAACTTGTAATTTATTATGACATTTACAATTTGCACTTGGACCGCGGCAATGCCGGCAGCCATAAGTTACATGCCACATGAGTTGCACGACACACGCCAGCAACCCAGCGCCCCAGCACCCTCCATGCAGCGCAGCAAAAGTTCACATGTCCCCGGGTATGGCTCAAATGTTCGTACCGTTATAAATTACATATAACTACAACTAACACGCACACACGCAAGCACGTGAGCACCCCCGAAGTGCGGGCTAGCCCATACGCGAAGCGAAAAAGTCTGAGAGGGCAGGAAATCGGTGGACTGAGCCTGAAAATGTCGGGAATTTTGTTTTCACACACTATTTGGCTTAAATATTGTGCTCAGCTGGACACCGTGCGTTAGACACCGCATTTTTCAAAAATGGCGAAGTTAACAAGCGTTAATGCACGTGAGTGTACACGCGAGTGTAAGCGAGTTGGTAACTCTTATTCTGCCTATTTTTGACTTTTTGAATTTGCAGAACAAAATCTCGTCACGCTCAGAACATTAAGAATAGCGGCAGTATGAAATCGCACTTATTTTAGTTTTTGTTTTTTTTTCTTCGTTTGATATTTGGATGTTAAAACATAAAATTCGTTAGAAGATTGCCACCTGTTTAAAAGATGTAAAGCTGAAAACTAATATGATAAAGATACACCGAAAATTGGATATCAAGCTAAAGTGCTTAAAACAAATGTACAGTAAAAGAGATTTTTTAACAGTGTTACCAACTGTCAGAAATTTTTAAAATAATAAATGTCTAAAAGACGAGCAATTTTACCAGTGTTGGTATCAGTTCAAAAAGGCTTAAAATCATTTTGTTTTCAAAACTTAATTAGTAATTTTAAAAGGTTGCCCCTTGTACAACTTTACTTTCAATTAAAACTTAATGAAAAAAATATTATAACGTCAACTTTAAACTAAACAGATTTATGGAAAGTTTCTTTCGGGAATAATCTTAAGTGAAGTTGCCACCTGTTTAAAAATATATGAAATAAATTCATCGTGCTAACACTTGCATAGAATTAAATTGAGGTATATCTTTAGCATGCCATTTCTAAAATAGGCAATCTTAAAAATAAATAAAATCTATATTTATGCTATGTCTAAAGAGAGGAAGTATGAAAATTCTCTCCCTTTATTGAAAACCCCTAAATATGACTGCTTATTTCAGTATAAATGATTTATGACTACAAGAACATTATTTATTATTTATGAAGCAGAATGATAAACGGCAACATTTGAAAATTTATACCGCACAGCATGACACGCTCTAAAATGAAACATATTCTTCGGCTTCTATAATAAAAAAACAAGTTTTTAAACCAAATTGAATCGAAAACCATTCACAATTGAATTATATTTTCTTCGAATATTTATTAACCGCAAAGACCGCACTCACCCACCAGAAAAACCAACTTTAATTGGCAGCTAAGCCCAAAGTTGCAGCACAAAAGCACAATAAGAAACAGTGGACAACGAAAAGCACACGAAAAGGCAAACAATCAACAAAGTGGAAATCAAAACGCCCACATTAAATGAAACACGCTCACTGCCCAGTGGCCAAGCAGCGCCAGTGGACATTCGCTATATATACAGCACAGCTGTTTGGTGGCACATACCCAAACAAATATAAATCTGTGAGTGTGTATTTTGTTGTTGTTGTGTTTGTACATCTGCAAAAGTAAATAAAATCGAATAAGTCAACAGAATGGTAATTTGTCACGCCAACAAAATACTGACGCTTCGGTTTAGTCCTGCTTAGCCACACAATTAGTTAACTCTGTGCAACTGCCTCCGACACTGCGGGTGGCGCGGGCGTATGAGCAACATTAATTGAAGTAAATTGATTTCAGTTTGGTTTTCACTCAATGCGTTTGTGGTTGTGTGCGTGCGTGCATTTGCAACTGTATATATAGGTGTTTGTACACCGCATTTGATGAAGATATTAATGTAATTGCAGGCAACAATGCGATAACCTTGAAAGGAAGGTTTAAGTTAACCGTGGTTTGAGGGAAAAAATGTGCAGAAATTAATAAACGTTGTTTGCTTAAACAGCAATTAATAATAAATCAGCTTGCAATTAAGAAATTAGTGAGGTTTTGCAAATTTAATGTAGCAATTTAACGAAGTGAGACTACAGGTATGCATGTGATAAGAGTCATACATTTTAAATTAATTGATAAAAACTTGCCTTCGGTTCTTTTGTTTGGCAGATATGTGTTATTGTCATCCGACCTGAAAGATAGGTTCTATAATGACTACATATAATCCATGCCTGATTTCGTGAAGATGTTTTGCAAAATAAAAAAGTTTGCCATACAAACGCTTGAGTTGAATCGGTCAGTTGACCGTTGTATGACAGCTATATGCAATAGTGATCCGATATCGACGATTTCAATAAACGAGCATCCTTTTAGGAAGAAAAGAATGTGTGCAAAATTTCAGACAGATATCTCACAAGCTGATAGACTAGTTCGCGTATTCAGAGATGGGCAGACAAACGTGGCTAAATCGACTCAGCTTGTCAAGCTGACCAATTATATTGCGTAATCGAAAAAATCTTTTCGTATTTCTAACCAAACTTTAACTTTCGAAATTTCCAGAATGGAAGCAAGCAAACTACTGTTGTGCTATACGAAGCGATACAGCATCGTCTTCATAAACTTCACAAATTTCATTGGTGGCTTGTGTGGCCTTCTTCCCTTTTTCTATACAAAAATTTAAAATATAGCAATTTTCTTCATTATTTTCACACATTTTTGAACAGCTGTAACTTTTTTTCAACTTCCATGAATTTAACTTTTTTTATTTAAATGAAGCTTAAAATCTCTTCTTTGCAATACTATATGGTATCACATAATGTGATTGGTAGCACTGGATATATACGACTACAACGACATCTACTGACAAAATACGAAAATACTTTTTCGACTACCCAATATATGCGTATACGCCCAGTAATTCACTGGAAATAAAAGCATCAAACATATATGTAATACTTAGACTCTAATACTTCGAATAAAGTCAATTACTGTCACGAAAATATTTTATGCCTCTGCAGCGCTTTTCGCCTTAACCACCCGCCAGGACGCCGCCCTCCCGCTGATCAATATCAGCTTGCGCTCCGTATTTCGGCGCATTTGATACAAAACCCATAACTAAATGTAGATTAACTGTAAAAGCAACACCAGCGGCAGCAGCCAGCTTAATGAAAAGCACAATATTTTCTTGCTTACCAGTAAACAAATGTGGCATTTGGCATGCGTAAGCGTGTGCAACATAATAAATAATAGTCTGAAACCGTCTGCCACATGCCGCACCAATCGCTGGCACCAACGTGTTAATGCACTTCGGCTACCACACTACACACGTGTCTCAGTGTGCTTGTATGCATGTGTGTGTGTGTTTGTGGGTTGCTTGGCCGTAGCATTATGGACGATGTGCTGCATTGCTTAAATTGTGTAACATGGTCGGGCAGCTGCCCCAAAATAAGCTGGTATTACTGCCAAATTGTATATTTGCAAATGTTTCGAACAAAGCAAACCAGACAGCAAATAAATAATTGGCCACAAATGACCCAAGTGGAAGATAAATGCACCGCTCACTCTTGTTGTTTGCCTGATTTGATTTATTGCTATTTAATTTAAGGCAAAAGCCATGAACTCTGCACCAAAACCGAACACAATTTCAAAGCGTATGAATTCTTAATAACCCCTTGCCTCCCCCTGCACTGGGCACATTTGTTTTGATAATTATAAATTTACTTTTGCGTAAATTAATGGTTTTTCGCATAACAATATAACATAAATGAATCAAAATTTAGTTGGAAGATAAAAATGAGAAATGGATATTATTTTCAAGGATTTCTGAAAACTAACTCTTAAGTGAGATATAATATTAAAATCGATTTCTATTCCCAAGCACGAACAGGCTGACCCATTTGAAGGTTAATATATTCGAATTCGATAAACTAAAGAGAATAAAATGTTTCGCATATACTTGGATTATTCTTTTTTCAACTTTAGTATATGAAGAAAAATTCATAGACGCTTCACAGACGTCTGGCCTCATATTCAGGCATTGTATTAACCGATGAGTCCCTTGTTCGATAGACGACGTTAATCTGGTAAACCAGTTTGGTCCTTTGCAATACCATATCGAGTTCACTTGCTAAGTCCAGTAGTCTTCATTTAGGATGCCAGATACTTACAGCATAACCTTGCCAATGCAGAACAAATGCACAAGAGATGCTCCACTATTTCTCTGGTGTTCTGCTCTAGACATTCCCTGCAGTCCTCTAGATCTGTCAGCCTCTTCCCGCGGGCGTGTGTCGCCACCAGAGAGTGACCAGTTAGTATTCCCACAATGTTCCTATAGTTTCTTCTAGCGAGTGTCAATAGAATTTGTGTACTTCCGAAATGAAAGCCTTGTCTGATAAATGCCCAACGCTAGTGAAAAGAGATTGTCGAGGTGTCTGATGGCTCAATCAAATGTTAAAGTTAGGACATTGATGACTTTCTCGCAATAAGCCGCATATATGTATAACGTAGTGCTTGACTTTGTAGCTTAAACACATTTCTTTTTTGTACATCCTTGAATTTACAGAGGATTACGGTAGATATTTTTCTCATGCTAGAGACGCGCTCAAGGCAATAACTCCGCCAATGATCAGTGAAACTTTTGGTAATGCGCAAATATTTTCACCAACACCTACTACAAACTCCATAGTTATCCAGCTGGTGAGTACTCCAAGCCAGCGAAGAGATTTCGCTTCTCTTTCAGTTTATTCATTTGTTGTTGGCTGCGTGGCATGACGGCTAACCAAAGGCCCTAAATCACACTTCGGTGTCATTAAATTTTAATGAGTATACTTCGTAATTACTCATAATTTAGACCGAATGAATTGTTTGTGGCCGCCATTAATCACTGCCGCTGCGTCAAGGCTTTCGCAATTGTGTTCCAATTACCCAACTTAAAGGTATGCACTAATTTACAACCACAATACGAGCACTATATTATTGGCGTTGCTGCCCTAACTGGAGTGTTGCCGTTACTATCCCTGTAAATATGTATAATTTACAACAGAGGATAAATACACATATAAGCTGTCTTAGTTATGGCAAGTGTGGAGCTAGATAGCACATGTGCAGGGGTTGGTAAAAGTTACTGGAGGCAAATTGAATGCAATCAATAATTAAGTACTTTTTTGGGGGGAAATTTGCATATTAATTTTAATGTAAATGAATTCGTGGCTGAGCCATAAAATTTTTTTATATTTTTATGGTTTCTGTCAATTACCAGGTAGTTCAACAAGTTTTGTTGTTCGATAAGAGAGGACGTTGTACTAGCCCATTTTTTTTTTTGTTTTGTTAGTACACTCTTCATATGAACGTATGGGAAGTTTCACTTCAATCTGTCAATTCATTCTTTGTTTACAAGCCATTTAGTGTCGCCGTGTCACAGTACAATGAAAAAAATTGAATATCGTGCAGTGATAAAATTCTTATTTTTGGAAGGTATAGCACCAAACGAAATTCACGAACGAATGTTAAAAGTGAATAATGATTGTTCACCTACAATTAGAACAGTAGAAGATGGTTTGCTGAATTTAAACGTGGTCGTACAAGTCTTGAAGACGATCCACGTGAAGGACGTCCGAAAAGCGCATCAACCAGAAATCATTAGCAAAATACCGGATATGGTTTTGGAAGATCGTCGATTGACTGAGAGAGTTTTAGTAAGGGCTCTACACAGCTCATTAGGCAGTGCGAGCTATATTTTAAGTGAAACTTTGGGTTTTAGAAAGCTGTGTGGAACAAAAACACATGCGAATGCGTCTTCCCCACCAACATTAGGAGCATTTTAAAAACGAAAATGTGATGACTATGGATGAGACTTGGGTGTTTCATCATGAGCCTGAATCAAAACAAGAGGCTAAAGAGTGGTGTGAACCTGGTTGTTCGGCTTCGAAACGAGTTCGTGTCCGGAAATCGGCCAAAAAGGTTATGGCATCAGTGTTTTGGGATGCGCGAGGAATTTTGTTTGTGAATTACTTACCCGCTATCATTGGTAAAACAATTAATTTTGTATATTATTGCAACCTTTTGTACCAATTGAAGGAAAAAATTCATGAAAAAAGACCCCGTCTGCAGAAGAAAAAACCCTTTTTCATCAGGACAATGCACCGTCTCATAAGAGCATTTTGACAATGGCTAAAATCCATGAATTAAAGTTCGTATTGTTGTAGCATTCATAGTATTCACCAGATTTGACCTTCAGCTACTTCCATTTGTCTCCAGAATTAAAAAAATGTATGCGTGGCAAGCGTTTTTCATCAAATGAAGAGGTCTTAACGGTGTTACGAAGAGTATTTTGCAGACATTCCGGGTTCTCACTTCAGAGATGGGATCCACAGATTGTAGGATCGTTGGAGTAAGTGTATTAATATTCATGGAGATTATACTGAAAACAAAGTATATTTTGAATCATTAAATTTTGTTTTTCTTATCAAATGAAAAAACTTCTAGATTATATTTTGCGCAACGGTGCGTTACGGTTATTCGTAAACAAATCGATTTATTCGTACAAAAACAAAAATAACATACAAGTGGTAAATAATAAATAATTTGTTGAAGGGCGTAGTTTTTATGTTTTAGTGCAGTACTAACGAGCATTCACAAATAAGTGCGTAGGTGTGAGTTCATGTCAAAATTTATTGCTTTCATGTTCTCATGAATCATTAATGTAGAAATAATTATACCTATGTATTTCCAAATTAGTCGTACAAATCATTTACATGCCACTGAAATGTAAACAAATAAAGTGCCTTTAAGTACCAAACAATAATTCCTTTTAATGCTAGTGTGTCCTTTAGCCTCATGCTGAAGCCTAAAGCGGCTGAGCGAGAGAAGGGATATCGAATGTTATACAAATATTACCAAAAGTATTCTCCTCATATACCAAATAAAGTTTAATATGTCACGATTAGCCGAACTGTGGTCCCAGAAGCTATTTTATAGAATTTTGCGAAATCAATGCACAAACAAGCGTGCTGACGAAAGCCCGCTATCATTGCCATGGCTTCCATGAAAGCGCTTAGGTCATCACTATAAGCTGTCAGGCATTTAACTACCGCAAGATCAAAAAGAGCTTGAAGAGTTTGACATTTCACTTTAATGAAGACAAAGCGACTGATTTTATGACAGGACTTGAATGCAGTTTTTATTTAAATTTCATTCTAAAAACGTATAAATACAAAAACATTTAATGCACAGTCTTTGTTGTGTTATTTTGCATACCACCCCGCCGCCAAGCTAGAAAATAAAGCTTTTGCTTTTGGTAATTTCAACATGAAGTGTTTATGCATACATATTTACACGTAAGCGTACGACTCTTATGCGAGTGGTATTCGTATTTGACTAACTCATGTTACTCATTTTGCCACTTAAGACCAAACAATAACACAACTTTCACCAAAACTTATTATCAAACTTTACACGTATGTTCGGTTCAATTTGTGTTCGTTCGGTTGTTGTTGTTGTTGGCAGCACATGGCAAAAGTTGGGCCGATTGAAACATTATCCACCACTCTGGCTTGCTTAAAACTCACTCGTCGCCACTCTATCTCCACACAAAATGTTAACAAAACTGTTTTAATTTCATTTACCGAATTTCTAATCTGTTTAATCTGAAAAGGAAATGATGAAAGTTTAAAATTGTATTTAAAAAATGCAATTATTTGTTAAGCTCTTGGCAGACAAATTCACGTAAAAATAGTCAGGCTGCTCGACAAATGTGTATGTCGGTATTTGGATTGGCGTTCACTTTCAAAGCTACAAATATTTTATCAATGCAAATATAATAAGTATTTAAGAGCTTTGGCAATTATCCAGAAGTACTTGGCCCTTTTCCATCAAAACTGTGCCGCTCACAAAAACAACCAAATGCGTTAAATAATTGCCGAAAAAGCTGGAGAAAAGGTGGGATCATGAATCATGGCTTGTATGTTTATGTCAGGTGCGCAACTAAGCTCTCGCTGTTAATGAAAATACAATTTTATTGCAAAGAAATGGTTATAAATGAATTATCCGAAGTGTTTTCCACCACTAGTCACAACTTTTTCCCATTTTTCTGGTACAACTCGAATACCAATGCGGTAAAACTGTTCATCTGGAGATGGTATCCAAAAATTAAGCCATTTTTCGATCTCGTTTTGTGAGTGGAACTACTTTTGAGCCAGAGCATGTGCCATCGAAAGAAACAAATAATAGTGGGAAGGAGCAATATCTCCGGAATATAACGGTTGGAGAGTTAAACGAATACTTAATCGACCGTCTGAGTTCAAAACTTTGCGCACACGAGCTACATTGTCGGTGTTTGTCGAAGTCGCAGGTCTCCCAGCAGGGTCTTCATCAGCGACCTCACTAATTATTTTTATCTTTCTTACCCCCTTTTTTAAGATAATGTAAAATTTGAACAGAAAACCCTCCTGAAATCTATTTCTGCGTATGCTGCTGAAGAATAGCATAATTTGGTGATATTCATGAACTGAATAGTTGATAGATTGCGCTCCAGTGATTCCGAACTTGTTATGTACATAGATATATAAAGGTATATTTGATATTAGTATTAGAGCTAGCGAAGTCCACATCCTTCAGCCAGAGCTGGTAGTGTATGCTTTTGCCTTCTGCGTCCCTATTTTATGATGACCGAATTTTCAAATTTCAAAGCACTGCAGTAACAGATTCTAATAATGAAAATTTGTTTGCATTTTGCTCAAGTTGACAGCAAGCCAGTTATACCAGGTACAAATCATAGTTTCTCAAGAGAAAACAGGACTACAATCCAACAATATTACAAATGGAAATTGAGGAAAATATAAACTATCAACAGCGTTTTATTTCATTTGATTGGATTTTGTGAAATCTTGTTAATTTGGACACATAACTTGTTTAATTTACTGTGAACTGAAAGTGCTGCAACAATCTGTGTGCGTGTATGTGTTTGTATCTCTCGTGTCTTGCTGCTATAGTGCATTATGTAATTGGTTTTCCAGTTGAGTACGTCTGCTGAATATCGACTGCACTACTTCCGCTCAAGTTGAGAAAAGTTTATGCAAAGGAGCGAATTGCAACTTGCCTTAATAAGCGCAGTGGCACAACGGAGTGCGTGAAGTGCGTGGCTAACTGCTGAGCATCAGTTAGTTCAAGTTATCATTACGGTAGTTTCCCTAGTATCATTTTACGGTGTTTGCTCTATCACCTCTGCCGATATAGGTGTCACTGAGTGACTTCTTCTAATAATCCAACGAAGTTAGCTTGCGGAGCTTTTTGATGAGTGAAACACTTAGTTTACAGAAACTCGGCCCAGCATCTTTAAACGAGATATTGCTTTTATTCGAAGTTATAAAATAAAAGCACACTTACTTGGCTTGGCAGTTGCCTAATTGAAAACTAAAGTATATTTCTCTCAAAATTTTATTTTTGTTAATTCAAGTGTACATTTTTACGGTTCAAGAGAAAAATTAAAATAGCTTTGCAAATATTTGCACAATTCAAGCTTACATAACATTTATGTAAATACATATTTTGTATTTATGTATGTATTTATACAATGTTTTGCAAGACTATACCGCATATTGTAGGCGAGAATGGTGTCAGTGCCGTAAATTGGTTTTCTATTTGCACAGTATGCTTTTTCAAGACGTGCGTCTGTATTGATTTCAGTAAAATATCTGAACTTGCGATTTTATTGCTTAAATATGCAAATATTTTATTCTGATTTTAGCAGAAACTTTTGTGAAGCAGAAATATGCATTGGCTTCACCTTCAACGAGATTAAAATAAATAACATTCTTTAACTTTTAAGCAAATAGGAATAATTGTCATTATTGGAGAAAGTTTAAATCATACATAACGGGAACAGCGTCTCAGAATTTATGTAAAATGTGAACGAATTCTCAAAATAAATTGTGGAAGCTATTCAAATTCATTTTGGGAGAAAATGAAATGTTAATTAATAAATATAAAAAACTTGTTGCGAAATAGATTTCTGTCACGCCTAAATATTCTCTCATATCAAGTTGAGATAAATTTAATTTGGTTGCACGATATTTTTGTAGTTGTCAGGACAGTCGCCGAAGTTAGAAAGTTTACTAATTTCTTACGTCCAGTTCTAAAAGTAGGCCTTGTTGCTAGCATCTTCAAGTACAAATTAGATTTCGATAAATTTTGAAATCGCTATTCTGACCTATACCTAGTTCTCTATACAATTCATGCCTGATTTTTGATTTCAATAAAATTCGAATTTTCGCAGGCCAAAACAATCGGAATTTCGGGTAAAATTAAACTTTTTTAAAATGCAGCCATTTTGTCAATTTTTCGTCGGTACGTCACACGAACTATGTGTTGTAGTAGAACACTTTGCTTCAAGGTTTCACCCACGATCGAGGCCGGAAGCACTACAGCGGTACAGTACCATTTCATATCTTCTCCCGCCGGAAATCGGATGATACTTTAAAAAATATTCAATTCTTTCTTTAAAACTTGTACCGTACATTTTTAAAATAGGTTGTAGTATGTATGTATGTCTATATAGGACACAGTCGTTTATTTAATTATCAAAAATCGAAAACCAATGGAAATGGCATTCTGATCTCTCATTTTTTGTTGCTCCGTGCTTAAGAAGTGTACCAAATCCAACATTTACTTTCAAACTTTGTTTCAAATTTATTGAAAATGTAAAATGTCAAAACTAACGAACTGTGCAAAGTCCACCGGAAATCAAGGATTCTAAGAAGTCGTTCACTGCATTTCAATTTTTTCCTAATCAATTTTGGATTCAGTGGAAATTCGGAATATAAATTCTGGGAATTTCATTTGTAAACGCCTTACAAATAATGAGAGCGAATTATAAAATACAATGGCATTCTTCTGTAATAAGATCTTTTTTGTTGTTAGTATTTGGGTTTATGTCTTTACTTTATATGTTTGTATGTATTCCAATGACTTTTAAGTTTTCCAAATAACTTTTTTTTTTTTTCAATTAACCGCAATGTGCAACTGAGAAATGGTGAAAGCAAAGAAGGTCCAGCAAACAACTAATAAGAGAGGAAATTATGTTCCTTGTGTGTGACCCAAATAAACTGGTGAAATGTCGAAAACAAGCATAAACAAATGAACAAGGGAATGAGTGAATGAATTAATGTGAATGAGTGAGTGAAGTGTGAGTGTGAGTGTGATTGCGTTGCATTTGGTGAATGTTCCAAGGCCACAACTCTCAGTCTGCATGTGTGCACACGACAACAACATAGTCAACAAAATAATAGCTATTAAGATAAGGCTGCAGCATTCGAGCAGCGCAGAAGCAAAGATAAGTAAGCCAACAGCAACAATAAAAAGAAAAGAAAAGCAGCTGAGAAACGCGCGAGGCGGAAAATAAACAGACAATTACACATACGCACTGCGGTCGCATTGTGTCCCAGTCACGCGCGTCTGCACGCAGGGCACGGAAGCATGCACTCACACACGTAAATGTGCAGTTCCGTCAGCAGCCACGTCCGATGCGATAACCAACGATGGCAAAAGCGGATAAAAAAGGCAATAAAAATTCACTTAAATAACAACGTGGTCCAGGCGATGTAACGGTACAGCCTAAAAAAATTCAGAGAACTCACAAATATTGCCCAGATGACGGCAGCGAGGGGGCCCCATGTGTAGCATGGCAAAGGTACAGCAAAAAAGGAAAGCTCGTGCGATAATCAAATAAATTGAAAGCCGCTCAGGCGATCTGATCAAGAGGCGAACAAAAAAGCCAAAACAATAACAAAGAAAAGCACAAAAGCAGACGATGTTGTGTGGCAATTAGTTTGAATCGCTTGCCAATAATAATTTTTTTGCTTTTTTTATCTTTAAAGGTGATTGGTTGGCACTCGCTTTGTGTGCGGCTTTCATTCACTGGACTTCACCGAAAAAAGGAAAAAAAAGGAGAGAAAATTAAAATTACCTTTGCCGCGGCTTGAACTTGTTGTTCAACTTTTAAGCCGATTTTACGGCAATCATTGCATTTACGCGCTACAACAACAACAGTCTACTGCTTCTTTTTGCAAAAGGTCTGGTGACCTGCAAAAAGGCTCGAAACCCTTTGTATGAGAGAGGAGAGAGTAGAGTAATATTAATAATATAAAACCGCCGAATTCGTTGGTTGATATTCTTACTATAATATCCGTATTTTGTCAGCGCATTTCTGCATTTATGCTTACTTGTGTCGCCGACTTTTCTAAAAAGCCGAAAAGCAGATTTGCCATTCTATTTACAAATTTTGCTGCTTTACAGACATTCAGTAACAGTGTATTCTGTTGCTGTGCTGCCACATACATTCTCTATCGTTTGCCTAATCGGATTGCCAGGAAACTTGCAACTGTACTGCAGCGTGAGTGTCGGCAGAGCTTTCGAGAGTCTTTGCTACTTTTAATTACACCAATTTATTTGACATGCCATTCACTGAATTTTAATTATACTAAATTTGTTGCGCATATGTGCGTGAGTGAAAGTCAATATCACCCCCCCCGAGAGTGATGGCAGGCTTCCAGGGAGAATCTATTAACGAAATTCTTTATTACGATGCATTAAAAAGCTTATATAATGTTAGCTTTAGGTTAGATATGTATTTAAATTCTCATGCTTAGCAATAGACTTACTTTGCTGTTTAGTAAGTCGAAAGCTTTAATTGCCTTTGGCACATAAGTATTTGTTTTTAGTTTTCTGGTTTAAGATGTATGGAATATTTTCAGATTGCTTGATGCTCGCTTCATTTCAGGCTTGCATTGCCATAAGTCGTTTTAATGCTGTTAAGTGGTTATATACAACTAGAATTTTTAAAAAATCAATTTTTTTTATTTACATATATTTAAGAATAAATAGAGAAAATGTCATATCGTTCCGGTGAATATTTTCCAAGTTACAAGAAAATTTGAAAATACGAGTTTTTAAATAAATTCTTGGTTTCTATAGCATTTATTTTACTTCCATATATGTGTATGTACCATATGTGAAATATATTAATTAGTAATTTTAGTTTACACTCACAAAAATCGAACACGAAACTTCACAAGTAATCAGCAGAAACGGAGCTGGTTTGAGACGGCAACAAAAAATTCCAAATATTTGATGCTATTATAGAAATTATCTAACTATCAGTTAAAATAATAAAGTGTATTTTTCTTGCTAAATATTCACTGCTGCGCTTCGGTCTAATAATTTCATTAATTTTTATACTCTCGCAACAATGTTGCTAACGAGAGTATTATAGTTTTGTTCACATAACGGTTGTTTGTAAGTCATAAAACTAAAAGAGTCAGATATAGGGTTATATATACCAAAGTGATCAGGGCGACGAGTAGAGTCGAAATCCGGATGTCTGTCTGTCCGTCCGTCTTGAGTAAAAATTCAGATATCATGATGAAACTTGGTACACGTATTCCTTGGCTCCATAAGAAGGTTAAGTTCGAAGATGGGCAAAATCGGCCCACTGCCACGTCCACAAAATGGCGGAAACCGAAAACCTATAAAGTGTCATAACTAAGCCATAAATAAAGATATTAAAGTGAAATTTGGCACAAAGGATCGCATTAGGGAGGGACATATTTGGAAGTAATTTTTTTGGAAAAGTGGGCGTGGCCCCGCCCCCTACTAAGTTTTTTGTACATATCTCGGAAACTATTATAGCTATGTCAACCAAACTCTACAGAGTCGTTTTCTTCAGGTATTTCCATATACAGTTCAAAAATGGAAGAAATCGGATAATAACCACGCCCACCTCCCATACAAAGGTTATGTTCAAAATCACTAAAAGTGCGTTAACCGACTAACAAAAAACGTCAGAAACACTAAATTTTACGGAAGAAGTGGCAGAAGGAAGCTGCCCCCAGGCTTTTTTTAAAAATTGAAAATGGGCGTGGCGCCGCCCACTTATGGACCAAAAACCATATCTCAGGAACTACTTAACCGATTTCAATGAAATTCGGTATGTAATGTTTTCTTAACACCCTGATGACATGTACGAAATATGGCTGAAATCGGTTCACAACCACGCCTTCTTCCAATATAAAGCTATTTTGAATTCCATCTGATGCCTTCTTTGTATAATACAAGTATAAACATTAGGAACCAATGATGATAGCGGAATAAAACTTTACACAAATACGGTATTTGAAAAATATGTAAATGACGGATAATGAAATCTCGATTATCACTTTACCATGCGAGAGTATAAAATGTTCGGTGACACCCGAACTTAGCCCTTCCTTACTTGTTGTTATTAATGGTTTTTCTAAATAAAATTGAGGAATTATGCAAAACCCTCTTAATTTGCCAATTTGACAGTGCTTAAAAAGTCTCCGAATGTTTAAAAATGAAATAAAAATATTATTAGGAAATTTCGCTTTTAAAATGATTTGCGTAGAAGCAGCTGTACAAAAACTTGCAAAGAGTTTTCATCAATGCAGTAAGCGAGGCGAAAAAGCAGCAAATGTGGACGCGTTAATACCAATTTAAATGCAAATATAATTTTCGATTAAAAGTGATTTAAAAGCTATTTTATACTCAGCAAGGCATAGCAAGAAAAATTATTTTGGAAAAGATAGAAAATATTGTTTTATTAATTGTGTAGAAATGTTTTGTTGACCAAAATTTAATTAAAACTTGTATTTCGCTTGCATTAGAATTATTAATCGAATTTGGAATTATAGTTTTGCAAGAAGAAACGTTTACTTCGGTTGCACCGAAGCTTCAATACCCTTCACAATTAGCTGTATGCTACAGTGATCCACTCTGAATAATTTCGTCGGATATTGCAATACCGCTTTGGGCAATAACCCATGCCAAATATCGTAAAGATATCTGGTCAAAATAATTCGGTTTGTATACTAGCTATATACTAGCTATATACTACAATACCATTGTTCCAAAAAATTGCAAGCTTCTTCGAAAGGAAAATATGTGCACGAAATTTCAAAATGAGATTGCTTTCTGTGACTCCTTCAATGCTTGGAGATCGCGCTGGCAGTACTGGATCGACGCAGAAGAAGCCTATTTTGAAGGATTTTAAAGAATTGTAACGATTGATTCAATCATCTTTTTTAAATCGACTCAGTCCTATTACTTTCCGGACAAACTCTGTATAGAGCTTGTTTAGATTCTCCTCAGTGACGCCGACGGACTCCGAGCACGCGTACGAAATTTCTCAAGGCCTTGGAACGAGGATGGGTATATTGGACCTCTAAACCCCCTTAGTGTACGACCCTGCTGTCACACAGATTAAAGGATTTGCTTGTAAAATTAAAATTGAGACTCCAAAAGATTTTTCACTATAATTCAAAAAAAAGGCTTTAAAAACAAGAAAAAATGTTAACAGTTTGTATGGCATACATTGGTGATCCGATATTGGCGGCTTCAACAAGTAATCAGCTTCCTGGAAAGAACGTGTGCAAAATTTCAGATCCAAATTTCAAAAACTGAGGGACTAGTTCGGGTATAAGCGAGTAAAGATAGATGGCGTATCAGCTCGTCACACTCATCACTTATGTATATGTTTTATAAAACCTCCGACGTTTTCTTCAATGGATTCCAAACTTCAAGCTTTGCAGGAACCGATCACATATCTCAAATTTTGCAATGACAAATGCTTGATGGAACAACAACGACTTCGTGGTGCAATCGAAATGGAAATATTTGTAGAAAAAACAATGCAATGCATACAGCAAAAAACAAAAAAGAATTTATACCTCAAATCATGGTTTACTCAAACTATGTTATGCCAATGCTTTGCTTAACTCATTTGAATTACACCACTAAAAGTGCGTGAGTTTCAGCTGCACAGCAACGCTTCTGGCATTTACTCAACAAAAGGCCGTAATTTTTTCAAAGCAAAACTCTTAAAACTAAACTGCACATATACACTTATAAACTGGTTTTTAAGAAAACTTTACGGTCATCGCTAAGAAATGGTAATGTCTAAAGGATTGTAGAGGGCGGAGTTGGCGGAGAATGCACGGAATGGCAACGGATTTTGGCTGTAGCTCACCACAAAATTTCGCAGCTTTTGTGCTTGCCTCGGCGTTCGCAAGAAATATGCGCAAATATATAACAACTAGCAGAAACTTGAAACAAAATAAATGCTTGCACTTACTCATACACCATATTTTCGTAATATTCTCGCATTTATTCCGTTCGTTTTGGTCGCTTTTCTGTATTGCAAGGCACAATTGTAGGGAATGATGGTGTCAAATTTTGTATTTCTTTTCTTATATTTTTTTTTTTACATTTTTCACTGGCAGCTGAAAAATGAAAAAGTTTGCTGCTAATATTTTACTGCAAAAAGTAAGTTTAAGTTTATATTCTGCAGCTTCTTTTAAGCAACACTACTCCTTCATATAGCAAGTATTTGGACCCGCTTATATTACCTCCCTCCAACCCACTGTTTGCGAGGCAAATATGTTTAGGGCTTCATGTTTCACTTTTTCTCACTCTGCAATTTAACGAAAAAATATAAATGAAGGCAAACTTAAATAGCATGATATCGCACAGTGGTGGCTCGTCGATTGTAACTGACCACATTTTAGCGATTCACACAAATAAAAGTTGCAAGGAAAAGGAATTTTGGTAATATCTGTACATACTACTGTATAAAAAAAAAGTGAAGTTTGATTAGAAATACGAAAAGACTTTTTCGACTGCCCAATAGTACTTTAAAAGTTATTTATTTTTGAATCAAATATTTATTTCTTGAGCAACAAAAGTTTGTCAATTTACTAATTGACAGTAGTACTAGCATGTATAGATCGCGTTCGATTCCTGTCACTCAACAGCATCAAAAGTTTTCCTCAGCCAACCATAGAACAAATCCGCGAATGTTTCCTCATTCAAGTTTATGTTGTTCCACCACGAATTCGTCACACTGTGTACGACACAAAGGCACGCCACATACAGGCGCACTCAATGACTGTCGATGAAAGTCAACAATGGCGGCGAATAGTCACATAATAAAAGAAAAGATGATTAAGCAGAAATGTATGAAGCCGCGTTGAATGCCAAAAACGAGTCCCGCAAACACACAACCGCACACATCTCTATACAATAGCCATACGACTACAACAGAAAATGAGAAAGCAAATTTCGGGTAAAACAAACAAGTCTACACACACACTCCCACACATACACATCGATTCAAAATACTTTCGCCACCAAATCGTTCTGGTTTGTTTGCGTTCGGCTCCGTCGCTTTCACCCTCATTGTGACGTCTAGGAGCTCACAATAACGGTAACTATGTGGGGCGTAAAGAATGGGGAGTTGAAAGAGCACGCAAGTAATCGTTCATGCACACAATGTTTTGGAATAAAGCCTAAGTTTCCAAGAAAACCTCGAATTGCGCGCCTTACGCCACCAAGAAAGTGAAGCGTAGAACGGAAAAGAAGAAGAGGAAAAGCAAACAAACCGAAAAATGAGAGAAAAGCCGGCAATTTCATTGCAAGTGTGTCATCTCGCAAGGCTTTAAGAATGACATGAAGTTGGCCGGGGCGTATGCGCAACTTTTACTAATGAACAGCACGACAGCGTCCATACTGCAGTAGTGTGAGCGTCAGCGCTAAGGCAGCACAAAATAAACAGCAATGGGCATATTAAAATGAATGAAGCGTAAAAATTATCTGCCATGGTCGCCAGCGCAGGATTAAAAGCTTAAGCAGCCGAATTGGTCAGCACACCCCGGGCGCTGGACACTGGGCGCTGGCCGCCAAGCAACTAAGACAATGATACGATTAGACAGTTGTTGCTTGCGGAGTGATTGACGATGCGACGACAGGCCATTATGAAGCTTCCGCGCTGCTTATTCTTTGTTTTCGGGAATTTTTCGATTTTCAGCGACGCACACAGAAGGAATAACAATTAGTTGCTAATTATGCGCCAAATCGCTATTCAAGTGACTGAGTAATGAATTCAATTTGTATGACTTCTGAATAGCTAGACCAACAGCGCTCAGCAGTTGTTTGCTTAAGCGAGTATTTACGCAAGCAAACGCGAACAGGAAAAATCCAATTAACGGCAACATTTTTGAACATCTCCACACACACAATTACACTTCATCTGACAAGGCGCTGACTTGAGTCACATACTTACTAGGTTTGTATATACCAAAATATGAGTGAGTTTACATACATCCTTCACTAAAACTATCGACTTGTATGAAGCGCTTGTCGGCGGAAAAGCACGAATATTGTCTCAATTACCGAAGTGTCGTTATATGACTGTTGGTAAGCAATTTGTGTAAAAAAAATAAGAAATTGGTTCTCTTCAAGAACTCGAGATCATCTACTTTTCTTCAAGCAAAGCACAAGTCAACCATTTTCTGAGTTGCAAAGGACTATGAAAGCTCGGGGTCATATCCTTTTGTCAAAGAAACGACTAGTACTATCTACCCTCCTTACGCCTCTCAATACATGCAAAAGGAAATTGCCACATAAACATGCCATTCTGGGGCGCATTCGTAAAGCATCAACAACGCAGAGTTAATTCTTGGAACTATAAAAAAAACTCTTTCGCAAACTAGTTAACTGCCGAAACGGATTGCGAAAAGTTTTTCACAGCAATTAATTAGTTAATTACAGCTGTTGCCTGTCTTGCACTCTTCTGGTGCTCACACAACTGTTCAGCTTGCTTCAGCTTTTGTGCACCAGTTTCATAGCGAACCACAGAGCAATTCGAAGTGCCATTTCTTCAGCACTTTTCGTCTTTTATGCACTCGTTTACACTTTCATTCCAGCACTGGAGGCAGTAAACTATTCAACAAGCTCCTTCGAAAGCTGTTGTTGAGAAATTCACAAAGAAGTCTATAACTCGCAACATTTCTGCAAATTTAATTCTTAAATTCACAGAGCAACGCTTCTTGCTGACCCATAAATTACCACAATCAAGGAAAAAGCATACGTATATATGCTGTGGAAATACTAGAGCGATGTTTATTACCGCAAAACTATATCACTTTATAAAGAAAATTAATCGAAATATATGAGAAATTTCCAGCTGTGACTTGTACAATTATTAATATTATGAGCAAATAAATTAATTAAAATAATTCGCATGTCCATTTGCCAAAAATGCTTCCCCTCTTCTTCTTCTTCTTCTTAATTGGCGTAGACACCGCTTACGCGATTATAGCCGAGTTAACAACAGCGCGCCAGTCGTTTCTCCTTTTCGCTACGTGGCGCCAATTGGATATTCCAAGCGTAGCCAGGTCCTTCTCCACTTGGTCCTTCCAACGGAGTGGAGGTCTTCCTCTTCCTCTGCTTCCCCCGGCGGGTACAGCGTCGAATACTTTCAGAGCTGGAGTGTTTTCGTCCATCCGGACAACATGACCTAGCCAGCGTAGCCGCTGTCTTTTAATTCGCTGAACTATGTCAATGTCGTCGTATATCTCGTACAGCTCATCGTTCCATCGAATGCGATATTCGCCGTGGCCAACGCGCAAAGGACCATAAATCTTTCGCAGAACTTTTCTCTCGAAAACTCGCAATGTCGACTCATCAGTTGTTGACATCGTCCAAGCCTCTGCACCATATAGCAGGACGGGAATTATGAGCGACTTATAGAGTTTGGCTTTTGTTCGTCGAGAGGACTTTACTTTTCAATTGCCTACTCAGTCCGAAGTAGCACCTGTTGGCAAGAGCAATCCTGCGTTGGATTTCCAGGCTGACATTGTTGGTGGTGTTAATACTGGTTCCTAAATAGACGAAATTATCTACAACTTCAAAGTTATGACTGTCAACAGTGACGTGAGTGCCAAGTCGCGAGTGCGACGACTGTTTGTTTGATGACAGGAGATATTTCGTCTTGCCCTCGTTCACTGCCAGACCCATTTGTTTTGCTTCCTTGTCTAGTCTGGAGAAAGCAGAACTAACGGCGCGGGTGTTAAGGCCGATGATATCAATATCATCAGTATACGCCAGCAGCTGTACACTCTTATAAAAGATGGTACCTTCTCTACTAAGTTCTGCAGCTCGAAAATGCTTCCTCTACATGCGCAAAATTGCATCTAACTAATTGACAAACTGCAGCAAAGCGCAAACTAGAAGCAGAGAGAGAGTTCAAAGAAGCAAAACCCAGTGAGCACAGTAAAACATTCCCGAATGCATCGGAAATATCTATAAGTGCAATCAAAAGAAGTTGCCTGCATCAATCATCAAGAAATCAGCAATTATCACCAGGAAAGCTCATCTAGTTTGTGTTCCTTTTTTTATTCTTTTTTTTAATAATTATAAATTTTTAAATTTCGGTTCCTTTTATTAAATACAATTTTTTATTAATAAATTGTGTTTATTCTATTTTTTTTACCTTTTCAACTATCATATCTTCACTTAAAAATTTCAAACATGTAGGAACCTTCGAGAGCGTTCAAAGTGCGGCGCTCATCAGCTTGTGTGTTTCACTAGGTTCCACTCCAACCATGGCACTCAACGCCAACTTGCACATATGGCCTGTTCACATCCCCGGAAGGTGTATGATTGCGAATGTTGCCATCAGATTCAAAGAGTCTGGGTTCCTAAAAGAACACGGGTCTGAATACGCGGAAATCCTCACTCACTTTGACTTGGATCTTGGAGTCGCAAAGAATCTGACCTTCACAATCAGAAGACCGAGTATACGTATACATTATCTGCTACCTCAAGTACCAAATCGTCTACATCGGCAGATCGTTCGCACATTTAAGCCCTTACATAACATACGAGTGAAGTACCAGCGCGCTTTACATGAAGTAAAAAGTTGTTGACACTGGTCAGTTTGCGACATTTTATATATGTAAGTGTTATTTTCACATTGCAGTTTAGGCCGGCTCAACTCCAACAACAAAAATTGAGAAATTTGAGAACGTGCTTACGACAACTTAAATTTGACACTATATACTATGTGAGCGCACAAATAAGAAGGCCCGCAAATAAAACTGTCTGTCGTAACCTAACCCTAATTTTTATCCCTTTTATTCTGGAGTTTATTAAAAAGAGTTGACGTTAACTCAAACTATACATATCACATGTTGTTGTTGCTGCTATTTACTGGCTCACAGCTAATTAATAGTCAAAAACAAATGTATGTGGGCAAGTCTATAAATCCAATCCAATATTCGTGCCAACAATGGAAAATCTCGACAAATGAGCGCGATTCAAGCCCTTTTCACTCATTAAAAACTTGAATTTGATTTGCTTATATAATATGCATATAACAAAAAGCTTACTGCCAACAGCAGCATTTCACGAATTATTGACGGTACTATTCAAGCGTACGACGGACCTTCCAATGTTATAATGAAAAACTAGCAGCACCTAGCCCTTAAAAGTGTGTTAATAGCAGATGAGTTATTAAATTTCCAAACGGTTTTAACTTTCAAGCGCTCAGACACAACAACAAACGAAGACATCTTGCTGTAAACCTAAAATTTTCAATGTCGTACAAAGAACATAAATGTAACATTAAATGCAGCTGCCTCCTTAGAAACCCTTAGACACACTCACAAATTAACTTATGATGCTAGCCTTGTGTAAATTGAATAACGAACACACACATGCACGCACACACACACACTTTAATGCATAATTAAATACATGTGAGCCTAGTAGCAATGACGTTTGTAGATGCCTTTCGGTATTCAGGAATTATTCAAAAACACATCCCAGTAAGCCAAAAGAAGGCCATTGGTATGCAGTCGACCCAGAAGAAAGGGACGGAAAAACTATCTAAGGACTATCAAAAACTTAGCAAATTCGCTGACCCGTGCCCTGAGTATATGTATTATGGTATGACCATTTGGCAAATGGAGAAGCTTGACTTAATTGGGGTAAAGCCATTCTTACAATTACTGCTGCAAAATATTAGTAATGAAAGGGGAAACAAATTAAGAAACAAAAACAAAACAAAATTTGCAAATAACACCTCTTTACAAAAAGCTATGCATTTTGATAGTGTTAAGGATAACTTAAAAAAATTTTGATGGTTTCAAGTGCCCAGTTTACGATTTTGTTCATGAAAATATTGAATGTGCTCTTGTTTTTATGACATTTGTATCTCTGTCTTCAATTAGAAGGGTTTTTAGTTATAAAATGTATTTTTCAATGTACGAGCTACACCCGCTCCCCACTCTCAGGCTCTTTCCGAAAATATGTAAAAAATTATGCTTTTAAGGTTTCCTCCTTGAAACTGTTGTTAAAGTCGGTTTCCAGAATAGCCGTCATTGCGCGTAGCGGTTCACGTTTAATGTCTTCAATTGACACAAAACGGTTTCCCAAATGAAGCCAGTAAGATCTTTATTGACGGGTTGATCATCAGTTGATGTTGATGGCCGTCCTGGACGCGGTTCGTCGTCAACACGTTCTTAACCCTCTTTGAATAATTTGTACCAAGGTTAAAAAGGGAATTGGTTCTCAAATACGTCAATTCAACAAAAATAAAGACTTTATCAAAGTCTGGAAAGTGAAGTTTGAAAAAATTTAGTGTTGATAGTAACTATAATGTACCAAATTGTGAAGGACTTTCGCAAAATATGCCGACAAACTATAAGAGTCTAGAAGAAAATATGAGTCTCGAGTTATAGTTACTATATCCGCAGGCATTTGGATACAATTTCAGATAATTATAGTGAGTAGCGTAGTATAGAGAGCGGTTTCACTAGGGTCTAAAAGAGCTGAAAGATACCTTATCAATGTTAATGGGATCGATTACATCGATCGGGACAGATTATTACAGGTCCTTAAAGAAAGATTATCAGCTGGAAAAACATAAAGAAATAACTCATAGAAGGCGTTTACGTGAGATGTAACATATACTTGCGATATTTTTCGCTCTGTTTACTTCAACGTATCCTTATTTTTCAAACCAAAACTTATATTGTATACATAATATGTACTTATATAGGCCATTATTTTTCATGATTTCTGATTTTTTTAACTCAAAATTAAACTAAAGATTTAAAAATAAATGAGGGAAAATCGATCTTATATCAAAGGCTACATAATCAACAGTGTAACTAATAATGTAAACATCTGCCAAGCGTATTGATCTCAATATCTGCTTAATGTTACCCAGCACAGATGTAGTTACGTAAAATATTGGCAAACTATCATGAATCAAATTATTACTAATTTTCATGCGTCACTGGAAGGCAAATTAAGCAGCTCCAATTACATCGCATTTGGTTTACTGGTGTCTAATCTCTTTAGCTCAAATATCCGGCCAATATCCGTTACAGCACACATTACAAGCGCGTGCGATGTTTGTTTTAGAATGCTGCCAGCGTTGTTGGAAAATATTAAATTACCACTTGGCGGCAATCAACAACAGCAAACATCAGCGGCAGCAACATGCCAAGAACTCAGCCCGACTGACAGGCTGACAGACCCAAAAAACAAAACACACACAAATTATGTGATAATATCAGAACACCGAGAAAGAAAAGCGACCAGGAGGGCGAGACGCGCTGCTTTGTTTGCTGCTCGGACAGCATCTTGAAATTCTATGACCTTGTGGAATTCAGTAGCCGCTCTTAAGCGTTTGCACAAAAAAAAAAACTACACTTTCACCAACACAGTTTAGAAATATTTTGGTTTACACGCACGCACAAGCATGCGTGTGTATGTGTGCTGGTGCGTAAAATGCACAGCCACTTTCCACTGTAGTAAAACGAAATATTTTTTATATCTCAGTGAAAATTATTACATTACAATATAAAGTACATTAGCAGATGGGTGGGCAGCTGCCGCACACACACACACACATGCACACAAACACATAGTCGCCCTCATTTTCATTTTGACGCATAGCGCTCGTGCAATTTCAAACAAAGCAAGGCATAGTTCAAGGCGCAAATGCTCGCAGCAGTGCCGCCGCTGTTGCTTACACATTCTTCACGCCACGAGACAAAAGAAACAAAAGAATAAATTATGGTAATTTAATAAAAGTTATTAATAAAAATAATATTTGAAAAAGCGCGCTGTAAGTAAACAAAGTCAGTCTGTCTGCTGCGCTGGTGAGCTGGTGGGCGTGTGGGCAAGTGCCTGCTGTGAATGTGCTACATAAATTGCTATAAACTATCCACATTCTCGCAGACGGTGCACAGCACCAACGAGGCTTGTGTTTGGTCGTCGTGTTTAGGTGTGTTTCTCCATTTGTTATTTCATATTACCGCGTTTTTCTCTTTGTGCCTTCTACCTTTGCCTTTACCTTTGGCTTGTGGCACCGACGCGCGTCTGCTTCCATCAAATTAGCATCCAACCTGTCAAGCGCAACACCATCACATCGCCTTATTTCCCCTTGGTAGCAGTGTGCATCGCCTGTTTCCGCCTTACAACCAATTTTTTCATATTTATACCCTGCACACAAAGAACCTTGTCATTTGTCACCGATATCGGACAACTATAGCATAAAACTCCCCTACAAACCGAATGATTGGAAGCAAATGTTTCGATGGAAAACTATTTTATTCGCCGAGAAATCTTCATGAAAGTCGGCAAATCATCGCTGCAAAAATGTACTTGTTAAGGGTATTATGGCTTCGATAAAACCGAAGTTAAAGTTTTTTTTTGTTGTTTCTTAGTGTTTTTATATTTATTTGCACTCTTTTCAGAGGGCTTTTAGACGCGTGAAACCAGCTTTTAGTCTGCCCCTGCTTTTGTCTCGTAAAATGCGTACGTACCTATAACTAATAACGGTAGTAAAGCAGGAAGGAATTCAGTTCGGCGAAGTATAGTGTACTGCCCGGCAGAAGAATAATGCGAAGTAATGAAATTTTCACTTCGGAACTGCCGCTTTAAAAATGCAAATCAAGTAGATATTGATTATGAACAGTGGCGTTTAGAGTTCTAAAGTCCCAAAGGAATATGGAATATGTGAAATTTAAAAATACTTGCAAATGTATAATAAAGCAATTTCCCTGCCTTTCTGCCTTGGATTGCTCCGCTACTCAAAAGAACTCTTTATATTGTTAGAAAAATTGTTTAATAATATTGAAATCGGATACCTTACAGCTATATGGATATATAGAAGTTGCAAAAGAAATTCTGGTGTTTCGGATTTTTTAAAACTTTTCTGTTGTTTTTGAAAAAGAGCGTAACATAAAATTGAATACCGCGTAAATGAGATCTTTCTAGAAATATATCACCTTCAATTTATTTTCATTTTGATTATACCATAGCTAGATATAAGATAATCATTAGAAAAATCACGTGTTCGCTTTGGTACATGCGTTAGGAAAATATATATAAAGATCTTGGTATTCCTGTGGTAAAGAAAGAAGTAGAGGACAGCAGAATGAAATATATATATAAAATCCGAGATCATCCAAACGTATTGGCTAATGCTTTAGGACATTCCTGCGGTCCAACATGCTTAAAGAGAAGAGGTATGCCTGCGTACCAAAGAGCAACGTATGACCAAAACAGCTCAATCAAGTGCTTGAGCTTGTCTAGTTTTTAAATAAATTTAAGACTTTACATCTTATTTTTAGGCCTAAAAACATATACAATAAATAAAGAAATATTGAAAAAAAGATAATAAATCTTTCCGTACGATAACTGATCCATATTTTCCCCCCTCTTGCAATCATATTATTGTATGACATCTTAAATATTTGCACGAAAAGGAATTTAATTGTTTGTGTTCTAAGGCAATAGTGTTACCCAAGAATGAAAGTGTCAACGAAATAAACAATCTAATTATTCAAAAAGTTCCCGGAGAAATAAAAAACCAATCGATAGACACCGTGACTAATATCGAAGACGCAGTTCATTATCCCCAGCAAATTTTCATTAAACCCTTCTGGACTGCCACCACATGAATTGGCTTTAAAAATGGAATTCCTATTATGTTTTTGAGGAGTTTAAGTCCTCCAAGCAGGTTCAAAGGAACGAAGCTGGTTATTAAGGAATTGAAGGACAGTTTAATTTTAGCAACCATTATCACAGGCCCCGCAGCTGGTCAACTAGCTCATATACCGAGGAATCTAATCTCATTAAAACGGTTTCAATTTTCAGTGAAAACATCTTTCGCTCTAACTACAAACAAATCCCAAGGCCAAACTTTCGAATTAGTAGGGATTGAGATACGAAAAGAATGTTTTACTCAAGACCAACTGTAACTTGGTCTATCTACATCAAATATCGTCTACATTGAAGCTCTGACTCAAACAATTATTTTTCAGGAGCAGAAAAAGTAAAATATATAGTAAAGGCCTTTTCACAAAAATTAAAAAAAAAAGTAATAATAATACAAAAAATATACTTTCATATTCGAATTTGTTTCATTTAATTATAATATACATATATTTTAATTTTTAATGACCCCACGCAAAAACGAGAAAGTATGTGTGGGAGAGAGTGTACAAAATTATAACTTTTGAAATGATTGTTTAATACCCGTGTGAAGCCGAGGTGGGCTGCTAGTACTAAATAAAAGTCCGAAAATATTTGTATTAAGTATAAGTGGTCAAGGGAAGTCTTGACCCGATTTTACTTATTTTTGGCACAAGAGCATGCTGTCATCAAAAAAATATTCTCCCCAAATTTCAATACCAGACCTCACTCCGGGTAAAATTTTAGTCATATGCACTGGGGTCCACATATTTGCTGTCTGAGCCCCTGAAAAATTATAGTCCGATTTCGACAATTTTTGGGCGTAAGATGAAATAACTTGAGGGTCCTATTTATGAAAGGTTTTATTCCGATAACTTTATTGATTTGTTATACTGGTAAGTGAAAGAATTATATAGAATTTAAAAATTGTTGTGTGGGAAGTGGTTTTATGTCGATTTCGCCCATTTTCACAGTGTATGGTAATACACGAGTGTTTTAGTAACCTCACATACCAAATATTACCATGGTTCCTAAGATAAAGGATTTCCCTTAAAGGTGAACGATGCCACGCCCACTGTCCAACTTTGAACCCCTTTCATTGAATCATACTGTGTGTGCAATTGAAAGCTTGTGAAGCATTTATTCAGCGAATTATAGCACTTTTAGTATTTTTTAAAATAACCGTTATATGGAGAGCGGGCATGAATATTATCACCTATTTTCAGGGGATGAAGAAGTACTAAATATACTTTCTCTCAGCAATTTTAAGATCAAGATTTAGAGATCAAAGCCAGGTCCTAACCTCATCTTTAACCTTATATTTAGTAAAATCACAAGTAAAATCGAATTTATTTGTGCTAAAGACTCAGAGTCTGATTTGAAATTCATTCGAATTTTTTCACTGATAGATATCGGGACTCTTGGGGCCTGCTGAACACTCGACTGAGTGGACAAATAATGAATTCGTTGATAACACGAATCGAAGCACTAAATGAAGTAGACGTTTCCACAATTAGAGTAATATTTCCGATTCTTAGTAAAGCACTAAATTAAAATTGATTGAGAGGTTTCAGAAACTCTTTAGTGTAGCGTTCAATGTTGAGTTAAAGCACTGTGCAATAAATTTGTTCACATATTTAAGTATATTGCACAATTCAACCAGAAATATGGTGTGAATACTCTATTTAAATACATTGGAAATTCATGAATATTTAAGACCCAACTCACACACACACACATTAATCAAAATACATGCACATATACGAGTACGAATGCAAACACACACACACTACGCACAAACAATGTTCAAATAAGAGAAATCGGAAATTAAAAATAAACAAAATTTAAGTTCCGGCATTCAGGCAGCGCACAAAAACCAAACAGCAAGAACAACAACAGCATTACAGTTATTATCTTTACATTCAATTTAATCTCACTGAAAACGAAATAAATTAAAGGCTGCTTGGTCATAAAGTTGCCACGCTGCCGTTAAGAAATGTAATAAATTCGGGAATTCTTTGCGCTGCCGACAAGATGGCACACACTCATACACAGCCACAGTGGCACAGCGATTTTCAACATTTCATTTTAGGTGAAAGCCAGCAATGGTCACCAGTTTCGCCTTCATTGCGAGGCTCTTTTTTCGCTGCTTAGAACATAAATTCATGTGCACGACTTCATTGCGCTGCCCCCACCACACGCTCCAGGCACGCGCTCCGCACCAGTCCGGCCCCGAAATTAACTTGCGACTCACTCATATCGCCATGAAACGCGCGCTCAGGTATAATTTACGGCGACTTCGAGAGGAAGTGAAAGCGCCGCCAAAAGTAACTTCTTACCGCATTTGCCACGGAGTCAACTGGGAGGCCGCGTTGGCATTGCCGCCGCTAATGGCTGTGAGATTTTCGGCTCACAAAGCCATAAAATGTGGCAGAAAGCGAAATTTAAAGCGGAAGCTGGTATAGCGGAAATGATGTCGAAAGGCATGTTCGCTAACCCCGGGCGATGAGAGAGTTCATATATCAGCCGCAGCATGTCGGGTGCTCGCACTCCGCTGCTATTTCAAGCAGTTCACGCGTGAGTGGGGGAACTTAGAAGCATTTGTGCATACATCACGGTAGTATTGATGTACATACATATGTATATGTACACGTATTTGCACAGACATGAGCACACCAATAGACATTTTACAATCAACTCATAAATTTGCATAGCCAAACAGCGCCAATCATAAAAAGTGGTCGGAGAGTTGTATGCATGCTTCCCGCTTGTCTGTGGTAAATTCGTTACTCACCCACACTCCAGCTCATAAATAATTCAAATGTGGCAAAAGTCAATATTATACAAGCCATTAAATGCATTCTGCAATAATTGATTCAAACTTCCCCAAACGCATGTGTTTCCTTTTATTTTGCGAGACTATAAAAATATTGTTT
Source organism: Bactrocera neohumeralis (assembly GCF_024586455.1). Lineage (NCBI taxonomy): Eukaryota > Metazoa > Arthropoda > Insecta > Diptera > Tephritidae > Bactrocera > Bactrocera neohumeralis. Next base: position 3,026,646 of record NC_065921.1, on the reverse strand, counting down.
ACACTCGAATGACTTTCCGAGAATAAGTTACTGCAAACCTAGAACAAAGCTAATGAAGCAAATGGGGATGAATAATTAATTATAAAGGAGGAGCTTATCAACCGCTTTCTCAGAACTCTGTTTGATTTCGGAATGTGGAATAGCAGAAGATAGAACAGAAGCTGCCACCTGATTTACTCGCTTTCTAGAAAGAATATCAATAATACAAGCAGGAAGCGCGTCAAGTCGCCATCTCCATTAAGCCCGCTTACATACTGAATGTGAACATTTGATTTTTTCTCTAAATCATGACTGTTACAAACGAGATTTTGACGTTATATGATTAAGCTAAAGTCACCTGGATTAACTCTAACTTCTCTTCATATCTCAAGAAATACGAAAAGCTTTTGATTTTCGTAACATTTTTGAAATTTTAGACAAAGTAAACGAAGAATTTTAACGTTTCTAGAAAATCTGGGTTTCAGAACATATTAACCCTTAACTTATGGAATGAGCTGAAGATTAAGTTATTATATCCGGGTTGTAGTATTTCATCAGCCTGTTAAAGGACTCACAAAGTAACTCGTACAAAGGGTTCAGTAGGCATCAATGATCAATCTGAATTTAAAAGTGTAAAAAAAGCTTGAGAAAAATTTTTCGAAACCTTATGATTCCATAAAATGAAGAAGTCATTTAAATATTGTCAGTATGAATCAACTTAATTCAAATCAAAGAAAATCAGGATTTTTTTTTAACTATTCCCAACTTTTATTGGCATTATTTGTACCGAAAGTGAGTAACACATTTTTAATTGATCATATCATATTATAATTTACTTTAGTATCTCAGGTTGCTTTTGCCTGAATTGATTTCGAACCCAGCTCCTTTCTCTAACGTTACGGTTATTTCATCGATATTTACATAAAGCTTTCTTCCATGCACTTAAACAATAAATACAAAAAAGTTATGTCTCTTCGAGCAAAAAATGTAAAAATCATAATTAAATGAAAATATTTTTCTAGCATTAAAAATAATATTTATGTAAACATATAAATAAATAATACTAGTAATTAAACAATAATTTGTATACTCTTGTAACATGTGGCTACAGAGTATAATAATTTTGTTCACCTAACAGTTTTTTTCCAAATCTTAAAACTAATCCAGTTAGATATAGAGTTATGTATATGTAAATAAACAGGTCGACAAAACGAGTTGAAATCGAGATGACTATTTGTCTTTCCGTCCGTCCGTGCAACCTGTAACTTGAGTAAAAATTAAGATACCGTAATGAAACATTGGAGAAAGATAAGAACGAATTCGTAGATGGACGTAATCGGACCACTGTCACGCACATAAATTGAAACACTTATAAAGTGCCATAACTAAGGACAAATTTGAGATCTTGAACTGTAATTTGACACAGAGGTCGCAGTAGCAAGGGGCACCTGTGGGTATAATATTTTGAAAAGGTGAGCTTGGGCCCGCCCTCTAATAAGTTTAATGTTCATATCTCTTAAACCGCATAAACCATAGTAACCAAATTCACGTAGCGCAAATACTATACAAACTCCTACCGACAGTGTGAAAACGAACGAAATCGGATAATAACTTCGCTCACTGCCCAAATAACGGTACTATTAAAAACTACTAAAAGCGCAAGAAATCAATATTCGAAAACTCCAGAGACATTAAATTGAACCACCGTTACGGTACGGTACGGTGGCACCACCCTCTTTTAGGTGAAATCCCACATCTCGAGACATACTCTACCGATGTTAACCATATTTCGCACATCACACTATTTTAACATTCCTATGTCACAATATGAAAACGGGAGAAATCGGTCTACAACCACGCCTACCTTGCATATAACACAAGTTTTATTTAATTAGAAGTTAAAGTCAAGAAGTTATTAATATAACGAAATAAAATTTTGGCTTAAAAAATTCCCAAGTCCAAACAAAACAGTCCCTAGGTTGGGAATATTTGTTATCCAGTACCTATAGTTGACTTTTTAACATAAACGACTTTAGTGAGTGAGATATAGAATTAAATTTCAGTGATAATATTTTCCGGACAGTCGCCGAACTCGCGAGTAGACTCCACTCTTGGCAGTCATAATTTCGAGGTCGTAGATAATTTCGTCTATGTACTTGGAACAGCAACAATAATGTCAGCCTGGAAATCCAGCGCAGAATAACTCTTGCCAACAGGTGCTACTTTGGACTGAGTAAACAGTTGAAAAGTAAAGTTTATGGTCCTTTGCGCGTAGGCCACGCCGAATATCGCATTCGATGGAACGATGTATGAGATATACGACGACATTGACATAGTTCAGCGAATTAAAAGACAGCAGCTACGCTGGCTAGGTCATGTTGTCCGGATGGACGAAAACACTCCAGCTCTGAAAGCATTCGACGCAGTACCCGCCGGGGGAAGCAGAGAAGAGGAGACCTCCACTCCGTTGGAAGGACCAGGTGGAGAAGGACTTGGCTTCGCTTGGAATATGTGGGTCAGTGTATGAGTTATATATGGTATATGTATTTATAAAATTGTTTGGATTCCAATCCTCTGGTTGACGTTTTGCAGGCTTTGATCCTGACAAGTTGTACACCCGAATATAGCCCTTCCTTGCTTGTTAAAACTACTTTCACTGCGGTATTTTTTCACGAAAAATTACAATTGATCAGAGGAAAAAGATGATGCAGAAATTGAAGTAATTCGGCAAAAGCTTCAAAATGTTGCAGGAATTGAAATATGCAAAAATTTTGCAAAAAAAAGACAAAAAAGTAATATAATTAGTTACAATGATTGAGAACCGCTTTATTTCTCATACACATACTATTATGAGCCTAATATTACTAATTTAAAATTTCAAGAACTCCCAAAGCTTTCTCAATCTAACTGGCGCATTTCGCCAACTCTTACTGTTATGTGAACATCTCTCTTATATCGGCTATTTACAAAACTATTTAGTGTACGAATACTACAGTATTGAACAAAACTAAAGCACCCCTACTATGGCTCAGCTCCAACTTAGCTGTTTTCAGACAATAAAATTAAATAAATGTAAAAGTTTGACGTTTTTCAATGGGTTATTAATTATGGCTTATTAATTTTTAATAAATTAAAGCTTTTCATTTTCAGTTTTCAAAATTAAATTAGTTAAAACAACAAAAACATTTATGGTTTAAAAATTAACTGGACAAAACTGAACTCTTTACTTTTAAAAAGAGGCAAATTCATATTATTTATTATCATTTGATCTTTTGCGCAATGTTCTCATTACCACAATCGCGGTTTCTTTCATCATATAACTCATTTTAAACATCATTAAGATACGATTCCCAAACTACGAACATATTCACATCTCGCAGACTCAAGGATCTGAATTTATATCGGCGGCCATGAGATCTCAAAAGTTTCTTGTTGGTTACATAGAATATGGGAATTAATTGAGGTTTGCACTGCGACCTATGGTCTATTGTGCCCTCCCCTATATCACATATAGTCACAAAGGCAATCCTGAGAAATTCCAGGAGTTTGCTGGACGCAAAAGAGGTGATGTGATACCTGTCCATGTTGGTGAGTTTTTAAATTTGATCCTTGAAATTTGAGTTACCTCGACACACTTTCATATAATTTATACTCAGCCAGTCACAATAAAGGAAATTTAAGAATTTCTACCCAATTTTCAGAGTAGCTTTCAAACACCTCCAAAGAACATGTAACATAGAGCAATCCATTCGCCGCTTTTCATCATTCATGGGATGTAATAAAAACACACGTCCAAGAATGAGTTAAATACGAACTTATAAAAAGAACGTATATTCAGGCCACTATATTTTGCTCAAAACATTTTAAATGGTTTTTTTGAATTACGAGTAGCTGGAAAATCTTCATTGGTAAATCTTTCCTTACTTTCCGAAATATGATTATTATGATATTATTATTAAAATATTTATTAAGTAACTTTCAAATACTCACTTATTTAAGAAAAGTTAGAGGAAACTTTCTAAGTTAAACATTTAAATCTGGAATTTTAGTTTATTAAATGATTTTTTTCTTCCTACTGCACTTTTTTATTATAATGCTAATAAAATATTTAACTATATATTTAAGCTACACTTTTCACTTAATCCTCAATTATTCTATTTTTATTTTCATTTAAAGATTCAATTTCTCTATAATTTTTTCGATAATTCTTCTACTTGTATTTAATGCACAGAAGCATTGGTAAGCACGCACTCACTTCCAAGTTTAAAGCACTGCACTGTTGGAATTTTACCATGCATTTAAGTATTTAATTTGAATATATTTCACTTAAACATTTTTTAAATTTTAATCGACAACTCTGTTAAATGCTACAATTTGTTTGGCTTATCATTTTGTTTGTTTGCTGAATGCCATCTTCGCGACTTGAAAACACAACTGCATCGCGACGCGCCTTTCAACGAACTAAACTGAAACGATTGACCGTCTTGACACCAGCAAAATACCACACTTAGACACCCCACGCCTGCCATTGGCGGTATCTCGCCCGTCGTCGCCCTCATCGCTCGGCAATTCGGCGTGCGTGCGTGTGGTGAGTTTCCGCGCACCGGCCGATTGCTCCCCATACAAGGCGGTTCCACGAGGCCGCAATGCAAAAGTGAAAGTTAAGAAACGTCGGCGGCGATCATCTCACGTGCGATGCATTCAACTTGGAGGGCACGTGTTAACTGGAGGACTGTGCACTTCTGCGCCCGCAGTGGCCCGAGTACAACTTGGTGTGGTGAATACACAACATAAATATGTTTCCAACATCGCACGACTAAGAAACAAATGTGAGTGTGTTTTTGATTCGATGTATTGATAAGAAATGTTCTTAGGAAATCACAGCGGAGGCAGCAGAATTAATTTGGTCTGCGCACTTGTCGTATGAAAGACCTAGTGCTTTACAATGCTCGGTGTTAACTATCGGATATATCGATAAAATAAACGAAGATTTTCCAGCAGAATCTTTACAATTCGTATTATAATTCTGCTTGATACGTTGGTCATTTGTGATTTTTAAAATTCCGAAATCACCAGTCTCATACGTATCGCGGAACGCCTTCCCATTACCACAAATTTGCTAAGGCCCCTCATATTAATCGCAGCCACTTCCCTGGCTCGCCGAATGTATGACTACTGAAATATTTTTGAAAAAGCTGGACACTTGCGAAGAAAGGGTCACCAAGATTCCACCCCGTCTTCTTCCAGAGAACTTTAGCAATTTGCGTCCGACAAGATATGTACCCCGCATGTGAGTCTATTGGACAGTGTCCAGTCAGAATATACATATACTATAACGGTGAGACGAAACTTGCTAAGAGCTAGTAGCGAAAAGGAACTTGCGCTTCACTTGGAACCTGAAGGACCTGCGATTGCCAAAATAACGCTAGAGCTCAAGGAGAATATGTACTACCGGCTACTTGCCAATGTAATAAAACTTTTCATTGGAGGAATTTTTTACGGATGTTATTTGGCTACCCAGAGAATACTTCGTCTAAGACCGGTTGTCGTGAGCTGCTTGAGCCATATGTAGAAGAATCGTTTATTGCCACTTCCAAGTGAATGGCGCTTACAGAACTCCATCCTCCTCGGAACCAGTACTAACAGCAACAACAATGTCAGCCTCGAAATCCCTTGCCAACAAGTGCTACTTCTAGGCTAGGCAATCGAGAAATAAAGTCCTCTCTCGAAGAACTGAAACTAAACTCTATAAGTCACTCATAATTCCCGTCTTGCTATATGGTGCAGAGGCATGTACGATTACAACATCTGATGTGTCGGCGTTACGAGTTTTCGAGAGAAAGGTTCTGCGAAAGATTAATGGCCCTTTGTGTATTGACAACCGCGAATACCGCATTCGATGGAAGGATGAAATGTAGGAGATATACGACGACATTGACATAGTACAGCGAATTAAAAGACAGCGGCTGCGCTGGCTAGGTCATGTCGTCCGAATAGACATAAACACTCCAGCTCTGAAAGTATTCGACGAGGTACGCTCCGGGCGAAGAAGAGGAGGACCTGGCTTCGCTTGAAATCTCCAACTAGCGCCACATCACAAAAAGAAGAAATGACTGACGCGCTATTGTTAACTCGGCTACAACCGCGTAAGTGGTGGCTACGCCGGTAAAGAAGAAGAAGAACGGTTCCCTATCTAGCAAGCTCATCGACTATGTAGTTTCCAACCATTCCTCCATGAACCGGCACCGTCTTCGAATGGAGTATTAATGGAAAAATTTTTCAACAACATTTAAACAATCTAAGGAAGTCGGTCGTGGATGAACTGAAGAGACAGTATAGTTTTAAAAATAGCAACGTAGGGGTATGAGACAATGTCCTTCTAATCAAAGGTCGTGGTGAAATGACATTTTCGAAATCGAATTTATTTTACTAAAATGTTAAAACTTTGAGGATATGCTCCTGGTAATAATAAATATGTGATCTTACATTTCGATGGGAAAATTGTTATCAGAAGGCAAGTAAAATAAGAAATACCCCGAAAATTACAGAAACAACTATTCATAAAATATTTTAGTGCCATATACGGTTCAATTGGCAAATACTTCTAAAAATCTTTTACGAAATCTAAAATATACAATGTGTAAAGCTTTTTCGAAGTTTAATTCGAAAATGCCAATATAATGGACAAAAAAATCTTAATCAAAGACTTTTGTCATAATTTACGTATTTATGCTTAGAGCGCATTTGTGCGCCGCTATGCCCACTTGTGCCGCTTGCCGATTAATTGGCAAAATGATGTGGGAATCACATGCGAAATCCTATTGACCCAGTACCACAGATCCAACACGCCGCTCGCATGGAAACATCGCATTCCAGCGCATGCGCCGCCAAATTCACCACACTTGCGCTCTCAAGCGCGCTCACCACACACACACCTAACGCTTAACATGTTTATTCTCCACACAATACAACAACTGCAAGAAAACAGCGACGGGACAAAAGAAGATGTTTACTGATAAGCGAGTGATAACGGCGAAACACAACGAACACGTGCTTCACACGACAAAGTAGCCATGCACAAGTGCAACAACAACATTCAACAAAAACAATTTGGTGCAATGTAAAATGAGGAAAGCCAGGGGCAACAACAAATGCAACAAAATGCTTAGCAACGCAGAAGCTAATTGTGTTAATATAATAATTAAACGAAAGTGCACTTGCGACTGTATGTGTGTGTGTCGGCTGCGTGTGGGTGTGTGTGCGCGCGTTCAAGTGTGTTTATAAGTGTGTAATTACAGTGATGAAGCATCTACGGCGGTGCACTTAAAATAACGCTGCAATTGCTAATTACCCGATAAATGCGCACTAACAACAACAACAGCGACAGCATGCGGTTAGTACGCAGCAAAATGGGGACATTGCCGGTCCCAGATAATTAACGCAGACACATGCATGAATTCGCACCGCACCGCGTTTTCCGATGGCCGGGTGGCCGAGCGGTGGGGCGGCCCCGTGGTCGCGGGCTCGGTGCTGGGTGGCGCATTTGCTAATTGAATTCAATTTGACGATTTGGAAATTTCAGTAATGAAGATGCCACCGCCGTCACCGCAATGAGCGTGCAATTATCAGTAGCTTCGGCAAATCGCATTTCGCGAGCAATGAGCCAGACAACTTTTATGATGCAACGTCACGGTGCACAAAGCGGTTAATTATCATTATTCCCATTCAAAATTACGCCACTGTAATTATATTTATTGCAATTGCTGTTGTTATTGTTATTGCTTTCCGCACACCCGCACAGACGCACACACACACATAAATGCTCTGCGATTCAGCGGTGGACGCGCGAAAGCTTAATGCACATTTTCGCGATGGTGAATAACGGCACTTTGCACGGGAAGCGATGGCGGTCGCTCTCTGGCATAAATTAGCCGCCCAAAGTGACGGTCTGCTGGCCGAGCTAGAATTACAAATATTCAATTATTCTGTGTGTGTGCCTCTGTAGGTGTGTGTAAGGATTAGTTGGACTCGTTTTCATCACAGCATTGAAATAAGGTAAACGGTCCACAACAAACGGGCCAAGGTGTCGCTAATTTAAATTCATGCAAATTTATTAATTTACAGTTATGCACGCGCCCTCAGCAGCAGCAATCTCATTTTGAAATATTTAATGCCACAGCAAACAGATGAAAGAATTAATGAGATAATTCATCCAAAGAAGGCTCCGAATTCTTCAGATTCCACAACCCGGAACTTCTCAATTCTTTATGGTATAAATACTCGTATACAAGTATAGTGTGCTATTTGTAAATTAATAAAATATGTATTAGTTTCAGTTGTCTCTGCCACATTTTATTCACGAAATTCACCAATTCTATAGCTTCTTAAAATTAATTTCTGATACTTCTTCTTGGGTGGTATCGAATTTGATGAATTGGAACAATCTCTAATCACAACCTGGAAGATTTTGAGATATGTTTTGGACTTGCATTCATTTTCACTTAAGAACGTAAGCCATTGGACCACCGTAAACGTCGGGAACTTGCGTATTTTGTTTTGGAACAACTTCAAAACAACATTTATATATATGTATGTACATAGATAATAATATCGATTTTTTAAGAAAATCATCTTATCTGATGGGACTTACTTCAATCTGAGTGGTGCGGTAAATAAACAAAACTTCCGGTTATGATGGAATCATCGGTCCGTACTTCTTTCGAAATGAAGGTGGTGACACCGTTACTGTCAATGAAAAGTGGAAGAAGTTTACCTTTATAACATCTGATTCCAACAAAAAATTGCGAAAACAAGTCTGGAGATTCGATTATTTCAAGAAAAAGAAAACATGAAACTAGTTCTTGTGAGGTTATTTGGAATCATTGGTCTCTAGCAATAAACCAGACTCCCTTCAAGCTTAAGAAGTTAATATTGAAAGCGTTATTCATGACGTACAACTTGATTTGGTGCAAAAAGTACAATTCTTCCCTTAGCTTCCATATACCTAACATACATATTTTCATAATTCCGTTTAACTTTATATCGCATCCATCGGTGAATATGTAAGATCTCTTTATGAAAAATACTGATGAGAACTATATAAGAAACAACTTCCTGTTGGCTTTATATCATATATAGATATATTTTTATTACGAGGAGGAAGCATCGAAACCGAACTAAATCTTCTACTGTCTTGTACTGATCCACCCGGTACCACCGTCAAATTTTACGTCGGAAAGAAGGTTGGGTATTACTCATACGTACGGGATGGTCCTAACGCATTCAGTAACAAGCTGCTTTTACTTGGACCTACCTCGGCTAGTATCATAACCCACCTTGTACAGTGATTGTCACCAAACCCTTCTTGTCTGCTACGGTCATGGTTTGTGTGTCGTTTCTAGTTGTATTTGCATTTTGTAGTAATCCTCTACGTTGTTGCTCTCCAGCTCTCTAGTGTTTTATTATTTTGGCTGCCGCTTCGCACATGGCTTTCCACTTATCTAGTGATTCCACCATTTTCTGGGGTTGGTTCTATCACGAATGCGTTTTTCAAAATTTGTTTTTCTTCGTCATATTTCGCACAATAGAACATTGTGTGCTACACTTTTTGACCGACGTTTGGGCTTAAAGGTGTGTGCACGGTTTGTTCCGCACAAATTGACTGACGACCAAAAATTGCTTAGAATCCAACATTCGAAGGACGATTATTTGACCAAAAATCCTATTTTAATCATTAACCGCTCCCCGTATTCACCTGATATGGCACCGTGCAACTTCTTCCTTTTCGGAAAAATGCATTTGCCCATGTAAGGAAAGCGTTATGCAGACCTAGAGGCCATTCAAAAGGCTTACACCGGCATACTGGCGGCAATACCGACCAACAAGCTAAAACACTCGCTCGAATTTGGACCGTGCAAATAGCTATGTTTACTGTTTACTTTGGAACGCACCTTCTTCAAATATAACTTTCTCAGATTTGTTGAACAACTCTGCTAGGGTTGAAATGATTTGAAATCTGCCAAACCAGTCAAGCGTACAGCACTCTGGCTTCCCGTCCTACCTGTATGCTTCCTGTTTATTTGCAAAATACCGGTGAATAACGGTCAACACTCAACGCATTTTTTCCTTTTTGCTTCTACATGGTGGCCATGAGTGCCGCAAGCTCTCTAAAATATCAAAAATTCTACATCGACAACAATAAGTTTAAACAATAATGGACGCTGAATCTTTTAGCAACTTCCCGAAATAAAATAACCGTTAGAACAATTCAATTAGCAGAAAACACAATCGATAACAGCAACACTCAGTCATCCACAATTCGAATATGATTGTGTCAAATTTTTTAAAATGTATTTTTTAGACAATAATAAAAGGCAGAAAAAATACCTGGAGACAAATACCGTTGTTAGCAGCGGAAGTTTTTGAAGCATGCCAAATAAAGGTGTTAAAAATGTATAAATTTCTACACACGCACATACATACATATATTTTTTGCAGTTATTAAACACGGCGGATTTTTGTGAGATTGAAAATGCTTTCTGCCGCTTCAGCGAGCTGGCGCCTCTATAAGCCAATTTTGGGTGAAATTTTGGTAAATAATAATTTTATTGCCATAAAAACAAGTGCTTGGTTTCCTTCAGCTTTTGTGTTTTGAAATCTGTTAATGGTTATTCTTAAATGCAGCGCTGTTAAAGCTCACTCTCTCCGTGTGGACCAAATCTCTAAGAGCTTAAAAGTGTCTTGGGAGGAATATTAGTTATATTATTCAACACTTACTTCATAAGTACACTTTAAAAATAACTCTAACTTACCAAATCTCTCGTAGCAGTCAATAAACTGAATGGGGCAACTGGTATTGGTGTAGCCTGAATTGCCGTGAAAGCTTGGCCGAAACCCAGTTAAGAGTGAAAAGCCAAATATTATAATTATTTTTGTATTTCAAAGCTGACAATATCATATTGCCTTAATGGAACTGCGTGCAATAGACTAATCTACAGTCTCGCCAATATTTTCCGAATATTGGCGCAACCCTTGCTGAACACTCCAAACGCACACGCGCCTTTGCACACATACATACATACATACAAGTGCAGATGAGTGTTTGCCACTGCAATAAAAATTAATTCCGCTGACTGTTGAAAGCAAAAATTTTATTTTTTACCTGCGCTTCGATTGCATCAACTCCTGACTCTAACTGCCGCCACATGCTGGCGAAATGTTGGAAATTTTTCAAGTAGAAATCGCGGCCAAATGCAAAAATGGAAATAGGAAACGCATTGAAAGCATTGGTTGGTAGAGAATTTTCAGGCGGCGCACTTTTCACATGCAAATGATTTCTGATGATGAGTTTGGGCATTCAGTACGGCCACTGGGGTTTTCGACTGAATTTTCGGATTTTCAAGTGGAAAGATTTTATTGGAAAGCTAAAAATTTTTTCACCTTTATTACAGCCGAGCAGTGTGCTTTCGTAACAGTTAGTTCAAGCACTAAAGCGAAAGGAGATTATATCTATCAAATATTGAGAATGCTAACGATCTCGATCAGTGTATGGTAGCATCAACCTTAAATAGTCTGCGTTTTATTTCTATACTGCTTATGAACTCTTCTTTCACTCTTTAGATGCTAGACATGGTATCAGGAAGGATAAGCAATTCCAGAAAATAAATTTTAGACTTTCCGTGACTACACTTGAAGCCTATAGACCAGACACTAACACTACGAATACGCCAAAATTATGCCAGTGTCTAAACTAAACCCGATAAAAGCTTAAAGATGCAATGAAAATGATTAATGCTTTTATATCCGTAGATTTTTCAAACCATTCAATTAGTTCTCCAACAGCTGGATTTTCGCGTTTCCCTGCTTAAAGCAGATCATAAATAAACCAAAATTTATGTTCTGGTTTTGCAAGCAACCAAACCGTTAGCAATAACAGCTGTCAGGCGAGCTGCCTGCGCCACCGCCTCATTTTGAAGCCAATATTAGCTTAATTGACTGCTAACTGCTTTGAAGATGAATATCGCTGGTGGTACAGATTCACATAATTTCTCAATGTTATGCACCATATTACCGTAATAAAGCTGAAAGCATATTGATAATGAGCCAGCAACGCACACACGCGCATGGGATGGGGGTGCGGTGCACACGCGCCGTAAGTAATTGCGCTTTGTCAACCAGCCGCAAGAGGAACACAGCATACATACCGACAGAGCGTGGAGCGCGACTGCCGGGAGGCGGAAGAGGGTAGCCAATAGGCCGACAGTCGTTCGGGCGCTCGGCTGATATGCCACTCGACACTTTGATTAATGATGCACACATTAACGTTTTAGTTGAAGCAAACGGCACTGCATCGATGCCGTGGAATATGCTGCAGCTGAATTGAGAAAGTAATAACAACAAATTGGTGGCAGGTGGCTACAGCTGTTGTGGTTGCGTCGCGTATGAAGCCTTATCCACTGCCACTGCCTACACGACGCTAAAGTGTTCTGACTGCAGAGGCCTTCCTCGACAAAGCAAAGCGATAATTAGCATGCCACAATACTCGTAGTAGGTATCCTGAGCATATCATGCCACCAACACACACGCGCGCGCGGCTGCAAACAAAGTACTATATTTAAGCTTCGCACGTAGACTCATAGACGAAGGCACCTCATTTGCGTTGTTGTCATTGTCATTATTTATGCAAGTCGCGGCGTAGATTTGAGAGCACTCATACGCAGTGGTGGTAAAATACAGAAAACAACAGTGGAGCATTTACCTGTTTTTGTGTGTAATTAATGACAAAGTGGAAAACAAGATAGATTATGATAACATAGAATCTTCGGTATAGTAAAAGTAATGAGAATAAATTTATTGGAAATCAATAAAATGGCAAAACGAGAAGCCATTAGGTCACCACTAAGGTGCGTGAAAAAAACGATTTTTTTTCTTGGTACTCTGTAAAATATGTTCTTAGATACCTCGACGAAAGTCACTTCAAGTATGCTCTGTGGGCTCACTGCCTTACAGTTTTCTATATTATTTTTATTGTCGGATAGTGAATATCAAATCTCAATTCCAACTGCTAGAAAAACCACGCAGTTCGCCTTGCTGATCATTTATATATTTTTTTAGAGTCTCCGACGCTTATACACCCTGCTCAGGGTATAAAAGTTGAAATTTTCCCAGCATTTTAACTTTCTCCTTCGCAAAAATCAACCACAGTCCAACGTCAAAGCACTTTTGGCCGCTTTATATTAATGTTGGGTGTGGCGCACACGTCTTATACTTATACACAATAGATTCAAAGTAATTAAGCTGTTACCGACTTTCTATAAATAAAAATAAATTTATGAGTGTTTTGCCAATGGAAAAAATTCAACGAATTCCTATGAGACCGGGAAAGGCCAAAAATGCAATGAAGTGTTGAGTTAATGAAATTCAATAAATTTTGTTGTTGTTAGAGACACATGCAAGCATTAATGTTTGCGATAGCTGAAGTCGAGCAACGGAGAGGTTATTGATAGTTAGCCGAACGAGCGAAATATATACGCAAGTGTGTGTGTATGTGTTTTTCTCATTTTAACGGCAATCGATTAGCCTGTTTGAGCTCTACTAAGCGTATACACACACACATATATTAAAGACAAATGAAGCTTTATTCAATGGATAGTCCTTTTTGTGCTCGCTCTGGCGATTGTGTTTATTCAATAAACCCCATACAAGCAATGTTTATTATAGATATGGAAATACAGTAGTATGAAAAACAAAATAATTATTCTTAAGTTTCAAAGGACTATTTATATTTGATCATGAATTTCATTACATGTATAAAGGACTTATGGGCTTGAATAGTCTGGTTTTAATTTTTTTGAATTCTTTTTTCTTGTTGTGAAAATATTATGTAGTCGAAAAAGTCTTTTCGTATTTCTAATCAAACTTCAACTTAATTTCTTTTTATATTTATAATGAACTTTAATGAACCAAATATGTACCAATTTGATCCACCACTTTTTGCCATTTTCCGTTATGGACATTATTCCACCAGTGCAAAACTTTCTGGTGTCCCGGCGAAAAACTGCGACAAGTAATTTTCACAGGCTTCTCTGGAAGCCTACTTTACTCCATTAAAGGAGTTCTGCATTGTCCAAAACAAATGGTAAGCCGATGGTGCACGGTCTGGGCTATATGGTGGATGCAACAAAACTTTCCAGCCAAGCTCTTCCAAATTTTGCCGAGTGTGGTCCAGCGTTCGTGATGAAAAACGAAGCCCTTTCTGTTGATCAATTCAGACCGGTTTTTTTTTTTATTGTTTGCTTGAATCTCACCAGTTGTTGACAATAAAATGTAGAATCAATCTTTCGACCAGGCTGAAGCAGCTTATAGTGGTGTCAATCCTGGCTTTGTTACCATTTGTTGAGCTTAACCACGCTTGGACCATGATCTTTTTCACACATTATTGCAGTATTTGACCCACTTTTTGTCTTGTGGTGCCATTCGCTTTAGAAGTGGTTCGATTCCGTTTCGTTTCCGTTTCGTTTCAGCAAAGAATCGCAGATGTTATTTCGGTCCATTAAATTTTTCATAAACAATTCATGTGGTGCGCAAACATCGAGCTTCTTTTTGAGGCCAGACCTTTTTAAATGGTTCACAACCGTTTGATGATAAATGTTAGGTTCTTTAGCGATGTCATGGCTGCTTTTGTGATGGTCCTGGTCAATCTTTTCCACGATTTCATCGACTTTTTCAACGATAAGTCGACCAGAACGAGGTGCATTTTTCACATCGAAATTTCCAGAACGGACTTTAGAAAGCCCCTACTGCATGTGTTTTGTCCAACGCTGTATGCTACATATGCATGCGAGTATATGGTAAATGTGAAAGGAAAAGGACTTCGACACTATTTAATAAAGCCTCGAATGGCTAAGCACGAGGCAAATCAAGAGAAAGTGTTTATTTTTTATTTGCTAAACGATAAGACATTAAAAAGCTTTGACAGCTTTGCACAACTTACTGCGCCTTAGTCGCTACTAAGACCATGTATTATCTAAAACACATCCAAGACACACACACACACACCCACACTCACACTCACATTTCTTGACATGCAAACCAAAAGGAGCAAGGCCAAAGTTGAACAGAAAGGAAAATGTTTCAAAATAAATGGTCAATAAATGATAAAAGGACGCACACACAAACGCGCAGCGCAGCGCAGCTGACAAGCAAATGCGAAAATAATAAGATAAAGAACAACAGTTAGATTCGTGTAGCGACAAGAAGACAGGAAATAGGCTGGCTGACCGACGACCGACCCGACACAGCTGAGCCGGCCGAGCGCGCCGAAAGGGCGAGATAGAATGCAAAAAACAACAACAACAGTAACAACAACGCATATGTTGGTTTGTGTGACAGTGCAAACATATTTTCGAAAGCAGTTAAGGCGATGGCCGTGCCAATAACTGGCAGCGGCCCAGCAGGCCGGCGATAAGACGGAGGAGAACTCAAACAAGAAAATGTTGAAAGAATTAAGTAAACGGAAATAAATATTTATGGCGATCAAAGCGGACAAAACGAGGTAAGCACACAGCCACAAACAGGGGGCGGGCAAACGATGCCATTGAAATATATATTTATATAAACATATATGTATATGTATGTGTGTGGGTGTGTGTCGGCAAGCGGCTAAGGAAATGCCTTATTTTTAGACAATTTCCGCTTGGGAATTGATTTGATTGCGTTCGAGGTCTAACGCTGGCGATTGAATTTAGTTACACACGCACACAGCTGTGGCATATGTGTGCAATGCTGAATAATAATTTATTATTTTACAAGAAACCAACACATGTTATAGTATTAGTTAAACGGAGCGAGCAAATATATGCATATGTGTATGTAAAATATATTGTTTATTCTAAATAAATTGTGCAGCTCAAAGAATGCCTGTGGTTATGCCTTATGCTTCGAAGCCTTGCAAGTATTTCGGAAAATCTCTGGGAAGGCCACATGTGTGAAAATTAAGATTTTTCAACAAAAGGAAATATTTTTGCATATATTAAGGCGAAGCTGGTCTTTTCTTAGTATTTTAATCACTTTTTGAAAAATTTGTATTTCACTAACCAAAAAGTTTAATTGTCCTTAACAGAATAAGTCTTTCATTTATTTAAAAAAATATTGTACTTTTTATTTAAATTGAATTTCGATTTAAATCATATATCATGTTCACGTTTAAACTCACACGCTTTTGTGCGCAATTCCTCGTCAATCCGAACGCTTCATTCATCGTTCATTAGCGCTCAGGACAAGCAGCATTCATTAATGTGTTATAATGCACAGCTAACGCACTCATCACTCACTCAACGACGCTGCATCATTAACATCAAATCACAACGCGCTCATAGATGTATATTTTCTCGGCGCTCCTGCCGCCACTCACACTCCCCTACTCCTCGGCTTGTGAGCCTATTGATGGCAACTGTCATAAGCTTCCGCTCCGATGCCAAGCACTTCCAGCCTGCACTTAGGATTTGCTCAGCCAGTCGCATGTGCGCCTTTGCTTGCCTTCACGACACACGACCGACGCGTATTTATCCCGCTCGTGCTCATTATACTATTCGAACATCCATGTGCGCATGTTTGGAGTGTTAATTGTGGCAGAATAACGCTGCTGTCAACGGCACAGCTCGACTTCCGCCGACCAGCGCTTTCGCCTGCCCACTTGCTCGGCAGTCACCAAGTCAAATCACCAACAGTCATTCGCACTAATTCTGCTTGAAACTTTGTGAGTGCACTTACTTTTGCTTTGCCTACGCCGTGTATGTATTAAAGTGCTTATGTGTGTATGTGTGTGAGAAAATATG
Organism: Bactrocera neohumeralis; assembly: GCF_024586455.1. Classification (NCBI taxonomy): domain Eukaryota; kingdom Metazoa; phylum Arthropoda; class Insecta; order Diptera; family Tephritidae; genus Bactrocera; species Bactrocera neohumeralis. The sequence goes on along the minus strand of NC_065921.1, from coordinate 3,009,832 downwards.
CAAATGTGCGAAGCTTAATTGTCAGGCTTTTTAGCTCATCTACAACTCAGCTGGCACTTGTGCCGTTGATCCCTCTGTGCGCATTCGTCTTTAGTTAGACCAGTGTAAGTAGGGTTATGTTGTCGGGTAAGTAGCCGAGTGTGATGAGTGTCTTCTTTTCGGCTTAAAAGTTTGCTGTTTAGGCAATCACTTCATTCTTGGCAACCAAATGTCGGCAAATACCTGTGACTTAAAGCTGTGCAAATTAGCTTTGTCCTATTCGATTCAAGAGTGAAAAATGGAATTACTCACATAACTGTACGAGCGTATTTAACAAGTTTTAGCTTCTCACAGAAACTTAAAGAATTCGCTTTAATTTCAATTAAAATTTATATGAAAAGTAAATCTCCAGTATTAGAATATACAAAAACTATGTATTGTTCCAAATCGACAACGCCAAGTTTTACGTGGAAGTTCTCAAGAGACTAAAACGAAGCGTTAATCGGGTCTGACAAGACATCGCAGCCGATTGGAAGCTGCACCACGACAACGCCCCGGCTCACACCGTCTTTCTTCGCAGATTCTCAATCGTTGATATCCGTAGGAAAATATGTGGTCTCCAAAAGCTGAAAATGTTTTAAATTTTTTTTTTTTGATTTGGTGAAATTAGCACTAACATTGTATATACATAGGTGAGACTTCTATACAATTATTTGAAGTCTTAAGAGCTTGGCTGCAAAAGAGGAGAAACTAATAAGATTCGTTTCGTTATTTCGAGTGTTCAATTTTAGATTAAAGTGGTACTCTGGTATTTGTTTATTTTTTAATACCAGACTATGGAATTAACGTGACGCTTTCCAATGAGGATTAATGTGACGAAGTGATGTAAGATCTGCTAGCAAATCTGTATAAGACAATTTCGTCCTTTTTAAAACTTCGAATAGACACACCGTTACGAAACGAAGACTTCAATTAGGCTCTTGAATGAGTACTTCTTGCGCCATAGTTACCATGTTTGTTTTTGTTCTCGAATAAAAGACAATCTGAACGGTGCTTCGTTTCCGTTTGTTCGCGATTGAACCTCACTCTCTTTTTAAAAATGATTTCTAATGGATTTGCATCACATTTCCTTGAATTCTTAACCGTCTTTATGCAGATTATATCAACGGAAACAATCTTTTCGAGCTCGAATGCATAAGATATATCCACGCTCTGCTTTGATATAGTGTCTCAAGGTTTCCATTTCCACTTTAATTTGCATATTTGCTTAAAAGTCGCATAAATTTGGTTCTTTTCCTTGCGCAACCATAAAATATTTCCGGCCAGTGCCGCCATTCAGCGTAACCGTAACTAGTGGCAACTTAAAGTTCATGTGCCCCGCATGCACCACCGCCCGCTGCACAATCATCGCATGTTGTAGTCCCATTTACATACTCGGCGTTTTTAATTGATGAGGCTGAAACGGAATCGCTGCAAATCCAATTTTATTGAAACGGCAGCACTTTCCATGCAACAACAAACAGCAACACACAACAGCGCTGATTTGACACCGCGACAAGCTCATCACTCGACACGAGCACGCCACACACGGTGAAAGCTATTTACACACACACACACACGCCGCAAACAGCGCTGATCGAACGCACAACAACGCATAAATTGATTCCAAAGGCTGAATGAGGCACACACACACAGACGCACGCGGGCGGGCACACACATGTTCGCTGGCTGGCTGGCAAATACAATGCATTTACGCCTGTAAGATAAATATTTACGCTCATCTTCGGGCAATTAAGGTAAATGGGTTCTGCAGGTGTGCGGGCGCGGGGCCTGGTACAAATCCGGCGGCACGTATGCGTGTGTGTGCGCGCGCAGAGGTAATGTTTGCGGTAGCCGATGTGTCATTGTAACGACGCATTGTTGATGCAACGAAATTTACGCCGCCATTTTCCAGCAAACACGCAAAATAAATTCGATTGTTGTGACGATTTAAGGGCAAAGTTGGTGAAAATATTGCGCATAAATACCGAAAAACGCTTATTTATAGCTAAGTGTTAAGGAGGCTCATTATAAAAACACTTACTTCAAAGCACTGAAAAAATTTGAAAATGAAATAAAAAAATTTCAAAAATTTGGCGACCACCGTTAATGAGGCAGTGAGTAAAATATTTAGTTTCGTTCACATAACGGTTGTTTGTATCTCCTAAAACTAATTAAGTTAGATATACGGTTATATATATGTACATAAATGATCAGGATGAATAGCCGAGCTCAAATTCGGGTTACATCTGGGCGTAATCGGTTCACTGCCACGCCCACAAAACTACCTTAAGCTAAAACGTATGTAGTAAAGTATGCCATTTTATGACCAAAAATTGTCTAATTCCAACATTGTTCAAGTTCCTAGGTGCGGAATATCTGGACCCCAGTACCTGTAGTAGATTTTTACCGCAAATATCAGTCACTATGTGAAATGTATAATTGAAATTCAGGTCTAAGCAGGTATTTACTGATAAAAGTACATATTTGTGTAAAAAAATCTTCCCTGACCGGCCATATAACTAACTTCCGGATTTTCGAAGATCCGGGTGACTTTATTCCTTATAATTGCTAGTGGTATGTACCTCACATAATCTCAGGGGATATTTTTTAATATGTGGAATAGTTATGTGGTACTGGCAAAAATAGTTTAAAAGCGGGTCCATACTACCCCAACTTTAATACACTACATATGTATAATGATTTTCGAAAGTAATAGGACTTAGTCGATTTAAACAAAATTTATTGAACCAATCGTTATAATTCTTTAAAAACTTTCAAAATAGGCTCCTTCTGCGTCGATGCAGTGCTGCCAGCGCGATTTCTAAGGAGCGTAGTCGTCACGGAAAGCTTTTTCCGGAATAGCCTTGAGCCCTAAATTGCATGCTGCTAGAATCCCCTTTATCATCTCAAAATGCTACTCTTTCATCGGCCTATTCAGGCAAAGAAACAAAAACAAAGGCCGGGGAGTCCACATCTGGGATGCTAACCTTGGTTAGGTATCTGTTCACAAGAAAGGCGTTGTGAGCCGGGGCGTTATCGTGGTCCAATCGTCTTCGATGTCTTGTCTTGAGTCTCTTAGGGACCTCCACGTAAAATTTGGCTTTGACGGTTTGTCCAGGAGCAACAAATTCATGGTGGACGATGCCTTTGATGTCAAAAAAGACAATGAGCATCGTTTTCTCCCAGCACTGTCTTCATCAGCAACCTCTTCCGGCCCTCCAAAAAGGGCTGGTACCACCGAAACGCACCAATTCTTGCAAAAGCAACATCTGGGTAAACCAGCTTGATCATATTAAACGTCTCTGTCGCAGATTTACCGAGTTTCGAACGCTGAATTTTCGGCTTGCACCACTCACAGAAACATGTCGCACGAAAATGTTTGTCATGACTCCCCAGTTGCTCGGAGACAACTGACCAGCCGCTCGTTCGTTAACTAGGAACGCCCTCTACCGAATCCAGTCGTGGCGCTCACGCTCCGAAGTACAGCTGCGACGGAAGAAAACCAGTCCTATAACTTTTCGAACAAACCCTGGCATATATATCAAATTGCTTGGATTTCGATCCTGTGGCTGACGTTTTTCACCTTATGGTATTTCCCTGGCTTTGGTTCTTGCAAGTTGCAAGAGTATTAAACCTAGTCTTCCCTTACTTATTCCTAACCATTTAATACTCACGTTAGGATCCGAAATTAGTCCAGCTTATTTCATATTCGTCGAAAGGAATATGTGAACCCTAAAAGTATGCAACATATTTATTGAATAAACAAAGTATATGAAATATGTACATCAATGATCAGCATGAAGAGCAGAGTCAGTTTAGCCAACTTTGGAGATATCAACCAGAAATTTTGCACACGTTCTTTTGTCCCCTCAACGTCGGGCAACTTAGTATATAGTATATACAAAAAGTATAAAGAATTGACATGAAATGAAAAGCTAACTCTTTGAGAAACATTATATAGGCATAAAAGAAGTTTTTTCATATATCATCTTCCAATAAAAGCGCTCCTTGTGTCTACACATCTTCCCGTCTTGCCTTTACGCTGACATCGCCTTAAATAGCTTGCGAGCAGCGTGGTGTGCTATTTGAAATTTAATCGCGACCTCATCATTGTTGTTTGCTCGCCAATGGTGCGTAAGTGTCAGCAACGATTTGCTGCCAATTGGATGGCTTTTGTGCGCGCGGCGAAATGATGCTATTGATCAAATACAAATATTTAAGCTCCTCGCTTGTTGTGTGCGTTGTTGCAGCTGTGTTTGTGGTCAGCAAAAAGTATGTGCTTTGGCAAAAGTTTGCAGCCATTATAAATGGCAAGGAATTCCGTTGGAATTTCGTAGGAATTTCGATTGCAAACATTTCGCTGTCATTCCCAGCACAACTTTCATTTGCGCGCGCCGATGGAATTTCGCCAAAATTGGCAGCACTGCAAGAGTTTGTCTTTGTCCACTTTCATGGGGCGAGAGTGCTTGTCGAGTTCTTACACTGATTTGCATTCAATTAAAAGTTTTCGCGCAAAAGTCTCGACGCGTCACATGCACTCGGGCTGCCCGTCGCCGCCGCTTGTCCGCCGCCTGCCCAGCACTTTCCAAGCACTTAATGTTTAATCATTATGAATGCGAAGTGCGTGCGTTTGACAGTTGGCATTCGGCTAATTTATTTGCTAAAATTTACTAGCCGCGACTAGTAAAGGCAAGAGTGAATTCAGTTCACTAAAAAGTAATTAATAGATTTCTTCATTATTTTGCACTCGCAGCGAGTACAGTTATGTCTTCTATAAATAGGGTTGCGCTATGTTTTTCCTTTTTCGAATTGAGACTGTTGTGTGTCAAATAGTGTGTCCAACGCGTCGAGTTGTCTTTTCAAAATTATCCAGGTTAGGTCTATAATATTTTCTCATCTTTCTGGAAAATTTGTAGTGTTCCATTCCAAGAGAGCTGCGTGGCTTGACAGCCAAATTGAATTCATCCAATTTTTAATACACTGTTCTGATGTGCATCACATCGACGATTTTTGACATCGATGCTTCGAATCTAAACACATCGATACATCTGTGTTACCTGTACCGATGTATTGAATCTTACTTCAATAAATTGTATGATCTGTTTCGAATTCATCTGCTATCAGACACATATGTTACGTACATATTATTTTATTCAGGTTTTCAAAAAAGCCTCTTCAAAATCAAAAAGCGAGATATGGAGCTTTTTTATAAGTAATTCAGATGCTTCCGCCACAAGCAAAGTCTGCAAAAAATTTTAAAAACATCAGGTAACACGTCGAATAAACATTCCACCAACAGCTGCGACGTCATCTTCACGCCTTAGAAAGGTATCTGAGACTACAAATAAGAAGACTACAAGTATTCTTTAATCACAGCCTAAGAGAAGTACTTCGTCAGTGTTAGAAAATAAATCGAGGTCTCAGTTGTCTAAAGCAGCGCTGATCCAACCAAATGTGAAAGAAGTTTTTGGTCAAGTCAATGAGACAATGAAACAACAGTCGTTTCTGGGAGCACCAAATTCACTTTTTAGACAATTTACATTTGTCGAGTTTGACTTTAGGCGTAATCGAACTGCACGAAAATCATACGGCAGCTTATTTAGAAGACAAATTGTCTCAGCTTTTCATCGAGGGGAACGTCTCCATAAATAAAGTTTCTGCTTGCGTAACGAATAACGACAATACTATGACGGAATTAACAAGAAGGTTTTTTGACGACAAAAGAATAATTCCCTGCTTTGCCAATAACCTTAATTTGGTTGTCACGCAGACAGTAGATTAGTCGACGGAAGTGTCAGCTTTGATCTCCAAGGAGTGCGACATTGTAAAGTTCATTAACATAAGTGTTAATTCCAGTGATGAATTGCGAAAGACACAAATGGATACTAGGGCTTCTACAAGTAATACAAAGAAAATTATTCTTGACGTAAGAACGCGTCGGCACTCGTATAAGTGAAGTACAGGTCACTCTCCCAGAAGCACCCTCTATAGTCACTGCCACCTAGCTCAACAAAATGAAGACGGTGATTGAGTTTCTAAAGTCCTTCAAAACTGTGACGAGGGAGATATCCGCAGACTTCAATCTTAACACTAGCAAGGTTATACCTCTAGTAAATTGTTTAAGTGAAGCTCTGGCAAAAATTTTACATCAAAATACTGTCGGGGAGTTAAAAATTGAACTGCAGAAGGATTTGAAAAAACGGTATGACAAACTTTAACTAAATTCAATTCTGGCGTCGACTATTGCGTTAGAACCGATATTAAAATTATTGCATTTTAAAGAAGTTCCGGCTAAAAGCAAAACCAGTTTTGACTTAAAGAATGGCACTGACACGTCGGAATTTTCGGTTGAGTATGAAACGAAACACTCGTTTGATATTTAGAGCCACCATAAACATTTTACCCACCAAATTATGAAATGTAAGTTGTCCAATTTACATATCTACAATTACATCAACGGAAGTTGAAAGGCAAATGTATTTTGTAGCAGCTGTTGCTTCTATCAATCAAAATTATGACATGAAATTTTTTTGTTCCGGAGTTGTATAAAGGGCTACCAAAAATTTACCTATTGCTGCGACTTCCGCGAGAAGCCTGTAAGCAACTATCACAAAGCAGAGACAGGGGACGACTTTTTAAGTTGTTGTTTTTAAATCCGCTTTTAAATAAATAACTTTTTGTGTATTCAGAAACATTTTATATTTATTTATTGAAAAATGTTTTAACAGATAGCCAGCAAAATGTATCAGCTAAAGGCGAACTAGCTCATTCGTTTATTTATGCTTCTGGAACCAGCTTTATATGCTTATTATTAAGATACAAAGTTGAAAATACATCAATCTTCTGATGCATTGATTATTTAATGGTCGATGTTTTTGATAAATCGCGAATTCCGGGCGTTTTTCGAAAATCGTTTGCTTCAATTTGATGAGTTGTTGACGCTAGCTTCACCAGTGCGGTGTTACCGTTAATCTGGCTGGCTTAACATTTGCATTTACAGTTGTCGTAACTGATCATTTTTCATCACCAGTCACAATCTGTTGCAAAAATGACATGCTTTCTGTAGCATTTAAGCAGGATTTTTAGAAAAAGTCATCTTTCAACGCATTTTGCCACCAATTTAAATTCCGAATTTCTTTGTTTGTGATACTTCTCCTTTTAAACGTCTTGAAATGTCTGCTTGAGTGACTGTCAAAGGTCTTTCAAGCTCTTCTTATGTTTGGCAACAATAACACTTCCATTTTATCATTTTCAAACTTCTTTGACGTTCTTTATTTTCCCAGCTTATATCGTATACTTAATAACAATAGTTAATAAGTTAAATGAAACAGTTGTTGTCAGGTTTGCCAGTAAAAATATAAATCTTTTGAAGTTTATTAAATTTGCAACCCTTACCACCACCAATGCCCAGCTGGTAAATGAAATGATTATAACAGTTAAAAAAAATAATTTTAACAAAGCAGAAACACTTATTGTTTACAAAATACATTTTCAATAAATCAGCCATTCATGAATATTCTGTTGTTTTCTTTGACGCAAATAACGATGAATATTTAATTACTAAATAAAAATGGAAGTTTAAGTGCAAATATAAATAAAATAAAAAATAAAAGTTTCGCAGCCGGTAGGATTCGAACCTACGCTCCCAGAGGGAATCTGATTTCGAGTCAGACGCCTTAACCACTCGGCCACGACTGCTCATGACGAACGCCTGCCAAAGCGCACACACATACGAACACCAACACACACAGACACACATTCAGCACAAAATCTGCAATCAAATTTAAATCAGCAAACAATTTATTCGTACTAGTCTAAATTCGCATTTGATAAAAGCTATAAATATTAAATACACTCACACTCATTTACGACCTCGCGTACGTGTGCGTCGTGCGATAAGCTCTCCCGATAATGTTTATTTACAAGTAAATAAATGTGCTCACTTAAACAGGCAAAAAAATGCGTGAATTAAATATATGAAATGCAGTTGTTGTTGGTCAATGGGCAGCAAAAAAATACATGGCAACCAATACCATTGTGTGCGCCTAAAAGTATGCAAAAGAATATTTTCCAAACTATTTAAAAGCATTAAAGTTCTTCTCTGTGCTACTTTATTTACTTTCACTCGGCTTCAAAATCGGCTAACACGCCTAAAGCCTTTCACGATAATTCTACTCATACATCTTATACTCACGCCAATAAGCTTATATGTATGTATGTATGTATGTGTGTTTGGTATACGTTCTGGTGGAATTAATCAGTCTAATCTTTTGATGGATGGCTTCAATGCAAATACTATTATTTTCATTAATTTTTTGCTTATTATAATCGAAACAAATTCAGAGAAAAGCGCATTTTTTCATGCCAAAGCGAGCGCATTTGCACAGAGCACATTTCATGGAAGTTTAATCCTAATCAGCTAAATATTACAGCTTTTTGCTTCATAAATCTTCATCAACATTTGGGGATTTTCAATAATGAAAGAAGTTTTTTGAAAAAGCGTGAAAAAGGCTTAAGTTCATTCACAAGATGTATTTATGGACAATTTAGCCAATTGCGAAATGGGTTCTAAGACCATTATTACAATTATTATTTACTTTTTATAGCAAAATCACTGTTATTCTTTCATTCAAATATGCAGACCATGTTCAAGGTTTCAATCATATCAGTATAGCTTCGATTATATATCTTCAACAGGCATATAGACCAGTGCAGAAAGGAAGAAAAAGAGATTTCTAGTCGAAATATGGTTCTTTGCCTAAGGGAGGGACTAGGGTTGGAGGTTAAGAAATACTTATTTTGCGAATTTACTTCTTAAATAAGGATTGAGTAATTCTAGACGGATCTTTTGTAAATTATTGAGCATCGCTTAAGATTTTTTGCTGCTACAAGATGAAAATGAAAATAAGCCAAAAACTTGACTATTTAAACATTTCCATTTTTTTCACATTGAGGTTATGTAAATATGGTGTTGATACAAAAGTTGTAGATCCTCTCATTACCTACAATTTTGCCAGATGACTTTTTCTATAGACTCGTGCATTTGTCGCAGATCGAAATAAACCGATTTTAATGCTGTAAAATTCAGCCAAGCCTATCCCCTTTCTGTTCCCGATCAGACATTGACGTAAATTATATTGACTTTAATGATTTTCGGTCATCCAATATAACGCTTTTATTTGCAGTCACCAAATTCATCCTGATCACTTGTATATGGATATATGTATAACACCATATCTAACTCAATTATTTTAGGTGATATTTAGGTGATATATACAACCGTTAGGTGCACAAAACTCTTATTCCCTGTTGCAGGAATATAAAAAACACAATATTCCCTCGAATTATCATCTTTCCATCCTACATCTCGAAATATGGCAGACATCCTACACGTTGACTTTGCGATACCTTGGTTGTGTATACGCCACGTTGCACCGCAGGAATATGTTAAAAGTTTCCCACATATGAAATATTAAGTTTTATTTCATTTGCATGCCAAACTGAAGTTCCGCTTGCTGCATAATTTGCAGTCAGGAAGATTTTCTTAGCAATTTTTCAAACTTTCGGCAAAACCAACTTTTGAAATTCGCTTTTCGCTTTGTGCAGGCGAAAACTGAGCTTAGTGAGAAAAAAATATAACTTTATTTGGTTGCGTGCGCCACAGTTTAACCAGAAATTGCACAGCAAGCTGTGCGACCTTGAAAAGTGGCCGCAAAATTGTATGAAATAAAAGCAGCGACATAAAAACCCCAAAAATTGTGGCCTGTTGTTTTTTAATAAAAGCGAATTCAAGACAAGACTTGTCAAGCGATTTAATGTCATGCAACAATTTTAAAGCAATTTTAAAGCAATTTTGATGACCATCCAATCAAACGAAGAGCGGCGAAGCGGACGAGATGTAATGACACAAGGGCGGCCCTCTATGTTGTTGTATACACTAAACGCGCGGCTTCCACAGATCGCGTGACCAAGCACCGTGTCAACGACAACGCAAGCAACAATAATAATAACAACAAAAAACCAATGAAAATAAACAAAAATAAATCAAGTAAGGAGGGCTGAGTTCGAGTGCAACCAAAAATTTTTATAATTGCTACTTGCAAGAGTTAAAGCCAGGGAAATACTTTAAGGTGCAAAGCGTCAACTAAAGAATCGGAATCCAGGCCCATCGATCGGTCGGAATGAAATCCATAATTTTCATTGAGATAACTCCACGCAAGTTTAATTTAAATCGGTGGGACGGGTCCCGAGATATGGGCGGTGCCACGCCCATCGTTTATCGTTTAATTTTTACCCCGGCTCCATGAAGCCGCCTCACACCCTCTCGGGTGTAATTTTTTTTATCTCTGTCATATTTAGTCATTGATTTATCGCGCTTTTAGTAGTTTTAAAGAGTACCGTACGTATGTGGAGTGAAAAGGATTATCTTCCGATTTCCGTACAGACAGACAGTTACTCGGATTTCAATCCATCTCGTCATGCTGATCACTTAAATATAACCACGATTAGCTTTAGGTGTTCCAAACAACCGTTAGGTGAAGAAAACTATTATACTCTGTGGCAACATGTTGCAAGAGTACAAAAATAAATGCTTCAATCCAACTTAATTCTCCGGCCCGTGACCTTTGTATGCCATGCAACAATGTGTGTGCATGTGTGAGTATGTCTTTGTGTGACGTCAAGTCAACCACATTGAGATGAACGCGATGATTTACCGCGCTGCACTTACGCTCTGCGAATTTAGCTCGCTGCCACATTGCATCGTATGTGCGTGTGTGTGTGCGGCTATTTACACATTTAGATCTGAGTATTACGAGCGACAAATACAATTTTGGCGCCAAACCGACAATGGTCGACAGCTGGCGCTACAAAATTGTACGCTTTTGCCGCCAAACTCATTCAGCGAACGTGTCTGTTGTTCTTGTTTTCTGCTTGGTGGTATGCTGGTTTGGTGGTTGGGCGCGTTGATGACTGCGACATGCAATATTGGCCACAGCAATAACAAAAATCAACGCGAGCATGATAAGCGCGTGACAGTGACACCAAAAGCAATTTTAATGAGTTCCTTGAGTGGACTTGATGAGCAAATAATTTGTTTTTCATTAGTAAATATACCAAAATTATGTCACACATGCACTTCTGCGTGGGTGTGTGCGTGTTGAAAAGTGAATTTTCTCATTGGTGGCGAGAATGTAAGTCAAGGCCCTGCAGAAATATTAAAAAATTAATCTAGATTTTAATGATTATAATAAATGATATAAATTAATTTAGGTCACATATTCTGCGCTTTTTAAGAGAACAGTGGAAAATATGTGTTATGTGGTCTACATAGTGATGTATTATATGTGATAGTCATGCCAAACTGAAGCGTGAAGAGTTTTTTGAATACTATGAAGTTTCTTTCCCCATTGGTGGAAAGAACCTCAGTCATCCCAGCAGGGAAATAATCTACAGTCCAAGAAAGAGTAGTCTGATCTTTAGAAGCGTGAGAATTATAGCTCGAAACGTTAATCAGTGTCAGCGATTCTCACTAAATGTGTGAGAGTTTCAAAAAACACATTTTATCCTTACAAAGGCCTGTAAACTTTGCTGGGTTCGAGTATGTCGGTATGTTAATTATTGACTTTTATCAATTTCCAAATTAAACACCAACACAACATTGCCTAAAGAAACATATGGGTCCAGCTGTGACTCCATTAATAGCCGCTTGCAAATTCTAACGGGCCACAACGCGCAAGTGTTGATAACTGAGCTATAATCCCCTTAGAATGTGGCACGTAAGATGTATGAGTAAGCACTGAGTGGTACGTAAGAAAACGCGACCCATTGAACCTCCACACATACGCACTAACACGCCGCGAAGCTTAGATGCTGTGTGGGAGCATATATGTATGTACAAGCAAATATATATATTTATATATACATATGTTTGTGTAAATATGCAGTCTCCAATATCCATTCTACGCACACAACCGAAATCAATTTCGGTCCAAAGTAACACGAACACATTCCAGCATTTTCCTCCCAAACCCTTTGCAAACACCCTCTCAAACATGCACACAGTGAGCCTCGGTCAATGCGGTTCCGGCTGATCGGTAAAGCCGCAATATGTTTGCTATTCAACGCTTGTGTATCAATCCATTTTATCCCATCCACCGAATTCTAAGGGGCTAAAGCGATTTTCAAACGCCTTTAAAGCGCCGCGAGCTATTGCTGGCACGAAGCAGTTGGCTTAAACCCTTCAGCCTGCCGTGCAGAGAACAGATAGGTCATTCAAATTTTCGAACAGGTGTGTGTGTGTGTCTGCTGTGAAATAAAGTCACGTATGTAGGCACCAATTAGAAGCCTATGCAAACGTTGCTGCTCTCCTTTTTGTGCCCCTTTTAGCCTTAAAGCGATGCTAATGGAAATATTGATAGTTGTTGCTTTTTTACTTGAATGCATCTGTGCGCGCAGAAAAATAGCAAAAATACATTTGGGGCGTATTGAAGTCGGGTTCAGTTTTGCGAAAATTGGAGAAATTTAGAAAACTGCACTATACGGTTATGTTGAGTTGCATTGAAGTCCGCGTACACGTGTGGGCACTTCAAGATTTCATTCTTCTAGATTTATTTAGTGATTTTAACCAGCTTACTAATTGTACAACAAGTAATGGAACCCTACAATTTATTCGGGCGATCAGATAAACGGTCTTGAAATCAATGCGGTTGGTCATCGCAAGCATTTTAATATATCTAACTACATTTTTTGGTGCCTTAAATACCCGTCAGAGGAACCAAACTATTAAATGCATTTCAAAATTTGCACAATATTTCATATTTGCATACGAAAGTTTGAGTGCTGATATGAGCGCACTCCAAACCAAACTTTGGCTGTGAAAAATCAATAGCAATCGGCGCAAAATCTATTTAAACTATTTAAAAATGATATAAAAATATTTGTGCTATCTAGGTAATAAGCGTTGCGCGTTCTCTTCATAGGCGTTCGTAAGCCCAAATATTATTGCACGCATTTTCCGCTCTATTTGATATCGGGAATAACCAATTTTGCTGTGGAAGCAATTAAAATTCTAAACAACAAAATTCCAAACCTCAAAATAATTAGGTATTATTATGTATTATTGATATGGAAAAATGTTATAAAAAGAATGGAAATCAAGCACATTATTCAGTTTCTTTGAAACAAGGTGACTGCAAGTGCAAAATATTTCGAAAAAGTTTACAAGCTAAAAACTCAAAAGTAAATACAAAAAAAATTTACGTTATACAATATTTCGACTTGACATTTTTTTCATTTGGCGATTTAAATGTAAGTAGTATATATAATATAATATATGAAATAGCTATATTCTACATCTTAAATAAATACATACAGTGCCGTGAAAACTTTTCTGTGAAAATGCTCAGCGATGTATCTGAAATTACAGCCAAAACAAAAATTCCAAAGACTTTTTTTCTCTGATATAAACACATTCACTTATGTGATATAAAAGGGCATTACTGAGATAAAGGCTTCCAATCCACAACAGTCAAAAACTGCTGCAGTGATTTGGAATACCAAATTTCCTAGCTTTTAGGTCTTAGTTTCTTTCTGTAAATAGTCCCATTACAAATATCCTTATAAGCAGAGCTTCATATGCTTAATTTAGTTTTTCCATCATTGATATTCACATCTTTCAATCTTCTAAATTTTCCTATTATATCTATAAACAAGTATAAATGATGGTTACACCAACCCACTTCAAAGCTCGATTCGAAGTTCTTAACTCAAAGGCCTCATGGGCAATTGCCTATTATAATTATATGCATTACACAAATATTGGTAGTCGAAAAAGTCTTTCCACATAGTGTTGGAAAGGTGAGATTTTAAGCTTAATTTATCCAAAGAAACTTAAATTCGGGGAAGTTGAAAACAGTTATCACTATAATTTGAAATCAATCGTGTAGTACAACAATGGTTCGCTCTCTTCCGTTCTGGAAATTTCGATGAGAAATGCAACTCGGTATCGTTGAAAAAGCCGATGAAGTTATGAAAAATATTGACCAGGAATATCACATAAGTAGCCATGACATCGCTAAGGAGCAAACGCTTTTGAACCATTTAAAAAAGGCTGGCTACAAAAAGAAAGCTGGCTATGAAAAATTTAATGGACCGAATTAACATCTGCGATTCTTTGCTGAACGTAATGAAATCGAACCATTTCTGAAGGCAATGGTAAAAAGAGAAGAAAGGTGGATCAAATACGTCACTAATGTGCGAAAAGTGTTGAGTGTTTGGTGAGATTAGCGGCTCCAGCCTGGTCGAACGATTGACTCTATATTTTACTGCCAACAACTGATGAGATTGAAGAAAGAAATCGAAAAAACGGACAGAACTGATCCACAGAAAGGCTTCGTCTTCCATCAGGAAAACGCTAGACCACACACACACAAAAAAAAAGGGGAGAGCTTGGCTGGGAAGTTATTATGCATGGTAGATGCCCAGACCTTGCACCATCGGACTACCATTTGTTTCAGTGAATGCAGAACTCCCTTAATGGAGTAAAGTTGGCTTCAAGAGAAGCCTTTGAAAATTACTTGTCGCAGTTTTTCGCCGAGAAACCAGAGAAGTTTTACACTGATGAAATAATGTCTCTAGCAGAAAAATGGCAAAAAGTGGTCGACCAGACAAGTACATATTTGTATAATTATTTATTAGTAAGAATATAAAAAAAAATAAGTTGAAGTTTAATTAAAAAGAAGTAAAAAGACTTTTTCGACTACCCTATATTATAATTATATGCATTCATAAAAAAGCTATTTTCGAGAGAAAGAAATCACCAAAACGGCTTGAAAGCTAGCTTTAAGAGAGCTTTAGGAGAATTTTGAAACGTGAAAGCACAAATCACAAAAATATCCACCTCTTCTTGATTAAATCTTTCTTATTTTTTAGTAAATCCGTTTGTCTTTAAAAATCAAAGCCACTTGCTATTTATCCGGCATCTAGTGTAGCTTTATACTATTATGTACATAAAAATCTCTTTATAACTATAACTTAGATATATATTAATATTATATCTTGATATGGGATCATTTTCCAAATATTAACAATTTCCGCTTTATTAAGAGTCAGAGGATGAACAATATCATTATGCCTCTAAACTGGGGTATACAAAAAACCGACAGCGTTCAAATGCAAAAGTAAAAGTCCAGATATAGATAAACGACTTGCGTGCTTTGCTTTCTAATCACCTACGATGCATTTTGACCAAATGACGGCACTTTTGACGTAAATGTAAACGTAAACCGCAGTGCATTACATCCAACGTGGATCCAGAGCGCTCGCGGTCGCGACATGTGCATACGGCGAACAGGTTTGAGGCGAATTCAGACTCAGCCGGCAACAGCAATAAACATTCTTTAATACACCGTTACAAGAGCGCACACACACACTTTCCCACATACATGTACTTAAGTATGTATATACAGTTAGGCGCTCAGATGCTGGCTGCAAGCGCTTATCGGCTGCTGCGGACCTAATCAGCTGTTTGCGTGCATACTATTATACCAAAGACTTGTAAGCAACTACTTAAGTCTGTTGTTGTTGTTGCAATCGTAGTGGCGAACGTGACTTGAACGCTCGTTGCACTATTTTTAGTCGTTTCAAGCTGACTCAAACCTACTCCGCACCGGTTTATCACTATAGCAAGTAGTTTGTATGGCAATAGCGACTAGTGTAAATGTACAATAACAACAGCAAATACAATCGAAACGTTCGAACTGTTATTGAAAGAAGGTGAAGCGTTTTTCCAGTTGACTGCAACGCTTAAATGCGGAAAAGAAAGCTGATGCAACAACAGGTCGCTATAATGAACAGCATTAGACCCAAAGAAAAATATTCATATACATACATAGGTATCTGCTACCTTAAAAATTGATGTGGCGAAAGAGAGAGATAGTTATCAGCGTATTCTGCACCGGTTTTAATACTCCCGCTTTGCCTCCTGAGCGAACACCCGTTTGAGTAGGGTAGCTCACGAATTCATTAATGACTATCCATTTAATTTACTACTGAAAATCGATCCGAGTATTTACACACACACATACATACATATGCATTTCAAACTGTATTGTTAATTCTGTTATAATCCCTTAATCCACACACTTAATCTCTTACTACTTTTAAGTCGACAAAAAAGTTGATCGCTTGAAATTTGCATTTTAATCAGACGGCTGTGCTGTCGATCATCTCTTTGGAATCGGGAGATGGCATCAACCACTTCCTCTATTACTGTTTTTCAACAATATTTGCCGGTATATTTTCATGTGCACTTAACTATTGCATGAAATATGCAAATACATATGTATAGTTCTTCCTGTGTTGCAGCGAACCTTCCAATGGCGCTTAGTGAGTAGAGAGGTGCTGTAGACCAAAGGAAAGGAAAAAAGTGCCAAAAGTAACTGATTGAATACTCTAGTATGAAACTAGTTGACAGTTTTTGATTTTTCGAAATAAATAACTGTGATGTACCGGTTAGCAGTTAACCCCATCTCTAATATACCGTTATAAACCAAATTCTCAAATAGATTTCGTTATATTTATAGTTTAAGTCAATTATTCATTAATCATAAGTGGTACAACGCCGGTCTATTCGGGACCAGTTTATTTGCTGTTCCAAAGTCTAACCAATAATTCTCAGTAAACAATTTCTTATGTTAAATCAGTTTCATCTAACTAGTTTTTTGTTCCCTACGAGGTATCTATATATACATATATACGTATGTATGTATATATATATGTATATAACTATCCAGTGAAGAGTTTAGAAAATGTATGCACATATTAAAGTAGGTAATCAATATTCAAATATTTGGATTATTTAGTCACGTTCTAATTTACTGTGTTCAATTTCGGCATTCTGTGATGGCAAAAATTAAATTTTTATTATTTTAATTCTACCCGTATAAGAAAGATAAAGGCCTTTTAATACTTATGAGCATAAAATAGTAAGACTTGTTCATAATTTTAAAATTCTTAATTTATTCTTCAAAACCTATGTCGTTCCGCTCAAAGTAATTCACCATATCCCACTTTAACTTTGTGGCATTGTTTCTCCAATGCTCAAAACAGTTGTTAAACTCAGTCTCCGGAATAGTTTTCAATGCGCGTAGCGATTCACGTTCTATGTCTTCAATTGACTCGAAACGGTTTCCCCGAAGCGTTCGTTTGAGTTTGATGAATAGCCTCAAGTCTCACGGAGCTAAATCATGCGAATACGGTTGTTGCGGCACGATATTAGTTGCAAATTTGGCGAAAAATCCACGAAGAATCAATGAAGTATGTGACGGTGTATTATCGTCGAGCAAAAACCGAGAGCTGTCGGCCCATAATCCCGGATTCTTTTTACGAATAACTCTTAAATAGTATTCCCTGTTGATAATTTGGCTAGTCGCAGGGAAAAACTGTCAACAGGACCATTATGTGCTGAACATAGAGACCGACACGACATGACTGTGCGATAGTGAACCGTAAATGCTACATGAAAATTTTCAAGAAGGCACCATTTTGTATGTACACAATTTTGTTCATTTGAATAAAATTTAAATATTTTGTTCAACGTGAAATTTCTTATGAAAAAAAGAAGTAAATAGGTAAATTTATTTGTTTTAAATTATCAGTTGTAATTACAAATGATAAAACAGAGCTATTTTATGCTTCCCTTTGTAAATTAACGTCTTTGTTAGAGCTTTGAATAATTTTACATTTTACATATTAGTGGCGTCACAACACCTCTACTGTCGTCGGCAAATTTGGAAATATTTTTATATTACCAAGAGAGACAACAGAGAGCCTGCTGTCATGTAGTCGTGCAGCTGTCTAAATAACTTTGTCCGTAAGAACGTGCGTATTTTAAATTTTGACTCTATGTGTTCAGCACATCATTTTTGCCCTGCTTTGATGAGGTTTTTTCGGCTTCGGGTCACCGTTTCCATGCTATTCGGCAATCGAGTGTTTCCTGGTCGTAAGCATAGATCCAAGACTCAGCGCCAGTAATAATACGGTTCATAACATCCTGGTAGTTGGAAAGCATTGTTTCAAGCAAAGTTTAGTACTTTTGGAACCAATCGTGCTTTCATTTTTCTTAGGTCCAAACGGTCTTTCAAAATGGTTTTCAAACTTTTCACTGATCATTCTCGTATTCCAACGATGCCAGTAAGATCTCTGACTGTTAATCATCGATTCTCAGGCACCAATTCCTCTATTTTATTGACACATTTTCTTGCAACAAACAGTTATCACCTTATAAAAAGGCCTTCTTTCTAATATTCTCAACGTTTCGGCACCAGAAATTTGCTTCCGAACACAATTTTTATGAAACTTCTATGTTGAATAAGTTTACTCGTTGAAAAATCGCCGAATGCACTTTAAGTACTCCAGAAAGACAAGCGTATACTAAACACCAATGATTATTTTGATGACTTAGCACAGATGTTACTGACAGTAATACTTACCCAAAAACGAACCTCTTTTAGTGAACAGTGGTATAAGTAAAGTTTACTTTATATCGAGGACAAACGAAAATGTTTTACTCATATTTCGAAATGAATTGAATGTGAATTTGTTAAATGTCATTCCACTACATTTCCCCTCTCTCAGCTTTCTCTTCCTTCAATGCTCATTACACCATCACCCTTGGAAAACTCTGGATTGTTAAGTTAAGGCATATCACATCGATTTTTATCAAAAAAGCTTCCGGGGAAAAAACAGTTTTTCATCTTTGTTCCAAAAAACTCAGTCGGTGACCGTGTTCTCTTCATGATTTCTCAGTTTTATTTGTTAAACAAGCCTTACATATTCTTATAATTATGCTTACCAGATATACTAAATGTATAAATAACGAGAAATATGTATATTTTTGAGCCAAGGAATGTTCCTTTCCATAGGAGTAAAATACTGCTGAATAATTCCTTCTAAAGCAAAGCATTACAAAGCGCTTTTAAAAAATCTAAAATCCACCGCAGTTAAAGCTCACAATTCCACATGTTGAAGCACGAATGCTGAGCACGTTGGCCAACAAGCCCTACAACTAGTTCACACATTTATGGACTTGTTACATAAACGAGTATATGTAATATATCCATTTAATTAAGCTGGTTTCTCGGTCAGAAAGTATTCTACTTTTCACGTAACGGCGAATTTACAATAAAAAAGTGTAATAAACGCGCGAGCGCTTTGCTACGCAGCGAATTGCGACAACCGCTCACAGAGCCAAAACAAGTCCAACCGCACCAGCAAATGAGTTGTGCGCTGTGTGCTACGTGACGCCGCCAGGTAGTTGTGTCGTGCCAGCCGAACGACCAGGTGATCAGGCGGTCCAAGGCAGACGATCAAAGCGAGAGGTGTGTGCGCACGCGTAACTCACCGACTAGTTAAGCAGCGCGTTTCATATCTGGCGGAGACGCGCCGCTCGTTTGGCGCCTTTCCTGCCGCGTGCGTGCCGTTGTCCACTGTAGCGGGGCGGCGGTTCGGTGTTGGATGCCGTCGCCGCGCCACACATTTCGCCTACTTGGGGTTTGGCGTATATTTGAGTGTCTGCGAAACACGTTTGCGCATTCAGTTGCGAATTTAATTTAAACCGAAGCGGTGCTCGTTGCCACTCACTGCTTTCAGTCGCTTTCGATTGACTGTTTTCGAATTTCAATTTTGTACTTAACCAACTTTATTTTGTTTTGTTTTGCAACGCCATGCAATTGAATAATAAAATTTGAGTAGTTTGGAGTGGAATTTGCGGTCGCATAAATTATTTGTTTGATGTCCAACAAAAACAAAACAACAACCAGCTGGTCGCCACCACACGCGGTGTAATTTGCGGTATCGTCGAGCTAAAACAAATAAATAAATAGAGAAAATAAACGAAATGCAACAGATTTAGATGTGAAAATCGACATTTGAACGTTTTGGAGAGCGAAAACAGCTGCTCACGCCAAGCCAACAGCCCACCGGTTGCCGATTTTCACCATTTCTCGCTCAAGTGACGCGCATATTTGTATACTTATGAGGCCAGGCGACGGGTTTCGATTGTAAATAAATACCGTTTATATCAGAAAGCGCTTAAAAGCTGATTAACTGTAAAGTTGGAATTTCGGCGACTTTTATATTTTTGTTGTGTGTGTGCTTAACTTGTGTTGCAGTTTTGTTGAAAAGTAAATCGCGAAACTATTAACTTTCTAACCAACTTCCAGCACGAACATCAAAAGCCAGTATCAACATGTTTAATCTGCGAAGCCAACTAGATAAGGTAAGTTGCAATTCATTGTGGCTTCTGGCTTTCAAACTCACCGAGTATGCGATATTTGATCAAAGTAGTTGTATTAACTTCGCACCAATTCCATGCAACGCAACTTTGGGCTTCGCTAAGCAACGAGTTCTTAACTGTGCGTGAATAAAGGGCCTCCAGGAAATGTTTGCAATGGAATTATACAATTTTAGAAAGATCAGAGTAGCGATGTTTTTGAAGTTTGGTTTCTTGTGGATTATTCTCTGATCTGCTAAATATAGAGTGAATAGTACCAAAATTTTACAAGAGGGTTAAAGAAAGGAATTGTTAAATATAGATAAGTCTTAAACATAGTGAAGTCAGCGAGCAGACAGAATTGTGAGGGGAATTTAAAAGCTGAGAGAAATTCATAGTGACATTAAAAAACTATATATTAGGCAGTCGAAAAAGTCTTTTCGTATGTTGTCAATAGATGTCGTTGGAGTCGTATATTTTCAGTGCTATCACTCACGTTGTGTCATACCATATAGTGTTGGAAAGTGTGGTGAGTCACATAAGCAGCCATGACATCGCCAAAGAACTCAACATTCATCATCAAAGGGTTTTGAACCATTTAAAAAAAGCTTGCTACCAAAAGAAGCTCGATGCGTGGGTGCCACATGAATTGTCTGTGGAAAGTTTAGTGAAACGAAATGACATCGAACACAAATGGTCGCAAAGTCAGGATTGACACCTCAAAAAGTTAACCTGAGTATTTGGTAGGGTTGAAAAGCAATAATCCAAAGGCTGCTGCTTCAGCCTGGTCGAATGATTGATTATACATTTTACTCTCAACAACTGATGAGATTGAAGCAAGCAATCAAAAAAAACACAGAACTAATCAACAGAAACGGCTTCTTCTTCCATCAGGACAACGCTAGACCACACACATCTTTGATGACTCGACAAAACCTGGGAGAGCTTGGCTGGAAAGTTTTTATACATCCACCGTAAAGCCCTGACCTTGCACCATTGGACTACCATTTGTTTCGGTCAATGCAGAACTCCCTTAATGGAGTAAAGTTGGCTTCAAGAGAAGCCTGTGAAAATTACTTGTCGCAGTTTTTCGCCGAGAAACCAGAAAAGTTTTACGCTGACGGAATAATGTCTCAAGCGAAAAAATGGCAAAAAATTGTCTACCAAATTGGTACATATTTGGTTCATTAAAGTTCATTAAAAATATAAAAAAAAAATGTTGAAGTTTGATTAGAAATACGAAAATACTTTTTCGACCACCATATTTCGAAAAATAGTTTTCAAGCGAAATTTGCACAAAGCTTAAAATATATAACCAAAATAATTGTAATTTAAATAATATATTTAGTGAGTCTACTAGGGTGAAGCCTTTTGGAATGGTTATCCATAAAGTAAAGTAAAGGTTTGATTAGCAAATTTAATAACAAGCAAACTTTAACTAAGTTAAGCCTTGAAACCCTTACTGGACATCCAATAGAGCTCTTTCTGGTGTCGTCTTGATAAATACCACAAAGTTTTAGGCGTCTCAGCTTATTTGCAGAACTTTTTTACAACTTTTTCTTAGCAGAAATACACTTGCCTTACCTTGAAACGATTAAACAAATAAAAGATATAAGAAAATATTTTTTAGCATTAAAGGCATTTCCTCATATTTTCCAACAGGGAATAAATACCAATCGTATGAATGTATGTACGCAAAACAACGTTGGAAAGTTCGCGAAGTAATGCACAAAACCGCTCAGCTTCAAAGTTACGCGACTGTTGGAAACTTTTCGCATACAAACTTTTGAACTCTCCAGCGAAATCAATTAGGATTCTCTTAACTGTGTCTCATCTACTTACATGCCACTACAATGTTATATAAGTAAATGCGGTTGTCTACATATGTTAATGTTTTGCCGATAACCTTTCAATTGCCGTTAATTACTTTGACTAATAAAAAACAAGCATTTTATTAGCCACGCTCACACTAATGCTTGAAGTTACAAATTATTTTATTGTTAGTGTATAAACTAACAAAGAGTATTTATTGTTATTCATTAGCCTAACAATTAGTAGGCCTCTTCGATCCGCCACTGCTATGCTCGCTATATTTGAGCGCTGCTCTCCTATCGACCGTTGCCAATGCGAAAGCAACAGCAAAGCTATGCTCCTTAATTTCACACAGGAGAGTCTGTGGCTGCCAGACTAAAGTGTCATTGTATGTGTTCAATATGTAACGTCTGGACAACCATAACACGGTGTAAAAATATACAACTTTATATTGAAATATATGAGCTACTTTGCAAAGGTTAATAATGAGGAAGTTCAAATAAGAAAAATGTGTTGAAATCAGGAAGTTTAGTTACGAAACAAAAATTAAAACAGCTGCATATTGAGCTCTTGTGTTTTTAACATATTTCGAAGGCGATCTGCCGATGCTACGTGCCGCACACAAACCCCCCTCGCCGGCTGTGAGGGTCAACCGAAATAAATGTTTGGCGCCATTCGTAAGAATGCTATCAAGAATATCTGCATTTTGTATCGCAAGTTCTACAACTGGCTACCCAGTTACCGTTTAATGTTTACGGTAATTCGAAATCAGAGTTTCAGAAACTCGTTAGTTTGCCGTGTAAAGTCATTGGTATTCAAGTTCAAAGTTATAAATTCATTAAGCCAATTCGCTTTTTAATGATTTTCCGCTATGTGTTTTTTTATTTTTTATGTTATGATTTCTGTTGTTTCATGAAATATACCGTTTGCTTTAAGCGACAACGACTGAAGCACTGAACTTGGCCTTCATTCGCATATACATACATACATACATACATATATAATGCATAAATGCAAATCACACAAGCACAGCTGACGTCTATGCATATGTATGTGAGCATAGAAATTTATCGAAGCATCTCTTAGGTCACAATTCGTTCGAAATTGCGCAATATTTTATTCAACTCACGACACAAATTGATTGTGCATGAATTTTTCATATTTAGCGATTGGCAAAATAAATCCGTTTGATTTAATTTATGCATTTCGACAAAGCAACACGACAACCCAACAACTTTCTCCCGTTATGTTATGTGTTCGCCTACGAATTGTGTCCACAAGGTAGCTAGCAAGGAAATGGCAATGTTTTCATGTTTTGATTTCTTTCCAGTCTTTCGTCACTTTTGATTGCATAATTTCTCATGCCTTCCATCAAATTTCGCGTTGGTTTTTTTCCCCCGCCGCAACAGCTGAGCGACAATGAGCTCGCCTAGAATAGCCGTGTTGAGAAGAAAATTGTATATTTGAAACTTGCGAAACACCCTGTATATTCCTTGGACTTACTACTGATAGATGTCATTATGAATAGGCGCTAATTTGATTTCTAATAAACTTCCTTCTTTTTGATACCGTCACCAAGCCAGCACGCGGTTTACTTTACCCATTCCAACAAGCCGAAATCAGTGACTCCCAAACGTAAATTAAAGTTGTTCACTACTGGTTTTCCAGAGTATGGATCCACAGTTGTAGAGGCTCATTAAGGCCTCAAATAGTGCATAATAATCATTGAACCAGATGCACGTAACGTCGGAAGTGAAACTGTAACCATAAATCCGCATTCAGCGACCGGCAAAGCCGCTCGTTGCCAAGTCGGCTGCGACAGTTTAGTAAGGCCCTTGTGCGCACGGAATATTCATAATATTTAAAGTTTTTTATGTTTGTATTTTCTTATGTTTGACATACATACTCATTCTCCACGCAGTTTCCGCGGTGAACAAATTGAATGTGTGGTAATCAAAAGTTATTGAAAAGAAAATTAGCAAACGTCCGGTTATTTTATTCTGTCCTAGCAGTTCGTTAAAAAGATAGTACTTAAGTTAAATTTTTATTTATTTTTTGTTTTGAATGGAGTTTCTCAGAAGATATTTTTGGTGATTTGAAAAGTAAACAAATATTTTGCGCCCGAAATGACATTTGGTAAAGCCAACGCTTGAGCGCGCTCGATATGGTGATTTGCTATCGCATATTTGATATTCACGATTGAACGCGTTTTTGGAAATATATGCATGTCTGTCGCTAGAATATCAATTCAACTTAAATTTATTGTACGTTACGTAAATTTTAGCTCAAAAATCATAAAAGTGAATCTTGACTGTGAGTCAAGTGAAAAGTGAACCTATGACGATAATAAAGGCCCTCCTGTGCGTTTATTTTGAATTGCTTCCGGCCACGACCTACCATGTTCGGTTGTAAGAAGCTTTAAATACAAAAGCCATTTTCCTTATTTCCGTGCTTAAATATGCTTCAGAGACGATGTATGTGAAGCATTCTGAAAAAGAGCTTGAAAGCCTTGCCTCAAGGAAATTCTATAACTCTTAATAATCACTCTCTCTCAATAAACAGACTGTAAAAGAATTATTATTAGAAATTATTCGAGTATGTGAACCGATGGGCTCTTAAACAATATGCTGCCTACAACCACAACATCCTCCCAAATTTTTCGAATTCTGCCTGGCACAAGTGCCAATCTATCCCGCATTCTCTCGCACGCCCTTCCTACCATATAGTTACATACCAACATACTTACCTCGTTAACCCATAGACACGCATTAGTGCCGGCTCTTTAACTAGCTGAAAAGCGTTTAGCTCATCATCTTTTATTTATTTGTTTTCACATCTTTTTATTTGCTTTCATTGTTCACTTGAAATTTTTGTCACTTTTCGGCCAAATTTGCTTAGCTGAGGTCATCATTCGAATAGTACTAACATTTCATACAGAAAATGTCAAATTAGTGCTGCTGAAAAGTAAAGTACTTACTGAAGCTATTAAAAATTGCTTAATGCCAATTAAAAAAGATCGAAAATGATCGCTTTGTAGCTAGGTCCTTCTCTACCTGGTCTTTTCAACGGAGTGGAGGTCTTCCCTTTCTTCTACTTCCCCCGGCGGGTACTGCGTCGAATACTCTCAGAGCTGGAGTGATCCATACGGATGACATGACCCAGCCGGCGTCGCCACTGAACTATGTCAATGTCGTCGTATATCTTGGACAGCTCATCGTTCCATCGACTGCGGTATTCCCCAGTGCCACTAGATTACCGCTTTGGGTTCCACAAGAGTATAAAATTGATTTATGAACCTTTCCAAAATGTTTTCAAAAAGAGTTTACTCTCTTCACATTTTTCACAACGAATTGTGCTCATTACAGCTCGTCACCACCACTGTTTGAGAACGTGCGTCTGAGAAAGCAAAGAAAAACTTAATCTAAAGTTTAAAGTTTCTGCCTTTCTAAATCTCCAATGCAACCAGTTTGATTCGTAGGAGCGAGAGAGTTTCGTCCAACGAGATAGCCGTCAGAAAAGGGCCGAAACAATTCTATGACCAATCTGACTTGTGTTCTACGTTCTTAAGTTCCATGGCTATATATACATAGAAACTCATTGTCATTGTGAAACTGTGACATATTTATTTCCATTTTATTACTTGACGTTTGAATATTTATGCACTTCATTCAAAAATCGGAAGGAAGGTTTTCTCAATCAGCGGGGTCAAAAGGAAGTAAACTCAGAATGATGATACAAATGCAAATACCAAGCGAAGTAGCTAATCATTTTATAAATATTATTGATCAATTATGTCGTTATTGCTGCCAACGCACTTCCCACCGGTCGTCGCCAACGCCTGTCCCTTGCATTGACGTCGGTCGGCGCATGTATGGAATATCAATTAACGGCACTAACGACGACTATTAACGCTGTCGACTTAATAATTGAAGCAGATTTGCCATCACCATATAAATTCAATCGAAAACAATAAAAAACACGTGCTCAAGCTGCACGTGACCTTTGCATGAAACCCAGTCAAATAGAATTTTTCAATGGATTTATAGAACAACTGACTTTGCACAGCTTAATGAATTCACAAAAATGCATTTTAAATCGTTAAACTCATTTTAGCGGCATTTGAGAAAGTGTTGCATGCGCCTGCAGTCACGTAGATTAATCTGACGCATAACTGTTAATATATTATAACAACTGTTTAAAAAATTTGTCTATTGTCTTGAAGCGAAATATACTATAATATCGATCGTGTTTCAGAGCTCTTAACAGAAATATTCACAAGAACAGATATATCCCATGGAATTTCATAGACGACAAGCGAGTTGCGTCAATTCAAAATCGTTGTTCAAAACCATAATTTCCAACCAAATATTACAACTTTTCACAAACCCTTGATTTAATGAAAATAAATGGCCATCGATTCTGTCCGGCCGACCGCTGCCCGACATTAATTATGCATATGTTTTCAATATGCATCGATTGATTGCAATAATTTGTTATTAGAAAAACAAGCTCTAGGCATTAGCCTTTCGGCTACCAGGTTTTCGCACTGAATCATTTATAAACGAAATTAAATGAAAACTATATAGTTTCATAAATGCATTGATTAATTTATTATCTGCCAAATGTCAGGCGTGTGGCTGTAAATGCGGGCCAATCTGTACCAATAAAACCGACACGTTTTTCATTTAAAATAAATGCGAAGTGGTTGAATTTGATTTTAATTTGAGCCCTCATTTAAATGGACACAAGTGCGAACAGCTTTCGGTCACACGAGCTCGTAATTTACCGCTTAAAAGCGTAGTTATTGTAATGAGAATAAAAGAAGTAAAACTCGGCGTGATTAGCTAGAGTTGACACTTGACAAGGTTTTAAAAAGTCACCGCTCAATTCGCTTAGTCAATGCCAAATTAAAACAGATTACGCATACTCAGATTTGTTTAAAAAATCACCCGAAAATTTGTATTATTCACAAAAACCAAAATAAAACGTTTCAATAAGAAAAAACGCGCATTTATGCTCAACGCTTTCGTTTTTAATTAATTACTAATTTTCAACTAATAATTCATGACGCAAACCAACTAGTGGTTTCGCAAACCTCTTCCAACAATGTTGGCGTATACAGGATGTTCGTGTCATCAAATATTTATACACATTCGATACAAATATTTGTATTAAATTTCAAGTGTTTTCATTCAACAATGACTCACACAGTCTCATTGGCCAGGGTAAATGTGTTTTCTCTCAGCTCAAATACTTGCAGTGTCAATGAGGCAACAAGAACTATTTTAGCAAATAACTACAAAACACTTCTAATAAGAAGTTCTTTTTTCTAGCCGGATTTACAAAAATATGCAAGTGTTCTAAGGTAGGACTACAAAGTATGTGTAGACTGTGGGATGGTTGGTATTGGCGGACGGACAATCGACGAACACGTAAGCTAAAGAGCCGTTCACCAATCAAGTAGAGCTTAGTAATGATGCGAAAATACTCACAAATATTGTTGGAAAATTACAACAGAATTTATGGGCCTGGTGTTCTAAGCAAAACGGTGGACGTTCAAGCTGATCATACCAAAATGTAAACTTAAATGTAAATGTATGTAATCAGAATAGTTACAGAGTATTTGCCTGAGTCTGATTTTAGATGATTTATTATTCTTTCGAATAAACGATCTTCTTTTAACACTAACGAGTGTGTGTATTTTGCAAAATAACGGCAATGAGTTTGAGTTTTAGAACAACTCAAAATTTACAACGAGTTTACTTCAAGTATGTATTTTCTGAGGGAATGAGAATAAAATCACTCAACTTGTGATGAGAAGAGTCGGAAGAGTTTGGTGCGAATTTTAGTGCGTTGACGTTTTTTGCTAATTTCTTCTTACAAAATAATACTTTATAAGGCATTTCGACCAGCTTTAAGCACTGCAAACAATCACATCTATGATTAATCACATATATTTATGAACATTTTTACACTATTAAATACCCTGCTGTGGACTTTCAAACCAGTTGTGAAAAATACCAGTCCAACTAGTCAGAAAAGCATCAAACTTATACCAACTGGCTCTTCTCCCGAAGGAACATCATTACCAAAAGTGTTAACTTCACTAGGAAGTTTAAGGTTACTCTCAGCAGTAAGGCTGAATGGAACGATTCTCCTCTCGAGCTACTGGTTAGGGACAGTACAATCAAGTGGTACACTGGCAGCGCAAAAACGTCGGAGGGAATTCTCGCAGGGGTCACAGCACCACGCACAAAACTCTATACCTATGTAGTTCTCCGAGCATATTCTAAGCAGAGGTCTTTGCTATAAGTAGGGGCATAGAGATAAACCTATTAAACATCTCTATCGCAATGAAGGTATAGCTATATTAAGCGATAATCAAGCGGCAATAAAAGCGATCTCTGTGTACGAGATCAAATCTCTATTGGTGCAGGCGTATATAGAACGACCGAATCGTAATCAGATGCACTTTATTTGGGTACCCAGTGACAAAGGTATTGCCAAAGGTATTGCCTGGAATGAACATGGTAGTTCCGGAACCCTTCATTGTGATTGGTCCCCACACCATAAAGAAGCTGCTCCGCAAGAATGAAGCAGTGGGTAGAGAGAAGCATTGGCAACAACTCCTAGGCAAGAACCATGCCAAGTTGCAAATGCGTGGTTACAACCTTAAAGGTTTAAATATATAATCAACCTTCTAAAAGAAAAAGTCAGGCCACTTATCGTCTTCTACATTGACCATTACATAACATGGGCTTCTTGTGCGATTCGCCCGGTTCTGTGACTTGGAGTCTGAAACTTCAGAACACCTGCTAATTGACTGCACGGCCGTCCGTAAGCGCAGGGTAAAGGCTCTTGGGTCCATGTTTCCAAACAGGGGTCACATCGCCTCTATAGCAACTAGCAGTATATTGGAATTCATCAATTTGCTGGGGCTAGGTGATCGTTGTGACTTAGCAGAGGGCACAATAGATCGCGGCAATCCTCAATAAGTTATTAAATCTAATCTAACTTATACCAATTTTTTGAAAGTTTTTTTAGAAATAGAGCAGAGTTACGCCAGCTAATCAGCATTTTTGTACCCAGAAGGTTTTATAGTTTCGATACACTCAAAGATAACGAAGCCGAAATCAAGGATTTTACCTAAGAACTAAGCAGTTAATACCTCTTTGGTTTAAAGTGGTATGAAACCTTTATTTTCTGAGCGAAATATGACCATTTACAACAGTTTTAGACAGCCATCTGACTAGTTATATTTTTGTTTCATACTAGTTGTAAAGTAATTAATAACTAGTTGCTTTGACCGCAAGGTGTCAACATGACTACGGTATGATAACAACAACGCTGTGTTCAGTCGTCAACGCCAATGTTACTATATATAGCACACACACCTAGTTGTAGGTATGTTTACTGAAAAATACTATGCCGGTAATTTTTCATTTCGGCTACTTCATCTTCATAAATACATTTGTATCTGGCCGTCAGCCCTGACATTGCTCAGGGCCAGCCTGAAGAGCGACACCACGCTGCCAGCCCTAAGCAGCGTGTGAGTCTTATACATGTGTATATTGTATGTATGTGTGTGTTTTGATAGGCGTCAGCGCAAATACTGGTTTGGCGCTGGCTTAAAGTAGTATGCTTCTTGCTGTGAGCCATGTGATACATTAACTGCGCAAAATAACAGCGTTTGTCGGTATGTATGCGCAAATTTGTGTTTGTGTGCGCTAATGAATTAGCTTAGCCCAGTGACATTCAGAAACAATGAAATCGCATAAACAAAAGAAGAATATTTGAATATTTTGTTCTTGGGCAAAAAACTGTTTCACTTTCACAGGGCGCACAGCGGTAATCCTACTACTCAGGTGCCGCTAAATTTCGTGATGTAAGTATGCACACCCATATATAAATGGATATTTGCGCTCGTGCACGTAGCGCTTGCGCCGAATTTGTTCGCTTTCGGCTCCGGCACACGTGGTCGCTCGCAAACATAAACAACAGCCGTCAGCCGAATTAATTAGCCAAATGCACAGGCACAAAAATTAAAAAATGCGCAATAAGAAATTTAAAAATAGAAATAAAACAACAACAACAAGCAGAGTTTTGACTCTTTTCTGATTCTTAAGATTGTCATTTGAATTAGCTTTAATTGGTTTTAGCAGCAACTGCTTTTTCAGGTATTGGCATCTGCAGTTTGTTTATGGCCACTGCTCTTTTTCGTTTTTTATTTTTTCATTTTTGTTGCAAAAAGGTATTTATGCTAATTTAATATGGCATCTCTAATTAACAGCTGTACTAATTATAGCAGCTCGGCATAACTTTACAGTAATGGACAACGGTACTCGTTAGAAAAAGCCAGTTTCATATTACACAAAGCAAGCAGACGCTAATTATGTTGCCCAAAATGCACTCGAATTGTCCGATGAAATGAGTGCGCAATGTCAATAAGTACAAATAATATTGTTATTTATTATGCCACATAATATTTGCAATATCTTTGTTTACCCTAAATTAATTGCAAACAAACACAAAAGCCATTTAAATAGTTAAGTTGGCCATTATGCTGATATTTGCACAATTTATCCGTCGGAATGCACCGAATTTTGTGTATTAGTGTGCAGTTAAACAAACAAATACATATGTACATATATACAAACAGCATAGAATGCGTCCCTCGTGTACGGACGACAAAATGGATAACCTAATCAATACATAATGCAGACACAATGTGTTAATTTACTGTACATTGGAAAATTATAAAGAGATCTGGTGTTTTACAATTTATTTTGATACTCACTTCTCACGCAAAAATGGGTATGATAGCAGGGATCTCTGAATGAATTGTAATTGATTATTCAGGCAACTTGCTTGTGGGGTCATTCACGAAAGTCATCATTCTTTAAAAAAGTGTAGTATTAATATATCCTGTCATCAAACAAACAGTCGTCGCATTCGCGACTTAGCCCCACGTCACTGTTGACAGCCATAACTTCGAAGTCTTTAATAATTTCATTTAATTTGGAACCAGCATTATCACCAACAACAATGTCGGCCTCGAAATCCACGCAGAATAACTCTTGCCGACAGGTGCTACTTCGGACTGAGTAGGCAATTGAGAAGTAAAGTCCTCTCTCGACGAACAAAAACCGAACTCTATAAGTCACTCATTATTCCCGTCCTGCTATGTGATGCAGAGGTGTGGACGTTAACGCCATCTGATGAGTAGGCGTTATGAGTTTTCGAGAGAAAGGTTCTGCGGAAGATTTATGGTCTGGCTTATGGACCTAGCAGCACTTGGAATCTTCAATTGGCGAATAAACACCTCACCATCTTGCTTAAACAAAAGTTTAACAATAACAATGTCTTTGATTTCCGACCCCTTGAGATCGCTACTTTTTAAAACTAATTTCCCAACCAAAAATCAGGGATGGTCATCAATGCGCTAAGCGTTAAAGAGTAGCAAATGAAATAAACTATGACATCTGTTCAGAGACAATAGCAGGTCTTCCGAAGCCAGCTTGCGCTAACATATTTTCCGACGAATGCACGAATATTGTCTATGTTTGTTATTAAATGTTTTTTACCGCGTCAGATAATATTTTTAGTATCTTCAAAACTATCAACGGAATACGTTTGTAAAGTTCTCTTTTTTAAATACATTATTTCGTGTCTAAAATTTTTCAGTTTGAGCCATTCGCAATAGAAAAACTGTTTCAAAATCTGTAAACATCGGCATGGATTTATTGAAAAAGTAGTTATAAGTACCAGGTACCTGCAATATACTGCTAGGAAACTGAACTCTATTCTTGCACTCGCATGCATTATATGGTAGTTAGGGTAGTATTGATCCGATTTTATCAATTTTTGGCCATACTACATTCTATTAACATACCATATGCCAACACGTGTTTCCTGGGTTTCATTAAGGTCCTCACATATCATCAAAAATCACTTGGAGTACTGTTAATTATTCGAAAGGATATTATATATTAGTAGGCAAAGTCATTTTTTTCATTTTTGGCTCAAAGATAGACTGATGTAAGTAAACACCCTCTCTAATTTTCTTTGAGATAACTTAAATGTTGGCTGATATATGCGGTATAAAGTCCACCGGAATGTCGATTATGATTATATTTGGCCTATGGGGTCTAAGGGAAGTATTGACCCGATTCAACCCCTTTTTGATAAAACGAAATACCATTATCAGAAAAGGATCACCCCAGAATTTCAATTATATATCTCACACATTGACCGCTATTTGCGGTAAAAAGTCAACTATATGTACTTGGGCCCAAATATTCGGCACATAGGCGCTTAAACAGTTAAACAGTTGGATTTGGACAAGTTTTGGTCGTAAGGTGGTATACTTTAAAGGCATTCACGCAAAGTTGTATCTCGTTATTTTAATTACTACTTTATTTCTGTACTGGAAAGTGAGAAAGAATCAGATGGAATTTAAAATTGTGTTATATGGGAAGTAGGCGTGGTTTTACCCCGATTTCCGATTTCGGATGGGGAGTGGGCGTATTTATTTTGCGATTTCATCCATTTTTACAGCATCGATAGTGATGCTTAAGGGATTTGTCCTGAGCGCGCTTGGTTATTGTAGCTTGAGTGGTTTGGAAAATTACATATCTTCTGATTCATTAAACCATTACAGGGCGGCGCCACGCCCATTTTTTTAACTTTTAGCCTACAGATACGATGCCCTG
This sequence comes from Bactrocera neohumeralis, assembly GCF_024586455.1. Taxonomy (NCBI): domain Eukaryota; kingdom Metazoa; phylum Arthropoda; class Insecta; order Diptera; family Tephritidae; genus Bactrocera; species Bactrocera neohumeralis. Next base: position 2,977,015 of record NC_065921.1, on the reverse strand, counting down.
TGTCAAATTGCAGCTTTTTACCTTAATTTGGTGCTCAGTTATGGCCCTTTCAGGTTCTCGCTTAATGGCATTTTGTGGGCGTGGCAGTGGTCCGATTTTTGCCAAGGAAACGTGTACCGCATCTTCCACTAATCATTTATATATACATATATAAAACTATATACGTATGTATATACTTTGATTAGTTTTAGGTGATGCAGACAACCGTTAGGTGAACAAAGCAATTAAGCTCTGTAGCAACATGTTGCAAGAGTATAAAAATACTGCTTAAGTCAGTCAATTGAAATTGTTTAGCGTATAAATCGAGGCTCTAGTTTAAATACATGTACATATATACTTGTATTTACCTACGTATATATATATGGATGCTTGTATTATTTATATAATATAATTGTATACATGCGAGCCGCAGATAGAGCTATAAAGCGAACAATTATTTGTTTTTCGTTATTAGTTTTTGTTGCTAGCGATTTTTTCTTCTGTTCGCTAAGTTTTGTAGCTGCTTATTATGACTTAGCGGATTTGCTGCTATGCTAGCTGTGTGTATGTGTGCGTATGTTTGGTTAGGTGTGGCGTTTCGTGTTTCTGGTTCAAGTTTAGGGTCAATAACACTCGATAGTACGTAACTAGCGGCTATTAAATGCATACAAACATACATTTGCAATTGACTGACGCCGCAAACCGCAACAATAATCCCCACTTGTCTATAATTTTATAAAATACATAGTTATTAAATTATCAAAGATATTAAAATCTATTGCTCAATTAGACACTTTTAACTGCTAATCACTTTCTATTACTAATTAATGCTTTGCTAATTTGGTTCCTCCTATTAAGCTATAATAATATTCTTATACACTCAACTGGGTGGATTAAGTTTGCCACGAAGCTTGTAACACCCAGAAAGGGTGGAAAAAATGTTATTTAAAAATATTTTTTTTTTTACCCACCCTAATATTCTTACACCAGTACATACATATATAATTTTATAGTTTTGGACAATTTTCTTCATAACTTCTGATTGTACATTTTTCCTTGGAGCGAATTGTCACAACTAAAACTGCACATAAGTCAAGTTGAAAAGGGTAGAAGCTTATGACACCGCTCTTTGCCTTCCCTTGTTTGTATGTGTGTTTATGTCTAGACGACAATGACAGCTTTAATATCGTAGCAACAATAAACGACTTAATGATATATCCAAAATTAAAAGCTGCAATTAAATTGCATAATGCTAATAAAGCAGCGAGAAGTTGGCGCAACTTGTGAAGTCGCATATTACGCCATTGCCCCGCTGCCCCGCTGCCCTTTGGCCGGCGCCAGCTGTCAATGTGATACCTAAGCATATGCTGGCTCACTAAATCTTCAGCATGGCCGACTGAACATCTAACTAATAGCGAGGAAAAAGGAAGTCACTTCAAATGCATTCAAGTAAAAACGAGTGGCTGAAGCTATCGAAAGATGTCTTGAGGGAACTTAAATGCCAGCCAGGATCGTCATTTGTTACAGGCAACGCCAATAGAAATAAGCTATGCCCTGATATAAGGAATAATTAGAGGTAATAAACAAAATTCAGAAAACTTCATTGATTAACCCCACCTTGTTCATTGGCTTTGTGAGTGAGTCGGTCTGAATCTACTATTAAAGGGTTAGAGATTCTTAGCCTGCTTCCAATTTTTTATGACCGAAAAACGCTCCACGGTTCGCTATGACTGCCGAGGGTAATTTTTTAGATATAATCTTCTAAGCATCCATCGAGAACTGGTATCGAAAGCGGGTTCTGCGTCACAATTGCTATCCCTAAAGCACCGCATTGGTCAATATATCGCAACCCTTCGGTTGAGGCTGTAGGCTCGAATAATATGCATTTTCGAAATAAATTTTCTCGAATTTCCCTCACCGCCTTTTTGGTTCATTGGGTTGTTAGGTGCCTGTGAATGTCGCCTGTAACTGAAATAGGAAAACACCGTAACGATAAATGAAATTAAATATTCTATAAATGTGCTCAAGCGAAATGAAACCCAAAAACTTCTGACATGTGAAATATTTCGATAAAATCTTGACCCACTTTTTTCAAGAACAAGGCTAACGCATTCGAAAGGAATAATTCTCGCAAAGGAAACGAAATACACAAAGTCAGTGCATAAAAATCAACAGTGTGTACAATAATTAAGTGGACCATGAGAAAATAAATTGCAGCACTCCGAGTACAGTGTGTTAACAGTATTCGTGTATAATGTATGTCACGGTATATATACCTTCAAATTGCTGTTTATATTGTGCAGTTCAGTGAACTTGCGGTGACCACCCGCCAGAGTGTGAAACTGTTTTGCAAGCATGTAAATATGAGACTGTGAACCTATATATTCATAAATATATAGTATATGTATGTAGGTATGTACGTATGTATGTAGGCATGTAATATGTATGTACGTAGGCATGTAACCTCTACTATCAAGCTGTGCACTCAGTGGGTGAAAAAGTGAAGCATTTACAAAACACTGGAAAAAGGTAAAGTGTAAAATCAATATAATAAATAGCCGGCAGTTCATGGATGAAGTGTGAGGTGTAAAAATTAAAAAGCCAGAAGGTCCTCGAATTGCGTTCAATTTGTATTTATTTTTATTGTTTGCGTTTTTTGTGTTTTTTGCTTCACCAAAACCGCACAGCCGCCGCTTACTTAATCAACAGGCCGATTAACGATCGATATTATTGTAAGACCACAAACATATAGTATATCAATCACACCCTTCAGGAAATGAAAAAATAATGAGAAACGGTCTAGCAAATTGTTCCAGAACTTGAATTGCACCTATAGGTTCCGCCTATAAAAAATCACAAAACTAAGTTTAGAGTGTGGCTGTTAAGTGAAAATCTGCTAGATGACGCCGTGCCAAAATGATCTGCATTTATTAGGCAATTTACACATTTGTATTACATAAATATTGATAGACGTAACACAAGCTAGAATTGACCAATCTTTGACGTGAATAAAAGCAGAAACCTGAAATAATACGCAAAAATATCGAACACCAAATCGAAGTAATTTGTAAAACTGTATTTTCCTGCAGGGCATCCTTCCATTGATTTAAAAAATATCAGAGTGTAGTGGATGCGTGTCCTCCTTTGTTTTTTTCATGCAGATTTTTGCATTTTACTTTTTTGCTCTCTTGAATTTACACCTGCAAATTAAGGCAAACAAAGTTAAAGGTTCAGCAAGGAAGAAGCATAAAAACACTCATTACTTAAACACACGCCTCAATCAAGCTTCGCTTTAAATATTTTCCTCAACATTTACTTTTGCTTTGATTTTATTTTGCTTGACTTTACCCTGGTTGAAATACAGTCAAGAGCAGTGTCAGCCACGACACACCGGAACCGCCTTGAACTCAAAAATCGAATTGCCGCTCGACGATACGCAACTCATGAGCATGAAGATAACGAAACTGTGATTCACTTCTTCAACTGCATTCACAGCTACGATATAAATATACAAATACCTGATTGTATCACCGAAAGTAAGCCGAAAGGAGATGCGAATAAATAAGCTTAGCAAAACACAATGCAAAGTATAACAGTAGCAGCATAAATTTATCATAATAAGCGGACACGAGAGCGGCACACGCAGCCTTGACAGCCTTTGGCCGAGCTTCCTCAGTATTATATAATCGTTTCTGGCAGAAGCTGTAGAGTTGTAGCTGCACCTTTTTTACTACGGACTAGATAGCGTCAGGAACCCCGATGTCCAATTATACATGCACTATCTTCTTATCAATGAAAATGCTTTTTTCTCCAAAAGTTTTGTACAGAGCTGGCAGGCACTAAGTACTTTAGAGCCCGACATTTATGGTAAAAATTATTTTTTTTATAAATTGGAAAACTGCTTCGCAGGAATATCATAATTCTTCACGCTAAAGACTAACCAAAAAAACGCTTACCTCAGCAAGCGCCACCTACGGCAGACACTTTCGGTTGCATTTGAGGAGCATAATGTGGTTGCAAAAGGAAAACAGTAAAGCAAAGCTTGATAAGTTTTCGGATGTATCAAAAAGTTGGCAGCTGCCCAGAGTAACAAGCAAAAAATAGGCAAACTTTCTAAAGATTTTCCGCTATTCAGGAAAATTCTCCGCAGCTTTTTCGCCCGCTGACAGCTAAAAGTTTTGTTTGACACTTTTCATAGACTTCTTCATGCGGGTTATCATTATGAGTTTGTTGCGAAACTTTTCATTTATTGCAAGTGCGAGAAAATCTGTGCAATAATATGGAAATCTTCAAAAATTTCCCGGAAAACTTCACAATATCGGTTTTCCATTTTCGATACACATTCAAATATCTTCTTCACCACGAAGGCGAGCGAAAGTACAAAGCACTGAAGTATTTAATGGGTCACTGCAATAAAAAGAGTTGAAAGGCTTTCTTCGCCCACCGCAACAATCCACACTTACACACAAAAACCTTTGTGCTGGCGAACAACACAAATTTCTCTTTACGATGAACTGGCAGAGCAGGCATACATATTTGTAGAGGCAGATGTACAGTTGCAGCGACGAATAGTATGATAACTTGAAATTGGAGAAAGCTTCACTATAAAAAGTGCATAGTGAATAAGACGTTGCAGGTGAGAGAAACACAGTTTTTTCTCAATCGCGATTCATTGAAAGTACCTTCTGGTACTTGAGTGACTTCGAACAGACAAAACAAGCTTCTTTTGTAGGTCAACTGGTGAAAGCTTTGAACTTTTATTAAACAGCATAAATTGGATTGAATTTGACGAGTACGTCACATAGTCTCGGGCACTTAGGTAAACTTCTGTTAATTGGTATGCCACAATAAATACTATAACGGTTATTTTGCCGGTTAGTGTGCCGTTCTTGTTGTCCTTTGAGGCTCGCTATGGAATTGCGGCTGACGTTCACTTTATTGTTTCTTTTGAAACAAAGACCTTCAAGATGGTCCAAAATCTTATTAGGCGCTGCCATTCACTACAAATAGTGGCCCTGTTGCGCATGCGTATCTGCGCGGCAAGCAATTGTTATTAGTATGCAAATGCACAATCGTCTACACACACACACACCACACAGGCGCAACGTGCATGTGCCGCAAAATCATGCCCAAAATCGCCAATTCATTTGACCATAACAAATCATTTGTAAACGGAAGCGAAGCGAATTCAAAACAAAAAGCGAAAAATCCGCAAATCAGCTGCAATTATGCCAACGGCAACAACTACAACAGCAATAACAGCCGGCTAAAGCGCAGCGAAATCTCGGACGGACGCATTAAACTAGCCGTAAATAGACGAAATTGGAAATGAGCGATTAAAGTGCTTGGCCAGAGCAACGCGACTGATCGGCGATTGTGAACTCGAAAGCGCTCACGCACACACAAGCGCACAGCATACATAGGCATGTTGCAATACATGCAAGCTTGGAGAGGCGAGTGTGTGTGTGTGTGGGCGCGCAAAAGTGTTGCATCGCGCCGGTGAGAGTCACTCAATTTGAGCGCTGCTTCCGCAACAACAACGCACAGCTCAATTTGAGTGGTGATCGCGCTTTTCTTTGCTGCGCTCATTTCGACTCTCCGCTTCGCTTTGGCGTCTTCATATTTGCAGCATTTCGGTGGCTTTTTGTTTTTGGGCATTTTTTCGCGTTTTCTTTTCTTTCATTTGCTTTCCAGCGTTTCATCAACGCTGTCGGCTTGTTGGCGTTATTGTTGTTTGCATAAATTGAAAGTGCACGCGCTGCAAATGGTTTAGTTCAGTTTGATTTCGCAAAGCCATTCGACGCTTCGCCGGCTCCGAACCGAACCTGAGCCCAAGTTACCTTAAGTGGCGTCGAATTGAAATTCGAGTTCGAGTGCTCTGGTGTGTGTTTTTTTCAAGTGGACGAATGATTCGGTATCGCAATCAGATTCTATAAATATTTATCGCGTTATTACCGGCTTTTGAGTGCGTCAGCTCGGCAATCGAGTTTAAATTCAATTTAATTCCGTGTTTTTTGTGTGTGTGCATGTGCAAAATTTCACGAAACAAGAAATCTTCCAGAATGGCTGCGTCACATATAACCAATGAAGTAAGTGGTTTATGAGGGAGGTTTGACCAAAAACGACTTTGAACCGAAAGTGAAAATTCCGTATAGTGAACAATTCAAATCAAGCGGCTTCCCGTCTTACCAAAAAAGTGTTTGTGAAATGCTTTAGTTTGCATAAGGAATGCCAGAAATATAACGCTTTAATCTCAATCCGGGACACGCGCCTGAATGTAATACCTTATGTGGCTTGATTGGTTCAAGAACCGGCAACAAAATGAAATTTCGACGACAACATCTTTTTCTATTCCATTTTTGTACCTTCCATTTATGGCTCGCCACTTTTTCAGTGCAGCAAACCAGTAATGGATGTAACCAAAGTTGGAGTGTGGTAATATGCAAAACTAACCATTGGTGTTCTTAATTAAGGCTTGAGTGTTTTATGCAAATTAGAAAAGTCTTTTTGTTGCTTTTAGTGAGTCAGGTTACCTTTAAAACCCGTATAATAGTTAGGATAACAATGACTTTAAAAGTTCCTAGAAGGAGAGATATCCCGAATCGTCGCAAAGACTTATTAACTCTTTCTCTCAGCCCAGATTAAAAACAAAGACTTTGAAAAGTGTCAAGTGAAAGTCAATAAATCTAATCAAGAGCAGTAGGTCAATGTAAATATTGGAAAACATATGTATCTACAAAACATTCGTTCATCGATGAAAGTACTTCCAGGCCTGTATGCTCAATCCATACTTGCGGAAGCTCGAACTAACCCTCTTGCCTTGAATAACTAAACCTTAAAATGAATATTGATGAAGTCTTCAAATAAGCAAATACGGATTTTCGCACTTCCTTAAAGAAGACGTGAATAGTTTTAACCTCAACCAAGGGTACATACTTGAGACACCACTTCTTTAAAGCTTTCAGATGAAAGCTCGTGCTCTGTTACTCCAGGCAACATTTTTTATACCTTAAGATGATAGTTTTGAGATTTATTTAATATCTTAAACATAATTTCAATTCTTCGAAATAAATTTGCGTCGTTAAAGATAACTCAACTTGACAAAATCTGTTTAACTTTGTGCTGTTTCTCATCTACTTTAAACTCAGAAGTTGAACTAGACACAACTAGATCACAAGACGTCAAACTAATCTTTAACTTACGGGGTTTACTCGGGTAAAAAACTGCCTTTCTTCAAGAATTTTTTTATATAAAAAATGTTTAGAATTTTTTATTGTTACAAACATACACTATTAATAAAGAAATTCTGAAATTTTTGGAAAAAATATTTTAATCTCGGCCATTGCGACACAATTTCCGGTAGCCCGTCGGAAAAAGATGCGCCCGCGTTCGCAGGATCAACTGAAGTGAAAAATACGTGTTTTTCTTAAAACCTTAACTTAGAACTTCGACGAAGGAAAAAAAACTTAAAATAGGATTTTTGGCAAGCATTTTTACAAAAAATTTAAAATTTAAGTCAAAATTTCCCGACATTTTTTTGAAATAGTTGTAATCGTCCACGACTTTAAGAATTGTATCTCAAAGACCTGTGTAAAATTTCATGTAGATCGGTTGAGTAGTTCTCGAGAAATCTTGCCAACCGACTTCAAAAACACATTTTCGAGAAAAACGCGTTTGAAGCCGGCGCACTTAGCCTAGCTAGCCTCAAGCGCACAAGTTCTTAAAGCTGTATTACTCGGATAAACTTGAAAATTTAGGACAATATTCTAGAGGTGTTGTAGAATTTAATAAGACAACAAAAAAATGTTTGAAACTCATAAAGCCGTGTAACCCTTTATATTAGGAATATGTCTGCCTTAGTTCGATTTAATCTTAATATAGACTAAAGCAATGACAAGAGCAATGACAAGATACTGACAATTGGGATACTATAAGTTCGCAATGGATATTATTGGTAAAAGTTGTTAATGAAACTTGATTACGAGTAATAAGTTCCCAAAAATATATGGAGTTTCATTGTTGCCAATAGCTAAAGTCCCCTAGCTTCCAATATACCATAGGAAATAATACCCATCCATCTTTATAAAGGTTATCTCGTACTAAAGTCTTACAATAAAGTTATAGAAAAATTACGAGAAAAATATTTATAGAGAAACTACCCTGCCAGTCACGACTACCACTACTACAAATACTTTGAAAGAATTGATGCGAAAAGATACACACCGTGCAACTCATATGGCCCTTTCGTTAAAAAGGGAAGAACATGCACATGGACACAAAGTTTCGGTTAAAAATGTCAATTGGGCCTTAAGAAAGCCAAAGAAACTTGTAAAAAAAATATCTGGCAGCGCTGTTGGGTAACTAATCGGTGACTTAACCGATAACTGTTTTAAAGGGTAATTTATCATTCCATGGCTCTTCCTTTCAATAAACTGCAAAAATTTAAACCTCTTCTTAGGAAGACCCTTTAAAGTAAAATATGAGATTGAAGAACAGAAAACATATTTTTTAATTACAAGAAGCGAAATTTTACAAAAGAGTTGTTAATTACTAAGCTGACCATATTTATACCCTGAACAGGGTATATTAAGTTTGCTACGAAGTTTGTAACACCCAGAAGGAAGCGTCGGAAACCCTTTAAAGTATATACATATGTAAATGATCAGCATGTTGAGCTGAGTCGATTTAGCCATGTCCGTCCGTCTGTCTGTCCGTCTATATATATACGAACTAGTATCTCAGTTTTTAAGATATCGTTTTGAAATTTTGTAAACGTCATTTTCTCTTCAAGAAGCTGCTCATTTGTCGGAACTGCCGATATCGGACCACTATAATATATAGCTGCCATACAAACTGAACGATCGGAATCAAGAGCTTGTATGGAAAACTTTCGCATTTAAGGTGGTATCTTCACGAAACTTGACATGGATTACTGCTTAAGGTAAAAATATAATCTCCGAAAAAATTCTTCAGGTCGGACTATGACATATAGCTTCCATACAAAGTGAACACATAGTTACTAAAAGAAATGCACCTGTGAAGGGTATTTTAGCTTAGGTGCAGCCGAAGTTAACGTTTATTTGTTCTATTTACAAAAGCCTCTGATTGCTAATTCGCGTCGAAATAATTTGTACCGTTAAGCTATAAGCCGACAGTTTCCGCTGCTTTGGTCATGCTCATTTCCGATCTAGACGAGCAAGCTGATAAGCTTATCGTGTCGTATTTACAGTTATCTAGCGTGGAAGTAAAGCCACAATAACAAAGATTGTTGATCGATAGCGCTAATCACGCTTCACGGGCTCGACAGCCACAGCCAATTTATGTAATACACTTATAAACGCATGCAAATATTTATATAATCACGGAAATGTCTTCGATGGAAGTAAATAAGTGACGAGCCGACGACCGCAATGAAAGCGACAGTGAGCCATGCGAAAGCTGTGCGGCCAAAGAAGGCGAATATGAAACCAAAACAAAAGCGAATCGCACGCGACAATGATTTTTGGACGCTTCAGCGTGAACGATTGTCAAAATAATGAAATAAATACATACACACAAGCACACACTATGTAATGAGCCATGTGTGTGCATATGTATTTATTTATATATATATAAATAGGTGTATATGTGGCGCCGTCGAGAAATGTGTGTACAAAAAAACTCAAATTGCAAAAATCATTTCGTTTCACTTGAGCAAAAAACCGCAACAACAACGACAACAAATGCATTCACGCACTTTCATTTTCAATTTCTACATGTTGCTGTTGTTGGTTTCTCAATATTTTGGCTTGTTTCCTAGCGTTTACTGCTATTGCATGTACAACACATCGCTGACATTCATTTGTTGTTCATTAGTGTTGGGCGTTGTTTTTGTTGTTTTTGCAATTTATTTTTAGTTTCCTGCGCTCTTTCAAGTTTTTTCTATAATTTTTTTCGTTGTATTGGACTTTATAAAAACTGTTAATTTTACAAACGAATGGCTGCACACCAACAATGCCAGCAACAGGAACAACAACAACTGCAACAACTTGCGAATCGCATATCACTTTGTTATTGACTTGTCACTTTTATTATTGCTTGCTCATTCATCAATTGAGAGTTTCACTAAACTCACGCGCGTGTGTGTAATGTAATGTATGTGTGTAAATCAATGTATTGGGTGCAGGCATGCATGATGATGGTACCGTTATTCGTAAGGTCAATTAACTTTCATTAGCTCGAAATCTCAACTGACACTTTTTCATTTTTTTCTGAAATTGATTTTAAATAATATATATACATATACATACGTACGTGTGTACACATGGTATATACGTACATACATATGGACGTATGGACGTATATACAGCACATAAATACCCTATATGTATGTAAATAGTACCTAATGCAGTAAGTGCGAATACCTGTATTAGCTTTGAGCAATAAAATAACGGTAGTTTTTGCTCCCAAAGACCCCTGTGTCCGCACTTTTTTTTTTGAGGATTTTAGTATTGCTCCTTTTCGGTATTTTAAAGTTTCGAAGCAGGAACATTGAACCTTACAAAAAGTTTGGTTAGGTTAGGTCGTATGGTTGGTCCTTTCGATGGATCGCACTTGGACAGCTGTGAACGTCACCCGTTTGTTAGCCAAAAACTTATAAAAATAGATCAGCAAATTCTTTTTCGACGCAGCCTTATGAATCCACAAATTTATTGAGGCGGTTAATATCAATCCCAGCCATTTAGCTTGGTTAGCCGACTGTGACTAGGCAGTCAAACAAGCCTAATACGGAAAAAAGCTTGATATTGCAGCTAATAAGGCCCCTTGACTAGTTTTGAGCGCACAATCAGCGAGTTCAAAGCCAGTATAGCTGCTGTGTTATCGGAGTGAAGTCACACCTCTCCGAAGTGAGCCACATTTCTAAAGGATTACTCTACTGCTACCATAATGGCTGCCAGCCTTCGCTTGAAATGCGCTACAGTGGTCTGAGTTGATGGAGAGCTACCGACAGAAGAAGAAAGTGGATCACTTCCAAAGGATTTATTGCAAAATAAGATGTTTGTCCCCTTGCCACCAAGTGTATTCATCATTTTTAATTTTTTTTAGCTTTTACTTTTTAGTCCTTAATTTTTGTAGATCTCCCTAAAACTGTTTCTTTTCTGACCAAAAATATGCACTAACTGTCGTCCCCTTACACCCAAATATCTAAATTCTTCTGATTTATGAAAATAAATTACGGATTAATTCTGAAATATTCTCACTAGAAATGAGTGCAACTTTGACATTTTTACTCCCTTTAGGAACCAAAAATTTTACATGAAATGAAATTTAAAGCACATACTTAATTTCCAACTCAGCTAGCTTTTTTTATTGACAATGACCAACTCCGTCATGGTTATTTATAGCACAAAATCAATAGAATCCTGTGAGTACATCTAAAAAGAGAAAATATTTACGTTTTACTCACTTGTTCAGCTGACATTTGTTAACATTTGCTCGACATAAAAATGTAAACAACGAAAGGCTCATGAATTTATGGCAAAACTTTTTCACTTCAACTTCCGTACATTTGTTGTTTTGTTTTCACTTTTTTGCATCGGCAATTGAGTCGCTACAAAACGGACGTACGCAAATAAGTTTATGACAACTTGAAAAATAAATTTTATTGTCCGTCAGTCAGTCAGTGGAGTGGGTTTGTTTACAGCAAAGTAATATGAAAACTTTTCGATTTGACAAGTGTGTCATAAAGTAAATAAAATTCGTCACTTAGAATTAGGTACAGATCAGTTAAAACCAAGAAAAAAACAGAAAAACCAACAGCAAAGCGATAAAAGGAAGGAATCGCTCATTTAATTTTACATAAATATTTATTTTTATGCTGTCAAATTGTTCCGTCAAGCAATGAGTACATTTGCACACGCACACATACATATGCATACTATTTGATTTCGAACTGACAACAAAAATTGGGGGTTAAATGGCTGTCGGAAATTTTGGAATAGCTTAACACCTTTAAGGGGTTCCTCGGGTAAAAACAGCAATTCTAATATAAAAAATTAAATATTTATTAACATTTTTTATTTTTACAAACATACATTATTAACAAAAAAATTCTGAAATTTTTGAAAAAAAATAGTTTAAACTCGGTCATCGCGACACCTCTCGGAAAACAGATTAGGTAAAACCTTAACTTAGAACTTGGATGAAGGAAAAAAACTGAAAATTGGATTTTTGGCAGATATGTATCTTTACAAAAATTTTTTAAATTCAATAAAAATTTCTCTACATTGTTTTTAAAATAGTTGTAATCGAAAAAAATCCTTCGTCCAAGTCTTTAAGAATTGTATCTCAGAGACCTGTGTAAAATTTCATGAAGATCGATTTAGTAGTTATCGAGAAATCTTGCCAACCGACTACAAAAACACAGTTGCGAGAAAAACACGTTTGAAGCCGGCGCACTTAGCCCAGCTAACCACGAGCGCACAAGTTCTCAAGGCTCCCGAAACTATTACTCGGATCAACTTGAAAATTTGGGGCAATATTTTTGAGGTGTTGTAGAATTTAATAAGACAATAAAAAATTGATTTTTTGAAACTCGTAAACCCATGTAACCCCCAAATGAGATATATCAACATGCAAGTCAGAAAAAAATTTTGGAATTTTTCTGCAGAGACTTTTTATTTAATTAATAAATAAAGAATATACACTTGAAAAGTTTTGGATTCACATAATCCCGTAAGTGATCTCCCGGATGACCTCCGAAAGAAGGTGTCTGACGATGAGGAAAGGTTTTATTGCCTTAAGAAGAGTTGCCACCTGCCTAAAATATATCATTCAAACAAATTTATGACAAAACCGAGTTATTATAAGAATGCTATTAAACGAGGAAGTTGTGGTAAAATAAGTGGAATGATACAATTAAGCAACTGAAATGAAATAAAGAAAAACGGTTTCGACATTAGCTTTTCATTTACTTTTCACTAAATTTGAAAATTACAACATACCCAAGAAAGTTAGATTTCCGTGGTGGCTTCATAGTACATTCACCAATAAAAAATACAAATTAAAGAGAAGTTATCTTTATACAGAAAAAAATAAAAGAAACAAGTCTTACTTAAAAACAAGTTAAGTTCATCACTCAAAAAAATTACTTATCATTCGTTAGATATAGTAAAGTGCTCACATTTTTTACTCATTGAAACAGCTAAGAAAGTGTAATGAGTAACTCACACTGAAGGAAAATTTGTTTGCAGTTGTATGTATATCAAAATTCACATAATTACTAACAGAAAGACTTTAAACATGCTTTCAAATAATAGTATGACTCACAATTTACACTCATACTATCCAACTCATACGCTTGAACTGAACTCATTCAAAGGAGTGGAGTTCGGAAAATGTTTTTTCTTACCTCACAACTCATTCCATATGACACTCAACAGTAGATGACTGATTCGCCATAAATACTTGTATATAACTAAACGTGAGCAGCTGCACCCTTGCCTTGCTGCCAAGGCATTTAAAAACTTAAATTTTTATCTCTAAAATAGCATTAATATTTCTTTTATGTTTTATAATTACTACTTGCATATAAAAAACATGCTGCTTGTAATAAAAATACTTGCAAAGGCAAATAAAGCACAAAAACTGCTATTTACTATTTGCCCAGCGTCTCTAAGTGCCGTACCAGCGTTGCACACGTGACCCGACATCCATCACTGACAGCGTTGACAAGAGGTTAACACAGTGCTGACATTCAATTTAAATACATACAGAGCCAAGACTAAAATTCTTCATTCTACAAACACACATACTCACTCATATAGTAGACTCAGACGCCCCATGCCGCTAAACAGCAAGCGCTTAGTGCAACAGTTGTCTGATTCTAGCCATGAACTTCTTTGCGAAAACCTCGAACACGAGCTGCAAATCAAACCGAGCGTGGAATTGTTTGAGTTCTTCAATTTAATTCCCATCTCGGCGTCAATGTGTGTGAATTTTCTTAGTTTCATACATTTATGAGCATGAAACATTTTTATGCGATATTTAGCTAAGCCACTTAAGCTTGTATACCCTTAACATTCTGTGACAAGGTTGCCTTTGACTCTTTGCCAGCAACAAATCTAGGTGTGGAGCAAAATAAATGATTTTTACGCGCTTGTCTACGTCCATTAAGACGCTCCGCGTTGCTGTGAAAGATGAGTACATTTGATCCAGCTGTGCGTGCGGGCATTCTTTGCCCGCGGAGTTTGTCTGCAAAATGAAAATCATTACTCACTGCACTGTGGTGACGAACATCATTTTTTTGGTTAAATTTCAAAAGATTTTTTCCGCTAGAGGCTATACTAACTTGGGTTTGTGCTCGTGCGCTGAAGCTTTATGTTATGAGAAGGCATAGTTTTAAAGATCACTATGGTCTATCACCATGATGAAAAAAAAGTAACGAATTGTTAAGTTCATGGCATCAGTTTTCACCAGATTTTGTTTTGGCTTGCAAACTGGTAAAGCGACTTCCATTTTGTTTGGACCAGTTGAACAGAAAATGTATGCGCGTTTGCAAGCCTTTTTCATCAAATGAAGAGGTCATAACGGCTGTTGAAGCGTATTTTGCGGACCTTCTGGATTCTCACTTCAGGAATGAGATCCACAGATTGGAGGACCGTTGGGGCAAGTGTTTTAATGTGCAGGGAGATTATACTTAATAATAAAGTGTATTTTATTTATTTATTTATTTATTTATTTATTTATTTATCAAACGACAAAACTTAATGAACAACCTGGTGTTTAGAATTGGTCTAAATTAAGGATTGGTGTAGTGAAACAGTTGCATCAGTTGTCATAAGCAAGCGCGATGAATCGAAAACTTTGTATAGATCTTTTAAAACCTCACTAAAATTTTCAGAAGACATGGCTTCTGTAACTCCCAGGTTTCGAACAGTATACTTGAAAATAGTTGTGTGAAAACTGAACCGAACACCTTTGCCGTTATTCTCGGTTTCTTACGTGTTTTTCTGACGTGACCATCTTTTGAATATTCTACAACAACAAAATGTGCCACTAATAAAGTGTCTGGTGAAATCAGTGATTTCGATTGGGGATATCAAAAAATAAGAAAATAGAAAACATTCGAAAAAATATAGAAAATTCGTGTTTGCCGAAATAAAAAATTAATTCGAAAAATTTTCAGTCAATTAAGTAAGCGCCTGCTCCACAGTGTTAGCTGCAAATGCGACTTGTTATTGTAGTTATGTTTGGCCATGAAAACGAACACACAGTAGCGCGACAATTAAAAGCGAATTGCGCTGTTATCTTTCCTTGTAGAAGTCCATAAAAGCACGAGACGAGACGGCAACAGACGGCCAACTGTTATTTGTCAGCTTGACAGTCATGGCCGAGGTGTTGCACCGATTCGCAGCCACCACATGGTCAGACGACTTTGTACGACGGCTTTGTTGTTGCAAGTTGTGCGGCATAGAAATAGAAACTATTTACGCTGACCAAGCGGCCGCGAAAAGCGAATTCCCAGGCTTGAAGCGAGGCTGCTCGAACGTTGTGCGGCGAAAATTTGGCGAAAACGCTAGATTGATTATAATGCGCGCAAAAATCTACAGGCGATCAATAAAAAGTGTTTATTTGATTGAAAAAATGCTCAGCAACCGAAAACCGGTTTTGACTGCGCCAACTGCACTTGCTGGTTCTTCAATTTTTTCGTTAATAATTTAGAGTTTGTATGCATATTTTTTTGTTTGGTGCCTTTGTGTGTATGTGTTCAATTGCAACGCTGCGCGCGATCGTGTTGGCCTTGTGCTAATCCACATTTAAGAACACGACCCCAGCGCGAATGCAGCAACGAACAATAGACAGCGGCGGCCTACCGCGCAGCCGCAAAGCAGAACACCTTCAACAACAACAACAACAACAACAGTGCACAGTAGCCGCATATGATATGCGTTGTTTGGCGGCGGCAACGAAAGCGCAGCACTCGATCAGCGGCAAACAGCTGTAAGTGGTGCTTGTACGCCCTCAGCGTCCGCCGCGCATGCGCATTCGTCGCGTTTGTGTCTTAAGTCTTTTGTTTCGCGACTCTAATTATGGCGTTTTTTTTGTGCTGATCGCCAAAGCACGACCACCGACCACAATTACTGCGCTGCAGTACTAACGATTGTTGTTGTTTCATAATTTTTTGTTATTACTTTTATTGAATTCGTTGTGCAAAATATTTAAAAAGCAATTGACTCAATGACACTCAAGCATTCTATTCTAGACAAACAGCATTGGATTAGCAAAAATTAATAAAAAAAAAGTATGAAAACAAGAATTCGAATTTTGAAGAAAAAAACGAGAAACCAAACCCACAAAGACCCACTAAAATTACCAACAACAACAACGATGAAGCATCACTTTGAAGGTAACAGCAGGCCGATCGCTGCATTGTGCTCGTTTGGCGCGTTTCAAATATCAATTTAGCAATTTTATTTACACAAATCGGCAACGGGGCGTTCGAATGCTTCAGAACGTTTTTAGTCATCGTTGGGTGAAGTTCGAAATCGAGTTGAAATAACGAGCGGCAATAAGTCGCTGAGAGCGCTGATTGAACTTGGCACACCGGTCCATGCCACAAGGCGGCGCGCGAAATATACACGGCGATTGTGCAACTCGTTAACGTGCCGCGAGCGAGTTCAAAGCGTTCTCGTTGCGTTTAGCTCGGCCTCCTTGGCATTCACATTCAATTTAAAGCATAAATTATATGTTTCTGTGTTTGTGCGCGGACTGTGGAATTTCAAGTGTGAAAATATATTTTAAAGATCCTGGAGCAACTTTTATAAAAATGAGTATTAATAATGATGTGCGTGTCTCTTAAGTACATTCTCGAATATACCATATCAGAGATTTTTATCTCATCCATTCAAAAAGTTTCAGTCGCAAATATTGGATAGTCGAAAAAGTCTTTTCGTATTTCTAAACAAGCTTCAACTTTTTTTTTATTTATACTAATAAATAAATAATTGACAAAATACGAAAAGACTTTTTCAATATTTTCGTAAATGTTTCGTTGCTGTCTTCACAGTCATAATAGCGAAGGTCATACTTGGCAACCCTAAATGTATGCTAATTAAAAAATTATTATGAATATCCAATTTAAGGAGTTCAAACCAGCTCCTTCACTTATATTTCCGTACTCCATTTCCAATAAAAAAATTGCTTGGAATGTTTGCTAAATGTATTAAGAAAAAAACTTCGAAACCGTAGCTTAATACTTAGCACAATTAGTAAGCCTACTAGCAGTTTCCGAACAAGTTGTATATACCTATCTCCCTCCAAATATTCCAACCTCTTCTAAAATTACCAAATTTGTAATGCCTCAATTTTGTGCTCTTGTACTTGCAGATCATCATCACAGCAATGGATCGTTTCGTGTGGTTCGTTCTGCTCGTCGTCATGTCGCACTTGGTGACCGAGTTCACACGCGTCACCGGCTATGCGCGCGGCAACCGCCACGATGTGGTTCTGCTCAATGATGTAAGTGCCCACTTGAGTTGAGTGCAATCGTAAGCGTTTTAAGCAATTGCCTTTATTTCATTTTGTTTATAAGTAATTGCAAAGAGGTGGGTGAAGTCGTAAAAGGTTTTTTTATGCCCGCAGTAAATATATTTTCCTGTCGGATTTTCAATTATTGCCCGTCAAAGTTGATTGCTAATTAATTTAGCAATATTTCTAGGGGAAACAGAAACATTAAAAGGGTGGGAACAGTTATTTTAGCTTTGAACACTGTGTTTTTGAAAACAGTAGTAAATTGCAAATTGCTTCCCATTGAACATTTCACTCTTTTTTATTAATTTTATGACAAACTCTGTTTAATACCGGTGAATTCACATACCGCAATAAATAATTTAGAGCCAGCAACAGCGTAGTGAAGTAGTTAAATGGAATTTTTATTCGTAATAAATATAAATATTCGGTTGTCGAAAAAGTCTTTTCGCATTTTGTCAATAGATGTCGTTGCAGTCGTATATATCCAGTGCTACCGATCACATTGTGTCATACCATATAGTGTTGGAAAGGTGAGATTTTAAGCTTCATTTAACCGAAAAATAATTAAATTCGACGAAGTTGAAAAAAAGTTACAGCTGGTCAAAAATAAGTGAAAATAATGAAGAAATTCGATTTATTTCGAAATTCTTATATGAAAAAGGAAAGAATGCAACGCAAGCCACCACTGAAATTTGTGAAGTTTACGGAGACGGTGCTGTATCAGTTCGTGGAGCACAACAATGGTTCGCTCGCTTTCGTTCTGGAAATTTCGATGTGAAAGATGCACCTCGCTCTGGTCGACTCCTCGTTGAAAAAAGAAATTATGGAAAAGATGAAATTATGGAAAAGAACTTAACATTCATTAAAGGAACCATTAAAAAAAGGCTGGCTACAAAAACAAGCTCGATGTTTGGGTATCACATGAATTGTCTGTGAAAAATTTAATGGACCGAATTAACATCTGCGATTCTTTGCTGAAATGAAATGAAATCGACCCATTCCTGAAGCGAATGGTAACAGGAGACGAAAAGCGGATCAAATACGACAATAATGTACGAAAAAAATCATGGTCCAAGCATAGTGAAGCTCAACAGATGGTCAGGATTGACGCCTCGAAAGGTTATACTGAATGTTTGGTGGGATTGGAAAGAAATCATCCTCTATGAGCTGCTCCAGTCTATTCGAATGATTGATTCTACGTTTTTCTGTCAACAACTGATGAGAATGAAGTAAGCAGTCGAGAAAAAATGGCCAGAACTGATCAACAGAAAGACTTTGTCTTCCATCAGGACAACGCTAGACCACACACATCTTTAATGACTCGGCAAAAACTGGAAGAGGTTGGCTGGGAAGTTTTGATGCATTCACCATATAGCCCTGACGTTGCACCATCGGACTACAATTTGTTTCGGTCAATGCAGTCGCATTTTTTCGCCAAGAAACCAGAAAAGTTTTACGCTGACGGAATAAAGTCTCAAGCCAAAAAATGGCAAAAAATTGTCTACCAAATTGGTACATATTTGGTTCATTAAAGTTCATTATAAATATGAAAAAAAAAGTTGAAGTTTGATTAGAAATACGAAAAGACTTTTTCGACTACCCAATATTTTGCGAATTGACACTTTAAACTAAACCTCAATTGGCATTGAGCCACAATAATTACAATAGAAATTATTACCGTTAAGCGCAAATTATGCTTTCGTCATTTAATAATTTCATTTGCTCTTTTCCTATGCGCTCTCTTTACAGACTTCCCTTCGGCCGATGCCAGTGGCGAACATGATTTTTTACCCCGGCGAGGAGTACGGTCTCTACGACCAGCAGCTGTCGCAATACAATAACATTTATCCAAATGGCAACTACAACAACAGATACGGCAACAATAACAACTACAACAACAATCCCAACAATCAACCAAACTCAGCGGTTATGTCGGGACCATCAGCCAATGCGGAGCCCACCGCATTAGGCTTTCCCTTCAGCTTTCGCCCGCTAATTGACAGCATCTTCGAGGTAAGTCTCCACTAAGCCCCACCGACTGGAGCGGAAATTCAATAAACTGCCACCAGTTCCCAATTAAATATAACGTGCACACAATATTTCGGTAAATTTGCTGCGAAATGATAGGCATAAAGTAGTTGAAAAAACAACAATAACAACGAGCATAGTACACGAGTCACACTGCCACCGCAAATTACTTAACAGATTTCGTTATTGTTCTTTTCTTTTCAGATTCCGATATCCACTCTGCGTGCTGTCAACAATCTGGTGGGGCGTTTAACCGGCAGCTATCAACACCAGGTGCCATCAATGACCGCAGGCGTGCTCAAGTCCGCGAATGACAACGCGAACCCGGACGCGCTGCAGGCTCTGCGCTCGCTGCCAGCCGGCGGTGGCGTTGAACGCCCAAGGACGGCGAAAACGGCACCAACAGTCTTCGGCTCTGCCGCGGCGCCACAATCACAGCCAGACAGCAGTGGCAATGATAACAGCAACAATAAGGGAAGCAATCTTACCATACGGCAGCGAAGGTCGTTGCTGCGTGAGGTGAACGCGTAAATCGGTGCGCTCTCGGCTGCGCACAGCCACTTGCCCAAGCGAAGAAGAAATGGGGGGAAGAAGCACAATGACTGCCGCCATGTAACGGAGACAGTAAGAACGCACGTCAATTTCACGCCTGCCGATAAGCACGTTCTTCCAAGCAGCACACGTGCTCCTCCCTCTCCCATCCACGCACTTGAGCGACACTTCGGCTTAACTAGTTCATTTGCACTTCCTTCCGTCCGCCGCCGACTCCGCGTCTCCATCACATTCATTCATTCACTTCAATGTTCGCTCACTTGTTTGCTCGTGCTTTTGTCTCCGTGGAAGTTCGGTGTTACGTCAAGTGTTTGTTTGTGCTGTAGCTGCTCTTTGCGGCGGTTCGTTCGCGGCTCCTTCTCAATTCGGTGTGCACACATTTGCATAAACTTGTTCTAAAGTTTGCAATTAGTTGGCAGTTTTTACTTCGCACGTTGTTGCTGTTATCGTGTAGCGTCTTTAAAAGTAGGAAATTAAGCCAAGTGTAACGGTGCCCCCACCGCTGGCTCATCAGCCGTTAATTTTTCCTTCTTTCGCATTTATTTTTCAAATTGCTGTACATTCACTCGGCTCAATTGCACTTTCACTTTCTATTAGCCATTTCTTTTTTAGCAGCCTTTCGCACATTTCTTTTAATTGTTGTATTTGTCATTCGAGTTAATTGTTAAGCGCAGAGGCGCTCAAGCGTTGACTATATCCTTGTCTGCGCTTTGTAAAGCAATTCTCAGTGTTTACTTTTACGTTTATTTCTCCCAAGTCGAAGTGCTCTTTGGCAATCTCTTGTTCTAATTGTTGATGTGATATTACTTTAGTGACACTTTAAGATAAACAATGTTAATACTAGTTGTAAGTTATAATTATTAATGTCGAAATAAAATATTATGTAAATTTCTGTACGAAAATAAAATAAATATACTAAATGAATATAGAAAGCATTTGTTTTGGTAGAGCGGAGACACAGTGGTATTAAAATATACCAGCTGTTTGCGTTTAAAGATTAGAAATTGGAAGCAGTACTCGCCAACGATTGTGGCAATCTTTGGTAGTCACTGAAAGAGTCGTTTCAAAACTTTTAAAATTAGTCGGATCTATTCAAAAGCAAGAAATTGAAGCCAAGAGATGTTGTAAGACGAGTTTGAATGTCTGAAATGCAGCTTAAACGCCACAAAAAGAAGTCGGATTGTTCCTGGTGATGAAAAATTTGATAATTGTTAACAAAAATTCATATGTGGGACCCGGTCAATAGGCGAAATCAACGACGCTAAAGTCATGGCTCTTTATATGGTAGTGTCTGTTTGAAAGTAAGAGTTTGATTACAGTACTGCAGCGTTTGACGACAAATCTTTGACGTCTGACCCGTATTCTATTCAGAAATACATTTAATTTTTTCTCAAAAATGAAACCAATAGTTTTGCCTTCATTTTTATATGCCACGTGATCGCGTGATTCCTCCCTCTCGTGGCTTGTCATCTAAGTTTCCGGTTTCTCTATAATGGTCAGAACACTATTTACTCCGCCGTTGCGATGCCATTTCCGGTGACCCCTCGGAAAAAAGATGCGTCCGCATTTGCGGGATAACTCCTTACAGGATCATCTAAAGATAAGTGTTTCAAATCTGATCTTAAAACTTGGACGAAGGAAAAAACTGAAAATTTCAGTCATTTTTATTTTTAAATAGTTATAATCGAAAAAATCCTTCGTCCAAGTCTTTAAGAATTGTATATCAAAGGCCTATGTAAAAATTCATATCGTAGTTATAGAGAAATTTTGCCAACCGACTTCAAAACACACAGTTTCGAGAAAAACGCGTTTAAAGGCGGCGCACTTAGCCCAGCTAGCCTCGAGCGCACAAGTTCTCAAGGCTGTATCTCCGAAATTATTACTCGGATCAACTTGAAAATTTAGGACAATATTCCAGAGGTCTTGTAGAATTTGATAAGGCAATAAAAAAAACGATTTTTGGAAACCCGTAAACCCATGTAACTCCTTATAGAATACCCTTCACAGCTGCATTTTTTATAGCATTAAAAATCTTAATTATTATTTTAATCTTTAAAATTGTATGGCAGCTATAAGCTATAGTCGTCCGATCGGAACAATTTCTTCGGAGCTTATTGCGATGTCTTGGATAATAATCACTGCGAAATTTCTCGAAATTACCTCGACAAGTGGAAAAGTTTTCGTTCATTTGATAAGGAAACTGTTTGTTAAAGATGACAAATGAGCAGATTCCCAGTGAGAAACGAACGTGTGAAAAATTTCATCGTTCCAAGCTTATTTTATTATTATAATATTTCAGTGTATAAAAAGGAGAAGTATACCCTTTTCAGATTCGATAACAAATAGAAAAGACATAAATTAATAATTCGAGTAAAGCCATAAACTCGTGCTTATGGAATATTATAATAATAAATATTGGTTTTCCAGCATTAAGCACTCTTCGACAGCTTGAATTCAACAAAAACTACGTAAAAATGCTCGACTTAAAACTATTTCGAAATATAGTCGCTGAAACAACAATATTTTATGGTGCGTTTATAAATTTTGACGTCACTAGTAAAGAATTTGTACGAAATTTAGATCCTTTTGACAGTTGACAGAAAATAGATTCAATCAATCTCATGTCCCCACACTTCAAAAAGTTCAACGTGACATAACCATAGATAAGTACAAATCCGTAAACTTGACGTTGTGTCGTAAGATAATTGTACTTTGGCAAATATTCAGTATGATCCTTCGCTTAAAACCACATAGAAATTGTGTGCAGTTACGCAAGTTTTAATGATCCTTAACCACTGCTCTTACAGACAAAAAACAGTCGGTCGGCGCTACTGTTTGCAGCGTATTTAACAACATCATTTTACTGAATGATATTTATGCATCATTCGAGAAATTGTGATCTTCAGTAATGGACTTCTGAAGCGCCTGTAACTATGCAATGAAATATAACGACAACAACAACCGGAAAGTGGCAACTCAAGCGACTATTTCACAGAATCATAAGTCGCTTAAAAGCATATTTTCAGGCTGCAGTTAATTATTTGCAATCACTTTCTTAGAAGAACGCTTTGATGCGCGTAAAAATCACAGACACGGCAGATTTAATAAAACGTTTCGACGTATATAAGGAGATGCGCATATAGACATGTTTGTCTTCATCCCATCTTTAACAGAATACATAAGCTTAATGCGTTGATTAAAAACCATTTCAAGCTTGCTGAAGCGTATTCACACTTGCACATTGAAAGGTAGAATGAAAATGTGTTCACTGGCTGTCTTCCTAGCTACACGCTTAGCCGGAAAGTAAACGACCTCTGATCATGGCAGCTAAAAACAACAAATCGAATTAACTTCACTGAACTTCCTTCGCGTCTATTTCGCTAAAAGCGAAAAACAGCAACAGTAACAACAAGAACAGCCACGCTTATCAGTGCAACGTATGACGTGCAGTTGTCGGAAATTAATTAAAAATTATTAATAAAAGCGCGTAGATTTGATTAGAGAGCTGGTTCTACGCAGCTCAACTGCCAAGTGCAGCCAACAGATTGCGCATTCAGCCGTATAAACAGTGTTTAGGTAGATATGAATAGACATAAGCATATACAAAGGCGTATGTGTGTGTGTGAAGCACGAGGGCAGCATTTAGTACGAAGGGATGCAGACTTCAGCAGCGAGCCATAGGAGGACTAGCACACACATCCACTGCTTGCTACTGATGTAACCTGATGATGATAATAGAAATACCAGATGCCAATGTCCAACACTTGAGCTCACTGCAGGCAAGTTGCTCATAAAAATTAATTTGATGTTTGGAAGCGCTTTTAGAAGCGATATTATTAATTTTAATTACATTATAGTAATTGCACACACACACATGTACAGCCAAATAATTCGCCAGTATTTACAACTTTTTAATTTAAATTTTCAGTGCGCGTTTGTGTTTGTAAATATCATCATGTACCGGTTCAATCGCATTAGTCGCCGCTGCTACCACCGACGCGTGCGCGTTGAATACGAAATTAGCTTGTGTTTAATTAATTTTTCGGCACACAATACGCCTCAGGTTAGAAGTGCCAAAAATAGAAATCTATAGACTTAGCGATAGAGATAGACAGAAGCATGAAATTCTCCAATGGAATAAGCATGTGTGTGTGCTTGTAACCAGATTGCAATATATTAGCATAAATTTACGCTCTAAATCGTAGGCTAAAAGGGGCTTTCTTTTGAATAGTTTTGAATGTTGGCCCACACCATATTCAGACTGTGCGATTTGCTAATTTGTTTATGTTTATTTTTTATTGGCCATACCACGCTTTTAAACGCATATTATTCAGCAATTTTGCTTGAAATGTAAAAAACTAGAGTAAGGTGGTACCGTAACCAAACAACTTTTTAATTATGCCATCAAATTTGACCCGCTTTGACAAACAAGCATTTTCACGTATTTTAATACAAGTATCTTTTATCGTTCTCCAAATAACCTTCATTTTTCCATACCCTTGCTATAACCCTCGGCTGGGATGGTTCTCGATACGATTTTTGGAGCGTCATTCGCTGGATCGTTGGACAGTTTTGACGTCATATTCATAAATCCATATCTCCGTCGAACTCATTTGTTACTTTTTTTCATTGATAAAAATCGCCGAACAAACTTTTCACGTTGTAAACAATCAGCTGCGAAACACACATTAATTGACATATAAAGGTCAAACTTCACTCCAAAATAAACAAAGATTTGACTAATCAATGGAAACATTTTTTTTAACGGTTGCTAGCGCAGTTTAAATTCTGCAGTCCGGGTCAAATTTGATCATATGGTATTATGGATTGCCAGTTGAACTAAGGATGCTCAGAGGGGTTTATTCAAGAAAGTTATCACTTTTAAAATCAATATTCATTGTTTCGTCATAATTTATGCCTACCTAAAGCCTTCATTTCCGGCATTGAAGAGCGAAAAATTTGCAAAAATTATCACTAAAATAATTTTGAAAATCACTCTTTTTGTTTTGAATTTGCCTTTCAGAGAAATTTTTGTTGTTAATTAAATTTGTTTTCTTTTATTTTGACAACCGTTACTTAAAAAAAAAAAAGGACATACATCGTTGACTTCTAAGAATCGATAATGCATATGTTATTTTCGACTTTTAAATGCATTTCATTATGAATACCGTACCGTAAAAGTCTTAGGGCGTAACGTATGCCTTTCAACTTATTCGCTTCCAAGAACAATAACCGTTAATAAGGCATATGTTTTGCTAGCTATTCGAATATTATTTATGTACATGTCATTAGATTTATTAATACGGAAGGGTCCTAGCGTATGACACATATCTTTCGACTTATTCGCTTCCAAGTATGAGAAGAACTGATAAGACATACTTGTACATTTGTTATGCAGTCATTTGTGGTTTATTGGTTTATTTACTTGGGAAGATAGGAAAAGATCAGAAGTTCAGTGAGTGGCAATAATGTCAGTGAACTAATGCTGGAAAGTTCAGCTTCGGAGTGTAAAATTTATTGAACTCAGATATGAATACGGAGATTATACATAATCTTTAAAGAACAAAAGAACCGAAACTTGAAGGGCGAAAATAATTACCGCTAGTCACCCAAAAATTTTACTTAAATTGATAAACAATTTAAGTCATAGTATTTTTTTGATTATTTTAAGTGATGTTTTAGACAAAAATATACATGTAATACTTGAAGACACATTATAGTATGGATTTATGTATTAAACTTTCCATGTAACTATTTATATTAATACCGAATACTCAAATTATCTATGTAAACACATCTTAAGTACTTAATTAAAGAAATATAAAATTGCTTTTGCTTGAATTTATTTTACTTATTTTATTGTGTCTTTTCGATTTGGAAGATTGCGGAAAAAATTGCACCTTGAACAGTAACGTACATAATTTCTCGTTTTGCAAATTTAAATTCAAATAATGCGCTTAATTTCAACTGAACCAGAACCGGATCGGCCAATCAAAGTGCGAACATGAGATCCCAGCGGAGAGCCGAAACGCCGATGCGCTCACATGAGTCAACACAGTCGGCTTACATCTGATCTATATGCAAAGCAATAGGCACACATACGCACACATGTACACACTTCTAGGAGGCAGTGGAAAAGTTGGCAAATTTACTGTGTTTTTATGGCAAACCGGCCAAGTGGCAAGCGAAAACCTACAAAGCACGAGCAAATAAAACGCGTTCTACAACCTCAGTAGCCACTGTAAAGCTAAAACAATAATAATAACACAATAAAACGTTGTAAAACAACAAGAACATGTTAATTACTCAAAGCTCTAAGCTGTGAGCAGTAGAAGCTTCCAGCTGCCGCGCCGGTTCCACTTGAAGCGCGACCAGCAGCGCCGTGCGCATGTTGTTGTTGTTGGCCAATCGCCAGGAAGGTTTACACCAGCACAGCCGCGGCTTTAAATCAGTGCAACACCAGCAGCCACCGGCAACGGACTTGAAACTTGAACACTTATTCGAGCGAATACAAGCAATATTTGCGGAAAAAATATTATATAATCGAATACTCATTACAAGTGTTTAATTTGAATCGGCTGTGGTGCAAAAAGTAACGAGAAAAATCCATAAATTATATTCGAGCATTATTTTTTCCAAAGGCGCGCGCATACAAACCGACTTTGTGTATCCGCAGGAGACAGCCGCCAGCGCGTAGAATCGAGAAGCCGACGTGTACGCCGCGTACTGAATGCAAAATCAGTTATTCAATTGTTGTGCGCGCGATTAAGGGAAACCATTGAATTTAAATAAATATAATTCAATTGCGCAAAGGAATTCCTGTATTTGCCTTTTGTATTTGCTGTCAGCGAAGCCAACAAATTAATTCAATCCGCGCTCACACACTCGTCCCACCAGCGAACACACACGCACAACAACAAGGCATAGCGCACCGAAATGTTGCTGAAATTCCTATCTCTGGCATATGTGCTACACTTGGCAGCCGCCGCGCCGCAGGTGAGTCAGAAATTTGCGTTTAATGAAAAACAAAAACCAATTATTTAAGTTAACGTAATTATTACTATGGTGGTGTGGCAAAGGAAAGCCAGCATTTAAGCCGTTTATATATTTTTCTCGCTTAATTGTTCCAAAAACTGCGCGGTAAAAAAGTTTCAGTATATTTTTTTACCGAGCAAATAAAAATATTTCCGATCACTTCTTAGAAGGCTTTTACTAAAAATCGAAATTCCATTAAGCAAAAAAATAATTTGTACACACAAATTAAGTAAAATTATATAACGGCATATTTGATACCGTTTACTAAGTCCACAGCTCATAAAAACAGTGTGAAAAGGATTTTTAAAGCCAGAGGCCAGGTCAGTGTACCAAATATCGGCACGAAAAAATTAGAGTTTTCAGAATTTTTTTTTTGCATTAAATCGTGTTATTTTACAAAAGTATATGGCATTATTATAGAATGTGTTGGCTTGAAGTCACGAAAATTTCAAAAAAAAAAATTTATTTCCAAAGTTATAGTTGTTTGTGTTGACCCTGTTCCAAAAAAAGGTACTTGCGGTGACAACCATAAGTCTTTGGAGATTCATCTAAAATTAATCGGACAAAAAAAAATTAGTTTTATAAATAGATAAACTCGGGTCTGATCGAAGGAATTTCTTTTTTTTTTTCAAGAATTAACATAATGCCGGCCTCACGAAATTTTTTTCTAATTTTTTTCGAAAAAATCAACAGTTAATTGGTCTTAAAAAATCGAAATTTTCGAAAAAATTAAAATCCTTCGATCAGGCCCGAGATTATTATGTATTCTAAAAGCTGTATAAATTTCATTAAAATCTACTGAGCGGTTTTCGAGTTACAGTTGTCATCGATTCAAAAAACATAGTTTTGAGAAAAACGCGTTTAAAGTTTCACACTAGCGCTTTGAAGTGCCCGAGCTCGCTTTGTTATTTGTCGAATAACTCAAAAACTAATTATCGGATCAACGTGAAATTTTCAGAGAACATTTTTAAGATATTACACTTAACGAAAATGCAAAAAAAAAAATAAATTAATTTTTTGAAAATTCTAACTACCCCTAACCCCTTAACTCCAGATTAATCAGCACTAGTAAACACTTGGTGTAACAACGCCCAACTTCTTAATAATGACATAATTTAACATTCGAATACGAATACGAAAATCGCTTTCCCCCAACTGATATTATTTCTGGTTCCAAAATATCATTATTACAATAAATAAATAAATAAATACTTGGCATATGAATATTTAGGACACCAGGAAGAAACTTTAGCCTAGATATTAACTCTATTAAAAAGAAGACACTTATTTTTCAATAGTTAGGTTAGGTTAGTCTGGTAGGTCAATGAGCCACGCGTAGACCAGTTTTGTTCCTTTGCGATACCAGATGGAGTTCAGTTACTAGATCCGTTCGGATTATTTATGCTTAGAGATGCCTGCGCTTGAAGCGAATTTTAATTTTATTTTTCAATAGATGGCTTTAGTAATTTGTGTCACGCGCGTGCTAAAAAGATACAACTTTGTACCAAACAAGCCTTTCAGATAGTTCTGTGATTGCCGGACTCAGTATTGCTTGAAGACGCGTCAAAGATGGGCACCAGCAAAGAGAAAAAACTTTAAATTTTGCAGTTTTTTAAAGACGAGTGTCTGAAAATGTAAATAGTGTTTATGGTCCCGATACTTTAAGAGTTAATCATACGCAATTTGGGTTTCGTCGATTAAAAAATTTTGATATTAGAGATGAACTACGCTCTGTTAGACGAATGGTTGAAATATAGATGAAAACCATTGACTACAACCACCATATAAGCACTGTTTCGATTAGCTAGAAGCTAACATGTCGCAAAAAACCACCACACGAGTAAATGCCACAAAACCCACGGTTCGAATTTCCTTCCGCGAATCGTGGCTGCTGAATCGCAACAAAATCAAATCTAAAGCAGATGTTTGCTGATGATGATAGATCACTTACAATAACACAGAGCAAAAACAGTCATAATAATTGCCGAGTCGGCGCAATTGGTGCCAAAGCTAGGATTAATGATCAGAAAAGTTGTGCTATGTGTTTGGTGTGATTGGCAGGGAATCAGCTGGTTCCTATCTAAACTGCTCTCATACAGTTAACAATTCGACTTCTGATTGGCAGTGAATCAGCTGGTTCTTATCCTACACTGCTCTCCTACAGTCAACAGTTGGACTGTCTGAAAAAAGCAATCACCTCGAGGTGGTCAAAAGGAGATAAATTGTGTTCAATCAGAACAACGCTATGTCCCACACATCGACAGGGACTCGCCAGAAGCTCCGGAGGTTCGGTTGAGATAATCTTATGCAGCCAACTTATTGTTCGGACTTCGCAAAAAGTGATTACTACCTGTTCCTAACTATAGCCAGTAATTTTTCTAGTGGAAAATTCGCTTTAAAATTGTTACAGTTTTGTGCCAGTGGGGACGAAGATTTCTATGCGAGTGGCTTTATGATATCATCTTCAAAATGCCAACAAGTTATTTAACAAAACGGTCCATATTTCATGTAACTTGGACAATTCCAACTATGTTAAGTGAAGGTTTCATACAAATATTATTCTTTGCAAAAATATTGGTTTTATTTTTACTATACCTACATACATATATACTTATAATTTAATTTGGCATCTGATGAAGTTCATCAGCCATCGTCTGCCAAATTATATTTTGAGCCACCATTTACAATTTTAATTTTATTCGAGCTATAAAGCCAGACTGAAATTATGGTTCCTTGCAGCCGAGGTTAGTCCATCAGACCGATTAGCCAACCTGAGCCGTAAAACTACGGACAATTATTTTACCAGCGGCAGTGACCGCAATATGAACACACGCACACTCATGAACCGTATTAAATTTGTACCTTTGTAATAGCTGCATTTACGCATTTACTATAATTATTACACTTTTTACAAAAACATTAAAATAATTGAGTTTTAAAACAACAAATATTTACAATTGAACACACATACACACATCATTTAGGTTTTTTCATTACTCTGTTACGAAATAATAGAGTAATTTATGTGAGTGCGCGACACTATGTGTGTGTGTGTGTGTTGTGTGCAATAGCGAGGAATGAATGCCAGAATTATATGCTTGAATGAGTGAGTGCGTGCATGTGTGTGAGTATCTCGCAACTTCATAGTGTAGATGTAGAAAAACGGATGAGGCAAAAGCAAAGTCAGCAACAACACAGCCACAAACCACTGGCAATTCATTATTACAATAACATAAGTTAATTAAATTTGCTCATTCGCCATTTGCAAATTAACGCGGCTAAGAAAAAAGCTCTTTAAAGCATCGCTTCTGTGCGCAGGTAAACAGGTATTCGCAATAGTTGAAGGTACATATATCTATTATTAAACTTCAGTCGCGCAAATACATGTGCGTTGCAATCGGATATGCGGATATACGCTTGAGTACAGTAACTCACAGAAATTATGGTGAATTAAGTAATATTGCTCGAGGGATGGTCCAAAATTATAGTTATACAGTTTGTACTTAAATTCGATTGACTCATTACCCAAAGGAATTTGTTGATATACAGAAACTTCTAGAAGCCGTCAAGGTCAAATATACTTTCCTTCCAACATCAAAGCAGGAATAAAGGGTTGTTAAACTTATTCCAGTGTGAGAGCGCCCCAAAATTAGCGTTTTTTATAACATTTTCCATTATGGCCAGATTGAAAAAATAATTATTTGTGGGCATTTAAATTGAAACACCCAACATTTAATACGAATAAAAACTACTATATAGTTGTTGTTTATTATATGTAGAAACTATTTAAATCTTTTTAAAGAATATTATAACAACTGACTTTCGTCCTTTCAATACCCAATAATAGGATTTAAGCTTGTTAGCTCTCAATCATTAAATGTTTTTAATCATTTTCCATTGAAAATATACTATGATGCTTCAAATTACAAAACCTTTCATCAAATACCTTTAAATTTCACAAATTCATTTAATTTTCATTTTTATAAGTGGTCTTGAACGATGCAACTAATCCCTCCGTTTACATATTTTTTTGGTAAGATTTCAATCTGGCCATCGCTCGTTTCCAATTGCTAAACGTCAAAACCTACTGAACTCGATTAGCTGTCAAAGTTCAGTAGGTTTTGACGTTTAGCAATTGCTCTCTCACTTCCAGTGAGAGAGGAGTTAAAGATCTCTTTATCTCTGATCAAAGTTCAGTAAGTTCTTTCAAAAACCTCAGGTACGACATCTTCTCATCTTCTCAACAGGAGAGAGTAAAAATATGTTGCATGCTTCATATTCTTCTTTACTGGTGTAAACCCCGCTTACACGATTATAGCCGAGTTAACAACAGCGCGCCAGTCGTTTTTTCTTTTCGCTGCTTGGCGCCAATTGGAAGCCAGGTCCTTCTCCACCTGGTCTTTCCAACGGAGTGAAGGTCTTCCTCTTCTTATGCTTCCCCCGGCGTGTATTATGTCGAATACTCTCCGAGCTGGAGTGTTTTCATCCATTTGGACGACATGACCTAGGCAGCATAGCCGCTGTCTTTTAATTCGCTGAACTATGTCAATGGCGTCGTATATCTCATACAGCTCATGATTCCATTGAATGCGATAGAGCCTTTCTCTCGAAAACTCGTAACTTCGGCTCACCATATAGCAGGACGGGAATAATGAGTGACTAATAGAGTTTGGTTTTTATTCATCGAGAAAAGACTTTACTTCCCAATTGCCTACTCAGTCCGAACTATGTAACACCTGTTCAAGTCCTTTTTTTCTGAGTAAGCACTCGAGCAAATTTGCAACATTTATTTATGAGAAAGGGGTCACCTTAAAAACAATAGCTTCTGAAACCTCAGACTCATCTTTTAAGGGAACCAAAAGTACTTCCTTTCCATTATTTAAAAAAAATGAAAATGTTTATTTTCTTTACTGTAAATATTTACTGAACATTGTACTTTCATGGGCTCATTTACACACACAAGCATGTCTTCATAAATGTTTCAACACGGCTTTTTATTACGATGGCTTTTTACCGGAGTTGGCTACCGCAAAACAGCGGCTGCAATTGCAGCCAATCGACGGACCAACACTCAAAGTTAATTACGAAAAACAAATAACGAGTATACAATATATGAATAGGTAAACACAGAGTGTGTGCATAAAAACTTGTAAGAGAGCTTGAAATGCTTCATACACCACTGCAAAGCAAATTAGTAGCTCGTGCGTTTTTACTTATTTTAATTATTATGTAGACACAAGCGGCTGACTACGAATGTGTGTCTGTCTGGTATATATGTACATCTGTACATATACTACGAGTATCAAGAACACCATGTGCGGAGTAAACAAATTCACGGTCTATTTCGTATTCAAATACTATTATATAAATATTTAACAAAAATAATAATAACAGTAAACAAAAAAAATCCCAAAATTATGGTTATTTATAAATAACTTAATTTTAGCGTTTTATAAAAGTGTTTCTCTTCGCTTTCTAGCTTCCACCTGTTTTGTTTTAATTAAATATAATCGCCACCTAATACAACACTGTTGTTATTTGCTCTGTTATTATGTCAACACTGACGGTCGCATGAATTTATTTTTATTGCTGGAATAAATACATACGTTGTTCATATATTCCTTATATAGTTCAAATTTTTTTTTAAAGTCTTTAGAGACTTAACAATAAAGATGAATGGTTGAAAATAGTATGATCCAATAGCTATTTTAAATTCATTAACACTTGGATCAACTTACTTTATTATATAAAATTTAACCGAAGAACTTCTTCACTGCTAAAGATTAATTGAGAGAAAATAATTTAAATGTAACGAGCAGAGGAGTGGCGAAACGTCAATAAATGTCGTCCGACATGCAGTGATTTTATTGACAGTGAGTCGCACCTAAACATGCAACACTTTCTGCTACCTGATTCACAAACAAGATGGAATAAAGATTTGGTCGACTACGTATTGATATGTTAGTGCCAAAGTTAGTTAGTTTGGAAGTTGAATGAAATGTAAATAAAAAGTGTGAAATTTCACATGTTGTTGTGAAATATCCAAGAGAAGAGCAGTAAAGAGTTCTAAATATATTTTGCGACAATCCAACCTGCAAGCAACACTCGACCTTTGAACACTCTTAACTAAGAACCATAAATCAAGCGGAACAAAGCGCTGACTCACCTAGCTTGCACAAAACCCACTACAGGAGTTATATATATACATATATACTAATATGCAAAACGATCTAACCAGCTTACTGAAGCATTGCACAAATGCATCTATTGATGTCTAACGTTCCTGTGCAATTAAGGCAAGCAAACTGGCTTTTATAGTGGTTAATTACATCAATTATCAGTAAATTAATGTTGGTAAGCGGGGTGCTAATGCAAAATTCGATTATCAGTTGTTGTAACCAACGGTCATTTTCCGTTACGCAAACTTGTGACCTAAAGCAAGTTAATGAGAGGGAGATAATCTATGCTACAACTACAATTCTAATGGCTACTGAAATTAGGTAACCTTGATCACCTTTAATCTGATGCTAGAAGTTATAAGTATTAAATACCCCCTCTGGTCTAGAAATATAGAAAAATCGAGATTTAGCTATTTTAAAATATATTTACAGAAGGCTTTTTCTAAAATTTTGTTTATTTTCGGAGATGTAGGTATTTTTCTGATCCGTCATTCTAACTTAATCGGCCGGCTACTGAAGCTATCTTTTTCAAAACGATACCAAAGTTGCTTTGTTTTTACGAACTTCAAAAATCTCCCGAAATTCATGTCTCTAGACTAGAATACACTCTTAATAGATTAGATCATGATGCTCATAATCACGTTTTAGACTTACATACATATAAAGGGTGATATAGTATTTCGAGGTTGCCTACTTAAAAAAAACTTCTAATTTGATGAAGAATGGTTATTAACATTCGAAAGAACATTCTTGGCATTTATTTTTTTGAAGCTTATCTCTTCCAAATGTTAACCGCGGCTACGTCTCAGATGGCCCAATCGTTGAGTTCAATTTTCGATGACTCGTTCGAGCATTTCGACTGGTAGTTAGCGCCTGAATCGAAGCGAGTCGGTTATCATGGCGCGACATCGGTAGACATTGGCGGTTACGTTCTTACCGGCATCATTTTTGAAGAAATATGGACCGATGATTCCTCCGCCCTACAAAACACACCAAACCGTTGTTTTTTTCTGGATGAAATGGCAGCTCTTGAATCAGTCCAGGTTGATCTGCGTTCCAAACGCGGAAATTTTGCTTATTTACATACCCACTAACCCAGAAATAAGCCCAATCGCTGAAAAAAATTTGGCTCGAAAACCTCGGATCTTCTTAGAACTTTTCAAGAGCACATAGACCGAAGCGATGTCGCTTGGAAAGGTCGAGCAGCTTCAGTTCTTACACAAACTGGATCTCAAGATGAGTGATGGCGTTCCGAATAGTACACTCAGTAGGCCGATTGTATTGACCATAAGTTGAGCGAAGCGCGCGACACACATTCTTTATAGAAAGTGAATTTGCGTAATAAAGTTGAAGGATTTGTAAAGGTTGTTCAAGCTTTAGTCTGTCCATGTTGAAATGTCAAACAATACTGTACAAAAATAACATGACAACTAGACACGGTTCTCGGGTGATCTGTCAAAAAAGCGGCTATTGAAAAAAATAACTATAATGGAATCACCCGTTATATTTTATCAGCAGTTTCTCTTTTTGCATTCAATTTTTATGTTTTCAATTGATTTTCGACATATTTTTATTTCTCTTAAAAAACTTTGTGTGCTCATCTTACAATTTTTACCACTCCTTCCATCTTAAGTTGTTATTTTCTCTTGCTATTCTATATCAATTTGATTATGCTAGCATATTTGACTTCTACCAGTTGTTTCGCCACACTCCAAGCTTTGTCAAACGTTGGCAACCATTTGGTTATCTTCTTTGTAATTTCTTACTGGCAGAAAAAAGATAGGGATAATGAGTAAACAGAGGTTTAATTTTGCGAAAGCTAAGCATATTAAAAGTTATTGCTCATTACAAACTTTCAACCATGCCATGTTCGCATACAACAAATCTATAAAAACCTTCTGAGTTTATGCATATTTATGTATATGTGTTTAGATTTGTCTCCATTTCTGCGTTTGTAATTATAATAATTTTCGCACTTTGGCTCCAGACAAGCAATCTTTCTACCAGACAATAACAAATTAATAGTTCAAAATGTAGACATTAAAATGCAAATTTCTGCAAACAGTCATGCAAAAGATTATCTGCTAATCCGGGGTGTGCTGCTGATAAACATAAATACATGAACGTACCTACATACATACATACTTATTTATTAAATTTGTTTGCACATTTGTCACCTGCGGCCACTGTTAACCTCTTTTTATGACAACTTTTCCCATCCAAATTCAACTAACAAATGCTGAACATTAGACGAAAATTATAGCAGCTTTGGCAAATAAGCTCAACGCGAGTTTTTTTATACATCTCTTCAAGGAAAAGTCATTGACCGCTATTGATGACATTTCAAGAGAGTTTTGCCATTTTTCGCTAGGAAGGATGCTTGCATATGACTATGTATGGGTTTTTCTCAGCCGAAATAATCTAAAATCTTTAATAGTTCTTTAAAGTGTTAGTACTTAAGGACGAAATTTTGAATACTCTACCACTAAATTTGTATCTGAAATTATTTTCGCTCAACAAACTTCCCAAAGATTTCAAAGAGCTGAAGGCTTCAAGTTTCAAGTAGCTTGCTCACTGATAGGAGAAGCTCGGCAAAAAATATTTCATGTTCCTCATAGGTAGTAATGAAAGTAACTTATTCATTTCTTATTTGCTGAATTATTACTATTAAATTCTATAAAGAATGCATGATATATTTTGAGAGGATTTTTAGAAAAAAAGTTTAATTGTCCTCTCTCTTTGATATAGTGAAATCCACAAATATACAACCATTTGAGAACGTGGAGCTAAGAAAATTTTCTCATTCGTCTCTTGACATTTACTACATATGTTTATCGCGCTTTCGTATTTTGCCAGTTTTTTCAGAATTCAATAAATTGCACTATTTATGGAAAGTATTTATAAAAAAACATGTACTTTAAAAAACTCCTTCCTTCCACTGAGCAGCAACTACTAAACATTCAAAGCCTAGCGTTCACTTTCCTCGGCTCCTTTGTACGCCTTTTTGGCACCATTATAGTATAAATTGATTAAATTAAAAGGCATTAACAATTACCTCAACAGCTCTCTACACTTTATTTGCATAAATTTTTCCGTGAAATGCTTTCTTTCCACGTCTCATACAAATGGTATAAAATATCTGATGGGAGAAACTGCCAACCCCATGATGAACAACCGAAAACCGAACAGCGCCAACCGACCGTGTCAGTGTCAAGGAGCAAATTTATGCAAACCGTGAAAAAGCATTACAACTGCGACCTTTTTGGTGCCAGTCTAAATAAACACCGCTTATCATTCAACTTTACGAGCTTAATTTCAATTTCAATTTAACTGGACAGCGAAAAAAAGCCAGCGAAATCACCGATGAACTTTGCACCTGAAGAAAATAAAGGGCCAACCTGATTAGTGAAAATAAGAATTCCATTTCGGCCCCACACATCAGTGCAAAGGGAAAGAAAGCAAAAAACTGTACCATTCTACTTATAAGATCACACACACGCACACATCGCAAGCACTGCAAAATGCTAATTTCAGAATAAGTTGCGATAAACATCTATTTGCTCGATGAAGAAAGGTAAGAGAAAGTAAGAAGCTCGTGTGACATCGCGGCAAGGACAGAGAACCCACAGTGTTCGCACCAGCCCATTAGCAGACACACACGCGCACATAAGCTGCCGCCAAGGCATTACACCCCAAATTGGCCGAGAGTATTTAGTCACACTTGAGCGCACTTTGAAAGTGTATGCCTCTCACCTTACGCCATTCTCTTTGCCCATCTTCCATCAGCACTTGCCATTGTTGTTACTTCTGTTATCTGGTTGTTGTAGTTTAACATTAAACAAGTAAGGAAAGGTTAGGCTTGAGCGCGAGCAAACACTATAGATGGCGATTCCGGACAAGAACATTTTATTCATGGATTTTAGCCATTGTCAAAATGGTCTTGTGACACGGTGTATTGTCCTGATGAATAAGGATTTTTTTCTTCTGCAAACCGCGTCTTTTTTCACGTCTTTTTTTTCTTCAACTGGTTTAAAAGATTGCAATAATATTCAGAATTAATTGCTTTACCAGTTTGCAAGTAATCTACAAACAAAATTCCTCTCGCATCCCAAAAAACTGATACCATAACCTTCTTGGCAGATTTCCGGACACGAACTCGTTTCGAAGCCTAAACTATTATATCCTATGCGACGTGCTGCCAGCGTATAAACAACAGTCTTTCAGAGTGTGTCACATCATAAACTAAATAAACGTATGTATGTATGTACTTTCTTAACTTGAAATGCTGAGCAGAGTCTCGTGCACAAAACCACCGCAACAACCACAACAGCAGCTTGCTGGAAAAGTAGCAAGCAAACAAAGTCACAGGTGTAAGAACAAACTTAGCAGATCGTCTAAAAGTAGCATTTTTTAGTCTAGAAGTAAGAAGTAATGAAAATGCAATGATACCTTCGGCCTTACTTGAATCATACTTGTATTATTATAACAACTATTGAAGAGAATGTAGTAGCTTCCGCAGGCGCTAATCTGCAAAACCTTCATTCCAATTCATTGACTCCGGATTGTTTCACTGCTTCCTGCCAAATCGAGCCCGTAGGTAAATTATGCAGAGGATGTCAGTTAACAATTCATAGAACATCAAACTATCAAATATGGTACGTCAATTACTGCGAAATTTTCCCACAGGGTATGCGTGTAGCATTTGTATTTGTTGTAGTGAATCCATGTTTCAAATGAGTTAGTTTCAAATGATTATTATCTTTACAATGCTGGCTGTTGACATTGGCCTCTAAGAACAAAGACACAACTGTTAATTTTATGTTGTTTGTGTCTACGAATGTAGTCGGCAAGGCGAAAGTGAAGAACAGGTGAACCGCCGTGGCTGCGACATTCGCTGTGTTTGATTTGCTGTTGGAAGTTTACCAGCGCGACTTTCGCGATTTTCTCCGCATTCAATTTGAATTTTCTATCCTTGGTTGCAGTTATTTGCGAAATTTAGTTGTTTTTGAGGAAAAGCGTACGGTTTCCTTGTGATTTAAAAATGAAACCACCACCACAATAGCTTTATTGTTAATTTCACTTTAGTTACCAGTGAAACCAGTCTAACTATAAGACTATAAAGAGAACTCTGCATAATATGCCAGGATTAAGAGGAATTGCTCCTACACATCTCCACAATACGCAGACATACCGAAAGGGTTAGTAAAACCAACTTTAATAATTAAAGGTGTTGAACAAATTATTTAAGATATAACCATTGCTTAACTAAACTCGTCTATGCATATTTGAAATGCGAATAGAAGAAAAGTTTATTATAAGATTATTCACGCTATAAATCAACGCCGTAAATAACGAGCTGATAGTGTGCACGCAAGTTATTACCACGCCCCGCATGTCTGCCGCCATCAGGATGACCGCCAATGGTCGGAGCGCTGTCTGCAGCTGATAGCTGATAAGCGGACGTTGGCATTTCAAATCGTAATGTCGTGTAATTAAAGCCAACGCCGCCGCGCAAAACCATAACCCTTGCAGAATCCACGGTTGCCAAATGTGCATCGGCCGCGCGCTCCGCAACTGCTGTCGTGTACAGTGGAGTTTTCGCGTCGAATGCGTGCATTGCGGTTATGATGTACTCGCTGGTGTCACCCTGTGGTGCAAAGAGAGACAATTGTTAGAAAATTACATTTTATCTAATTGTGAGTATTACAAGAGAGCGCGCACTCGCAGTGATTAACAGAGGTTTTACCATTATCATTTGGTCGGTATTATCTTTGCGGTGGCCCTAAGGAGCAGATTCGCAAGAAATCGGTTTTTAACGCTGCTTCATTAAACAGTTAGACGGGGTTGATCTAATAGCATGGCTGAGATTATCAGCTGTCGCTATTATTATCAAGGTGCGCATATTCTGTGAGGCATGTTTGCTTGCTGAAATCAAAGTTCGTCGAAAGCTTTGTCTATATAGTAACTCCCTGACACAAAAAGTGTCATCGAAGAAAAATTGGCTAAGGATAACGGAGTTCTAAAATCCATAACAAATTATTACAAAACAAGACAAGTTCTGATCCAAGAAAGTTTGCTTGTCAAAAAGCCGTCCATCGTATATTTTGAACTACACGAAGGTCAAAACTTCTATTTATAAGTCAACTAGTAGATCCGGTCTCGCTTTGCTGTGGTATACATTTTATACTATTATTCATATAATAAACTATTCAATAAAGCGAAAATTTTATTTACAAATAACGTTTTTGTCGGTATAAGAATCCAAGGGATTGTACTTGAGGTTTAATTTTGAATATGTTCCTACAAATAAATTTCATTGGAAAAAATATCGAATTTAAGGCTGCTTCCTCAATGTCTGGTTACCAGCCTTTCTGTCCAGTTAATAGAGTTGTTCGCTTAATAAAGCATTTATTTAATAGAGCTTTCACTGTACTTTTTATTTGAGGATTGTTTTTACTATCCTGTCTTCTAAGTTGGTTCAAACTGGACACGGTGTGCTAAATTTTGTTACAATCAGTTCAGTAGTTTAGGAGTCCATCGCGGACAAACAACATGACACGTAAATTTTATATTTAAAGAAGATTACCCTATGAAGGAATCATGGAAGTGCCAACACACTAACTTCTGAATATCATTAGTGGGAAGTTATTTGCTTAATGACTGTGCATTGCGAAAAACGATAGGAGTTTGTTAATCTTTTTTCACTTTCATTATTGTAAACATTATGCACATACACACACACACACACACACACATAAATATATATGACATATAAGTTACTCACCTGGCGTGGATACGTAACGTCAACTATCGGCTTGTTATCAGTGAGCTTAATTTCTTCATCGTAAATAGGCGAGGCATACTTGCCCACATGACCCCACGTCAAGGAGACTGCACCAGATAACGCTGGCAATGCGCTAAGTGCGCAGACAAAAAGTGAAAGCAATACAAACTTTTCGGTATTTTTCGAATATTTGTTACTCATTATCGCTACGTCGAAGATATCGAACAACTACTGGCCCAATCAACCCTTCAGAAAGAACTGTGAACACATAACTAATATCGCTATCGCCGCCGTTTCCGTCAAGTGCCAACAACCAGCCAATACAAAACATTCAAAACACACAAACCTCGATCGAAAGTGTCTGCCGTCAATGCGTCATACATATTTACGAGTACTTGATATAACAGTCGATCGGCACAGTTGAAAATAGAATTAGGTGAATACTGTTGAGCTAATTTGTAAAGAATACGAAATACAGGCAACCTTTAATGCCAGCGCACAGCACTGGATTAGGTAGAATATATCTTGAATTTTTTGATTTCAATGCAAATATGTATATTTCCCGTTTAAACCAGCATTAAGCAATTACTTTCGGCTATTCTAACCTTAAGAAGTAACATTATGGCTTGTTAAACATATTGTTCGAAGTAGTGTTGCCATCCTTAAATAATATACTAAATACAATAAAAAAATTATCGATAGTTTGCCATGAAGTTTAAAATATTGGGTAGTCGAAAAAGTCTTTTCGTATTTTGTCTATAGATGTCTTTGCAGTCGTATATGTCCAGTGCTACCAATCACACTGTGTCCATATCATATGTCATACCATATTGTGTTAGAAAAGCTTTAAGCTTCATTTAACCAGAAACAAAAATTTAATTCGGGAAAGTTGTGTGAAAATAATGAAGAAATTTTAAAACTTTTGTATAAAAAAGGGAAGAATGCCACGCAGGCCACCAATGAAATTTATGAACTTTGCGGAGCCGTTGCTGTATCAGTTCATGTAACACAACAAGGGTTCCATACTGGAAATTTCGAAGTTGAATTTGGATTAAAATTACGAAAAGACTTTTTCGACTACCCAATATTTTCTAAAATATGAGTCGCTGTTTGTATATAACGGGACATAGCAATATTGGAATAGGAACTTTAATTATTTGTAGTCTTGCCTGAAAAACCCATAATTTCCATATGTGTTTTCCCATTATGTTTAACATTGACTGTACGTACCTGTTTAAAATGATAACGAATTGATGGATCGAAAATATCCAACCGCCTATTTATATTTATTGTACTTGACAGAGATAAGATCGTAGTCATCTACTTACATAGCACATACATATGTAATATGTTTAAACATAGATATGTCTATAGTGCAGCGAGATATCGCTGTCAAAGTTTCGCCTTTCGCCCTCGGACCAGTTAATTGGCGCGTGTATCACGACAAACTCATAAATGATAGCAGTGCCCAATTTAAGTCGGTCTGCTATATACGCAGATGATTTGATAAAAAAATACACCGTTAACTGTCAACAGCTTAATTTTACGAAAAAACAGTCCTATGCTAAAATTGTCCAAATTCCATATTTCGACTTATTATTTGCTTGTTATTTATTTTCAGCTTCTCACCTTTAGAGACGGCAAATTTGGTGTAAATTTCGGTGGTTATCACGCTGAGGCGGGTCTGGGTGGTCTACTCACTGGCGATGCAGCGCATGGCGGCCTAAGCGCTTCGGCTGGTACGCCGTTCGGGCAAAGGGCTGGTGCTGGCTTAGGGGGCAGTGTGGACGGTAATTTTAATATTATTCATTTTAATTAAATTATATAAAAATCAATAACGATTAACACCAAAAAGCTGACTGCAAATATGAATTACAAAAATATCACAGATTTCATCGAGCATTGCTTAACGCATTTCAATATTTAAACTTAATAGTCACCACTTCCGGCAGTGTTCAGTGAATTGCGGTAATTGTCCGATTAAGCCCCCATTCAGACATTCAGAGCTGAGAGTGTCTAGGAAATCTATACACAAACCTACTCTTATGAACTATGAACTATGATTGTCACGAAAATTTGACTCCTTATCGGAAAAAATCAATTTCAACTATGTGGAGCTTTGCCCGCCAAAGAGTAAGAATATCGTTGCCTTCAATAAAAAAGTCATAATACTAGTTCAAATGATAATTTTGCATATTTACTTCATTATCCAAATGCAATGCATTATTTCACCACACCTCCCCTATTTATGGTGTGTTTTTGTTTTGCCGCTCTCATGTTCTAACCGTTGCCATTTCCTAAAGGGTACTTAGTTTGTTCAAACTTTCTCGGCGGCAATTAATTATTATGCGAACATTCTATGGCAACATTGTGGCACAACACTTTTTATTAAAACTTTTCATGTGGAAGCAATATATTTACCACAATAATTCCACAACTGTTAATATGCATGCGCCAACCAAAATAATACAAACTCGTGAGATCAGAGGCGTTTGAGAGTTATTAATGAATTTTTCTCATTAAATTAACTACTTTGTGTGCGAATGGAGTTCATTTTCACATTGATATTGGAATTCAACCGAATTCGATGACCCATAAATATTAATGAGCATATTTAACTATTTTAAACATATCTACTCAAACCAGGAAATGCCGCTGGCGTACTGTATGCCGGTGCTGAGG
Source organism: Bactrocera neohumeralis (assembly GCF_024586455.1). NCBI lineage: Eukaryota > Metazoa > Arthropoda > Insecta > Diptera > Tephritidae > Bactrocera > Bactrocera neohumeralis. Next base: position 2,934,265 of record NC_065921.1, on the reverse strand, counting down.
CCAATCCACAGCTCGGTGCTGGAGCCATTCTTGGCGGAGATACCAGCAGAGGTGGTTATGCGGGTTCACAAGCTTTTTCCGGCGGTAGAACCGTGGCAAGCACAAAAAACCACATCTTTCCGGGAACTTTCAGCAATCAAGTGGACGCAGTGACTAGTGGTCCCAGTGACACAACACAGTATGATGGCATTCAAAAAGTCCGACCACCGAAGAAGTATCTTATCAAACCCAGTGTAAGTATTTGTAATGACATGCCCATGGCTAAAGCTAATCAGAGAGTGAAGTAAAGAGCAAAGTGAAAGAAAGAAAGCATTATCATCTACTATCATCAATAACTAACGGATCATCAAATTTGCTATTTAACTGTGCTTTCATTTCGTTTCCGCTCTAAGCTGCAAATTGAGATGCCAAGGAAGTGAAATTTTTAATTGAAATTGATCAAGGCTGTGACAAAGTCAATGACACCCTGATTCAGCTTAACATTCTACAATTCTAAACCCTTGATGACTGAAAGTGACTGTTAACTATCACCGTCTCAACGTTTTAGCAAGAAATTATTATTATATCCATAAATAGTTTAGAGTTACTCTCTCTCTTGAATTATTTTTCATTGCAACAAATGATAGATTTACTTTGAGAAGAAAATTTTTGTAATAAATTTTCGATTGAACCACCCTTCCCCTCTTATATGCAGTCCTACAGCAATAGCGCAAATAAGACACCCAATAATTCTGACCGCAAGGCCACTGACAACCGCCATGCCCCCAGCACTGACATCCTTAAACGTGGTGATGACTTTTCAACCGCTGCAACAGGCAACCATAACGGTAACAGCGATGACGTCAACGTTGACACCAGCGCTGCCTCTATTGCCGGAGAACAGCATAAAGGCGTCGTGAAACCAATTGCTACATATGTTCCCGTTGTACAACATCCTGCAGGAGCACCAAGCGCCAGCGACACCACAGAGAGCGTAGGGAAAGCCGATAGCCAGCAGCAGCTCAGCGACGCACCACAGCCAGCCAACGGTGTCGAGCATGCTGCAGCGCCACCCACCATCGTGGTGAGCAGGCAACGCTTGCGCCAAAAGTCACGCACCCGACCCAATAAACGTGAGCGCCAGCTGCAGCGGCAACGCGAGCGCCTACTGCAAACACAGCTCGCGCTAAGGACGACAGAGGCCGGAGTTGGCGCGGTAGATGCGCCGCATGCAACACAAACCAAACACCAGCAATCAGTTGTTGCTGTGCAGCAACACTCGCAGGTATCACAGCCGTCACGGGCGAGTGGAAAACAAAATGGCGAAACCACAAAAAGCATTATATATAAAAGTGAAAATGAAAATGAATATGTATGCATGGGTGCTGAAGGCAGAAAATAATGACTGAAAAACGGGATGCACGTAGCGGCACAGCGGTGTGTCTGCTTAATTTACCGTTGTAGTGGTGGCAGTCTCAACTTGACTGGGGCGGTGCAGGCACTGCTTTTTTAGTTGCTCATACGCCGCGCACAACCGGCGCTTCGTATCGCTTGTTCCTGCGTAAATACAATTCCCCCTCCCCCACTCCGCTTTCCATTATCACGCATAACGGTGCAATGTGTCAACTGCTATGTGCTCACGCGCGTGCATAAAGAATAATGCGAAAAAGACGTCTCTGCAATTGTCATTTTATGCAAATCGTGCGGTTGAATACACGCGGTTGCCCCCGCATGCCCAATCCCCTCTCACCGGCGACACAGCACGGCATTGTACATGCATTTTGTGGCTTGTCGCTGTTGCAAGCAGGTTTTGTTATTTCCCTTTTGTGTTTTTTCTGTTTTTTTTTTTTTTTTGCTTTGTTTTGGTTTTTGTTTGCTTAATTACTCTACTCAGTTATTGCTCACTGCTTCGCTTATGCGTTGAAGGGTAACTGTAGTTATACTTGGTGTGCTTTCAGGCTAGAGTCTTGTTGCACTTTTTTGTTGTTTAAATAAAACTCGAATATATTTTTATGTGATTATTTGGTTGTGGTTGTGGAAATAATTGTGATATTTACACATTAATGAAGTTTTCAGAGAATAAATACTTTGATGAAAGGGCATTTTGAGTGCGAAATTTCGCAGAAATAGAAACATTAGTGCTTCTGAACGAAAAAGTAAACATAAAAGCTTTTAATAAAAAAATATTACTAATTTTGAAATTTAAATAACCCAAATTATTGTTATTTATTTATTTTCACTACTATAAAGTAAAAAATAAAATAATCAGAATAGTGGTAGTCGGTCGAAAAAGTCTTTTCGCATTTTGTCAATAGATGTCGTTGCAGCCGTATATCTCCAGGGCTACCAATCACATTGTTTCATATCATATAGTGATGGAAAGGTGGGATTTTAAGCTTCATTTAACCAAATGGAATTAAGTTCGGCGAAGTTAAAAACAAGTTACAGCTGTTCAAAAATGTGTGAAAGATGAAGAAATTCGCTTTATTTCGTAATTCTTATATGAAAAAGGGAAGAATGCCACACAAGCCACCAATGAAATTTGTGAAGTTTACTGAGACGATGCTGTATCAGTTCGTGGAGCACAACAATGGTTCGCTTGCTTTCGTTCCGGAGATTTCGATGTTAAAGATGCGCTCTGGTCGACCTGTCGTTGGAAACGTCGATGAAGTTATGGAAAATATTGACCAGGACCATCACATAAGCAGCCATGACATCGCTAAGAAACTTAATATTCATCATGAAATGGTTTTGAACCATTTAGAGAAGGCTACCTACAAAGTTCGATGTTTGGGTACCACATGAATTGTCTGTGAAAAATTTAATGAACCGATTTAACATCAGCGAGTGTTTGGTGGGATTGGAAAGGAATCATCCACTATGAGCTGCTCCAGCCTGGTCGAACGATTGATTCTACATTTTACTGTCAACAACTGATCAGATTGAAGCAAGCAATCGAAAAAAACAGCCAGAACTGATCAACAGAAAGGGCTTCGTTTTCCATCAGGACAACGCCAGACCACACATATCTTTGCTGACTCGGCAAAAACTGAGAGAGCTTGGCTGGGAAGTTTTTATGCATCCACCATATAGCCCTGACCTTGCACCATCGGACTATCATTTGTTTCGGTGAATGAAGAACTCCCTTAATGAAGTAAAGTTGGCTTCAAGAGAAGTCTATGAAAATTTCTTGTTGCAGTTTTTCGCTGAGAAACCAGAAAAGTTCTACACTGATGGAATAATGTCTCTAGCGGAAAAATAGCAAAAAGTGGTCGACCAAAATAGTACATATTTGGTTCATTAAAGTTCATTATAAATATAAAAAAATAAGTTGAAGTTTGGTTAGAAATACGAAAAGACTTTTTCGACTACTCCACATATATAATACTAGTCACACAGTTTTTGAGATATCAATCTGAAATTTTTCACATTTGCTTCCTCGCCAAAACGCAGCTCATTTGTTTGAACTGCCAATATCGGGCTACAATAGCATATAGTTGCCATCCATACTGCGCTATTTCCATAAAATCAAGTCTTTGCGTGAAAAACTTTCATAATTGACAACATATAGTCACTAAATTTAGCATGGGTTACTGCTCAAGGCACCAGCTCATTCTCCAAATAAATTGTTCAGATCGGACCACTATAGCGTAAAGCTGCCATACAAACTGACCGATCAAAATCTAGACAAAGATCTTTGTATACCCTTTTATGCTATAAAATGCACCTGTGAAAGGTATTCGGGGCCGCCGAAGTTAACGGTTGTTCCTAGTTTTTGCAAAAGTAATCTGTAATTGAAGTTCAAAACGCACTTGGCTACAAGTCATTGTAGGAAAATGCAAATATTACGTATACGCCGTGTGTACACGCTTGCACTTCCCAAAGCCGCTTGATAAGTGAAAATATAGTAAAAATAAAAAACTCTACACTACAACGTTATACAAATTCCAATTAGGTGGGCAAATATAAACACTATTTACCCTTATACTGCATCCAATTATTTGAAATATGGTAATGCTGTAAAGTTTGATGCTTAATTGGGTATGGTAACCTATACACAAGGGTCTTTTTGGACACACATCTTAGCAAAGCTTGTTTACTTTTAATTTTAACCAAAGCACACATTATTGCAAATGCCTGAAAGTAAAGAAAAACTTTCAACAAATAAAACTAACCCGCTTTTTAGATTTTAGTATAAGAAACATACTAAACATGTAATTGCTTTTGATTCCTCTCTTGGCACAGTATGCTGCTGAAGCTAGCGCCAGTGCCAACGCTAACGCCAACAGTAACAACAATGCAGGTAGCGGTGTCGCACACTCGAAACAACTGACCAGACAAGTGGAGAAGAATCAATTCAATTTCGCCACGCCATCGCCGCTACCCGATATCAACCTGAACGTCGGCCCAGCGGTAGTGACCAGTGCTTTGAACGTAAGTTTTTGGAGTAGAATTACAATAATTTTATACATGATTTCTCCCTTCTCTTTAATTCCGTTTAGATACCGATTGGCATTTTGCGTTCTCTGCAAGAGTCTTTGGGTGGACTCGCTACTGCCAGACAGGGAGCGTCTGCAACAATTAACTAAGCGACGAATTTCGATTTATTTTACATATATGCATTAAAGAATTATCGATTTTGTATTTAAAGTTGTTCTGAAAATTCAAATAAAATGCGAAAATTCAGCAAGAAAGTTAGTGCCGTTATTTTTCGTCCTTAGTAATTTCATAGAAAACGTGGTGTGGGATATTAGACCGACTGTATTTGCTCTTCCTGTTGGCGGAATGGTTTGTTTCAGTGCTGAGTTTGCCGCATGTTCGTGTTTCACAAGTTCAGTAGAATTTTTGGTTCTTCGGTTTTGATCAACAGGTTTTTACTGTGTTTGCCTTTCGAGTATGTGTATGTGTGAGTTTCATAATTTTATAATAAGTGCAACCGAAAGCTGTTGAGGAACAAATTTTAACAGTTATTTTTTCTGTTAAGACTCTTTTTAACAAAACAACCTCAAACTGTAGCCCAATTTGTGTGTGGATATTATGTAACCGAATATGCTATATATTTTTGTTGTTTTCTCCTGTTTGCGGCTTACAAGTTTACGTTATCGCATTAAGTTTTGGGTCAAATAGTCTAAACAAACACAACCCATGAATTAGTAAGTCCATAAAGTTCGGGTCAAGTGTTTTCGCAATTAATATTGTTGTTGTAATTTTTTGCCACATGTGTTGGTGCTAATAACATGTTCTCGTGCTTAAAAAGCATCAAAGGCAGACTTTTCACATTTAAAAGTACACATTTCCAACTTCCAACACATTTGAAACCGAGTTCGTATCCACATTGCGGTTAACCAAAATCATTTTGAGTAAATAACAGCTGAAAACATCAGGATATTTGAAAGCGTTCTGAATAACAATAAAGCCCGCAACGACATGCAGCTCATTTAATCGTGCTCACCATCATAGCTTGGAAATGTGGTCGCCATTTAGAGACGCCTTAAATGCCGGCAGGAACTCAGAATCGTCTGCTCAAAAGACAGTACCCAAGAGCACTAATCGGCTCTAAATATTATATAAATGTTTAACACTGCAGATATATGTACATATTTACTTTCCATCAACCTGTCCACTTTTACTAGGCGATCAATATTTTTGCCGACAGTGATTTGAAAGTCACGAGAGATTTCAACGGTTGCTGGCTGTTAGCTGGCTCACGGTGCCTGGCCAGTGCTTGCAGCGCGATGTGATGTGATTTAACAGTCATAATGTAATCTCGCTGGGAGCTGGCTGTTAGCAAGCTGTTAGCAAGCTGTTAGCTGGCTGTTGGCAGGCTGTTACCAGGCTCTATAAAAGAAAAGCAGTGCTTAGGCGATAGAAAATGCTCAAGTAGCACTCACTAGCTGGTGGGCGATTATATTACAAACTCTACTTCCGACTATGACGGTCATAACGGATGGCTGGACTTTGCTAATTTTTCCTCCTGACTTATTTCCTCAATCTAACTCCATCGCAGAAATTCTCAGCTGCTAAAATCAATTTATTTCGTGCTTTCGAAATTTACGTTTAACATTAGTTTTTGTCACACACTCTCTATTTCACACTTTTCCTACAGGCAATGTAACGCCTGTGGAATGTTTTGGTCACTTAATGCAAATACTTTTCATTACCAAAATAATAGAGCGCCGCATGTGTGTACCCATGTGTACATAATTTTCACTCATTTGCCTACAACAACAAAATGTATAGAGGGCGTTTAAGAAGGTGAATGGAGCCGCAAAAGAAATGACATGCTTTGTAAATATTCATCCGAAGCCCAGCGAAAAAGTCGGAAAAGTATAAGTAACATACTCAGTCTTAAAGAGCGTTGAAAAATGACACGAAAGGCACCAATTAAACTATTCCCAAAGAGGCTCTCAAAATCTTCTAAACAGGAATTTGTGTACATACTTGAACATAAAATCCACTACTTCAGTGATTTTAATTCTAATTTAAAAAGTCATTAATAATTTGATATATGTACATAAGTGGTTCAATAGTTCTATGCATCCACCATTTTTTTGGCTTTTTGTTTGTTTGTTTTGTTTTCCTACTGTTTGCCATTCAGTGAAATGTAAGAACTGAGAATAATTTTTGAACACGTAATTTAATAGAAGACATAAAGGGATTTCTCCTGAAAACTTAAAAAAGCATCCGTTGGTACATACACTTATACATATACATATACACACATGTAAAACCAAACATGTATTTCAGTTAGCATGACAGTTAGCCAATGCGATTTGAACTTGTCCCCGGTTTTTGCGCTTTAAATCGCCTAACGTCAGCTAATTTAATTGGCAACTTTCTAACCCTCTTTACTGAGTTATCACTCGATAAATAGCATTTAATTATATTGACCAAAAGTTTCCCTGCTGATTTGGCACGTGTGGTTAAGTTCAACTTCTTTGATTCGGCCAATTGAAACTGCCAAAAAAAATCGATGAAAGGGGATGTCTGCCTTCGTGCTCAAATTTTGGGTCTATTTTTGACGATGGACAATTTTTCTTTTACTAATTTATTATTTCTTAAAATTTAATACAGAAAAAAACAATCATTTTAGATCATTAGACGATCGCAGATAAGCTTTTTTAGGACAAAAAAGCACGAACATGAGTGCTCCCTAACATTTCATGACTATTTTTCAAGATAACAAATATCCATACAAAAGAATTACCGATGATAAAAGTTTTACCTGACAATGAAACTGCTACGTTTAAATATGCGAGTTAGACAACTGAAAATTTTAAATTTTTGAATATGAAATACTTAAATTTATTGTTATAATTTGGTCTTGTTGTATATGTATATACTATGTATGTATTTTTGAGGAAAAACTTAACCTTAATGCAGAGAACGTATATTTATTTCATTATTTACGTTCTTTATTATTTATTGTTTTACGTTCTCTGTTTATATTTTATCAAATTGTACAAATTGAGAATAAGTTGGAAAAACTAGTACCCATTAGATGTCGCTGTGTGTAGTTCTCCAGGTAGCCAAGTCTCCACAATGTCTGTATTTAAATGAAAAAACAGCAACACTTACAATTGTCAAAATCAGCTGATTTTTGTTTTGTATCGCAAAAGCCGCTAATTGTTGGCAAACACAATCGTAAAAAAGGACATGCGCCTTGTACCATTAAATGCGAAAAACCCGATTGAAGACTTCTAAAAGCGAGTATAGCTTTGGGCTGCAAGTAGATTGGTTGCAAATTTGGTGCGGATAAGATTTGAGTTTTTTGGCCAACATATAGAACTAATCGTTAGAGCAGGAATGTGAATTTTGTTGTAAAATACTTTTCGACACAACTAAAAGATTTATGTATAAAAAGGATAAAGCAGAATATCTAACAAGTAATGGATGAATTCAAAAACATAACAAACGCATCGTCGGTAGTGAAAATCTCCGCGTGCTTAGAAAAAATTTTCAAAAAAATCAACGAAAGTCGTGAAAAGAAAGTATCGGAGCAAAATATTAAAGAAATTGAGTTTTTAAAAACACAATGCAAATCGGATATTATACAGCTCAGTCTATTAAGCTCACAGACATTTGTGAGGCTAGTGGAGGGTGGCGTTTTGGACGCCCCCAATGTGCTAACCATGCTAATTTCCATGCTGCCGAACTCCAGGTAAATATATATTACACAAACAAAAAGCGTACTCTCATATAAACACACAACGTCCTTAGTTGAAGTGGCACCTGGTATTCTCTTTTATATCGTCCTTGCACCGGAAATGGGTGCGAATCAAAAGCAAATGACTTCAAGGCTCTGCGCATATTTTACACCAGTTTATTCGCTTTCATAGCATAGTGGCTGAAAGTTTTTGTAACTTCTAGCAACACAATCTTGCTGCTCCTTTTTCTTCCGTGCAATTGTTCTTCCGCAAAACTACGCCTCAACGTTATTTCCGCTGAAGCTATGGGCTAACAAAAATCGTTGCATAGCCGGCTTTGAAATGGCTGCACTTTGTGCGATTACTTTGCTCATTATAGCATTGATCCGTTGCATGTCTTTTTGCATAGTTAAGAAATTTAAAGTAAGCGGCACTATACTTTGGGTATGGGTATGTATGTGTGTATAATTAGCCAAGTCCTTTAATATGTACATTTATATGTGTGTATATGAACTCCTGTTACGTAAACCGATTTTTGGAGAATACGTTTTTTTAATTAGTAAATATAAATGTTAAAAATGCAGCTTTGGGAATAATATACAAATTCATTACACAAAATCTACTAAAACCGCAGTATTTTTATTTTATTTTTAATAAATTCTATATTTGTCTAGAATTTCTTCAGAAAGAAATATTTAACGGAATGTAATGACTAAATACATTACTAATAATACTTTCTTCAATGCTATGCTGTTCAGAGAAGGACTTCAGGAATTATTCTTTCATAGTCTTACGGCACTTATTTATGCCCTAAACAGGGTATATTAAGTTTGTCACGAAGTTGGTAACACCCAGAACGAAACGTTGGAATCTCTATAACATATATATATACATATATATATATATAATCAGCCATCTAAATCTTTCAGGTTTTAAGATATCCTTCTTTTCTCTCAACGCTGCCATGCAAACTAATCGATCAAAATCAAGCTCTTGTTGGGAAAACTTTTTTATTTGAGAACCAAAGTTAAAGTTTTTCTTGTTTTTGCAACCTTCACCAACTAATGTAGTAATTGTTTCAATTTTCCGCTCAATGGCAGTAGGTTCGTCATATTAAGCTTCTGCTGTGGTTTCTGAACACTTCGAATTATGTTACATAAATAATTACACTAATGAAGATTAGTACAATAGGTGTTAACTATCAAACATTACGAAGCGAAATTTCTTATTAAAATGCACACATTCCTATGGATGTACAAACATACCTAGCACTATATCGACATTAATTGTAGAAAGCAGACAGGCCGTGTGCCGTGTCGGCTGCACCGTCAAATTTCGACTTAACTTTCAAGTGTGTTATTAAGTATTCTGACACGTGGCATTGACTTGCCTGCTGACATGGTGACCCCATTGCGATATCCACTGCTGGTGATGTGGTCGATGACTCCAAAATACTGTGATGAATTGCCAACTAAGTACATATACACTTGTGAAAATCAAACTAATAGGCACACTGTGGGCGGTCTTTTGGAGGAATAGTGCTGTGATGTTGGTAAGGAAAAATAAAGTGAAATAAATAAATGGCGCAACTTAATCTGATAGCCGCACGCACGTTTTTATGAAAATTGAAATAACTGCGTATATATATATATATACATATACATATATATATATATATATATATGTTTGTATATAAATACCAGTATTTACTCTTTCTTTGAATGTTAATACTATCAAAGAAGGTACAAACGTACAACGTACTTTTACCGCAAGAATGCATTGCTACCGTTAGCTTGTAAAAATTGTGATTCCGTCACCAATTATTCATTCCGATTTAAAACGATTACTTTTATTTACCACAGCATATTTTAATTTTCATATTATAACTAATTTAGATGTGTGTGTTATTTCTTATGTTCGTGTGTGTGAGTATTCAGCCTTACTGTAGGATATGCATTCAAAACACAGTTATGTGGCACTAACCAACTTCCGTGAATAAGAAATGGCACTGAACTTGAATTTTAATGACCGTTGAGTCAAGTTGTTAGAGAAAAGCAAGGAAACAATTGAAAATTTATTCAGCGGAAAAACCTTCACCACTTCCTGGCGTATTAAAAAGTTATTATAAAATAATTGTATGTAATAAGAATATCACCAAGCCGTTGTGAGCAGAAACATAAAATTTATACAATGGCTTTAGGACTACGCCCATATCCGAAACCCGTTTTTATACATTACTGATACTAATCAACCATTAAGGGGGTATTCTGGTTTAGAAATTCGAGAAAATCGATTCCTTCAAGAAAATGTCCCTAAGGGGATTTTTCGAAATTCAAATTATTTTCCGAGTTACAGCTCATTTTGTGACTCCGACTCCGACTGCGCGCGACTAGTTCTCAAACTTTAAACTCGTTTTTCTCATAACTACTTTTCTAGAAACGGTGTGCATGATATCTCAAGTTCTACTCAACCGATTCACATGAAATTTTACACAGAGCTTTTCTTATACATTATAGTATCGCACTACGAAAGGCTTTCGAAAGAATTTTTTTTTTATTTTTAAAAAATTCCGAACCACAAAAAAACGGAAAATTCGAAACTTTTTTTCAAACCTCCACCATTTTGCAAAAAAAAAAATTTTTCCAAAACGTTTCGTAGTGCGATAACTACACTTTTACTCTTCACGGACTTCGCATAAGTTTTCATTTTAGGTCACGGAAAGTATTTATATCCTGCACACCAGGACAAGCCATTGTTTCATCAGTCTCTTCTTCCCCGACCTGCAGTTTTTTTAAATTAAATTTAAATTTAAATAAATTAAATTTTTGCTGCATTTTTTAAATAATTATGATATATTCAATAAAAAAGTTTTTTTCCAAAAAAAAATTTAAAAAATACAAAACTTTTTATTAAAAATTTTTTTTTTTTTTATTATTTTGAGAAAAAAACTTTTTAGTGAAAAAAGAAAAGTTTTTAACGGCTCTTATTAATTGAAGCCATAACTATAATAATATATATATTAAAAAAAAACGTTATATTAAAAAAAAAATATAAAATATAATTTTTTCAGTCCCACGCAGTACACGACTATTACGGAAGGAATTGTCAGTATTTTATTGCTTGGTTTGAAGAGAAAAGTCGCTCTCTTGAAGGAGAACGAAAACTTCCAATGTCAATTTGGCTTGAAAACGCAACAACATCCACTTATAACCTTGTTGCAAAGCTCCGCTGTGAATATGAACGATGTGGCCAATAAGATTGTAGGCATTTGTAATCATCACGATCAACAGTAAGCACACATATACATACATACATATATAACAACATTCTTCTAATGAAATTTTGTATAACATTGTATGTTTTTAAATGAAGGGTTAAAGTGCACAGTATTGAGTATTTGCGCCCGGTCTTCCTTTACATACTCTGCAACCCTCAAACACTGCCCGATTCAAAGACCATATGGACTGGTCTATTATCTCTAAGTAAAACGAACCACGACGCTAAACAACTCATGCAAGAAATTTTTTCTTGGAGTAAATTCAACTCGTCGACAACGTGCCTATTCTCCAGCATATTGCTAATAGAAGCTATTGAACACTGCCTAAACGTTAATGATTTTGCTACCGTTATTGATTTGAGTATTTTGCAAGCGTTAATTGTGAACAACCTCACCAAATATGGCATTGATCCGCGTCCCAGCCTTCACTGTCTCCTGCGTGTGTTGCATAGTACACGCGAGCACACTGTGCACCATTATAATGTTCTGCTCATTTTGCTAGCAGAAAGTCTACACTTGCTCTCGCCGAATTATCTGCATGATTTGCTACGCATAATCGCGTTCATTGTTGTGCAGGAATGCTGTGGGAATCAATACATTCTGAACATGTGTCTCGATGGTATCATCCAGTGGATGTCTCAGACTGCATTCATACCCGCAGAAGGTCTGGCACTAGCCCATCAAGTGGTGCGCAAAGTACTTGAGCGAGGAAAAGAAACGGAGTTAGTAGAAAAAACGAAGGTACACACGAGTGACTTGAAACCGGCACTAGTACGCTACTACCATCCAGATATTGCAGTTGCCTTCGATTTGGCTAAACTTGTCGAATCATTTGATGAGTCTGAATTCAAAGATGTTTTCACATTTGTCGATGCTCTGAATGTAAAAGCGAACTCAATGTTCTGCCAGCGTTTGAATTTGTTCCTGCGCGCACTCTTTTTATCGCACGAACCGTCCATAGATTGCTGGTTTAAGATTTATGAAGCTATATTAGAGATAATCAAAGTAAATAGCGGCATTGCTTATGACTTCTTAATGACATATATATTCAAATTGGCTGGTGAGCAACAACCAGAAATTCAAATGGAATTACTTCGAGGCTTACCAAGTTTTGCCGTGTCTAAGGTAAATTAAATAATGAAATCTTTATAGATAACATTCCTATATTCAATATTCCTATTGATTCCTTCCCTTGCAGGATAATATACCGATGATTTTAAATACAGTACGAAATCTTACGACGGAAAATGGCACATTTTGTATGGATCTCTATCTGCGATTATGGCGCATCGAGCCACGCACATATCCCTTTTTAATTAAGTTGCTCTCAACACCGCAGAAAGACAGCAGTAAACGTTGGGAATTCGAGATAGCCAAGACACACACCATCCGTGAAATTTGCTATGACAAGTAAGCAACAAACATATTGAATCCTAATTGCATACATAAATAAAATCAATTTATGCGTTCCTCAGACCTACACAACACGGTTCCGATTTGGTTTCACACCTCTCCGACACACTGAACTCGTGCACTGACGACGCTGGTGATCTGGCCACCTCGTATGCCCTGGACGCTATTGTTGCGCTCTGTGATAGTCATACTGTGAATATAATTTCTACTTGGCGTGTACTCAGTAGTAAATTTAGGCACGAACGTCGAACAAGAGCCCTAAAATCGCTTTATCGTTTCTTCGCTCACATACCGTTGCTGCATACCCCTACCCTGGAGTATGAGCAATTAGTTGACGAAGCGTTGGAGCAACTGTGGTTGACTGTGAGTCGCTCCGATTCCGAACCGGAATTGGTAAGAGAAGCTCTGAGTGCTTTAAAGAATTTTGAAATCGGTTCGCTACTTTCTATGCGTCACATACCCATGCAATATCGCCAGGATACACCAGGAGTTCGCGAGTTCGTTGGAGGACGGGAGGTCGTTGACCTGCAACAGGAAATGGTGCCAGGCGAGGTTTGGGTACATCTTCTGCAAAAAATACGTCCCGAATGCGGTGCCGCAGCGGCCGATTTAATCGCCCATCATATATACGCTGAAATAAATGGCTATCGCAGTGGCGTTTACCGCTTGCCTGAGGGTAAGCCTGAACCGCGCAAGTTGCAAGGGCTCTTCCCACAAAGTCCCTTGCGTGCCGTAGTGAACTATTTAGTAGGTCAAACACGATTCGGCGATCACGTAACAGAGCCTCACGTGGTGACAAATGCACTAAGGGCAATATCGAAGAAGTTTACCAAACCCATACCACCGCTCGATTGGTGTTTCCTTCACAGTTTTTTCCACCTCTCATTCGAGGCAAGAAAATATTGCTTACTGATCGCCAAGAATCAATTACTACACTCTGGCACTGCCCGACGATTGCTGGAAAATTTCCTGGTGGATTTCGAACCGAATTGTTTTGAAGAAGACTTGTTGCTATTGTTTTCTTTGCTCCCAGAGATTTCGAATGGAGTTAGCTTGCAAATTTTAAAGAACTTTGCCGAAAAAATAGCGATATACAGTTTCAAGGAATCACAACTGAGTGGTTTTACAGAAGGTATGATCAGAAAATAAGCTAAGCTATTATTTCAAACTAAAGCTGAAAGAAATTACATATATTTTGCAGGCTGCCTTTTTGAAAAGTTCATAGACAGTGTGAAATACATATTCTTAGGCAAATGTGACATCCCAGAAGTGCTCGATATATTCACGCTTATTATTGAACGTTATATGGACTCTATGGATCTGGATTCGAGGGTAACTAGTCTCTTTTTTCTTCTCTGATTGTGTTAATAAGGTTGTTCTTCTACTCTTATTTGTAGTTATTTGAGCGATATACAGAGGTAGTATCCGTTTTACATCCCAATTCCATTGACGGTCTCACATCGCCTGCCAATTGGTGGGAAACGCCAATTGGTAAACTAAAAAAGGCCACCATTATAAGGTGCTACTTAGTGTTATATAACACTCAGTTGTCCAATCCATTAAAGTGGCTTGCACCTATCATAGATGCTTATGCCACTCGTCGCGAGGAGCAGTCATTCTTTTTCCGTCACCTAGTTTCAACTTTATATGCCTTTAAAAGCGATGAACAGTCTTGCAACTGGATTATGGAAATGTTTTTGCAAATACAAGCGCTCTTGGCTGAATCGTCCAACAAAGAAAAATTAGATAAAGTTTTGTATCTTTTAGATATTTTCATTTTAGCTGTAGTTGTACTTTCCGGCTGCGCCGTTCTTCTTGGTAATTTGGATTCTGTAGCCACACAACGCAAAGATCGCTTCGCACTTTTCCCAGAGAGCATGCAATTTCTGTGTGAGCATATATTTTGGAAGGATCAAGAAGCAAAAGTAATTTATAGTATTTTTTAATAAATCGTTAATATTTCTTAAATATTCCTTTTCAGATCTATGAGTTTCTATATAATCTGTACAAGAATAGTGCTATTCCAGAAGCATATGCTGCAATTTTTAAGAATGCTATTATCTGTTCCCGCAATAAATCATATTTCGACAACAAAGGCATTTGGACAAAATATGTTGGAATGCGAAAATGACTTTTTGAATTTTGCACATACAAAAAAATGTATGTAACTGGTGGTTAACATATGTGCCTTACCGTTTTTGCCTTTTGCATATTCCACTATAACAGTATCGATATTGGTATACCATACATACATAATACATATTATCATATGTACCATTGTTGTTTTTTTATATACATATGTATATGTATGTTTTAATGCAAATTTTCTCGAAAAGTTTTGACAGTTTTATGAAATTTTATGTATGTTACGCTCACGGTAAAATAAAAGTAGAAAAGAAATATTTTTGCCTATTCTGTTATTTATGTTCTACTCTGTTTCTATTCTAAGCTGTTTAAAACAAGAATTGGCGTGTAATAAATTTTTCAATATTATTTAATATTAATGCTTATTTGAAGAGATAATACTCTAAAATAAGTCAGTGTAAGTTAAATGAAGGGTTCGACTAAATCTAAGTGTTACAAACTCAGTGATATCGGTATTAAATGTTCTTGGTCAGGAGAAATTGGAGCTTTAGGCGGTTACTGACATTGAACCAGAGTGTCGTTGGGAATCACTTGTTTTAATTTCTTCAACAAATTTTCCACCTGCTGAGGCAAGTACAGTCAAATTGTAAGCAATACTGATTGCGACATTCAGCCAACATTTTCAATCTTTTGAGGTTTGCAATGCTACCTAACGCTACAAACAGAGAATGTAGAATACCTTCCTATATTAACCTTCTCTATATTCTACATTCTCTGCTACAAACATGAACTTAAAGGAAATTTTCAAGGTTCAGAAACTCGTTAAAATCCCACATTGGGAATTATTTTATTTGAATTTTAACAGAAATTTTTAAAATAGTGATGTCTAGCAAACAAAATTTCAACCCTCATAAAAGTAGTGTTGCTATATTATTGAAATGTTGAATTCAGAGAACGTATATAATTTACGTTCTCTGGTACTGACATATGAAACGTCATCCGTTTTGTTGTCTTCTGATTATTCGTCGCTTATTTTTTCGGAGAATGCAGATTAAATGTAAATCTACGTTCTCCGATTGTTTGGTTGACTTTGTCGGGATCTAAATTTTTCGTATCTTCTGCAAAATTCTGCTCTCGGATTAAATAAAATATATACGGATTTCGATATTATTATTGGAATTAAAAATGTGATAAAAGCTTTCATTAGTTCAAACTGTATATACATTAATGTTGCAAGTTATTTTCTTTACCATTCTAAAACACCTTTTCAAGTGAAAGTTCTTTGCGAAAAAAATAGTATTTCAACAGCTGGAAGTGAAAAACATAATATACCTACTTATATTGTGCTGTAATATTTTCCTAACACACTTCCAAGTTCAAGGACCATGGATGACATTAAATTAGCTAAGGTACAGATAACAATTATTGAAATATTATTTATATATGTATATATATATATATATATATATATTGTTTATTGTGCCGCTCCCAAGGCTTTTGATCTGAATGCATGTTTTAATGTCCTGCGGCCAACACCGGTTGGTTAGTTGAGTCATCATTTGTAGTCTTTTAAGTACATATACATATATGAAACTAAGTTATGTCTTGATTTGTAAAAAAAAAGGTTTTGAAAAAGAACACCGTGAAAAACGAAAAAGCCATAAAAACAAGTGCATTGAAAATTTGTTTAACAATTTTACAGTAATATTGTTTGTGTAATCGTTATCTACAGGTGTTGTATTTGCGTTTGCTACAGCGGATAATAAAATCAATAATGAATGCGATAGTGAAGATACAGATGTGTTTACATTGCTGTAAACATTACAAAACTTAATACCACATGATAAATAGTCATTTAATCACAGTTTATAAATTCCATTTCAAATTTATTTATGCGATCAGCCTAAACGTATTAATGCAGACAAAGGTATTCCCAGTAGTGCGAGACATACTTTTCTTCAAAATATATTACTATTTAATATGTTTTACCTTGTGTATGAAGTTATATACCACTTCGCATATAAATTACGGCATAGTATTTTATGTAGCTAATTATTATAACCTGAACAAGGTATAGTAAGTATACCAAGAAGTAAATTCTGCAAACAAATTGTTCACATCGAACCACTATAGTACTTAGCTATCATACAAACTAACCAAGCGAATTCAAGTCTTGTATAATTCATCCACCAAATTTGGCATATATTTTTGTTCAAGACAACGCTTCAGTTTCCGAACATATTATTCAGATCGGCATATTCAACATACCTTAAGAAATTTGAAGGAATGCTATTCTGTAGACAGTCGATGTCCGCTCCAGTAACGTAAACCCGACTGTCGTGGAAACAACATTCAAACCAATAAAAATAGAAAGATCAAAGCCAATGTAAAGTTCTTTATAAAAGATCTTTTTCTCATATTAAGAAACCATAAGTCGTCTTGAAGGTTGCATAGACAAAATAGCGAAGCTGAAAAGATCCATTAAGTTTTCCGTTGGCTGTAATGTTTTCAGATTTAGGATTTAACCATTGTTATGAACCGATATTTATATATTGTGAGAACACATTTCTGGGATTTGCCCATTTTGAAGACTTTGGCTGAAAGACACCCTTAGTAAATTCGCTGTGATATGCATTTGTAGATACTGATAATAACTATTTATCACGTTAACAAGCTTCAAAGTCATGACTTTATTATTGCGATAGCAACATTTCTTGGAGTAAATGTGGTCAGACCCACACCTAAAGTCAAATTTTGAACAATCCTATTATACTCTGTGCAACATGTTGCGCTCTTGTATAAACATTTACTGTGATGCGCATGCTCAAGTTTGCTTGTTCTATTCCTCAACTTTCCATTGTAAAACAGAATTTGTTGCCACTATAACACATTTAACTTTAATTACATACAACTTTTCTCAAAAATTAGTATTATTTTATTCACAAAGGTATTTAAATTATTGGTAACGGAAAGCTGAAACGATTAAAGGCTTTTTCTCAGATTCGTATTCCAGGAGAGATTCCATTTCGACTGGAAATTTCCCTCTTCTTAAAAGAATTGGCGCCTCAGCGACTTTTGCTTTCCATGTAATTCTTGAGTTCGATTCTAGCGTTGCAAGATGACACAACAGTCATCGGAAAATGGTGTGTGCTTTGCATTGAAATAAGTTCGATTGTTCGCTCCTCTCCCATAATCGGGTTTTTCAATTTAAAACAACACCCAAACCGACCAGTGCAATCACTCCCACCTTCACAAAAACTGTACAGCGCTTGTGTTTTCAAAAGTGAAAGTATTTAATTGTAATTTGATTGAAATGGTCGATACTCACCTTTTGTCATCTTAGTTAACGTATATATTTTGACTACACCGGTGTTATTGCCCTCGGTCATTCGGGCCAAAGTTTAAGCGAATTTTCACTTGTGTATCTGTAAGCCACTTTTTGGCTTTAACTCATCTCTATATACAAATGTATATTAATATAATTATTGATTAAATAAACTGCTGACCAAAGTGTGTGCAAATATTGTGCAGCCGTGCAAAAACATTTGGTTTCTGTATCCAAATAGTATATTAAGTAGTATACCATTACCGCGGACAGAATGGATTTTACGAAATTCATGAATAAGTTTAATGAAGTTGAACGCTCTCTTTCACCAACATCTTCATTACGTCTAAACTTTGACAACATCTCGCCGGAAACTGAAGAACCAGAGGAGAATAAACGCATCTGGGGTGTGCCCGTACCACCTTTTGTATCCGATAAAGTCGTCTCGTGGATTGAGGAAGAGTTTAATGAGCCGCCTATATATTACAATGGCAATGCAGTGATTCGAAAGGTTTGTAATGGAATTTTTGTATGATTGAATACTTAACGTATGGATTCTTATCTTGGTTACCATAAAAGCCATATGATATTATTGTTGAATTCTAAGGATTGCTCATTAGCAAAAGTTGGAATTAAAGTGTAATCAAGTTGAAAATTGAACTTAAAAATCCGATATTTCAAGCCATAACGTTCGAAAATAATATTAACTATATACTCAATTTAGTAGTAAAATTCTTTACCAAATAGGTATTAGTTATGCTTTTTATCATCATTTCCAAATTCATATTAAATTTAAAGCTTCAATACCAATAAATATAATACCTACAATCGAATATATGAACATATACGATCATAAAATGGTGAAGGAAATGTTGAAAGAATACTCTTAATCAGTGAAAAACTCCGTTGCTATTTAAATGATAAATACTTTCTAAGCTGTAGACCAAACCTATCGGCTCGTTCTCTAAATGCAGAAATATTTTTAGTATTAGCAGTAGAAGTAGTATTTTTGACAGCTATCCACGTCCATTTTGAAATTGTGAGCAATTTTCATGCAACTTGTTACTTGACCGTTACTACTGAACATTTTGTCATCAAATTTGCATTTTTAATCCACTTTTGCCATTTGCACCAACTTTTATCGGCGTGCATAAGTACTAACTTTGTCCATGCACTAATACTTCCATATCTACTCACATGCACACGCACTTGCACACTTTTTCGTACGAACTTCCCCATTCATAATTCTTCCAAGTATCCTTTTGAAGCTTTCACCAATAGCTTTTAAAACTTCAATCACCTACTTTGATGAACTCATAAATTTTAACTACAAATATTTTGAACCATTTGTAGTAGTCTGCTAGCGTAAGGCTGTAAAGAAGATTTTTCATATACATAAGCATATACATCATATAATATGGCTATATAATATTATAATTTCTTGATACTTTTACTTGTAATTTTACCTCCACAATTTTAAATTCCTATTTTCATCTCTTTGTTTATTAGTTATATCTACTTGTATACTCTCGCAACAGAGTATAACAGTTTTGCTCACCCAACGGTGCTTAGTTTAGGTTAGCTCGTGGGATTGATTCAAAATCGCTGATTTTCACAGATATTCGGTAGAACCAACGTTCGTTAGTAACTCCAGGAACTAAAATAAATATCATACATATATATGTATATGTATGTATATAAATAATTAGAATGACAAGATGAGTTAAATTGAGATATCTTAACGAGGCGAGACGTACTACGTGCTCCGATTACGCCCACCCAATACCAACCGCCTTACGATGCCGAGAAACATGGGTATCAAGTTTCATTAAGATATCTAAATTTTTACTCAAGGTTCAGTCAGATTTGAACTCGTCTCTTCATCCTGATCGTTTATATATATACCCTATATATACCCTATATCTAAACTATTATAGTCTGTAGAAACTTGCTGAAGGAATATAATACATAAATAAGTTAAACACCCTCTATTAAGTTTAATGTGTATATCTCACAAGCTACTAAAGCTATTTCAACCATACTTGTTGAAAATAAGTGTTGGCTTCGCTTCGCACACCATTCCTACATCTTAGAAACGACAACCACGCCTACTTCCTACATATCTCAATTTTACAATGCCGTTATTGAATAGTACATTTAAGGTACATATCTTATCTCACGTCCAAAAATAGCCAGTGCATATGGCTGACTTTTTATCGGAAATATCGTAAATCTGTGAGGTATATTAATGAAAGTTGGAAACCATATATCCCATACCTAATAGAAAAATGTTCAACTATTTTATTGAGTCAACACCTTATATGACGTATGTTAGATAGCTTAAATAAATTAAGTCTCTCGTTAATAACAATTTATTCTTGCGTCTAAAATGGATAAAACCGAGCCAATAATTATTCTACAATATACGAATTTCAAGTTAACGGTTGAGTTTATAGCGTATATCGGTCAATAAGAAAGATGTCTTAGCAAAATTATGTGATCTTATGAAATTGGATATACTACACCTTAATTCCAAAAAAGTGTGAAATTGCTCCACGAATTATCCCAACCTATATACTGTATGCAGGGTTTGTCCGTAAAGTAATTTTCTTCCGCCGCGACTGTACTTCGGAGCATGCGTGCACCGACTGGATTCGGTAGAGGACGTTTCTAGCTAACGAACGAGCGGCTGGTCAGTAGTCTCCGAACACCTCGAGAGTCAGGACAAACATTTTCGCGCGACGTGTATCCGAGAGTGATGCAAGCCGAAAATGAAGCATTCGTTAGAGCAGAGGTACGCGATTAAATTTTGTGTGAAACTCGGTATATCTGCGACAGAGACGTTTGAATGATCAAGCAGGCTTACCCAGATGTTGCTTTAGCAATAACTTCGGTGGCACCAGGCCTTTTTTTGGAGGGCCGGGAAAACATCGCTGATGAAGACTGTGCTGGGAGACCTGGGAGTTCGACAAACACCAACAATGTGACTCGTGTGCGCAAAGTTTTGAACTCAGACCGTCGACTAATTGTGGTTCTTGACATTGTGACGGAACACTTGAACATGCGCAAGAAATTGCAAGTGGAAATCAAAGAGGCAATCTTCCAAGTGCATCGACGCAGAAGGAGGCTATTTTGAAAGTTTTAAAAGAATTGTAACGATTGGTTCAATAATTTTTTTTTAAATCGACTCAGTCTTATCACTTTCCGGACAAACCTGTATGATTATTCGTTATTCTAGCAGACTTTATGTTACACAGTCACAGTGTGTGAGTTATCTTCATAAAATTGCTTGCCCAAACATTGTCGAGTATAGTTAAGTAAAGGCAAAAGCTAATATAATCAGTCCAGGTATTCCCCTAATCCTTATATACCCGACATAGCGCTTTGCATCACTTTTGACTTTCCGTCTGAATGTTTATTAATATGAATTAAATTAGTCTAGACTTTGCTCCAAACTTCATATCCCTAATACATTGACTTCCGATTATTTGGCTGATTTTTCCTGATATACCCAAAATAATAAATTTATCACCTTTGGTTGAGTTTAAATTACATATGTACATATATTTATTTGAGTTAATTAGGTTGATGTTAATTTAAATATTTGTCACATGAAGCAAAATGTAATAATAAAACTGAGGGAGTCTACGACATATGTATGTATGTGTGTATAATATACGTTTTTTCCACTTAGATCCTTGGAAATAAGAGAGGATGAAATGTTAGGTTGCACTTGAATTTTTCGAAGTTTTCTGAAATTTTTTTATTTATTGTACAAACTTTGAATATTTAATTTAAAAACTAACTTATATACAATAGTATGGCAAAAATCTCTTTTAATAATTTGTGCTTTGATTATGTGTTGTTGCAGGTGGAAAATGTGCGAATGATCGATCGATATAATGCCAAAAATCCCACCGTCGGCACCCTCTACTTGACGGCAACTCATTTGATTTTTGTCGAACCGGATAGCAATAAAGAAACATGGGTATGTATATATACATATACACTTGTGCTCATATAATTAAGTCACGCCAGTAACATGTAAGGTTGAACTTATTAATAATTATTTTCAAAAGTTTTGTAGTTAAATTGTTATGAACATTGTCATTGTTCATTTAACCCTCGGTTCCTTGGCTAAATAAAAACATGTTGCACATTTTTTGAACACCAATCAGAAGAGCATTCATGACCTGAAAAAGGTTGTGATTCGAACTGAGAAGTCAAATAAAATTATCGCAATATTAGTATGTATTTCTATAAAAATTATGCAAATTTCTATTTATAAAACGATTATTCCTAAATCAACTTCAAAATAAAGAATTTTTGGAACCAAAGAAAACTGTACCCTGAAGGATCCAGAGAGTGGATTATTATCAAATAAATTAATTAGTTTTGTGGGTTTTCTGGTGACTTCATTGCATTGTTTACAAATAAAAATGTAATAACGGGAAACATTGTCAAATGAAAGTTTTCTATCGTTGTATATTTCCTTGAATGTGAGTGTGGCGGCCACCACACACACACTCGTCGAATTCCCATTGTCCTTGAAGCCACAAAACTCAAGTGTACTCAAATGGCGGGCGAAAATGTTAAAGAAATCAAATTGTAGAAACAATGAACACGGAAAGTGTGTGTTTGGTGACGCGTCGGCGTCTCTCAGCTGTGCCATGGTCCCTTCTACTAAGTTCACAAGTTTTCTTTTTGTTTGTTTTCTGCTGTGCTAAGCATTTTTCAACTATTTTTTGTTGGGGTAATTCTGATGCCAAGTTTGATCGTAGTGCTGCCAAATAGGTCAGTAGCAACATGCATTGCAGAACGAAAGCAATTTAAAGTGCTGCACAGGACACTCTGCATATCTTCTCAAACGAGCGTTGGGCTTCTTACTCTTAAATTTGAATAATTTATGTGCTTATTGCGGCCACTATTATTGTATAAATATGTATAAGCGGTATTGGTTGGAAGGAATTGATGACATCAGTTTTTGAAATATAGATTTAGAGAGAGGTCTTAAAAAATTGTAAAATTTCATAAATTTTGATTTACATATGTTTGAGTACCATCTGACCAAATTTGACCCGGATAGACAAAAATACATTTTCACGTTTTTTAATACAAATCTTTATGTCGTCTTCAAAATAGCCAATATAAATATGCTAACGCTTAATCCAATTTTCCATGATCTTACTATAAGTTTGTTTCGTGTGGCAAACAAACAAGTACCAAACGTTTTTAAATGGCACGATGAAAAATACACATTTTCTAAAGGATTACAGATTTTTTGCGGAATTCACCTCTTTTGTGTTCTTTGAGAAAAACTATTTTCCAGTTTCTTTTTACATTATATTCAACCGCGTTTCGAGGCTAAACCTAATTAAAACAGTTCAAGCTTATTGTCGTTGTTGAAAGACTCAAATATTCATTTTAACTACTTTTAACACTTGAAGCCGTGAAATGGCACAATAGTGCTGCTTTTTGAGAAAATAATACAATAATCCAAACAATATCCCATAAGCGCATGAATAACAGCACATGAATAGAGCACAACAACAAGTGGGTGCATATGTACATGTGCTTGCAAACATACCCAACACGGAATCGTTTATTTGCGGACGTCATTAAATCCTGCCGCTTAGCTGGTTTGTAATTTTACTCTAAAGCAACTGAACTCATTTGTTCGCTATGTTTAACTATTTATGTTACGTATACGCGATGGCGTTCATTGTTGCGCTTCTACCAGTCGTGCAGCTCTTGATGTAAGAATGTACGGTTGCGACCAGGTTAAGCGATTTTTTGTGCTTTAACACAAACATATATTTATTAAATGTATTTGGTGCATTTTTTCACAAAGTGACTTCGAATATTAACTGTTGTTTTCCTGAATTTGTAAGAAAATTAAAAGTAATATTTTCAATTTTATAAATTAACTGTTTTTTTGGATGCTGTCTATAATATTATATTAATATTTTAAATATAGTTTATGTGGTATTTTTGTAGGATAAACTTCCATTTTTAGGATGTAAACAAAACAGTTCCCCGAAATTTTTTCTAAACAATATTTTTATTTAATATCTGATTCCATTTTATTCTATTAACTTGTTTCTTTTTAGTGAAGAACAATTTATATAAAGACAAACAAACATTAACCTTATACTTGGTATTTATTGCACATGTACATATGTAGATACAGTTATAGATTTCTTTTTTTTTATCCATTTTTCCCAGATTTTACATATGCACATTGCGAACATTGAAAAATTACCCTTGAGTACGACAGGTTCACCGCTATTGATACGTTGCAAAACTTTCCTATCGGTGACATTTGTAATTCCAAAGGATTCTGAGTGTCACGATGTATACACATCATTAACGAAGCTCTATCAACCCGGTAAGTGACATATATGTACATATCTACCGACATAAATATATTTCACGTTATATAAGTCTTATTAAGGTGGAGCGCAAATTGTGCTCTGCACTTTTTAGGGTTTTCCCCAAAAATAAGCTCAACCTTAACCTCCGGCTTAAAAAATAAAATTACTGCTTTAGAACAGTATTTTTTAGTTTGCCAGTGCCCGAAGTAAGCAATGTGTGATCAAAGGCTTCCTTTTTTTTGGAATAAATTAAAAATTCCTTTAGTAAAAGAATCAGAACTTGTTTGCGAATTGAAGGCACATCCTTAATAAGTCGGATGTTAAGCAAAGTGAGAGTGGTTTCCAGTTGAAATGTGAGCGCTATCACCGGAATACGTTTATATGTGTACATGTTTTTATGTGTGCTTACAGTTATATACATGCATAACGGTTGTACTTTGCTAACTACTCACATTATGGTTCATTAATCTAAATAATGAGTTTTTAATTGCAGTTTCCATTAACAAGTTATACTGCTTCAACTATCAGCCAGCCAAAGATGATTTTCCAAAGACATCAGGCTGGGATTTCTTCAAATTGGAAAGCGAATTCAAGCGTATGCGAGTGCCGAACGAAATTTGGACATTGTGCACATTGAATATGAACTATGAGTTATGTGACACGTACCCACGGCATGTTTACGTGCCACAGGAGGCCAACACAGCCATGTTGATCGGCAGTTCCCGTTTTCGCTCCAAAGGTCGTTTACCGGCACTTACTTATTTGCACTCGAATAAGGTGAGTAATTATTTATAAGCAAACATAACATCTTTAGCAAGAATTAGTTGCATTAAATAAGTTCCAACTCTCTATACTCGTTGTAACAACATGTGGAAGTCTGCGCCCACCAGTGACGGAAATACTTGCAGGAATAATGTGACATCAATTGAAACAAACGTTATTTCCTTAAAGTGACACCACTGAACACTTTGTGTTGGAAGATGTGTGATATGGGTCACCTAATCATATTATTTGATGACAACTCAACCGTTTGTGGTCCAGTTCTGCCATTGGCCAGTGTGTCTACCACTGGATTCACTTTGTTCTCAGTTGTGCTTTGACTCATTTCATTTCACTTTACCTAGTTGGCCACTAATAAATTACGAATGAGGAAACCAATTTGAGACGAGACCTACGCTCTGCTTACAACGTTTTTGTTGTTTGTAACATATACTTATACTATAATATGTACATACTGCATATTTCTTCAATGATAATTATATATTTATAAAACAATGAAAAGACTTGTTCCTGCTGGCCTTGAAAATTTTGCGAATAAAATATTAACACATCCGCACCATAAATTTGTATGCGGCTTTTGGTGGGTATTTTGTATGTATGAATTTATATAAATACTCCTGCATTGGCGGTATCCCAGCAAACTTATTTGCTACATCTCCACTTCAGTGTGTGTTAGAAGCATTAAATCAGAGCTCTAGATGCGGTTTTTATTATTATTATTATAGGAATAGTTGTTTTTGTTGTATAAAACATTCATAAAACAGCTCTCGGAAACACAGTGCAGGTTACCCTTTGCTTCCTTGATATATTAGGCTT
This sequence comes from Bactrocera neohumeralis, assembly GCF_024586455.1. Taxonomy (NCBI): domain Eukaryota; kingdom Metazoa; phylum Arthropoda; class Insecta; order Diptera; family Tephritidae; genus Bactrocera; species Bactrocera neohumeralis. The sequence continues at coordinate 2,908,069 of NC_065921.1, read as the reverse complement.
GCTGGTACATTTCGGCACAGCCGACTAAGTAAATATTCGTTGCGGAACTTACTTTTGTGATATTTGTTTTAACCTTTTTTTTTCTTTCTTTTGTTTGCATTCAGGCTTCCATTTGTCGCTGCAGCCAGCCGCTGTCGGGTTTCAGTGCACGCTGTTTGGAAGATGAACAGATGCTGGAGGCGATTCGTAAAACAAATCCAAACACCGACTATATGTACGTTGTGGACACTCGACCCCGGGTAAGTGGCCTTTGTACTATTGTAAGTGTACTTTTGTATGTGCATATTCATGCTAGAAGTGTTTAATTTGCGGAACATATTTCAACAAGCAATCACAAGTGCAGACAGACAAGCGCCATTTATGTAGATACCGCGGCGGTTGGTGCATCAAGTGCTCCCTGTGGGATGTCGAGCACTTAAAACGTGTTTGCTTCGTCAAATATGTACATGATTAAATGTACACAATTTTATTTTGCACTTGCAAATAAACTATACAAATGTGTATCAATCTGCTCACTTATTCAAAAGATGCCATGCTATTAGATATTAGTTTAAAATATGTAAATATATGTATATGTATGTAAATGTATTATTGTTGTGATACCAGCATAAAACATTACTCATCTAAGTTTGGAAAATGCCCCTAAGAGTTCTCTATAAAATATGATTCTGGGTGTATTCCCATAGACCTAACAGTCACCTGGCCTTTCCTTCCATATAAATTATCAATGTCATTGGATAAAATAACATTTTTCTGAAATCTAATGGGTGGTAAGTCTTATATAACTACATTTTCGGCAGAAACGTTGTTTCGAAACCGAATGTTGATATGTCTTGATAAGAACTTTCACCAGAATATTTAATCAGGCACAGAGTTTAGTTGGATTTTTTTAAACACAAACACTCACAAATGGGCGGGGCATGGCCCACTTTTTTGTGAGAACACATATCTCGAGACCCGTCAGATCGATTTCAACCAACATTTTGGATTCCTTTGACATTTTTATGTTACAGTGTGAAAATGGGCGAAGTCGAACTACAGCCACGCTTACTTCCCATTTAACACATATACCTAATATAAAGACTTTCGAGCTTCCGAGTGACTTTATATTGCATATATCGGCCAACATCTCAATAAAATTGAGAGAGCGTATTTCCTTATAGCGGTGCATAAAATCGGGTGAAAACTCGCTCTAAGCATATGACTAACTGGGCTTATGCACCTGACAACGTTCGGTGATACCCCAACTTATTTTGTTAGAATTGCGATACATTTTAACTGTAATCTGTGACATCAAACGAAAAGCCGCGTAGACTTCAATCACCTCTCAGCTGAGTCATATTATTAGCAATATTATTATTATCCTTATTTTCGCCATCCGAATTCGTAATTGTGTTCACTCTCTTACAGATAAACGCAATGGCTAATCGTGCCGCTGGAAAAGGCTACGAAAACGAAGCTTTTTATGAGAACATCAAATTTCACTTTCTCGGCATTGAAAACATACATGTACAGCGAAGCAGCTTACAGAAATTGACTGAGGCTTGTGAACAGAAGACACCCACCATGAGCGGCTTTCTTAATTCTTTGGAATCATCTGGTTGGTTAAAAAATATTCGCTCTATTTTGGATACCTCCAGGTAATTGGATTAGTTTTGTACAAGTTGCTACATCTGGCATACAAAATTCACTTAATCCAACTAATGCAATATTATATTTTCGAATTTACCTAGCTTTATTGCGAACGCGGTCGATAAAGGTGTCTCGGTTGTAGTTCACTGTTCGGACGGATGGGATCGTACAGCACAGGTTTGCTCATTAGCTGCGTTGATGTTGGATCCTTATTACAGAACCATTAAGGGGTTTCAAGTAAGTGTTGAATTTGATTAATGTTTTTATCTATATTTCTTTATTTTATACTTCTAAAGGCTCTAATTGAAAAAGACTGGCTAGCATTTGGACATAAATTCAGCGAGCGCTGTGGTCATGTGCAAACTGATCCGCGTGAGGTCTCACCTATTTTCACACAATTTCTGGATTGCACTTGGCAACTAATGAACCAACGTAGTGATGCTTTTGAGTTCAACGAACGCTTCCTGCTTATCCTACACGATCATGTGCACTCGTGCCAGTTTGGAACATTTGTGGGCAATTGCGAGAAGGATCGCCTGGACTTGAAACTATCAGAACGCACATTTTCTCTATGGGGCTTCATGGCTAATCATTTGAACGAATATATTAATCCACTGTACAAACCTGATGTCGATAAAACTATTAAGCCCAATCTGCAACCGCAATGCATTAAGTAAGTAATGACCAATAATCAAAAGCGCAAAAGTATAAATAAATTTCACTATAAAATACTCCACCAGATTCTGGCGCGGCATGTTCAGTCGTTTTGAAAGTGGCGTACATCCACGTGAACCGCTTAGCGACTTGCTGCTTGTGAGCAAGGATCACTGTACTTCATTGGAGGATCACGTGCAGCATTTAACAAAGGTGAAAATTCAATTTGCTTACGCATTTGATTTAGTTGCCCTTACATTTGATATATTTATAGCGGATTGCAAGCTTCAAAAACTATATTTCCAAATCCGCAAGGAAATTGCAAGATGCCACAGCTAAATCCTATAAGGAGCCCGTTTCGGAGATCAATGACAACAAGTGCGTTAGCCAGTTAGATAAAAGTAAAATAAAGCTAGTAATTACATTCGCAATTTCTACAGGTACAATTACGACAAGAAGATGAGCGAACTATCCTCAGCTGATGATGATCATCCGCTTAAGCCAGCCGGCATGTCTTTTGCAAATCTTTCGGTAAAGTTTTGTTTTACGTAACTCATTATATAATCATTGAATACAATTTTGAATTAGTTGAATGAACGCATTGACTCCACGAACATTAAGGAGGAGATAAATTCCGTGGCTGTGGACTGGAAATCAATGCGCAGCGTGACGGCCTGCTCATGCTCAACGCCATTCGATCAGTTCAGTAAGAAGGTATGTATAACAAGGTCTTACAATGCTTACAATACGTATTTCACTTCCACATTTGCACAGACCCATTGCTGGAAGTGTGGCGATATCTTTTGTGAACGCTGTATTGACAAGAGCATCCCATTGCCCGGGCAGGACAGCGGGAAGCCGGTGCCGGTGTGTCGTACTTGCTTTCGGCTTGTTCAAAAGACCAGCCCATGAACTCTCAACGGCGCGTGAAGCTCAGTTTACCACTAAAGCGAGCATAAAATAAGTATATAGAAATCCTCGGGTGTGTTTTGTGTAGTGAATGTTGCTTATATATTCGAGACTTTTGTGTGTAGCTTAGTAGGAGTGCATGTTTGTAAAGATACAATATTTGAGCATTAGGCAATTCAGTCGTAAGCAAGACGTGAAAGTACAGCTTATTTAAACTACAACATAAAGTTGTAAAAAAAACATGGTGAGGAATGTGGTACTAAGCAGCGCAAATACTGTTAGAATTGAAGAAAAATGGCAAAAAAGCACATTTGAATTTTAAAGTTTGTTGCATTTCTACATTATCGCAATAAAATATATAAATCAAAATTAGAAAAACTATTTGCAAACAACCATTCTCTGTTAAACGTTCGACTAAAAGTTCCAATATATGTATATATACATTTATATATATGTATATCTATTATACATTATATAAAATATATATATAACCGAAAAACACCATAACACACCCTATTACCAAAAAAAGATAAGAATGTGTGAACTTTAGAAATAAGAACCCAAGTGCTCTCTATCTCCAATACTAAAAATTGTATGTAAAATTAATGTATTGCCAGTTTAATACGTTGGGTTCTATGAGAGGCTGATTTCAAAGCGTTTTATAGTTAGTTTTTCTGTCTTCCAGTATCATCCGAACATAAATGGAGATTTTCTGTACTGAAAAATATGAAATTTTAGAATATTCATATAAACATCTTCGGCATTCCTGCAACTATGCGAAAATCAGCGCTCAACATAACTGAAATCTGATTTTCTTTTTATAAAATTTCGAATGTTTCAAATTCTCACCTTGAAAGAGTTTAACCAACACCAGCATAATCAAAAGTGCACAATTTTGTTAATGACGGCACATTTTTATGTCTGCGCAATTATTTTAAATTCGAATATAATTATTGTGTATAGTAGGAATATACGTATAGCATTTTTAAGTTCCCATAGTTCGATTACAAAGCTATGCACGTGTGTTAAGTGACAAAATAGTGCACAAGGCAAAATCAAAAACAATCAGTCATTATTCGTTGTCTATAACATGATTATGTAGTTTAAAAAATAGTATTATATTGAGAATTTAAAAAGAAATACAATAAATGCTTAAACGCCCAAAACAAAAAATTAAATTTTACTCAGAAGTTGAGTAGTTTTATTACAGCATTATTTTACACAAGTGTATTTAGTTGATGAAGAGCAATTTTTTTAACTGTCTAATAACCGATTTCCGTTGGTTTTATACGCAATATCACTGGCACACTAGTACATGGTAGTATGGACACTTCGGTGACCACTGCAGTGACTAGTTCGGGTGGAGTAATATCGTACATCAGATTCAAAGGTGACATTTTGCCCTTCGTCTGCCAATTCGCCAGGCTGCATTGAGCACTTCTTATCAGATCATCAGGATTGCCCAGTTCATTATAAACAATCGCATCTGTTTGAGAGCGTTCGCTAAATTTATGCGTTTCGCAGCATACCAAAACAGGCACATTGAATGAGTGTGCAACCAGTGCAACTTGTGCGGTCCCAGTACGCGCCATAACATATCCATTAGCCAATAGTGCATGCGCGCCCAATAATACTTTGGTTGATTCCGGCATAACGAAGCTAACAGCATTGATGAGCACATAACTACAAGGGATTCCTTTAACGGTGAGACGTCGCAACAGCTCCTGACCCTCGCAGAATGGACGTGAATCCACTACGATGACACGGAAATCCACACGTCTTCGTAGTGCTTCCTCAAAAATGTACGTTATCAATGACGAACTGTAGATAGAGAGCGATTATGTCTAATACAAACATAAAAGCATACAAATATGATTCCATTTACCAGCCAAATGTGAGTATCACATCGCCATTTGAGATTTTTTCCTGCACAGAGTAGCTAATAGCTTCAGCCGCTTTGCCAATTTGATTTTCAATATAGGTGTCGATGAAACGACATAAATTCTCTTTTAACTGTAAACACAAGACATGTAAATATTAAGGTAGAAAGTGATAGAGAAATATATTTTATTACATCTGTTTCGGGTTGATCAGTTGGCAGTTGCGTCAGCACGTGTTTAATGTGTTTGTATGCATTGCTTACGGACACTGCAAGCGGTCGGCATTTCTGTAAGTGTTCCACACTATTCGTGATTGTTGTTTCTAAGCTGCGTGCAAACTCTTTTTTTGGCGGCGTCTCAAAGTCTCTAATAACCTGCAACACAGCATTCAATATAATGTTATGCTAAGAACACACATACAATGGCTCACCATTTTCAGCGCATTGAGAAATCCAATGCAGCGTGCATTTGAACCGACAATTGTCCGTTGAGCGTACTGTTCTCCCAGACGAGCGATACTCGGATGTATGTGCGGATTGTTGAGAAACAAATTTGCCTCCTGTCTTGCTTTTTCCAAGTGATTGAAGAGGCGCACCTTGCAATCATTTATGCGATTAGACTTTGTCACAGGGCTAATGCTTTTGGTTGGTGAAGAATTAGAAGTATTTATAGTGGCCTTTACTGGTGGATCTGTTGGGAGTTTAGTGGCCTGCTTGGCGCTGGCGGCGGTAGGCTTTACTTTTGGCGTCACGTTCTTTTGTGCGAGTACCTGTGCTTTAGCTGCTCGCTGAGCTTCCTGTATAGCACGTCTTTCCGACTTACTCAAAGCAGATTTTTTCTAAAAAATAAAAAATATATGTAACTATATTTAATTCGGAAACATATAACAAAAAGTGTAGTTAAACCTTTTCTTCCTGCATGCTATTGGTAGATAAGTTTTCTGTAATTTTTGTGTCATCCAATTTTGCAATTATCTCAGTTACGCCGGAGGTTTTAGCCTCCTTCAGTGCTTGTTTTGCTTTCTTCTTGGCCTCACGTTCAGCTTTAATTTGCTCACGACTTTTTTCTACGGCAGCAGATGTGTGAGTGTCAATTACATTCGAAGGAGGGTTAGTAATTGTATCCTGCTCTTGGCTAACAACATTTGATACGGAGCGACCTACGACCGGTGTCGTGGGTGCAGCTTCTGAGTTGACGCCCAAATTCTTTGCTTTTTTCATTTGTTTTGCCAGTTTTTTAGCTTCACGTTCGGCCATAATCTCCTCACGTGTTTTTCCAGCAGAAGAATTAGTTGCAGGAGCAGAGTTTGCTGACATTGCGATTTTGATGATGGCTTCCTTTCCAAGCTTTGAATTATGTTTACTTTGTGAATTTGAATTTTGAATATTCGTTAGAGTTTGTGTTGTTATTTGTGGTTGATATAAAATATTTGAGGTATCTGGACTTATTTCTTTTATTTCATCACTTTGAAATTCATGAGACTTTGATAAAATATGTTGAGAAACCTCCTTTGTACCAATTTTTTCAGATGTGTCGACAGATACAGATTCAGAAGATGATTGAGAAACTTCTATGGGAGATTTATTAGGTATTTGATGAACGCTTAACTGCAGTCCCAATATATTATTTGTAATTCCGATTGCCTTTTCTTCGTCTGCTCCCAAATATTCAGCTTTTGATTCAGAACTATTGATATATCTTTTGTTTCGTTTACGGAGACGCTGACGAGGTCGTTTCTTCTTTGCAGTAGTTCCGTCGCTCTTCTTATCCTGGTTTGCAAGTAGTACCTGCGAATTGTTCTCCTGTTTAAATATCTCGCAAATATTTATATGTGTGAATTATATGAATAGCAAACAAATAAAATTAAAATATACAAATGGAAAATGAAACTGTTTGCCAAAAAGCTGTGGTCTAAATGTGGGAAGGAGAAAATTGTATAGTTATTTGGGTATGTACCTTATGATCCTGAGTACCGGACATATTTAACGCTACTCGTTTAAACGACTGAGCAGTGAAAATATATAAAGAACAAATAAACAAATATTATTTTTTGATATTTATTGATGAAACTTCCACACATTTTGTAAAAGCAGGTGATCAGCGTTTGATCTAAAATACATCCACGCTTAGGTGCACCCATAATAGGCACACGTCCAAAGTTAAATCTAATAAACACAAAACTTACCGTGCAATTTGCAACTATATAAAAATAATTGCTTATTTATAAGCTAAATATATTTCCACCAGTAATTCTAACTAATAAAATGTAACCAATCTGCTCACGACATCAACTTAAAATGTCAAAATATACCATTTGATAAATCTCAAAACATCCACAGGGTGGTTCTCTGTATAGAAGCCATCAATAACAAATATATAAATATTTAAGAAACTAAATAAAAAATAAATAAAAATTTTCTGCAGCCAATTTAATAACCTTTTTATAATGGTATACGGTAATTTTCTTTATATTTGAATAACTTATAAAATTAAAACCAAACCAAAAATTTTTTACCATAATTATTTATCCGATAAAATACAAGTGGCAAGTCAAGCACTTGCCATCCGTCAGTTGTCAGAAAAGTCAAATCGATTTAATTGAAAAAAATTTCATTTGTGTTTGGATTTTACGATTAAAGCCAGGAAAATGTCTGCGATACTCTCACAAGTTATTCGTCGTCAAATTGCTATTAGCTTAAATAGATCCCAAGCTGGAGTTACTGCCGCCACAGCTGGCGAACACTCAGGTAAACATTTGGGCTCAAAGATTTATTTTGCCTTCATTTCAGGAGGTTACCAAGTAGGAGGTTATGTAATTTTCATATAATGGTTTATTAGCAAAATATTATTTCTTCTTATAGGTGGCTATAAAGTTTGGAAGCGTCTTTCATTCTTCGTTGCAATCCCTGCTGTAGGTCTTTGCATGTTGAATGCCTACCTCAAGCATCAGGAAGAGCACGATCACCCTCGCGCAGAATTCATCAAATACGAGTATTTACGTCGTCGCGAGAAACGTTTCCCATGGGGAGAAGGCAATAAAAGCTTGTTCCATAACCCCCATGTCAACCCACTGCCTGATGGTTATGAACATTAATTTATAAAGCGCAATAGCTTGTAGCAAAACTAGGGAGGAGCAAACTATCGAAAATCTTGAATGGACCAGCTCAATTTACTCCGAGTAATTTGTTGCTTTGGCTTACTGTTATTTTATGAAAAATTGTATTCCATCAATGATTTTATTAATAAAGAAATAATTCCATCGTAAATTGGGATAAAAAATTCAATAATTTCGTGACAATCATCGTATTACTTACAATAGAAATCTATGAAATGGAGAATGACAACATGCATACCAACAATTCATAAATAATACAAATACTCATAATAATTAATGTACTTGGAACGTACAAACGATATTGTGTAAGTATGTTTTTATATAAGACGATATTCCATTTAATAATATTTGACGAATAATATAATATAACATTCTTATTTGGATGACTTTGGGGAATTTCCATCTTTGATTCGTATAAATTTTCCTTCATTAATTCGTATACGACCATCTTTAACCATAGCAGCGGCTTCAGCTTTTGTGACAATTTTTTGCACCCGAACACCCTTTTCACCTGCCTTCGTTCTAACAATATTTTCGTAAGTTTTTACTGGAGATACTCCATCTTTCTTAGGTATTATAGCTTTAGAATCAATTTGCTTACTTCTTGAGCCTAAAGCTTCCAAGACTTTTGAATTTTTGCTAGATGTAGGGGTATCATTTTTATTATCATCGTTCGGTGCATTCTTCTCATTTGTTGTAAGAGAAACTGTGCTAGGCCTACCTCTTCTGGCCACTAAATTCTGATTTACAATGACCCTTGATTTCTGAGATGTGCTTCGCTCCGCATTTTGAGGGTTTCTGTTGGTGGCTTTACGACGCATTGGAATGATTTCATTTTCAAGAACTTGCACCTTTTCCTTGCTAGGGTTAACTTTACTTTTTTTCAAAACGGGTTCTTGGTCTTCGTTTATCTCAGATAAGACTTCTGCAACCATTTCTTCGTCTGCACTTACGATTTCTTCTATCTTAAGATACTCTGCCTCATAATGTTCCTCATCTTCATTTTTAGCCATTTTGGTTTCCTCAGAGTTATTTTGCTTTTCATTATTGACACCTAAAAATTAGTTCAAATTATATATATATATATAGTTGTATTTAAAAGAGCTTTACTTTGATTTGTGTTAATATCCAACTCTGCATCGTCATCATAAAGAAACTCCTCAATAGTTTCTTCAAATTCTTCATCGCTACAATGTTTCTTTCGTTTTGTATTATTTTCATCTTCGTTATATGCTGCTACATCAGAAGCGTGTGCACTTTTAACGTGATAATTTTGTTCATTATATGTAAGGAATATTAAATCGCAGAATTCACAAGGAAACGACTCATTATTGGCATGTTCCATAATGTGTGATGTTACTGAATCTACATCGTCGAACACTTGTTGACAGAGAGGGCATGTTAAAGTATCGGTAGCATGTACGGTTGAATGCATAACAAGTTCGTTACAAGTCCTATACACCTGGTCACATTCATTACATGAGTACATAACAACACTTTCCTTGTGGGTACGCATGTGACGCGACAAATGATGTGAGAGCAAATATGATTTTGGACAAAACTTGCAGGGAAAAGGTCGGTCACCTGCATGTGCAACCAAATGACGTGCCAACTTCGATTGTGTGCAGAAACTTTGGTCGCAATATTGGCAAGGGTAAGGCTGCTCCCTCGAATGAACCACCTGAAATAAATACATATATCCATACATTACATTTATCTAAAATGGTACGAAAAACAATTTCAGTTACCTCATGACGTTCCAGGCCTTGCTTAAAGGCAAATGCTTTTGAGCAGACCTTGCACTTAAAGGGACGGTTTTTCCGATGTCGCTCAGCGTGCTTTTCCATAGCATCCTTCGACAAGAATGCTTTCTCACAGAATACACAAAGAAACTTAGGTATATCTGTGTGTATTTTTTCATGCCTTTGCAAAAGTGCTGGCCTAGTGAATCCTCTGTCACAAACAGTGCACTTGTACTTTCGTTCACCCGTGTGTATAACTGTATGTTTTTGAAGATCATACTTAGAGAAGAATGAACGGTCACAGTCTGTGCATGGATAATGTCGTTCGCGTGTGTGATTTACTAAATGGATATCACGCAGTTGAAGTAGTGGGAATGTACGGGAACAGTGCGGACATGGAAAAACATTTGTCTTCACAGGTGCCGCGTTCTTTATAGGATCTGATTCATTTTCATACGGCTCATTAGGATCCAATATTTCAGTAACAATGGAAACGTTACCGTCCTCGTCATGCTTTACTTCCGGTAGCTTGAGCCGTGGCTCGGCATCTACGTCAGCTTCTTTATTGAGTATGCGCATTGAGGATTTATTTAGAAGTTTAGGTTTCTTCTTTATTATGTTTGTAAAAGTACTTGCTGGAGTGACTTCATAGTCTTGAGGCTCCAGTTTGGTAAACTCGCCATCTTCAGAAGCTATTAAGCGTTGTACATCGTCAAATGAAATCTCTTCATTGTTCTCTACTTTTGTAAGAAAAGTAAATGTTTCTACATTTTTATTCTTTTTCATACGAGCTGGAACTGGTGGTTCTGGAAGCGGAGCCGGGTTTGAGTTAAGAATTTTTCTGGGTGTTGATACTGACAAACTGGATGGTTTAATATTTGTTACTTTCGAAATAGCTATAGAACTTTGTTGTGACTGTGATGGTTGTTGAGATTGCTCCTTACTTGTAGGATATTTCAATTGTTGAATGGGTTTTTTATTTTCCTTGTGTGTAGTTAATTGTTTTTGTAAAAGTTCTGGCGGTATTATTGGTTTCATTAAGGGAGAAGGCCATTCGCCCAAAAGTGGAACTTGACTCAACAGATTTTCCGCCTTTTTACACATTTGTTTAAAACGGTAGCAATAGTCAAATGTCAATCGGCATTTCAAACAAACTGAAGAGGGCATCCCGTCATTGAGAAAAACCTGAAAAATATTTATTTCCATTATTTTATTTTAAAAGGAGCACCTATTCAAATTATAATAGATTATTTAACCTAGTAGGAATTTGAAACCGCTTTAGTAGATAATTAAACTTCTGTTATGGTAACATTTGTAGCCCGGATAAATTTTCATTTAATTAGAACCGATTTTTACGTTTATTCAACGTAACTTTACATCTATCTACTTAATAATTGACTGTTTTTACAGGATATTACAATCTTACTAATCTAATTTAAATACAATACCGGATGTGTCCCATGTTCCTTTTATTTTGAATTTACAGTCACAGAGCGAATCAAATGAATAGTAACTAAAAACTCAAAATTTTTGACCCCCTCCCCCCGTCCCCCGAGTCATGCGTAAACCTCAAATGTTGGAAGCACAATTAGGCCCGTTTTCTCAATGTCTGGTTAAAAGTCAGTTAAGTTCTGGTTAAAAAAAAAAGGTTCTTTACCCAAAGAAGTAGTCTTTGTTAAGCTATCTAAAATTTATCTGCTAAGCAGACATTAAGAAAACGGCGCTTAGGGTTCTTTACCGAAAGGAGTTTTGGTTAACCCTGTCAAATTTTTCAACCATCTAATTTTTTTATTCTAATCGTGTTAACAAGTGGTTTGTGTGAACAACTTGAAAGCAAGTTCTTAATTGTGCAACTGCAGCGTAAAATATTCAAAGAAATTATTATACGCAAAGATTTGGATAAAAGTTTTCTGTATATACATAAATAAAACCTCAGTGTACCATTAAACTAATTTTCCAGTACCCTAATATATTTTAAAGCAAAATTGCTAAGAAACGCAGCACTGTTTTCAAAATTCCAATCCGTTTTCTGGCATTGTTCTGTTCCGATTCCAAAATTGCACGGCGTCTCACGCAGAGAACGTATAAATGTACGTTCTCTGGTCACACGTTTATCAGATTTTGGTCATTCTTCTTTGGGTTTTAAATTCGCTTGCAGTCTGCTATTGCTTTTGTTTGTAAATTCGACTTTTGTAGTCAGTCGAGTAGTGTAAGTGCAGTTTAGTAATAGATATACTGACCTCAAGTAAAATTACGTTCGGCAATGCTCGAAAAGTTGTATATCCATTTTTGGTAGAGAATTGTTCTATTAAGACTAATCGTTGATTAAATATTTCAATTGGAAATGAATTAAACGAAAATATTTCGTCAAAGCAACAGCTGCCGCGCGCAGGAGCGAGATACATCGAATACAATAAGTGCTGCAGCTTTATTGAATCCATTACCTAGCTTTAGGTCACTCAACTATAAATTGCCTACAAAGGAAAAATAAACTACGCAGATTTTTAATACAATCAAAATAAAAAGTAGCGCTATACGAAAGGTTAGTCAAAGGAAAAACCGACTAAAAGGAAATATCCTTACTGTTCTAGTAATCGTATCGAAATAACGTGATGACGGACGAGTGTATTGCCATAAACTACGAATACATAAGGAGAATGGAAAAAACAAGCATGTTGATGCAAAGTATAGATAAAATAGATGCACAACCAACGGGACGAGAAAAACCCACTGCCGGTGCAATTAATTCATTTGGAATCAATAAAGGCAGCAGTGGAGTAGGGGAAGATGTTAGTGCAGGGTATGTATTGATAATGGAGATAAATAGTGTTTTCAACAACTTTCAAAATGTTTCAATATTTTTTAAATGTTATCTTTGTTTTGATGCCGCGTGTAAGATATCGTTTGTTGATAAGTTATTCAACCTTATATTCAAATTTGGATTTTAAAATTTGTTTAATCTTCATAATTCAAGTATTCTCACAATAAAAAACGTATTGTAACTTTTTTGAAACTCGCTTTAGTGATGTAGATTTAAAGTGGTGTGGTTTCATTCCCTTACAACTTTTGTTTAAAATATAAAAAAATATAATCGGAATTTTAGCAAGTATTAAATTTACCGTTTATTATATGACATAAAATTAAAAAAACAAATTTTTTGTCTACCAAAAAACTTTTGTCAAGTTTCTAGAACTTGAACTTTTTATCTATAAATAATATATGTACATATGTGATAAGCCTTGTGGTCTATTAATTTTTTTATTGTTGCAGATTCCACAAATATACTGCGCATATGCCCACCGAGCGTCACGCCAGCCAATATAATATGAATCATAAGAATCGGGGTCTTGCTCTAATTTTTAATCATGAAAATTTTGATATACCATCTCTGAAACCTCGTCAAGGAACCAATGTAGACTGTGAAAATCTTAGTGCTGCTCTGAAGAAATTGCACTTCGAAGTAAACACTTTTAAAGACTGTAAATTGAGAGAGATTCTAAAGCATGTGGACCATGGTAAAAAAATGCTACTTCAAATATTATTCAAATATTTTATCAACATCTTCTTTTATAGCTGCCTCTCAAGATCATACTGATAATGACTGCGTCGTGGTGGCTATATTATCACATGGTGAACATGGATATCTCTACGCGAAGGACGTTCAATACAAATTAGACACCATTTGGCACTACTTTTCAGCTCATACTTGCCCCACTCTGGCCGGAAAGCCTAAATTATTTTTTATTCAAGCTTGTCAAGGTGACCATTTTGATCCTGGGGTTATGATGTGTAGAACCGAAACTGATGGCGAAACATCAATGAGTTACAAAATTCCTGTACACGCTGATTTTCTCATTGCCTATTCCACCATACCTGGCTTCTACTCATGGCGCAACACCACTAATGGCTCTTGGTTTATGCAATCACTTGTGGAAGAGCTGAATAAGAATGGCAAAAAACATGATATACTGACATTACTAACATTCGTTAATCAGCGTGTTGCTGTCGATTTTGAATCATGCGTTCCAGATTGTCCGATAATGCATCAGCAGAAACAAATTCCATGTGTTACTTCGATGTTAACGCGTATATTGCGCTTCACAGACAAACCATCTGGAGCCACATAAGTCACACATTAACATTTGGACACCTGCTTCAAATAGTGGAGTGTGCGATTCGATTGAAAAATGAAAGCTATTTTTGTAGTATTGTACACAGATGGTACATTATTTTTGAACTGAAAGGAGTTGATACATACATAATCATTAAGAAATCATTAATTTGTGCAACTGCATACAAACACCTCAAGAGTGTATTAAAATGCAGAGACTGAACTGCTTCCCATATTCACTGCTTTAATTTTGCCATTTATTGAAATATATTGTATTTTGAATAACATACAAATGAAAGTAATTGTATTTTAAATATAAGATTGAATTGACTTGAATTAAACAAAGGTGTTTCATTTCTGCATGAGTTTAGTGGGGCCGTTTTTGTTTGAAATACTTGGTGGGTGTGAGTCTTTGATACAGATTCAATTATTGTTTGGTAAAATGTAATTTTTTTATTTATTAAAACACTAAAGTTAGGCTAAAGTTTTCGTATGCACACCACTTGGATTGGAAGTATTAAGATGGTTTCGGGAAAATCTGTTCTTCACATACGTATGTACGTGACCTAGTCATGTTTCGGCTGTTTTATTAACCACTTCGTATCTCTTTGTTAAAAATTACTGCAATCGCAAACCGATTTGCAATTTTTGGCATATTCTTCAAAATATTTAATATATATATTTTGGTTTTCAAAATAGTCAATTAAAGCGCGCATTTATTTATACTTCTATGTTTTTGTGTTACACTAGCACAGATCAAAACAAATTTAGTTATTTAGAAACAAACCAAAGGCACTGCTATGATTCCGAAAAACATAATTTACGTACTTACGATGTTCGCTTTTAAATTCACTATTTTGACAAATAGATTACTTACTTCAATAGATGCCACGGCCATTATTTCCACCGGCAGTGGAAGTAATGATTTAACTGGAGCGTCCTTCGCGTATATGTTAGTTAGATCGTCTGGTCCTTGAGTAAGGCAGAAGCGACAAATGGATTTTGTTTTCAACTCAACGGTTAGAGCTTCTCGTTGCACCTCACTGGTCGCCATTATTTTAAAACAATTTAACTGAACTTCACAGGATTTACTTTTAGAGAAAGCGATATTCCGAACAAATTATTTACAAATTAATGCAATTTCTGTTCATTCATAAAAATGGTGGATGTTGGCTTAGATGCAAAAACTTGTCAACTGTGGCATTTCGAAAAATCTTCGAAAATATTCGGAGAAAAAATTTCGGTAATATGAGTTTAAATCATTACTATTTTCTAAATTATCTGCTGTATTAATATGCACAAACTTGTACAATCTTTAATACTTTAATGAAATTTTGAAATTCAAACTACAAACTATAGTATTAATAATTTTAAATTTTGAAGTATTTATGAAGATACTGCGTTATTATGCTTCATTGCGTACACCCCATTCGAAATTAGTTTTTTCACTCATTGATGGCGCTGTGCTCGTTAGAGCTTGTTCGAATATGCGATGCAAATACTAAGTTGCCAGATCAAAACAAATAAAATATATATCTGGAATAAATACATAAATTTGATGTAACTTATGATTTCATAAAACACGATATGATATATATATGTGATTAGCATTTATTATTTTCAATATTTAGGTAAGCAACTAGACCATGCGGGAATACTTTTGTTTACATTCATTTAATATATTCCAGCAGTTGAAGTTGAAATCCGCTTTGATTGAACGTTTAACAACACTACGGGGTTATTTTTGACAATAGAGCGGCATTTGTTTGTTTATTACACTGCATATTAACAAAATAAAATTTTTATTAAAATAAAAAATTCATAATGTACAATGGTGAATGCAGTATACTTATAAAAGATATTAAACCTGGATTAAAAAACATCAATGTTATTTTCATAGTATTAGAAATTGGAACCGCCACTGTAACTAAAGAAAATAGAGAGGTGCGCAATTTTAAAGTTGGTGACCATTCTGCTTGCATAAATGTGTCCATTTGGGATGAACCGGGCAAACTTATAGCACCCGGTGATATCATCAAATTAACGAAGGGATATGCATCAATTTGGCGCCACTGCTTGACACTATATTCTGGAAAAAATGGAGAAGTTTATAAAATTGGAGAATTTTGTATGACTTTTAACGAACAAATAAATATGAGTGAACCCAAACGACCTGAGCAGCAGCAACAACAGTCACAGGGTCTAGGAGGTATTGTTGGGAATCCTCAGTTATTGCCAAATACAGGTGTCGCCACGGGTCCAACTGTTGGACCAAATACTACTAGTGTCGTAGCTCCTACGCAACAAGTGTCTCAAGCTGGCAGTAATGGTAGTATTGGAACTTCGAGTCAAGTAGGACAAAGGTTGATTGGAACTTCTTTAGGAGGGGGCATTCCACAGCCAGGGAGTACAACTACTGCGAAAGCAGGTAACATTCAGCAAATAGGACAAACACCTCAAAAACAACAGCTTACTAGTGGATTAAGTGGTCAAATGCCTGGTAATACAAACGTTAGCACTTCAGTGCAACAAACAACACAAGCAGTGACTGTTGCAGGTACTGGACCGCAATCACAAAGTAGCAAGCCAAACCGAGGCGGGCGCACTGGAGCAACACGTTCTAGCAATCTTAAGAATGAACGCAGATGAAAAATACTAATCTAGTTATAAACGTATTTTTAACATCTAAACTTGCATGCATATACATAATGAAGAATAAAGTAAATAGTTATTCAATAAAATATAACAATTTATTCTTAAAATTCAATATGCACATTTATTAATATCAAGTTTACTACAGCACTGGGTAATATATTTGGGAAGTGTCGTTTCTGAAAACCCACAAATTTTTTTTGGACGAATGAGATAAGTCAACAAATGTAGACTGGACCAAGTGTGCTGAATTTTCGGATCTCTAGGATTAGATCCCATAGCAAACTTGTCGTTAAAGTGAACTACATCTATCCCTTCCTTGATAAAACCTCGCAAAATATCATTTGATATAATACTGTTTAAGGTTTTGGTGAATGTATCTATACATATCCGTGTTAGATATTGATCTAGAAAAAAAAATAAAAAATATGAAAGGAATATTACGAGTATATATGGATTTGGAATATATACCCTTAATAAGAAAAATTAATTTCGGCTCCTCTTTTTCTTTGGTCCAAGAAAATGCAGTTACAGTAATATGGGAATCTTCTGACAAGTCTAGCACCGTTGGTTTATTTTCTTCTAGTTCCCCAATACGATTTGGCGATGACGATTTAAGCAACTTAATTAAATTCATTTTAATTCACTATGTTTAAATTGCAAATAATTTTACCGAAATCTTCTCACCATAAGTTCTTTAGATTCATTAACAATTCGGTGGGTAGAATACACAGTTCCACACCAACCCTCTGGAAAATTGTTTAAAAGTTTAGAGCTGGACAGCAATAATGGTGACTTTCGATCCTGATAAAAAAGAGATTAATTAAGAGAAAATATTAAATAATTATATAAAAATGTATACCAAATGTTTTTCTGCGAATTCCTCCAAAGCCACGGGTTCACCAAAATTGTTTAATAACATATTTTTTCAACAAATAAATATAAATAGAGTAATTCAAATTAATATCATTGACGCCGTAACTGAGTACAACAGTGCTGAACTCACCACTATTCACAATATTCAAACGAAATATTTGTAAATACGAACTTTTTATCTATTAATATTTCCTTTTATATCCACTATCGAAATCCAATAACAATGAATGAAGCTGGGAAATTTTCTTCAATTATAATTAAAAATTTTATACATTAATATTAATCCTATTGTATATAGGTTGAACTGAAAATTAAAATATTTGTGTGCATGACATTTGTGAACTATTATTTTCATATTTGCGAGTGGGATTGTTCATACATATGAGTATTGTTTTGTTTACGTGTGGCTTGTGAACAGTTGAGTAAAATTTTTATTAAATTTTGTAAACTATGCGGCTTTTGCTTTTAATCGCTTTAGTGACGTTAGTTCCAAAAACTTTAACAAAAAAGGCTGAAGATGACAAGAAACCTGAGTGGGCAAAAAAAGATATTCGTGATTTTACGGATGCTGACATGGAGCGTCTCCTAGACCAATGGGAGGTTAGCGAAATTTTTGCATTTTAATTGTTTTATTAAAAAAATATAAGTATGACTTTGCGTGAAAATGATTTAGGAAGATGAAGAGCCATTAGAACCGGATGAGTTGCCCGAACACTTGCGTCCTCAGCCAAAAATTGACTTATCAAATCTCGATAGCAAAAATCCAGAAGAGTTATTAAAAGCTTCTAAAAAAGGGCGAACACTTATGACATTCGTTTCTGTGGGTGGAGATCCAACACGGGAAGAAGCTGACACAATTACTAAGTTGTGGCAGACAAGTCTTTGGAACAATCATATACAAGCTGAACGATATATGGTGGATGATAATAGAGCTATATTTCTTTTTAAGGACGGTTCTCAAGCTTGGGATGCAAAAGATTTTTTAATAAAACAAACTCGTTGCAAAGGAGTCACAATTGAAAATAAAGAATATCCCGGTGAATGGAGCACCAGCAATGACTCCACAAAAGAAAAACAAGAACTATAAAATTTTATTTCCCACTTTCTTTAGAGATTATCTTATTTTATAAAAAAGTGTTGGATTCTCAAAATATGTTTAAGCTGAAAATGGAAGTTTATATTTTTTAAATTAATAAAAATGCATTTCATATCATTCTTCAAATTGGTTTTTACGAGTTTTTTTATATGTTCGTTTTGCAACTCTTGATAAACTCTATTGTGAACCGGTCTTCAATTCAATTGCACGTTTTAATGACAGGTTCGACCCTTATATTTGACCGATCCAAATTTTATTTCTTCTACCGATTCAAAATCATTCCGTTTAAAGAATATATATAAATTAATAGTTATTAAAATGCCTGTTCAAGCGAAAATAGGTCCATCAATATTGAATGCTGATTTGGCTGACTTGGCAAACGAATCGCAAAAATTGCTAGATAATGGAGCAGATTATCTACATCTTGATGTAATGGATGGTCACTTTGTACCAAATCTTACTTTTGGTCACTCGTTAGTCAAATGCTTAAGGAATAAAATAAAGGTATATCCAACTTCTTTATTAATGATACTTTATTTTCATACTTGTATGTATTTCTTATAATTAGAAAGATTTTTTCGAAACTCATATGATGGTGTCCCGCCCACAGCAATGGATTGAACCTATGGCTGATGCCGGTGTAAATCTGTATACATTCCACATAGAACCAGTTATGGAAGAAGTTGCAAACGTTTGCCGAAAAGTACGTGAATCAGGAATGAAAGTAGGATTAGCTTTGAAGCCAGGCACTGAGGTACAATATTTGCCATGTATATTTTTTCCAACTATATGTACAACTTATCTTTTGTATGTTAAATATGAAGGTTCAAGTAGTTGAAAGATACGTTGATATGGCCGATGTTGTTTTAGTAATGACTGTTGAACCGGGATTTGGAGGACAATCTTTTATGGCAAATATGATGCCAAAAGTGGAGCGTTTACGTACTCTTTACCCTAATCTAGACATAGAGGTGGATGGTGGAGTTGGCCCAAATACTATAGAAACTTGTGCGAAAGTAAGTTTTATATCATTTCCACTCACAAGCATAAATCGATCCTATATCAACCAAAAATCTTTTTAGGCTGGCGCAAATATGATTGTGTCTGGAACAGCTGTTATACAAGCTCCTAATCAGCGGGATGTTATAAACTTGCTTAGAGACACAGTTCAAAAATACACAAACGATGCATGCACACATGTACACTAATGATCTGACAGGTTGTTCTTAAAATATTTGGGAAATTAATTGTGACAGCTGCCTCATAAATGGGAGGCGTGCTTGCGGAATAATGTACATACATATGTTATTTTTACAAATACACTATTGATATGGCTTGTTGAATTTTACATCTTCGGGTTATAAGTAGTAACAGGTGCCTCATAAATTTGAGGCGCCCTTGGGGGGTAATTTTTACAAATACTGCATATTTTTTAAGAATTTCATAGAATATGAAAAATAATGATTTGCAACTAAAAGAAAATTGTCTTTCATTAAAAAAACAAAATTTGTTTGTGCCATTTATTTACTTTTATTAACATTTATGTATGTATATATTCAGTTTTTATTCCTTTATTTCATATATGGTATATGTATAGGTATGTACGTATTATATCTATATACATAGATACACATATTATATACTTTGCATTAAAGTATGCGTTAAATTTGGTTTATGTGTTCTCTTATCACTTGCATTGTCATGTGTTTATTTATTCGCTCCGAACTTTTTTGTAACTATTAATATTTCATTATTAATGCAAGCAGGTGTACCAACAGCGGTTTGTCATTGAATTTTTATAAATTTATATGTATAATATGCACATACATACGCATTTTTAAAGTCACTCAAGTAAATTTATTTTGACTCAAGCTCTGTTTCTAATAAAGAACATATAGCAAAGCATATCTTATTTTATATTATTGTCATCACTTCTGTTAAAATAA
Organism: Bactrocera neohumeralis; assembly: GCF_024586455.1. NCBI lineage: Eukaryota > Metazoa > Arthropoda > Insecta > Diptera > Tephritidae > Bactrocera > Bactrocera neohumeralis. Next base: position 2,887,456 of record NC_065921.1, on the reverse strand, counting down.
AAATATGATTAATGAAATTATTTTCTGATTTCATGTAACTACCTCTTAGAACATGCATATTACAAATCGAACCGATAAATAAAAATATTGCTTCTGAAGCTCATATGGAAATGTTGGTCGCTTTAATGCGAAAACTCGCAATAAAAATAAAAGTTAAGGCAATCAGTTCAGATTTATTATAGAACATATGTAAGTATATGTACCATATACATATTTTCTGTGTAGTTTTGGAATTGTGGCATAACTGATAATGATTGATAATTTTGACCTCTTCTTACATCCGAATTTCGGTATTTGTGCATTTTTAACAAGTGCGATTATTTTGCTCTATTTTTTATGATTTTTAGCTATGCTGGCGTTTGCGAAAGAAATGTAAAAATTTATAATCAATATGGTTAAACTTCTTATAAGAATAATTTGATTTGTTGTGCATTATGCAATTATTTTATTTATAATTTGACATTTCTGATTTCTGATATTCAAATATTGTATACCGTTATATGCACGTAGGTTCTGCATATGTATGTGCGATTTTAACATGTGTTTGCATGAATGAGTGAACAAGAGGAACGAAAAGAAATGGGGTTTCAGAATAAAATTAAATAAAATTGTTGTGTATAAGTACATATGAATGTATGTATACATTGGCTGTGTTTCAACATACAATTTTGCGTTTTGAAGTGTATACATGTATGTAAGCTTATTATTTCCATTGTTGCCTTAACTACAAATGTATATAATACTATAAGATTTATATGTAGTTTCACCTTTATTTCGACATCGTCACTATGTCGTATGTATGCAAAGTATAAAAGTAAAGCAGTTTTTGACTTTATCAGAATGATCACATTAAGTTGGTTTCTTTTTGCATTCACTACTTGTATGTTTGCTTCATATTTTAGTCTAATACAATATTTTATATTTATATGTATATTAATTTATGATATTCATGTATGTATATATAAGTATATGTATATTATTTCTATAACTATAACAATACATGCACGTTTTTGTATATACTATATACATATGTATATATATGTATATATGTATTTGTTTATAATGGATGATTGTACATAACATGTTTTATTGTCGTATTTGTTTATTTTATTTTTTTTTCTTCTAATCTCAGAAACATGCATGGTAAGCTTTTGCTGCACGCATTTCTTCTTTTCGCATTATTCTGCTCCGCAAATGCGTTCAAATAGTATTGTCTACAATTTCTAACATACAAACATGTACTTTTGGTATATTATACTTTAGTTACAATTTTATTCTTCTTCGCTAAGGGTATAAATATTCATATATAGTACTTGCGCTAATTGGAGTATTAGTTGTGTGTGTGATAGCAAACAGTATATATGTATGCAGGTAAATTTACCGCCCTTATAGGTAAATATGTATGTATGTACATATGTGTCTGGCTCCTACTTGTATTCATATACTCTCGCATTTACATACATATGCATATGTATGTATATATTCAGCATGGATTTTAATCACAAACAAACAATCTATTTTAATTTTGTTATTGTTATTTGCCTTAAATCGTATTAAATTTGTCTGATACATTTTAAAATAGTAAATATTCTCATTCTTTTTATATTCCTGCTTCCTTAAATTTTGCTTGTATTATAGTTTATACTAAAAATGTATGTATGGTTTATACATATATGTATGTATATATGTATGTATTTAGCAGTGTATATATAAATTCAAGTATACAACACTTCGTTCGAAATTATAAAGCTGTGTGAATGTGCGTATGTGTGCACTGCCTTTTATACATGTGTACATACCCTTCAATATACATACATATAGTATATGAAGACATAAATACGTTCACATACGCATACTTACATAAATATGAATTAATAAACGGAAAAACCACTTTAATGAAGTTGAATAAAATTTCCTTGATTTTCGGTTTCCAAATTCACACATGCATTGCTAGTTATTTAAGAGTTTAATTAAAGTTCTTTCATCAAGTTTGGGCTATCGATAAGTCAAGTAGAAAGCAACATAATTCTAAGAAAACTGCACAATGTAAAATAAGAATTGGTTCTTGTAAACCTACAACGTTAAAAAAATTATATTACAAATTTGATCGCTCCACAAAAAAGTCTAGTTGAATTTTTCCATATTAACACTCCTTTAAAAGTTATACGCAGTTTAAATTTGACATCAAGTTTACAGACCATTCCTACAAGTTTACTGAGCTTTAAAACAGTACACCATGTCGTATAAGCAACACAAAAGCCATAAGGCACTTGTATGAATGCTCAGGCCATTTGATCTACTATAAATGTAACTTCAATTGCGTAGAACCGCTTTAGGACAAAAACAGAAACTAAACAACATAACAAAATTAACTTGGAAATAACGGACACCCTAATTTATCATATGTACATATGTATATGTATATGTATCCTTCTATAATATACATATATTTGTATGCATATGTAAAGTGTATGTACATATGTATAATGACATTTGTGCCTAAAGAAGAATGTGGTTGAGTGAGGTAAAAATCAGCTTTGGTTATTACTTATAGACTGTGGTTGCAGCTCCACGTGTAATATGTATTTCTTTTATGTAGTTACATTAACATCTAATTGTAAATAGTATATGTATATGTATGTATGGCTAAATTAGCATTTATATATATCGTGTATATGTATGTATATATAGACAGCATGTATATATTTAATTAATTTTATATTGTTAAAGCTGAAACCCATGCATATATTTCTTTTAGTTTTTCTTTTTATTTCATTATTTTACTAAATAGAAGCTTACAACAACACGCCGCACTAATATTTGTGTGTTACAATAAGTTTCTGCTTGTATTTAATATTGTCTTTTATTCGAAAATAATATTTTTATAGAAACATATGTATTTTAAACTAAAATAAATGGGTAAATATATGTATTTCGAGGGCAAAAAAATAAAAACCGATTCGTATTTTAAATAATTTAAATTGTTCTCTCAGCATTAGGTAGATATTCGCTTAAAAATTTAGTTCTTTACCGCACTGTTATTTTACAAAAATCAATTTTCAATTGTTTCGCGCATTTCAAAATTAAAAATCAGTAATTTTCAACTTCTCAGGCCTCAGCCATGCACGTGCGTCTGTGCGCAAATTATTTGTTAATGTATAAATCTATTTAAAATCATCACTCTACCTTATTATATAATACAGCACATTCTACAAATTACAAATTTATTGTCTTCGGTACATTGTCTTTATTTGCTGCATTCCATTTCACCACTTTGGTTTTGAACTTTATTTTATTGTCTCAATTTTTATAAACATCCATAGTTCACACATTATATTCTAGAGGCATATTCATTCAGATAACACAACGCGTATGTATGCATGTTCGATATAGGTATACATACATATGATTGTGTGGATGTGCGTAGAGTATGAATGCATGTGGTATATGTAACTTTTCTACCTTTTAGCTTATTTCATTATTGTAGTTATTTATTTTTGAACATTTGCTCACACAACAATATTACAGTCATTGACTACATACCTCACTACTACATATGTATAATATTTGTAGCTATGCACTTTCTGCGTCTTACATTAACTAATCTACTTTATGTTGCATGTAGTATGTGTTTTCTTTAATAATTTGTGTGGTTTATGTTTGCAAGGATAATAGCTTTTTTGCACAGTTTATACGTGTACACATATAAAAATTAACTATATATTTCCGTTTGCTTATAAAAAATATTTTTTATCATAACATATTTGTATGTATATATGCATATGTGTAGGTATTTATGCAAATGTGGTCTCTGTGTACATTTGCTAATTAATAGACGTGTAACAATTTCATGTTTTACATATATGTATGTATGTATGTAGCATATAAATGTGTGTGTATAAATATTCCATATATGTAGATATATGTATATGTGTACACTTGTTTTGAGTGGGTATGATTTCAATTAGAATAACTTTTATGTTTTACTATCGTTTTGAGTCTCCACAACGACAACCATACATGTCAAATGTTATCTTTGATAACAGAAGTAGATATGTGCATATATGTATGTATATATTTGAAAATAAATCACAATCGTCAATTGCAACTTTACTGTCGCAGAGACTTTCTCTGCACTTTGCCTGTTACTTTACTACAAAACTTGAAGGATATATCAGCAATAAATTGTCAAAATTAGAATATGGTATAAATCTGTGGGTATAGTAAACTATATACACATGATGTATAGATATAAAATACTTTTTGTATTTTGTGATACATTGTATGTTTGTATGTATGTAGTATGTATGCACTGGTATTTAGTTGACCCTCACGGATTTTGTCACATTTTCTATGGTTTCCTTCAAGGAAACAATGTGAACTTTGTGTCCAATTGACATTTAAATTCGGAAATTGACTTGTTCGGTTATAATATGTATGTGTGTGCTTGGTGGTAACATGTTGTTCCCCTCAAAAGTGTGCCCTTTAATACTAATGTATTACAAAAAACTTGTAGTACTTGTATAAGCATAGCTGTTATACACTCTTTGCCTAAATTTAATTTTTTTATGTAAACATATTCCATTTTTCAAATGGCAATATGCCACAAGGATATGAATATATTTGTTGTTTGTCAAATACAAACGAATCGCAACTAAACTGTATTGTCTAACACTTTGTAGAAATGTTTCTCTATGCCTAATTTACATATAGTATGTATGTATATGTGTATATGTGCATTATTGTCTATCGAAATTCAATGTACTTATTTTCGTACATTTTGACTGCCTTCTTTCTCTCTATGGTTTATTGAACACCTCACTTACAATGCCTTTCTTGTGCTGGTTTCTTTAAGTTTAACTTTTAATGTGAATGTTTAGTCTAGGTCTTCTTATAATTGTCGTAGTAATCAATGTCCATTGGACTGCGATTCTGATTGTGATATGGTTTTTTGTTGCGTATGGGTCCAGTCGCTATGTTTGACAGAATATCTGGTCCGCCTGGGTGTGCATCATATTTGGATAGCCTCTCTTCATTTTCAGGTTTTGAATATTTAGCCATTTGCTCCTGTATCCATGGCACATATTTGATCACATTCGCATATACGCCTGGCAATTTCGGATGTGCACACATTATGCCCCACGACACGATGCCACCCACAAACCAACGATCCTTTTCGCCCGGATAGGGGCAGAGCAGAGGACCTCCGGAATCACCCTGTGAATATTAAATTCATTGATATTTATATCGACATTTTTTCATTGATTCGTATGCATACCTGGCATGCATCCTTTCCTCCTTCCTCATAGCCGGCGCATATCATTCCATCGGATACTGTCAGGTTATCAAGCCAAACATCGCATTGCTGTCGGCCAATAATCGGGACTTGCACTTCATTGACAATTGGTTCGTATGTGGATTTTGCTGAAATACGTATAAAAATGAGAGTTAAGTTTTATAAACTGATCTAGACTCTGCCTTGACCATGGTTTGGTTTAAAAGTACGAAGAGTAAGCCACAATTGATAAAGTTATATAAAAAGATTTTCGAACTTGCTTACAGTGAATAAAGGCTACAGTAGCTTTCACGGTGATAGGCATCCGAGCAAACTTCAAGTACACTTATATTAATATCAAACTACTATTTTTTCATATCTGTGATCATAAATAATTATCTTCACAAACTATTGCCCGAGGTGAGGAAGCCAGCAATGCTTTATATACGTGTAGGCAGATGCTCGGCACAATCTGTGGGCTTTCCCCCTCTCTCATGCATTGTTGCTACACAGCTATATTTAGACCAATTCTGCTCTACGGTGCAGTAGTATGGTGGGTAGGCGTACGGAAATCCATCTACCGGCAGTTAATGGAAAGGATTCAGAACAACTCCAACAGCGGTTTTTGAACTGGCACTAAATTTGCCACCTATAGACCTCTTCGCTGAAAACTGCGCAGCAAAATCGGCTAGACAACTACTGAATGCAGGAGAATTTACATATAGAACCTTCGGGCATAGCTCAGTGGGTAATGGTGATTGGGCATTGATTACATGACCCTAATTTTTAACTGGGAAAGAACGTTCAAAGTGAACATACACAACCTAGCAGCAAACAAAGCTGCCGTATCGAATATCGTCCAGAAGTGTCTTGGAAAGCAGGATAGCAGTGGAAAGTGTTTGCCAGAAGTAAGCAACTTAACTTCTACTGGGTGCCAGACCACAAAGGTATCAAGGGCAATGAAATAGTGGACGAGATTGCCAAGAATGGTGTCAAGCTAACATCAGACAACGTGAACAACATTGGGAAACCCATACATTGTCTATACAATGACCTCGACAAAAGTATGGTAAAGAGAATCAAAACCCGATGGAACGAGCTACCTGGGTACAAAACTGCAAAAGTCATGTGCAAAACGGTAGATCGGAAGTACTCAGCATTTCTTTTGGCACTCGTCAGGAGAGACTGTAGGAGCATGAAGGAAAAACTAACTGGTAACTGTCTGGTGGCGATACACGCCCGCAAGATGAGACTGACAGATCGAGAAGACAGCAGGAAATGTCTTGAGCAGAGCACCCGGGAAACAATGGAGCATCTCTTGTGCACATGTCCCGCATTGGCAAGACTACGCTGTAAGCATCTGGGGTCCCCACAGTATAATACACTGGAGGAGATATCGACAGTGAGACTGCAGAGTCTGTTAAAATTCATCCTAAACGATAAATACTCCTCTTGGACTTAACAAGTGAACTCCATCTGGCATTGCAAAGCACCAAACCGGTCTATACGTGGCTTATTGGCCTATCAGATTAACCTAACCTAATCTTTGCCCGAGGTGAAGACAACGTGGCAAGGCCAGACAAATATTACATTAAATTTCAATAGTATACGTATAGCTAAAATATAAATGAATCATTATCTTACGGTCTTTGTTGTCCCGCTTTCCCCAACCGATAACTGTGCACATTTGATCCGGCTTCAGTTTAATTCCGGGTGGCGGCAGACAAACAGGCAATAAATGCTCATGGAATGCGACCCTAGTGGCCAGCTGAAAGCATATAGCATAAGTATTTATATTAATATGGCTTCGAAGTATTTTTCGGTCATTAATTAGCATGTGTTTAGCTTACTTGAAATAGTGCTATGTCATTGTCATGTGTGATTACGGTATTGTAATGCGGATGCGGTATAACTGTTTTGACTTTAACCTTTTGCCCCGTGTATGTATAGGAGTTTCGGCGCGTTACACCAAGCTGTATGGTCCAATCTTCAAGGTCAATGACGGTATGACTAAAATGAGTTACATACATGTATGAAGAGGGTATGTGCATGTTGCTAGATGCCTAAAATATACTTCTATTTATTAATTTAATGTATTCACTTACTTTCCTATGCAATGCGACGCTGTGAGCACCCATTGATCGGATATTAGAACTCCCGCGCAGTAGAATATTTTTTCAGGTCCTCCTAAAATTGCGGCCAAAAATGGCCAAGTGCCTGGGTTGGCCTGTGAGCCTCCAATGATGCGACGAGATGGTTTGTGGCGTCCGCGTTTAACTTTTCCGCACTCTAAAATATTAATTACATTTCAAAATTGCATTGAAAAATCTATTTCCGACAGTTTTTGAAATTCACCGTAATTAGCACAAGTTAATTCAGCAACTGGATAATCCTCATCGGGCGAACAACTTGAGAATTCCTGCATCAGATTTGAATGTTTTTTCGCATACATATTCCAAATATCGGTCGATACATTTATGGATGCCATAAGCGATCGGTGTGTTTTGAGTGTTACCACACTCGTGGCGTTAACGGCACTATAACCCAACATAGAGCATACAGCTGAAGGGGACACTGCGCGATCCCAGTTTTTAACACAAGCTGGGGTCCACATTTGTGTGCTTATACGATAGAATTCCAACATGCCTTTCCCTAAATCCCCATTACGATCGCTTAGACGAACTGTTGAGAAGAGCAAATGCAGTTAATCTTGGTAATTTTACTGTCCTGCGCTAAGCACATAGTCAAGCTTGGAACTAGCAGGCAATTAAGGGAATAACACCGTAAAGACCACCTCGTTGGTGGCCGTGTTTTCGTAAATACATACAGGAGATTAATTAAGTATTAAGTCATTTGTTTCTTTACTCGCCCCATTGTCTGAAGCCCACTATATGCTTAACCTTGATGACACTGATTTTACTTACTGCAATTTCGTTCGTCTTGTCCATACGGACAGTCGATAACCCCGTCGCATACGTGATTTATACCTATGCAACGATCATCGCCACAATAGATCTCATCCTTTTGGCACCGTTCGCATTTGGCCTCATCTGTTTGGTCGTTACAATCCAAATGACCATCACATACGTAATCTTTGGGTAAACAGCGATTTTGATCACACTGAAAGCCATCGCATTTGGGGTTCGTTGATGCTATCATCACCTCACGCACTTGGTCGAGTCCAACACAGTCTTCGGGGTTTTCGAAATCTTTAAAGAGCTTACAATTCAAATATTCAGGTAAACTGAGGCCGAACACATCAAAGAAGAAACCACAACGTCGCATAGTTTCGGTGCACAAGGTTTTACAAGGTGGTACAGTTGCTCCGGTCGAACCGCATTTCGGTACAAACAGGGTACAAAGGAACAGTGAGACTAATTCGTAACATCGCACATCCACCAGTGCATCGTAGGCATCTAGATCCTGTAGGTAATCATTAAGTAAAAGTAGATGAAAATATGTAACAGAAGGTATTACCACTTGAGTTTCGAGTTGCCCGAAATGCCCAATGTAATTGGGGAACACGGTGTAGTTGTAGGGGATTTGTGGACCTTGGCAAAACTTCACTATGATAGGTAAACAAGTACCGGGTGCAGGGTTCTTTCCATAAATCGAAGTATCCTCCACATGGACGGTGTTTATAATCGTTTTGTTGACGAATTTTATAGTTGGATAGGCATTGAAATATGCCGCTAGGCCACCAGCAATCACCAATAAAGCGAATGCGTTTACTAATACTTGCCAGAGACGAAACTTCAGTCGACCATTGGTGATGTAAGGATTGGAGCTTTTGCGACGATGAATAATCTGCTAAAGTAAACAAAAATTTAGGAAACAAACGGAGCTCTAGATTATTCTAGTTTCATGAAACTTTGTAGCCAAATCTGAGTAGAATCGAATGAAGTAGTAAGTGTTACAAACTTCCGTTAAGTCCTTACCTGATGTTGTAGTGACATCGTGTTTGGGGTTCCATTTTGGAATCGTACAATTGTTTGTAGGCTAGCCGGAGTGGACACGCATTTGGTAAGTGGCGACATAGGAACCGATTGTTCCATCTCTTCGATGGTTTCATTTTGCAGTTTTTGTTTATAAACAATAGGCGCCGGGACTGGAACAGAATCGAACATTAACTACATTGTTGATGGTAGTCTACATGAAATGCCTCATTATTATTAATTTGTATCAGTAATTACTCGAACTTAGCTTTTCTCTATTTCTGGAAAATCCTGGGACGCAGAACTTAAAGGTCTAATGAGTTAAATTCTGAAGTGATTGTAAAAGTTAATGAAATAACAGTATTTTTCCTCATGTTTTTGGATTTCTCCTTTTCGGGAAACGTACCATGAGCTCGCTAAGTCCCGATTTCGATGAAATACAAAATTTGGTTTTGACTTCTATAAATAAGTCATAAAGGGTCCTGGTTTCAAAAATCTTAATTTTTGAAGACAGTTACTGACGTTATGAGTATAAAATTCGTGCAGCATATGTGTCAGAGTAACGAGCTTTTACAAACAACCGGTTAAAATTCATTAAGTTAGTGGGGACTACTTTGAATTATAGATATCGCTTGCGCTTTCTCTAATTTGTATCTGAAGAACTAGTCTCTTTATACTCTCGCAACAAAGTTGCTAAGGAGAGTATTATAGTTTTGTTCACATAACGGTTGTTTGTAAGTCCTAAAACTAAAAGAGTCAGATATAGGGTTATACTATATACCAAAGTGATCAGGGTGACGAGTAGAGTTGAAATCCGGATGTCTGTCTGTCCGTCCGTCCGAGATATCATGATGAAACTTGGTACACGTATTTCTTGGCTCCATAAGAAGGTTAAGTTCGAAGATGGGCAAAATCGGCCTACTGCCACGCCCACAAAATGGCGAAAACCGAAAACCTATAAAGTGTCATAACTAAGCCATAAATAAAGATATTAAAGTGAAATTTGGCACAAAGGATCGCATTAGGAGGGGCATATTTGGAAGTAATTTTTTTGGAAAAGTGGGCGTGGCCCCGCCCCTACTAAGTTTTTTGTACATATCTCGGAAACTACTATAGCTATGTCAACCAAACTCTATAAAGTCGTTTCCTTCAGGCATTTCCATATTTCAAAAATGGAAGAAATCGGATAATAACCACGCCCACCTCCCATACAATGGTTATGTTGAAAATCACTAAAAGTGCGTTAACCGACTAACAAAAAACATCAGAAACACTAAATTTTACGGAAGAAATGGCAGAAGGAATCTGCACCCAGGCTTTTATTAAGAATTGAAAATGGGCGTGGCGTCGCTCACTTATGGACCAAAAACCATATCTCAGGAACTACTACACCGATTTCAATGAAATTCGGTGTATAATATTTTCTTAACACCCTGATGACGTGTACGAAATGTGGGCGAAATCGGTTCACAACCACGCCTTCTTCCAATATAACGCTATTTTCAATTCCATCTGATGCCTTCTCTGTATAATATATACATTAGGTACCAATGATGATAGCGGAATAAAACTTTACACAAATACGGTATTTGATTATCACTTTCTCATGCGAGAGTATAAAATGTTCGGTGACACCCGAACTTAGCCCTTCCTTACTTGTTAATAGACCCTTTATTCGACTGACTAATATCTCAGGTTAAGATCTTAGTTTGGATCTGTTCAATGGTATTTTACGTTTTATCAAAATGGTTTACTTACCGCCGCACAACCTTTTTACAGAGAGCGAGGGCAATAAAGGAGCTTCCATTTGCTTTGTATTGTAACTTGGGCTGGAAGTTTGACTGAAACTATCACTGGAAATATTGGAATCCTGGCGGCAGCTGTATTTGTTACGTGGAGGTGGTAGCACAGGATTTCCCATTCCACTGGATGTAAGCGCAGCGAATCGTGATCCATTTAAATTAAAAGCATCCACTGAATCCGGATTCCGAACACCCATACCCATTCCCATACCCATACCCCCACCCATACCGCTCTTATTGATGCGTGCAGCATTCTGAAGCAGCGGTACATCCATAAGATTTTTTGAGTTATAACCAGGACTAGAAGTGACGGAAAAACTATCACTGGACAAATTGGAGTCTTGCCGTTGATGTAGTTTTGGGTAAACGATAGGGGGAGGTTTATTTTTACCAAGCTTATTCCGAACGCTTAGTGCTGTCGATGGTTTCGACGCGGACGATGTTGCTTCAATTTGCGTACCATTATTGATATTATGATCGAAACTAATTTGACCACGCGTTGGCGGTATCGGCGGTACTGGACGTTTTGGCTGTTGATAAACATTGGCTACGTTGTGTGTAAGCGGTGAAATGGCATTATTCGATGTAGTGGCCGAACCTGACAGCAGAGAACCCGTAGAAGTACCCGAACCAGCAGACACCGTCGAGGAGGTGGACGTGGAAGCCGATACCGTGGAGGCAGCGTTACTACTACCCACACTACCACTGCCGCTGCCACAACCGCTGCTATGTAGTGACTGCTGTGAACTGTTTTTACTGCAAGGTGGCGGAATCTTTGCTACATCTGGATATTGTTTTCGTGTTGGAACTATAGGTGGTTTTTGCTGCACCAATCCATTGTTCATCTGGGTATTCGCATTCGGAGAGTGGCGACTAGGGGGCGCATTGTTATTACCAACCAAAATATTACAACCCACATGAATGCGAGTTTCATTATTATTTAAGTTATTATAATCATTCATAGCATCGTTAAGCAATGTTCGTTCCATTTTAGAGTAATCTTTGGATACAGAGGACTCGCTCGTCTTCTCTGTTGGACAACTATCGATTGATGATTGTGTATCAACAGATGAGAAACGGCTGCGGAAGTCCGCACTAGTCGAAGAGGAGGCGAAACGTTCACTATGACCTGAACCGTAGCCAGAAGAGATGGTGATGGTAGAGTCAGCCGTACTGCTGGACGAGCGATTTGCACGTTTTACAGCGTTGCTCAAGTCCCCAGTAAAAGCTACCAATGTCTTTGCAGTAAATGCAGCGTTCAGTAACTTTCCACCTCCCGTACCTTCGGACGCAGCCTTGGTGACCTTGACAGGTGTCGATGTCAACGACTCATCAAATACAGAATTTTCCAAGCTCATCCGATCATCATCTGAAATACCGCCGGCATCCAGGCCCGAATCCACGTATAGTGGACGTGTGGCCAGGTCAACAAGCAGGGATTGACTTTGTATTTGTGCCGGATCTACGCCTACGTTTCCACTACCACCGCCCGAGTTGTAATAAACCGTATTGCTCTGTTGCTGATGTAGCCGATGGCCGGGTGAAAGGGTTTGTGTTTGCGGTGGATAAACAAAAGCGGTGCCAGCACTGATGTGTTGTTTATCTTTGGTTGGTGTTTGACTTGCGGACGTGGGCGTAGGCGAATCAATTGCTCCGTTCCAAGCGTAATTGCCACGAAATGTTCGCTTCGGGACGGGTGGCGGTGGTGTATCCGGTACAATACTTGAGTGGGCTGCTGTGTTGGGCAAGTTCATAGGTTGGTTTTTGGTGGCACTATTGGCACTGTTGGTCACCGTATTGTATGTGAAAACTTTTTTCTCTTTGCCATTCACCTGAAATCAAACGAATAAAAAGATGGACAATGATGCGTGAATGAAGAATTACATCCATACAGATCAATATGTTTACTTATGTATGTATGTATGTTGAAATGGTGATTTGTGTTAGCGCACGCATTTGAATATCTGATATTGTGTATAGCTTTATTATGTAAGTATATTAGCATTCCGTTTATTTGTATGTATTGGAGCTCAGCGTGTACCTGAAGGTGATTAATGACTTTGGAATCATTGTTGATTTGAGTTCAGGCCATTAAGTATCCTTATTAAACAAATGTTTACTTAGACCTGCATTGGGCGGAATTTGTGCAAATAAAAGTAATAAAAAAAATCTGAGAGTCAATGTTTTTATCTCGATGCTTTGTATTAAATTAGGATAACGGTAAATATTTTCGTTTTTCTGTATTAAATTGAAAATTATGTGGACGATACGGCGCGGTAATGACATTCAAATCACAGGTGTGACTAGATCAGAGTTTGGCCAGAACTGAAGTCTTAATTTCAAATCAGATTTTATTACCTTCAATCAATATCTTGTTGTGCTCATGCCATTTGGTCCGGAAATTTCATCTGGATCCTAAACTAACTAAACCCCAGTAACTATTTGAACGTCGATTCAACAAGTTGTAGGCCTACTCCTTACATTTATTGAAAGATGTGATACATATGGTTTTTCGAGATAGAATTTTATCATGAGTTTTGACTTTGCTCGCTGAGAATCGATGCTATTTTAGAATAGACGGTAGTAAAACCTAACAATGGTATGATTACCAAAAGGAGAATGCACTCATTTGAGGCAGGTTCTCAGAATGACAAACTCTCAAAAAAAAACGATTATTCATCTTAAAATAATTATCACTCGGTGGATCGTGAGTTCAAATATGTTGTATATTTTTTACATATATGTATAAAGTTTGTAGACTCTGTTCTATTTTTTACCAGGAATAATGTTGCATGCGTCGTTTAATTGCGCCAAATATGTCTGTGACTGTGTAGGTGGTAGCAGTTGCAGAGTATGCGAAGCGTTATTGTAGTTTTTCGCATTATCATCAACTGGGTGATCAACACAGTTTGTGCGTGCGTGTAGGTGTGTGTGTGTGTGTGAGTGCGTGTTGCTGCGTGCGTGGAATGGCTTCTCTGCAATTGGCCAGTTGCATTCATTGTACTTACAAGGCTTGAAAGCGGCAATGATGACATCGATTGCATGTCCTGCATCGCCAATTGACCAGCTTTATTATGATTATAATTGTATTGCGGCAACTCGGGAATGGCAACGGTCAGCGTTGGGAGCGCGCCACCATTTGCGGTCATCGCATTTAATTGTCTTGTCTGCATTTGCATTTGTGTATGTGTTTTTAATGATTGTTGTTGTTGTTGCTGCAACGGCGACGTGTGCTTCTCCTCTAGCATTGGATAGTAGTGCGACGAGTGTCGACGCACCACCACATTGACGGTCGTCGGCAACAATGCCACCGAGTTGCATTGTTCCTGCTCTTTATCATAAAAGTCCAAGAGTGAGTTGTGCGGCAGTGCTAAGCTGGAGGCCCGTTCCGATCTATGCAAAGCATTACATTCAGGCGCGTCACAAATGTTGGTTAATGATTGTAATTTTGTTATTATTGATAATAAATGAGCGTAATTAGTGCGAGTTGATGCGAAAAATCTCACCGTTAGACATACATATGTACAATAATGTTTTGGTAATGGCAAATAATTAAGCATAGATGCGCATATTGGGTTAACTTACCGTGAACGGTTTCGCTCTACAATGCCGCCAAAATGATTCTCGTTGACGCTCAAATGCTTCTGATTAATAGAGAGTGTGGCGCTCATGTTTTTGCAAATCGTCATCAATAATGTTTAAAATCTAAAACAAAAATATCAAGTCATATAAAAGATAATATGAAATTGTCATGTACCCGCATGCTTATTAGCAATTAAATGTGTTACAATGTGTTACAGAATGCACTTTTCGTTAAATTCATGAGCAAAGTTATTCTTCATAAAAAACTCGAAATTGAAGTGATTTTTCCAAAATCGTGTATTCGGCAACTTATTTATATAAAACAATTTATCATACACTTGTTATAAGCCTCGGTTGGAATGGCCTTCAGTGCCTTCAACGCATAACTTTTATTGGCTTTAACGGCGCATTATCGTAGTGAAATATCCATGAATATATTACAATATGAATATTCGGTTTTTTTCGGCCCACAAATCAGATGCTTCATGTACACGCCCCAAAATGACAGAAGTATTCCTTATAGACCGTTTGGCTCTGTGATATGAATTCGTGGTGAAACACACCAAAAAAAACGCTTCGGTTTTTGACTGACTTTGAAGTGGTTTTTTCGACTTTGGCTCATTTTTGAAGGGCCAGTCGCTAGATTATTGCACAGTTTCGTTGTCATATTAATAAAAAATAATCATACATGAAAGGATATTTGAAAAATACGCTCTCTCAATGTTAATAGTATAACTTACATAATTGCCGATTATTATTTTTCGTACAACGTTTTATCATATAACGTATTATACTCTGTGGCAACATGAATGTTAAAACAATTGGTTTTTGTTGTAGCGGCAAAAAGCATTCCTGAAGTAATTTGGAGGAATGCTGCCGCTTTGGTAGTCCTTAGCAGGATAAATTTCCGGGCTCGTTAGAATTACGTGAACCCGACTGTCGCTGGGTGGTAACAACTGGTCTCAATCATTCCCTTGTTAGAGGATACCAAGATCGCGGTGTCAGCTAGAACTTATGTAAATGTTACGGTGAATACAGGTGAACTTCTTTAACACGAATCACCATAATCAACAGAATTACTTCGAGTTAGAGAGAGAGTTTGTTTACGAAATTTGACTTTTATTGCCAATTTAAGAGTTCGATTTATGGAAAACTTCAAGTTATGGAATTTCAACTGTATTGATTTTCTGATAAGGTTAATTTTAAACCCTTTTTTGTAAGAATTTCTCGAAGAAAATGTTTCCATGGTCATATAAAATTGCTTATAACTTTCTCTTAACAATTTAAAGTTTCTTTAGTTCGATTCACTTGAATCAAATTTACAGTCATAGAAATTCTTAGCTAGTTGCATTGGTTATTTGGTAAGAATTTTAAATCAAGAGCTTAAAATTTATGATTTTAGTAAGCTACAATTTCTGTTTCATTACTTTAAAAAAATAATTTATTTTATATTTATCGAACTTTTATATTACTGAGAAATATAACCAAACATACACAAGCTCCTTATAACGGCTGCTTAATAATATATATAACTCAGATATGGACATGGCAGTCTGCATATAGCTTAATAACTCTAATCAAGCTTTCAACCCATTTCCTCAATCATCAGCATATTAAATTGGATTTTAAATGTAGAAAACTCTTGCAGACATCTCCATCTACTTTAAATCAATTTTCTCTAAAACACAACGAATATTCTGAAGTGTTTAAGTTATTATCGCAATAAAGCGTAATAAATTATTCCAAGAAAAGAAAAATCGGCGAGTATTTTTAATATTTTGAAAAGACAAAAATGTATAAATAAATAACCAAGAGCGTATGTTTGTATGTATAAGTATATTTAAAGCCACATATGTTGATATAAACACACACACCTGCTTATTGTGCATTCAACTAAGTATATGTAGGTAAGTGTGTATGTGTGTGTGAATATAAGCGAGTAAATTTCAAAATAATGGTAAGCATTTAACAATAAATAACACTATTAGGAAGCCTAGAGAATGCAAATAAACAACCGTTAGAACTTAAATGGGTGAGGTGTGACCACTGTTGCATGACATTAAATGGTCACAGTGACAGGCGTTAAAATGTGCGACTACCTATGTGTACATATTTCTGAGTGTGAGAAATGGGGAACAAGTGTATGAGTATATTGAACCCCATAGAGAAATTAACTGGTTTGAAATGTACCAAGTGGCGTCTTACAATTTTATGCTATTGTTGTATATCACCGTTGATCCAAATGCTTTTTACTGCGTATATTGTTCGATTGGCGAAAAATACTTCAAACTAATTAATAAATTGATTGATTTTAGGGGCGTGATACTAGAATATTGCGACTATTTCAGTGTAAAGAACAATTAAGCTTGGTTCTAGCAGTTCTAAATTTATATTGCTTCAATTATGCCAAAACTGGAAATCACATTCCAAGTGGTGTAAGCATTGTCATTTCCGAACCAGTTCGCCTCACTCGTTAAAACGTTGAATATAAGCATCAACAGAATACTTTCTAGGATGAGATTTTCAGAATGCCGGGAATTCTATGCACACCAATACACACATGAACACAAGTTTCTATGTCGTCGCAATGCCGCTTCAACCAATACGCAGTTGGGTGAATGTGTTGGGCCTGGGACAACACGATGGCACATAACAATAGATAAATTTATTGAATCCGTGAAATTAGGGGGCAAAACGACAATGACAGCCGTGCCAACCTGCAACAACAAATTACATATTCACAATATCACTTTGGCCACGTTGTCTGAAGGTCCATCTGCAGCGTGGCATGCTTGTTGGCGCCCCGAATGCTCATGCGTGTTTGCCTATGCATGAGTGAGCGTGTGTGTCGATTGTGGCTGTAAAATACGTAGTATTTGCGCTTTCTGCGCACTAATGGATTTGATAAGCACACGGGAAGTTCATGAATTACATAACATGGCATACAAATAAGGAATACGCCTTTGCCACAATTTGTTCTGAAATGAGTGGGTATATAATTATTTTTATAGTAATGTACTTGTATGTTCTCCTCAGTGCGTAGGCAATAATATAGAAAAAGTTAACACACATCTTTTTTGTTGTTTAATATAATTATTAATTTTATTTCCAAGCCCCATGCTCAATAATTATCATAAAATCATAGGTTTAGAAACACAATTCGTTCACCGGTATCTGATTATGTATATCAATTCATTTGGACCCAATTAAAGCGAAGCAACACAATTGCTCATACGCCGTGTCACCCCTTATACAAGCACATTTTCTTCGCGCTGATTCCTATATGTTTGTACGACAATAAATATGTATGTTGATATTAAAAATTTTAAAAAGTGTAAAGAAACGTAAAATTTGGTGGATAGGTTCCCATACGAATCTGCTCAAGCAAGTAGAAATAGGGAAATTTTCAAACACACACACCACTTGACCAATCGGAATTAAGCTTAACGAGATCTTTAAATAATCAAATCGATCCAAAATCACCACATCTCCTCGAACCTCCGAATTTGTATAAACCCCCTTTGTTAAATAAGGTATAACTTCAAAATCAAAGAAGGTATTTATTATTCGAAAGCGATTCGATTCTTCCCTAGCTTCCATATTCCGAATATGAAGCTATCCGCCATTCCTGTCTGATACTTTTATATCAATCGCTCAGGTTAACATCTAAAACATTTTGAAAAGTAAGTTCGTACTCAAATGGTGAAGTACGGCATACAACTTTGCCGCTTAACTAATAATCTTCTCAGAGTCTGCGTTAATTATAATACGAGTTTATATTGGCTTACATGCTTACTAACACAGATATTACTAATATTTAGCTTTATGTCGTAATCAAAATAATATCGTCTTCGTTCTTAAATAATGAAGTCACTCATACGCCATGGCAACAAAAACTCTCTTAATCATAACAATAAGAAGTGCTTCGTAACGATGGCACGAGTATCAGAATGAACATACTAAATGGATTTGCGGATGCAACAGTTTTCTTAACCACACTCAGACGAAACATAATAAGCGTGTGCACTTGGTTACTGTTTAAATTTGGTTTGTCTCTGCTGCAAAAGTAAGACAGCGCATCAAGTTTCTCACACATATTTTATCAGCAGTTCGCAGTTGATTTTCGACTTGAGATATGGAAGTCTCGCCTTTGTAGCATAACTTCAAGACGTTGATAATAAGCAAGACGATTTTCCCATTTTTTTCGAGCTTCAATTAGTTTGGGACAATATTGCCGTATACTGCTTTAAAACTTGGTGATTTGTTAATAATAGTTAATATCAAATATAAAAACGCGTTATGCAAATACTATAAATATGATTGCGAGGCCAAATTCAACACATAAATGGCTTTAGCCAGCAGGCAAATATAATGATTTCCTGACAAAAGTTGTGCAATTACTTGCTGTGGTCATCAGGAATTTTTTTAATATTGTCCATATTGCTAATATTGCTAACACTGCTGGTATAGACAACCTTATGCAAAGAGGAGGAAAAAGTTGTACAAGGCTATGAAGGACATACAGAGAGCAAGATATTTGTGAAAAATCTAGTAATAATATCAAAAAACTTAGAAAAAGGTAAAAATCAAAAATAATCAAAGTATATTAAATACTTCCGGAGAGCATTACCTACAGTAATCACGCATGTTGAGTTTACAACAAACAACCTTATTTAAATAATTAATTGCATTCGCAAGTTGTCGTTGAAGCAACACAAACGAAAATTTGTTTATCGCTTTCTAAGCAGTTCGCTGCGGTGTAGCAAACGGTGTGTCTTGAAAAATTTGCTGCTCCGACTTCGGCGAAATTGTGGACACAGCAATTCAGTGAACAGGACGACAGTTGAAAGTCAACTTCAATGGAAACAGGCTTACGTGTTTGCATACGTGTGTGTGTATGTAAGAAAACTTAGTGTCACATTAAAAAATAATAAATTGTAAGAGTTATCAAAAGTCCCTGGAACACTACATTCAACTAGGAAAGTTATGTACTGTGCGTTCATGTGTACTTGAGAGTCACCCAGTATGCCAATGTAAGTATATCGAGGTGAAGCCGTCTTGGTACACTTTTATAGAAGGTGAAAAAAGTAACTTGATGGATTCTTCACACTCTAGATACGTCACAGTTCATTATGTTCGTCCATCAATCGTTTTTGGTATTTTCAATTATCCTTCACACTCAATTGACTTTTGGAAACTTTTTAAAAAACCAGGTCCAGATAATTTGAAATACCCATATTACATACACATTGTCATGTAACGTAAATGCATTTTTTCAACCTCTTTTTACACCAATTAACAGGAGCTGCCTTTTGAGTACACATATTTTACCACAAGGTGACTGGGAAAACTCTTACGGATAATGGTCATATAACTGCTGAGGAATATCTTATAGAAATATCGATTGATAACACGGAATGTGTCCAAATCTATAAATATAAACATATTTTATTTAGTTATGTTAGCTACAACTATGCGAAGCTCCTTTCTTTTGATATTACCGGCAAACTGGTTCTCCTTCGACGCCAAAATGTAGCACTGCCGAACTACATTTTTAGTTGGCGAATTTAAGCTTTAAGCAGCGATGTCTCTGCGGCACTTCACTTGTGTTTATTTGAAAGAAGTTAATGTGACAGGGCAGTCAAGTGAGGGAGGGGGGTGCTGGGTGAGCCCAGCTTTGTGCTCTGGAGTGTAAGTGTCGTTGCAGCGTAGCAGAAATGTTGCCAATTGAAAGCGGCAGCTCAAACATGACAAGAATTTTAAATGAAAGCTTAAGTCCATCCAAAAGTGTCTGCCAAGAATTTTTTTCTCATGCGCCCGTATCGCTCTCGTAATGCCTAGACAAACTTTCTCTCTGGTCGATTTGGTAGTCAGCAATGTTATGTGTTTCTGCCAGTTTTTCTATGTTTGTTTGCTTGCCTATTTTTTGTCTAACGGTTTGTTAAGCAGTGAGCTCATGTCCTTGCATTTATTCATTATCTACGTTTGTTTCTTTCATACACATGCATATATATGTTTATATAATACATATATCCTGCCGCACGGACCTTCCAATGCTCTGTTCATATATTTACTGCTTATATATGTATGTGTGTAGGGACTGTCGAAACTTTTTCAACACGAGGACACATTTTGTACTATTTGTCCTTTTTACACAGATTACATATAGACATTCCTCATATAATTCGGGCAATTTGTTTGTCAAACAAAATTTAGTTGATGATATTCAATTGAAAATGCAAATCAAATTAGAAATACATACATACACGTCTTCAAATGTATGGGTGAATATTTCAACAACTTCAGTTTCACAGCATCCACTCGATAATATATAAGAAATGCATTCGCAGATGGTTGAGAGATGATTGCAAGGCAATCAAAAACCCCTGAGGTCTAGTGGATTTTAATCGAAAATCAAAATTTACCAACATATTTACATATATAAATATGCATAATATATGCATATTACATAAGTAGTACAAGATGATACGAAAGAAAACGAAGCTACTACACCACACCACACACACCAGTACATACATAGGTCCAATCTTATGTATAGAAGAGTGAATATGTGGAATTATTTTTCTTCACCTACTTCTTGGTCCTGTAATCCACAACGAATAACTCTGTGTCATTCACGTAGAGAGGAGTGTACGTTGCAGACCTTGCCGAGCACCGATATATACATAAGTACCCATTTGCGTGCCTAGACCTAATCAACCTATATGTAAGGTGTCGTAAAGTTTTTAAAGATTGTGTTTACAAATAATTTTTGGTTAAAACCCAGATGCACCCGACAACAGAAATAATTGCAACGAGTGAATTTTGCATTAAAAAAAATGTATCTTACCATGTAGTAAGATTATTAGTAAAACCACTCTACATAAAATTTGTTTTTATACTCTTGCTTCAAGTTGCTACTGAGTATCATAGTTTGGTCGAATTCTGAGAGTCCATCTGTCCTTGCAAGCGATTAATTGAGTTTCATGGCATCCAAAGGTAGATGGACGGAATCTGATCATTATGACGCCCACTAAATGCCATTAAGAAAAAACATATAAAAGACTAAAAATAAGCTCCAGATTAAGGTCAAAAATCATTATCGCAGAGGAAATGGGTATCTGTAGTTTGAAATATTTTAACAAGTATTTCAACCATAATTTCTGCAGGAAAGTTCCTCCACACCGGCTGTGAAATTGGGTTAAATCCGATGATAACAGCGCCAACACCCCGTATAACGGTTGCTACTAAATCTACGAAACTCAATAAAAAAATTCGTCAGAAACATTCAATTTTACAACCGAGATGGTATGGAGAGCGTTCATGGGAGTCGGTATCAAAATTGGACAATAAGCGCGGTCACGCCCAGCTTTTAGTAAAATCCTATATATCAGGAACTAATGGGCTGATTTTGACAAAATCGGAAAATAGTCACGCCTTCTTTCCTTATATATATAAATTCAATATTACCTTTCAGAATAAAAATCAAGCACCAATAAAGTTATGGGGTTAAAACCTTGAGTAACCAATGTCTTTGAGGTATGTCATCTTACGTCTAAAAATAGTCGAAATCAGACGTGGACATGTGGACCTCAGTGTCTACAGCTAACTTTTATTGCCAAGAATATTGGGTAGTCGAAAAAGTCTTTTCGTATTTTTTCAATAGATGTTGCAGTCGCATAACTCCGGTGCTACCAATCACATTGTGTCATACCATATAGTGTTGGAAAGGTGAGATTTTTTAGCTTCATTTAACCAAACATTGAATTCGGGGAGGTTGAAAAAAAATTTCAGCTGTTTAAAAATTAGTATGAAATTATGACTAATGACACTAATGAAATTTGTGAAGTTTACGGAGGCGATGCTGTATCAGGTCGTGTAGCACAACAATGGTTCGGTCGCTTCCGTTCTGAAAATTTAGAAATTTCGATTTACACTGATGGAATAATGTCTCTAGCGGAAAAATGGCAAAAGGTGTTCGACCAAAGGGGTACATATTTGTTTATTTATTTCTAGAGGACGCGTCCACGCTTCACTGTGGCTGATACATAGATAATACTACTACTGCCATCTATATGATTTCTATTAGGTGGATTAGCGATATAGCATTTTTGTGAAGCAACTTGTGTAAGTTTACAAAAAAATAGATCATAAAGCATTTCGTGTCTTAATAAAGCATTGCTTTTTTGGGGAAAATGCTGTTGAATTTGGGCTCAGGGAAATCCACCGTTGAAAAGATATTTGATAAGCTGGAAACAGGCGAAATGAGCAAAGTTGGTGCTTCGCAAGTTCATAATCGAACAAAAACAACGAATAACTGATTCTGAGAAGTGTTTAAGTGCTAACTAATCGTAAGAAACCCGATTTTTTGCGTCGGTGTGTGACAATAGAAACATAGCTCCATCATTTGCCACTGGAGTCCAATCGACAGTCATTCTAGTGGACTGCACATGATGAACCGGTTCTCAGGCGTGGAAAGACGAAAACGGCGGCTGGAAAAGTTATGACATCAGTCTTTTGGGATGCACGTGGTATAATACATACTCAACGACTGATTACTGAGCCAGTTATAATCTATTTTACTGCGTATTTGGTTGCAGTTCTTTTCTTCTATTCCAAATATTTAGCAATTGTATTATTTTTAAGAAGACTCTGTTTAAAATTGTGGAGAGGATTACTTTGAAGGGGATGAAATTGATTTGGAAGAATAAATAAAGAATTTTCAAAATAAATACAATGTCACCTTATTTTTTGGGCACAGTAGTATATAGATTATTATAAATATAAAAAATAAGTTGAAGTTTGATTAGAAATACGAAAGGACTTTTTCGACTACCCAATATCTGTAAAACTCTGACGTATTTACTGATATTCAGAGAGAGTTCCTAAAGTAAGTTTTCCTCAATTTTAATGGGCGTTATCGCTTACAGGGCCTGTCGAATAGAGTGCTTTTATTCTGTGCATTTTTAGATGCATATACTACATATACATATACATAACTATATAACAAGTACATTGGTATATGTAGATTATTTTAAGATGTTACAAAAATATAATTGTCAAATTCATAATATTTTTATATGCAATATGTACTATAAATATATGCATAAGAACATTACACGTTTTTTTCAAAATGCAACAAAATCAAATCGCATTATTTCGATGAAATTACCCATAAATGCTCCATTCACACACATTCAAGTACAGAAACATTGCCATTTTAGTATTCGTATTTTTGTGTAGACTATACATATGTACATATTCGGGCATACGTAAATATGAATAAAATTTATCAAAAAGAAAAAGCGTTATTTCTTTACCATAAAAAATAAAATAAAGTCAGGCATCAATGTTTGCCATGAAAACGTTTGTAACCGTCAGGTTGCTTGGCAATGAGAAAAGTAAATCACAGTAACTCATTAAAGGAATAATAATTCCTAACATCAACCTATGGCTAATGAAAAATGAATAGAAATTTATTAAACTCAATAAGAGCTAAAGGGTTTGCCAGTTAAAGGCGCTGAAAATGAGTAAAACTAACAATAAATGATGACAAAATAACTTGCCTTTTAAGCTAGTGAACCACTTTCATGCCAAACACATGGTTGGCATTATTTCCCTTTGTGTCAAACTACGTTTACCCTTCAACTGAAACCACTTCCCACACTCACCTTCAAGCTAATGATAAAATTGTAACCAACCTTTACTGACAATACTAAAGAAATTCATAATTATTATGATTGCGATGTATTTAATTAAAATTGGACACTCTTGGGCATACTCAAATGCTGTGCGGCAGTGGGGACCACGGGCCGTATGAGCAATATTCTTATTGTGCAGTAATTTTTATGAGGAACAAGTACGACACCATAAACAATGTGGAATTAATTACTATGATTGATATTTATTAAATAAATTAAGAGCTGTTCAGGGTTGAATATTTCTAAGGAATTCAATGCAACTTTTCCTGTCAACACAAAATTCTCCAATCTGCTCGCATTCCCTGTCTATTGCTTGGAATTTCTAAGATTGGCGAGTATGAGAAGATTCCCTAAAGAATGTATAATGAAGTTCAAAGTAACGACCAGTAAATTGCTGGCATATGAAAAATGTATAAATATATTCCTCTGGATAAGACTGCACCTGTTTCTCAGCGGTATTTCTATACTAGGGTTTGAGAATATCTCTTTGCCGCAATTAAATGGGAACTTTAGTTCTTAAAAAATATTTGTCCAGAATGTACAAATGTTCGTAAATATCAATTATGCCTTGAAATAAACGAGATCTATATATATTGACTACGACTTAAGCGCTTTGAAGAGCTCAAACTCAAGATATGGCTTGCCACACTAATCCATTTGAGTGATAGTTTTCATTTATTTACTCTTCAATTTTTTGGCATATTTCCGCAGGACTTAGTGTTCGCCAACTTTGTCTGATCATCCCTGTAAATACTCGTACGTATATACGAATTTCTGCTCGCTTAGGCGTACTCGTATTTGTTGTATGTGTTTGCGTAAAGCAGCAACTTAAAATTCCAAGCTATCGCACGTAGCAGCAGAATCATAAACAGGTGGCACGCTTGACGGCATGTTGAAGGATATTTCAAATAGTCTGAGTTGTCGAGCAGTTCCGGAATGCTTAAGCCTTTAGGTATCGTTGCTTTGCATGTTGCTATTGATTTTTAACTTCATTATAGCAATAGAACGTTGTCGTTCTACGGCACGGACATTCGTTTAGGGCAATATGCTATTATAAAATCTCCGTGGAGGTATGCACACGATACACACACACTTACGGTGCGGGCAAGTGTTTATGTAACTTCGGAAAAATATGTCTGCACAAGACCGTGTTGCTTTAATTTGCATGGATACGAAGAGCATGTGCACAAACAAACACAAACATATACATATTTCTGTTGGGCATTGTTAAATATGTAGCTATATTTTCTTAGCATAGCAACGATTGCATGCTGCGAAAGATTTCTTACACAATGTGGAAATATTTGAAATCGGAATACAATTACTGCTACATTTGTGTATACACGTAAGTATATTGTTGAGTAAGTGATTGGCCATTCAACTCAGGTTATGTAAGTCACAAATAACATTTTCATATAGCTGATAATGTAATAAAACAGATGTGAAGATTTGGTGTCCTAACGATGCTTGTGACCCTCTCTAAATTCATAATGCTCCAGCTATTTCATGTCCTGGCTGTCAGTCTGTATTACTGTGCCTTTGCCTTTCCGCAATTCTGCTCAGATTTATCTTTCTACACTGCAAACCGTTACAAGCAGAGACTGCCCGCCCACACTCCAGAACCACACGTACTTTTAAATTACTTAGTCAGTATGTACATATCTTCTGTCTTTTAATTAGGTAAGCGCATATGAGTACATACAATGTATTTTCCCACATGCATACTCAAGGCAATTGCTCGCACTTTTACATTCCGACGAGCATGTGCACACATGCATACATACTATATGTATATAAAATACACAATTCGCTCTCTTGTCTGCTAATGTGAATAGGCTGCTTTGAGGCATTCATTCTCCCAGTTGATAGGATTGCATCTCATTACAGTGGTAACTAAGGTGTAAAGGTAATGACTGGAAAATTAGAAAAAGTATGTAATCATTGTACACTTATAAGTAGTTGAGGACTTATACACACACATACACAATGGCAATTGCCGTTTTCACAAAGGCATTGTGTCGTTATGAAAGAAGCAGACAATAGTCACAGATGCACAAACAAACATATGTGCATGTTGCATATTCAGGCGTTTCAGCCGGTAAAGCACTATGAATCCCTGGTGTGAAACGGTGAATTCTTTGCATTGCGATGAAACGGGTTAAATAAGTGCTTTATGTCGCAGTCCGTAGACGCGTGGCAAATGAAATGATGCGATAAGTAAACAATGGAGATATGAAAAAACGAAAGTGTGCAATTTGCAGACACAAGCACGACAATGAAGGAAATGAAGGCGAAAGGTATAATGAGGTGGAAACTGCAACATGTTGTAAGTCATGACTTAATTGATTATGCACACCAGATCGGTTTATGCTGTCAGCTGACAGCAGGTATTTGCTCTCTGCGTGGAAAATACAGCATTAAAAGTACATATATTGATATATTTAAGTATTGACATATCAAAATATCTCTGTATTGATAACTGATGTATTATACAAAATAAGTATACAAGCGATACATTTGAATGTATATATTAACTAGGCACCCTCGCAGGTTACCGGAAGGTTATCTGATTAAATTTGACTCGGACTGCCCATTTAAACTGCGCGCGCAAACCGACCGACAAAATTTGTTTCCTAGTTTGGTTAGTTAAAGAGGGAATCGAGACGCATTGGCAGACAAAAAAAGAGAGAGGCCGAAATGCGTGAGTCTTTAAAAAGGAAGAAGGAAAAGTAAAAAGGACAGCACGAAAAGGAGTTGCCTCTATGCCGCGATGACTGAATTTGGTATCCCCGAAAAACTAATACGGCTGCGTAAACTGACGTTGAGCAATACCAAAAGCTCCGTCAGGATCGGGAAGGACCTCTCCGAACCGTTTGATACCAAACGAGCTTTCAAACAGGGCGACTCCATATCGTGCGACCTTTTCAATCTGTTGCTGGAAAAAATAATTCGAGCTGCAGAACTTAATCGAGCAGGTTCAGTCTTTCAATCATTGGCCTCAACACCCGCGCCGTTAGTTCTGCTTTCTCCAGACTGGATAAGAAAACAAAGCAAATGGGTCTGGTCCATGAACGAGAGCAAGACGAAATATCTCTTGTCGTCAAACAAACAGTGGTAACACTCGCGACTAGCATCCACGTCACTGTTGACAGTCATAACTTCGAAGTTGTAGATAATTTCGTCTATCTTGGAACCAGCATCAACACCAACAACAACGTTAGCGTCGAAACTAGGGTACTACTTCGGACTAAGCAGGCAATTGAGAAGTAAACTCCTCTCTCGACGAACAAAAACAAAACTCTATAAGTCACTCATTATTCCCGTCCTACTATAATATATGGTGCAGAAGAGTGGACGATGATAACTACATCTGATGAGTCGACGTTAAGAGTTTTCGAGAGAAAGGTTATGCGAAAGATTTATGGTTCTTTCCGCGTTGGCCACGGCGAATATCGCTTTAGATGGAACGATGATGCTGTATGAGATATACGACGACATTAGCATAATTCAGCGAATTAAGAGACAGCGGCTGCTCTGGCTAGGGCATGTCGTACGTATGGACAAAAACAGTATAGCTTTGAAAGTATCCGACGCAATATCCGCCGGGGGAAGCAGAGGAAGACTTCCACTCCGTTAGAAAGACCAGGTGGAGAAGGACCTGGCTTCACTTGGGATCTCCAATTGGCGCCCCATAGCAAAAAGGAGAAACGACTGGCGCGCTGTTGTTAACTCGGCTATAACCGCATAAGCGGTGTCTACGCCAGTAAAGTTTTTGGAGGATGGAGTCATGTGTAGAAGTTCACGCAAGAGAGGAAAGTTCTCTGACCGTCATTCACTTGGGAGTGGCCAGAAACGATTATTTTACACATGGCTCAAGCAGCTCACGACCAAGTATCCTCTGGGTAGCCTAAGAACATCAGTTTGAAGGCAACTAAACTTGAGAAGGCGAAACATCCCTGTGCGCTGGGTTTGGGACCCACCACGTAAAAAACACGCCAATGAAAAATTTCCAACATGTATAAATATACCCTAAAAATTTCACAACAATCCGTACAGTACTTTTAAAGATTTGTGTTAAAATACTTGAAGCAGAATTGTTTTGTCAGTCCGGGTCAAAATTTTGAAAGTCGAGTTTAGAAAAATGTATCTCTTGCTTTTAAGCCGTGTGCGTATGCGTGGGCGCGATTCTTAATTAACTCACATCTGTTTGTTGTAGCAACAAACATATTGTACACATTCGAAATTGTCTCATTGTCACTTTTTCGAAACGGAAGTGCCTTGGCAACCCACTTTCATAAACGAAGGGAATCACTCATGCACACCCGCACTCATACGCACCACCCTACATGGGGAGTGTGTGTGAAGAATGCGCTTCAGATTGTTGAAGTGCACTGAGAATGAAAAGGATGCCAAACATATCAAACCGGAAACGAGATAGTTGTACAGAACTACAGAACTGATGGGCGGAAAATTTCAAAGAAGCGAGCTCTGAAATTGAAGTGGAAATGAAAATCATTTCTGCCCTGCAGAAGCAACTAAACTTGGGTACAATCTATTGAAAGGCAATATGTAGTTATGCAGTTGATTGTGTTATCAATAACTTTAGTTTTTCTATATCTACAAGTTTACCAATATATGTATGCTTATATATGCGAATTCTGGGTGCGCTTCATTAACTAAAGAAATACATAAATATATAAACGTTGCAATTTTAGACCTTTGAAAACTTTTTGGCTACTTATATTTTTATTATCATATAAGTAGACTGAGCTGAGCGAATCTCTGATGTTCTTTAATGGGAGTGCTAGCTTTCTTTTTTTTAGATTTTATAGTGGACAGAAAAAGTGATGAAAATGCAGACTCAGTTTTTGAAATATCAATCAATAATTTTGCTCATGTCCTTTTCTCTCAAATTGCTCTGCTCATTTGCCGGAATCGCCGATATTATCCAACTACATGCTTCATCTTTACACTCCTTTGCTGCAATTTATTCGATTGGAAATAGTAAAAAAAATATTCCTTTTCCAAAAACTAAAAAAAAATATCGGGCAGCAAGTTTTCAAAGAACAAAATATCAAGTTAACTTTGCTCTTTGAAGAGTTTACAGAGGTCATAAATCAGGTCATATGTAAGGCTCACTACTAAATTTTGGAGAAAGAGGACTCTTATTTTAACATCTTTATCTACGCATATATTTGGTATTTCGTATTTTGACAATAGACGTTGCAGTCGTATATCTCCAGTCCGAATTAAAATCTGCGATTCTTTGCTGAAACGAAATGAAATCGAATCATTTCTGAAGCGAATGGTAACAAGAGACGAAAAGTGTATCAAATACGAAAATAATATGCGAAAAAGATCATGGACCAAGCGTGTTCGCAAAGCCAAGATTGACGCCTCGAAAGGTTATGCTGAGTGTTTGGAGGTATTGAAAAGGAATTATCGACTACGAGCTGCTCGAGCCTGATCGAACGATTGATTCTACATTTTACAGTCAACAACCGATGATATTTAAGCAAGCAATAGAATAAAACGGTCGGAACTGATCAATAGAAAGGGCTTCGTCTTCCATCAGGACAACGCTAGACCACATACATCTTTGAGGACTCTGCAAAAACTGGGAGAGCTTGGCTGGGAAGTTTTGATGCATACCCCATATAGCCCTGACGTTGCACCATCGGACTACCATTTGTTTCGGTCAATGCAGAAAACCCTTAATGGAGTAATGCTAGCTTTAAGAGAAGCCTGTGAAAATTACTTGTCGCAGTTTTTTGCCGAGAAACCAGAAAAGTTTTAGACTGATGGAATAATGCCTGTAACGGAAAAATGGCAAAAAGTGGTCGACCAAAATGATACATAAATAGTTCATGAAAGTTCATTATAATTATAAATAAGTTGAATTTGATTAAAAATACGAAAATACTTTTTGGACTACCCAATATTTATATAGTACATCATATAAAATCAGCTAGTTGATTAATGACTAGCTTGAAAAATAATTGTCATTACCCTAATTCTAATCGTTCAATTGATCTGAAGTGGCAACTCTAGCTATATTAATGTAAGAGGAAACTTATCGTTAAAGTTAAAATTGAAATAAACGAACCGCTCAACGAAATATATACCAACAAATGGATGACTATTGAAAAGGAAGCTGGGCTAAATTGGAAAATCCTAGCTAAGCTCCTCGTAGTCGTGCGGCGCGCGGCGCTCTGGTGCCGCAATGCAAATTTCCAACAAGAAACGAACAAAGGAGTATAAATCCGAATCTGTTTATGTTTGCATTGTTGCGTTTGTAACTGGGAATTGCAGA
Source organism: Bactrocera neohumeralis (assembly GCF_024586455.1). Lineage (NCBI taxonomy): Eukaryota > Metazoa > Arthropoda > Insecta > Diptera > Tephritidae > Bactrocera > Bactrocera neohumeralis. Next base: position 2,856,848 of record NC_065921.1, on the reverse strand, counting down.
GTCTTCAGTATCCATGAATGCAGCGCAAGTAAGTAAGCGCTTATACTAGTATTCATATTTAGTTAAATGGGAGTGGCTAAAGGACAAGAGCAGCAAACAGATACAACCTAAAATGGCTGTGGGGCTTAAGTGACTAAAATGACTAAAATGACTTAGCGTGCTAAGATAGCACTCAGAACTTCTGCGGTTGAAACAGTCTCGGCGAGCAAGTAAGACCAGTGCATTGAAATGAATTTCCTAAGTTTGTTTATCTCTTCCATGATATGTAAATCATGATACTCACTCTCATGTTGCAAGACAAATGGGCGCAGATATTCATCCAAGTTGGCTGTGCCTGGAGATGGCGAAACGCTAAGTACGCTTAGGCAGAGTACATAAGCACAGAGCTCTACACAACAATGCAAATGGCGCTGACGATGCATTACTTGCTGTCTGTAGGCTCCTGCCTACGTTCATCCATTTACTCGCTAATGCACCCAAATATTTATATGTACATACATATGTATGTATCAGTTATGAATCAATGCTGCACATCAGCGCTTGGATGGCAAAATACGTGAATGCAAAGCATTTTCTATTACCGCTGAAGAATTCTGCTGATTGTTGGCATTTGGATTTTCAGCCCATTCCATAAAATCAATATCACAAGTCCATGTTACATGTACAGCTGATGTGCGAAAAGAATGCATCAAATTTTTGTGGAAAATGAAACTTTAGTGGAATGCACACATTGCAATAATGTCGGCTTTGCTGGTTACACACATCGCATACGATGAATTTTCTGTGTGCAAAGGAAAATGAAAACAAACACAAAAACAAAATACATTCATAAATGCAAGCATGTACATATGTATATACCATAAGTAGCTGCTAATGAAAGTTCGCGCATTGCGTTAGATTAAAAAGGCTGCTCCTGCCCGTGGTATGAAAGCCTTTTTACTTGGGTTGCTGTTTATTTTTCTGGTTCATTCCAATGTTGTCAGAGCCCTTTGGTATAATAATTGGAACATTTAAGACTCATATTGGCGGACTCAAACTCAGTTCTCGAAAATAAATCTGATTTATGTGATTAAAGAGAAGAAAAAGAATTCCTTAAAATCTAAGTATGTGCTAGAGAAGCATAAGCCTTTCACTGAAACTATACAAGAATACTCGAAGATTCAAAGAAAACTTAAATTAATTGCCACAAATAATTTACCCTGACATAGGCCCTGGGGCAATTGTCGACGGTTTTCAAGCATAAATCAGCCAATACTGTTGTACTTATATATATTCGATATTCTTATTAGCATAGACCATAGACTTGACGTATGCCCACAGGAAATAGTCTAAGAGCGTAAATCGCACGACCGAGGTGGCCAATACTTGGTCATATCGTGAAATAACTCGTTCACTAAACTTGGTTTTCAATAAATCGATTGTGACCGCTGTGTGGCTTGTGGCGCCGTTCTGTTGGAACCACATACATATTTTCCTAGTCGGTTATCATTGAGCGGTACCGATTCCCATTCATAGTAACGTGCAGGTCTTGATCATCACGCAAAAAGTACGGCCCAATGACGCCGCTAGCCCATAAACCGCACAAAGCCATTTATTCAGAAATTAACCTCATCGCCAAAAATGATTTTTCGATAAAAATCCGGGACATTTTCAAGTTTTTGCTCAGCCCAATTCACGAAAATTCGACGATTCTGGCAATCAAGCAGCTTCAGGTCTTCAGTCAATGTTATCTTATAAGGATGTAGCCCAAGATCTTTTCGCAAACGCCACAGAGATGCCCAACGCTTGAGAACGACGTGTAAGAGACAGATTTGGGTCTTCCTGATGCGCTAGCGGCAGTAATATTCTCAACACTACGGGCACTTCTGTGTCTCAATGGTACGGGAACTTTTCGTACCGTGCTTGTGGATTCAAATTTTTCCACTGAACCCTCAATTGTTGATCTGACAGGACGATTATTATAAATTGGACGTAGCGCTCTTAAAGTTCAGGCCACTGACCCCGAATTTCGGTGGAGCGGGAAAAAATATGGTGTCCTTTGCTGTCCCTATCGGTCTACTTTTGTAGCATCTCTATGGAAAAACCCGTTAGTAGAGAACAACACATTTAAAGATAAACCGATTAAGCTGATTGAATAACAGTACATTTTAGAAGGCTGACACTCAAAAAGTATTTGAGATAGCTATTTAAAATTTTAGCATGCTATTTTTAATAATTCACCCTATGTGTGTCCCTTAAGAGTGAATCTACCTATAAATTGGTGGAAAGAAATGATTGCTGAAAAACAGCTAAATTAGGACGCTGTTTGAGTTGGTATAAGGCAAGTACGGAGCGACGAACCTGTCTGGACTAGAAACTTCAATGTGACGATTCGAGGGTTTGAGGTCGATGGTGCCTGTCTAGTTCTGAATTTGTACACGTATACATTTTATACTCAATTATTGATTTTTCTAACTTGTAAGCTAATCCCCAGCCATTTTAGAGAGGTAGACATTTTTCACCCTTTTTATTGCACATACTTTCGACAACGCAGAGTTTGGTAAGTTATAAAAAATCAACTCAGAAACTCTCTTGTTTTCTCACCATCTTTAGCCTTGATTAAGTGTCTGGGAATCAATAAATTAATGCTAAGATACTAGAAGTTAATTTCCGATCGAGTTTGGTTTTTCATTTCATTCTTAATACCAACACTTGCTGTGACAGGCGAGGAGCTATCGCCGGTTGCACTGCTGTGCTAGGTGGTGTGATGCTGCATTAATTAAAACATCGCCGCATAGAAATCGATAAATATTTATTCAACGTTGCACACTATGCAATGCTATGCGACACGCTTACCTGTCTGTATGTATGCGTTTGAAACTACATATTTGTGTGAAAGATGTGTTTGCCCCTTTCGTTTGAGGCATTGGATGCACATGACACGTGCTGCATGAGTATTTTGCAAGCGCGCGCTTAACGGTTTTTATTTATTTACCGGGATTTCACGCTCGTTTACTTCTGGTCGCTTTCTTCCAACTACCTCACCCCTCTTTTCTACCTAAGCCTTGGCATACGTTGGCCCGGGTGCCAAAAGCCAAACAGGAGTGACCTACTTTTGCAGCAACTATTGCAAAGTCTGCAGTTGTGGGACAGACACATGCACATAAGCACAACTGTACTCAATGAGGGGGAAGACATGAAGATAGAAAATATACACTTTATTAGTAACAACAAAACAGCGTAAATAACTGGTTTTGATGGCTCCGCAATGCTTGGTAATTGCTTTGAGAAAGAATAATGAAAATATTGCTTTTTTGTAGTCACACCTGAATTTTCTCTGATATTTCCTCTACGCATTGCATTCAAAACCTTACACACATACACACAATCATATATGTATGTAGATATGGCCATACACAGAGGCACACGCGTATAAAACTTTTTATTAGTTGGCCGAGTGTGGTGAATTCAAAATTCAACGAAAATTTCGATGATATCGCTTTGGGAGCTGAAAGTTTCCAATTGCACCACTCATTATCAGTAAATATGTCGCATTGTGCAGAGAACTTTTGTAAATCTAATAGAAAACGTAATGATTTTTCAGCCTGCCTGCTATGTAATGCAATCTTTGTAAGGTAGCATGTCAAAGCCCACCGTTACTTTAGAAACCTTTACGAATTGGTGGGACATGTGACATTTGAAATTATAACACCTTCCAGTCAATCATTCAAACTATTTCTAAAATGAATCCACTCCTCACTAAATTATGAATTCCTCTAACTAGTGAGGATGTTAAACCCGAATCGTATGATTTTTGTGAACACATTTATTATTCAGCGTAAGTTTACATCTCATTTTTGCAAAATCTCGAAAATTTCCCAAATGGTTGTATGCAATTTTGCAAAACTACCCATTTATGCGTAGGAATTTCGTTTGACATGTTAAACAGTGTACCGTTATGAGCATATACCAGCCCGCAGAGAAACAGAAAACTAGCAGAAATGCAAAATGAAACTAGAACTAAATTCAAACTAACAGAAAATACACAAAATTTGCCAAATAAATGGCGAACAAAAAAAATATATATACAATACATATTTAATAAGAACTTTCATTTGCATTGGGTTTTAGATCAGTATGGCTGCCATATTTCCAATCGATATCTCATATACAAGGTAACCCGATAGTTGAATAGAAGTATTCGCGATTACAGGTATGAGTTTCTTGCCGGGTATTTGAATATATGGCATCTGTATTCTCATATATGAAATTGTATGTTTTTTGTTTGTGGTGCAAATATGAAAAATGTGTTCATCCATCAATTGTACATAGTTTACAGACCACAAAATATTTATTTAATTGTATTATTGAGTATATAAATATAAATTTGTAATATTTGAGAAATGCATCGAAGTTTTAATTGATAAATACCGAACACGATTGAAATAATAATATGTAAAATTCACCACGTTGAGTAATTTGAGAGATGTAGGCAGATTTTGCTTTAGACCAGGGTGAATAAGAAGCCAAGTTTACACTAAATTTTGTGAAAGGCAAAATTTTTTGGTACAATTGAATTTTTCACAAAAATTGAGAGATTATGTGAAAAAGGGTTAATATTAGACTTGTAGTTTTGTCGGAAATCGAGAAAAGCCATTTTTAAAACTTAAAAATTCGCCCACTCTCCATACTATGAATTCTTTTAATTTTTACCATTTTGAAAGTCTTCTGAACTAGTCTACGTCGGCAGTTAGACGATTAGAAATATAGGAACAGTACTAATTAATTTTCCTCGATAAATGGAGTACTTGCAATAGGTTCATATCGTCCGAATTTGTAGCTTATTCAAAGACGTAAGAGTTGATTTAAAAAATGAAATAATTTAAGTTAAAAAATTTATTAATATTGTCACAAAAAAGCACCCGAAAATTGAAATTAAATTCCCCGGGGAAATGATATTGCAAAAAAATAATTTATCTAGGTTGGTAGGACTGTCCTTAATTACTATGGCAAATATGAGTTCTGCAGCTGCTTAAGTCGGTACACCTCAGTAGTGCGTTGCGATTTTTACAATTTTTGCGAAATCGAATTTTTGAGAGCGAAATCGTGCGAATGTTGGAAAAGGCTTATGGTGATGCAGTTTTATCAAAAACACAACGAGTGGTACAAAGCCCTCAAAGACGGTCGAGTGATCGTGGAAGACATGCCTCGTTCTGGACGACCTTCGACCTCTTCAACAGATGAATACATTAAAAAAGTGAAAAATATGGTGCTTGAAAATTGTCAGGCAAGTGTCATAGAGACCGACATCTCTTGCGGGTCCGTTCGATGAATTTTGGTGGATATTTTGGGTATGAAACGTGTTCTTGCTCGACTCGTGTCGATAAAGCTGATTTTATTTTAAAAACAGTACCATAAACAGGTCTCTTTGGACATGCTTGATCGTGCGAATTCCGATACCACATTCATGACGAGCATTATAACTGCCGTTGAGACATGGGTTTATGAGTTTGATATGCAAACAAGTCAACAATCATCGGATTGGAGGGAAAAAAATGAACCGAAACCAAAAAAAACCACGACAAAGCCACTCAATAATCAAGGTGATGCTAATTGTTTTTTCGATATTACTGGTCTGGTGCATCATGAATTTGTTTCGGAGCAACAGACGATCAATAAGGGATTCTATTTGGCTGATAATGCACCATCGCATCAAGCCACTATTGTGACCGAATTTAAAGCCAAAAGCGCAATGATCAAGCATCGCATTCACCAGATTTGGCTCCGTGTGATTTTTTCTGGTTCCCCAAACTGAAATTGCCACTCCATAGAACCCGTTTTCAGTCGATCGAAGAGATAAAACATAATTCACTGACGAAACTGAAGGCCATCCCAAAAAGTGCTTATGAAAAGTGTTTCGAGGGCTGGAGAAATCATTGGCATAAGTGTATTACATTTAGTGGAGATTACTTTGAAGCGATAAAATAAATATTGATGAATAATTAAATTTTTTGCCACAATGTATAAGCGTTTTTCGTTCAAAACCAAAAACACTAATATGTAAACTTTTTTGTCTGTAAGGAAGGTGCTCAAGTTCTAGAATTATTGTATAACACAAAATTTTATAGATCATAGTGTGTGTGCATACGCATCTGGTGATGCGATGCATGTATATAATAGAATATCACTTTTTCAAATTTGTAAACTTATTTGCTTAACGCAGAATCATGAAAAATCTCATGTTATAAACATGGGAAAAGAAATATGATTTAGACTCGGTTTATATTCGAATTAAAGGCTTGTTTTCACTTAATCAATAATAATAATAATCAAAATGTCCGGTCGTTCTGTCGTGTAGCAGGGCACTTTAATAAAATAATGATGTTTCTTATACTCGATACAAAAACATGTGACCTGTGGGAGTACGGAGTAGGGAGCTGCTCACCTCAAGTTAAAAAATGAATCCCCGTGTCTGTTGCTACAAAAAAAAATGTGAGCAAATATGGTCCTTATAATAACGCCTAACAACAAATAATGATTACCGATGCTACTTTTTAGGAGCATTTCTGTATGTAACGTACGCTATTAGAACTAGTCTAAATAATATCAAGAGAGGCATACAATATGAAATATGATATCTCAGGAACTATTAAACCGAACCTGTTATTAAAGCGCTCAAAAACAACATTCTCTCTATAATAATGTGCCCTTGTGTCAAAAAATTATAAAAACGAGCCAAAATTTCATCTAGGCCCCTACACTGTATATAGGAATTTGTATATGTCGAATATGTCAATATGTCGGTTAGAGTGTGAGTTAGTTTCATAAAATTGTTTGGAAGGGTATTCTCCTGGCCGATAATATTCGCGATATAGTGGTGTCCATCTGACTTAAAACCATCTCGATTGGTCAAAATTTGTGACATTTTAATAAATAACCTCAAATTCCTAATCCAATGACTTCCGATTATTTAATTGCTTTCTTCTATACCCAATACATATCCAATATATTAAAATTAACTAAAAATTTAGTTTTTCCAAAACCTGAAAATATCCTTCCGGCTTGGATATAAAATGTTAAACTTAGCTCTTCTTTACTTATTAATTATAAAGTAAGTTTCCATTGTATTTAAGTTTGAATTCTGTCAATCTTAATAACGTAAAAGAACAAATTTTCAGGAAATTCTGCGTCTTCTCTTTACTTACTCAAGCAAGTGTCACCGTAGACGGATCTCTGGTTTCTTTCATTTGTTAATTCCAAGAAGTCCCCAAATCGCTTTACTGCAAGCGCCTCCCAATATGCTTATGTATGATTTACGCTTTTACATAAGCACCAGAACATAGGCAAACCACCAAGTATAGACACACACGCTGCGAACGGTATGCAAATATTTTGTTAACCGTAAAACCAATAAAAAAATAAAATGCCAAAGCGTAAATGTGAGCCGACAAAACAAGAAAGAGAGGCCAACGGTTTCTAACGCTCTTAAAAGAGACATCGATTCCGAGAAATTTTACTTTTAAATTTTTGGTGTTTTTGTGGTGTTTCTATCGTTGATTTGATTTTCTACATTTTCTCAAGCTGTTTAACTAATAACTGTATCCTCTCGGTGGCAGTGCCTCCAGCTTCATCACCCGAAAGCCCCCCACTTGTGTAAGTGTGTGTGTGTGTGTGTGTGTGTTTGTGTTGCCTGTCCGCGCATTCAAATGCTTGCCACCTTTTTTGAGGTTGTTGCTATTTCCTCGCCATCATTTTTCCTGTTGTCATTGCTACTTTACGTGCGTTTGCACTTGTTGGCCGTATCTTGTTGTTATTGTTAGCCAAAATGTAGGTGCTCGTTATAGTGTGTATGTATGTATGTCTGTAGACAGGCACAAAAACAACGGAAAGACGCAGCGAAACGAAAGAAAAATGCGTAAAAGTAGCAAATCTACGCTGCTTCAACAAAAGGAGCCGCGCGAATAACGGTCTCAAAGAAACAAGTGCCGAGTACGTGTGCGTACGCACAGCTCGTCCGGTGCTGAAGCACGTTCTGCTACAAATGGGATTGTGCCAGCAGTTAGGCCTCCAGCCCACGCTCAAGGTGAGGGGCCTACATGCACTCACCCACACTCCCCTCAACTTGTATATGAGCAGTTAGAAAGTTTAGAACAGCAAAAGCATCTATTTGATAGACACACATATATGCATACACGCATACATGTATATATACATACATACGTACATGTGTTCGTGTTTTATATCGGCACCGTCAGTGCGACTCCTGTTGCTGCCCCTTTGCAGTGGCCGTCGTTCGCCTTTTCTTCGTTCCTATCTTCGGCTTCTAATGCTATTAGTGGCGCTGGAGCTGCTGCTGCGGCTGTTCTGTCGGTTGCTGCAGCTACTGAGGGTCGTTGTTGGCGGTTGTCGATTGTCTGTTGTCAGTTGCTGTTAGTCCTAACGGCGTGTGCCTCTGCGTGACTGTTTGTGAGTGTGGCTGGGTGCGCACACTATCGCAAAGCGCGACAGGTTCACACTGTGAAGGTATTCGTTTTGCACAATTTTAACGCTGATGCTGCCACAATGTCGCTGCGTGTGCGTGTCGTTGAGGCTTTAAGTATTTATGCCGGCACCGCGCGTGTACTGGGTATTAAGGCCCGTGCTGGGATACTTCATATACAGTTGTTGTCAGTTTGGCTGTGTGTCACGCTGGCGCTGATTGCTGGCATGGAATTTCAGCAGGCTATCTGGACTTCTATTTGCATGGGCTTTTGTTTGTTTCACTGTGTGTGCGCGCCGGTGCGTGTTATCCTGCCGGGCGTTTTCGTTTGAGGGAGGATGCCAATTTTTATTACTTAAACACATAAATATGAAGACAAATACTAGCACTCCTGCAAATGCTGCCAAAGTTTACTTCGGTTCAAAGTTATTTCTTTATCAATTAAAATTTTTTTTTTAAAGTCTTCGGAACACAAAATACTTATACACCTGTGGCAGCCATGCTAAAGCACAGAACCAACATTATTTTTACTTGAAAATCGTTAATTACTTTTTACAATTATTTGATCGTTCCCCTTTTATGATTTATGCTTCTCTGTGTGTTTCCGTTTTTATATTTCTTTTTACAAGTTCGGTTGATGTTGGCTGCTTGTTTGCTTTTCCATACACAAAGTGTGGTATTTTTAGCTCGAAAGGTTTTGCTTACTTTTCGTGTAATCATACGCACGCAGACGCTTTCCTGCGCCCTTTTCCGAGATGTATGGAAATATACTTTTAATTTGGTCGCAGCGTTTGTTTAATTTGCGGTCCAAATTTCTTGGAATTTCTTTCAATTAATACATACTGATATCTCAAAATTAATTTCTCAGCTGCATGCAAACATATATATATATATGTATATGTGTTTATATGTTGTTACAATTATAAATAGCTTATAAATATTTTAATTATTATCATAAATTATTGTCGTCGTTACAACTCAGCTACTTTTTACTTATTTATATTAAACTTGTTTTATTTAAAGTTTTGTTTTTAATATAAATTGACTTTTTTATTTTATATGCTCCAAGCTGCTTGTCGAAACTCACATCCAATTTATTTCACTTGCAAAATCCACAAAACATTCACTGTCGTTTCACTATTCAATATTCAGTCTCGCACATTAATTGCCTTCCAGTGCGTGTTAGTTTCGAACGGAAACTAATGCCAAACAGTTTTGAAATTTACGTTTAGAAATTAATTATTTAAAAAAGGTTCCTTTTTATTTCGTTCCACTTGACGTTCCACAAGCATTGCCGCCAATTCCGTGAGCCCTGGCACTAGTTCAAAACTTTCCAAATCTGCTGCCATGATTCAACACACATACGCACGCACGCACACTCCCAGTAGTATGTGTTTCACACCCTTCGCAAAGCCCTCATATAATAGAGACATGCTGAAGTTATTAACTTCAATTGGAATTAGCGTAGCTCATCAGCGACTCGAAACTGTGTTGCAGTTGTGTTTCCATTACGTTTTTGCTACACGCTAATTACAACTGTTATTTTTACGTTCTAATAGTAACGGTAGTATTTATAGTATTCGTAGTAATACTACCACAGCAAAAAGATTCAATAAAAGGGTTTCTTTTTCAGCAAAAGCAAAAAGCTACAGCTATAGATGCTGCTTTAAGACGCGAACGAGCCGTGCACGTGTTTGGCTACGACATCTACGACAACCGCCTACGCACTGCAACTGATTTTACGTTGTCGTTGTAGTTTTTACCATTTACAGTTGCCTGGATAGAACAATCGTTGCTCATTTGTCCTGCAAGCTGCTGCTATCAGTTGCTTTCATCACCCGCGTTTAACATTGCTGTGGTGAATTTCTACACAGCTGATGGCTCTTAGCTATTTCCATTCTCTCCGTGTGCTCTCTTACATGACCGGCGTGTGCTTATAGGTGTGTATGCACAAGAATCATGAGTTGGTAGGAAAACTTCCTGGTTAAGAACTAATGTAATTTCATGAGGTTTTGGATCATATTAAAATTGAGTTTTATCATTTCGACATCCCACTTCACTTCAATTCAACACATTCTATTACAAAGCATTACACAAACTACTTCTTTTCGGCTAATACCGATTAAGCGGTGTCTACATACTTCAATTAAGGGGGGAGCCTGCCTTAGAGGCTTAAAAAATTCGATTTCTTTGAAAAGTTTTTTGGGAGGGAAAGAACTAATTGATTAAAGCGAAATTTCTAGGGTTTATAGTTTTATATTTAAACATCATACAAAAATTTTTTCGATACGAAATCTTTGATATTCTGCCTTTGGGAAGCAATCGCCCGAAGCATCTAGCATGTGCATTTGTCGGACGGCGGGCAGGATGCAGGTCGCAATTACTGTCGGAAACAAAAAATTCAAAGAGATTCATATTTTTTAATAATTTATCCTTTAGGTAAACTAAAAAAATTCCAAAAAATAGTGTAAAATTTTAAAAATTAAAAAAAAAAAATTTGACCAAAAAAATTTTACTTTATGTTGTTAAAAAATATGTTCAAACTTGACTTTTCTTAATCTTTTTTAGTTTAAATATAAGATAATTTGATGCCAAATATAATAAACTTTGCCCCAATTTCATACGAAGTTTAGTTTTTTTCTATCCTGCCCGCCAATTAAGAAAAATCGTAAAAATCAAAGACCGAAAAAACGCGCGTCAAAGTTTTCGCTTTCTGCCCGAGCGCTCATATATCTGCTAGACGCTTGGTCACTATTTCCCGTCTAGCTTCGAAAATATTTCGAATTCTCATCTATAACTTTTTGGAGATATTCTTAGATTATTTTTAAAGAGATTTAAGCAAAAAAAATCGTTTTTTGAAGCTTTTAAAGTAGACTCCCCCCCTTAAGATAAAGAAGGCTTTTAAATTTTTAGATATATGTATATTGGGTAGTCGAAAAAGTTTTTTCGTATTTTGTCAGTAGATGTCGTTGCAGTCGTATATCTCCAGTGCCACCATTCGCATTGTGTCATACCATATGTTAGAAAGGTAAGATTTTAAGCTTCATTTAACCAAAAAAATAAATAAATTCGGAGAAGTTGAAAAAAAGTAACAGCGGTTCAAAAATGAGTGAAAATAATGAAGAAATTCCCTATATTTTTTTTGTATAAAAAAGGGAAGAATGCCAGGCAAGCCCCCAATGAAATTTGTGTAGTTTATGGAGACGATGCTTATCAGTTCATCTAGCACAACAGTGGTTCGCTCGCTTCCGTTCTCAAAATTTTGATGTAAAAGATGCACCTTGCTCTGGTCGACCTATCGCTGAAAAAGTCGATGAAATTATAGAAAGGATTGACCTGGACCAGGAACTTAATACTTAACCGTTTTGGACCATTTAAAAAAGGCTGGCTACAAAAAGAAGCTCGATGTTTGGGTACCACATGAATTGTCTGTGAAAAATTTAATGGACCGAATTAACATCTGTGATTTTTTTGCTGAAACGAAATGAAATCGACCCATTTCTGAAGCAAATGGTAATAGGAGCCGAAGAGTGGATCAAATACGACAATAATGTGCGAAAAAGATCATGGGGCAAGTGTGGTGAAGCTCAACAAATGGTCGCAAAGCCAGGATTGACGCCTCGAAAGGTTATGGTGAGTGTTTGGTGGGATTGGAAAGGAATTATCCACTTTGGGCTGCTGCAGCCTGAGCTACTGATGAGATTGATATAAGCAATCGAAAAAACGATCAGAACTGATCTACAGAAATGGCTTCGTCTTCCATCAGGACAACGCTAGACCACACACACATCTTTGATGACTCGGCAAAAACTGGGAGAGCTTGGCTGGGAAGTTTTGATGCATCTACCATATAGCCCTCACCTTGCACGAACGGAATACCATTTGTTTCGTCAATGCAGAACACCCTTAATGGAGTAAAGTTGGCTTCAAGAGAAGCCTGTGAAAATTACTTGTCGCAGTTTTTCGCCGAGAAACCAGAAAAGTTTTACACTGATGGAATAATGGCTCTAGCGGGAAAATAGCAAAAAGTGGTCAACCAAAATGGTACATATTTTTTTTTTAAAGTTCATTATAAATTAAAAAAAAATAAATTGAAGTTTGATTAGAAACACGAAACGACTTTTTCGACTATATTTTATAAGTAACAGCCCAGTTGAAGCTCAACGCGACTTTGCTAGGTTAAGTTACATTTATATGCATATCTGTTCATAAATAAAAAATCAATTATATTGAACCCGCAGGCAAGCCTGGGAGACCGAGAGAGTAAGAGAGTACAATGTAAGTCAAGAAGTTAACTCCGCTGTAAACTTTTTATTCACCTCGCGCTCTTGAAGTGAAAGCGAAAGGTTCGGCGGTTCGGTTGTTGTTGTGCCCGCGTATATTGTTTGTTTTGACTATATTTCGTATGCCAGCCCGAGCATATACAAATGTCTATACATACTTACGTATGTTAGTTGGTGTACGCCAGACAGGTGACAGTAAATACCGTTACAGCTGCTCAGGCTATGCCAATGATCTATTACAGACGCTACTTAACTGTCGAGGCTGGTGCTGGTAACTCACGGCAACCGAGCCGAATGGCGTGAAAATGTCCGAAATGTGTCGTTACAAAATCGCAGGCGGTGAATACGCAGAGACTCGGCAACAAGCCAGATTCATGCCACGCACCACTGTGGGCCCGATTAGCAATGCGATGGCCAGAGGCAGCTACAAGTTGCAAGTTTATTGCCAAGCACTGACAATAAGTTTTTAGTATATATTTGCAACTGTATATACACACATAAGTGTTGATGTGTTTGTGTGTGTGCGGATAGTGTTGGCGGCGGAACAACAACACTTTTAACACATTGCTGTATGTGCGAGCCCCCGTGCGAGTGTGTGTGTGTGCTTGTGGGAGCTCTTGCATGGCGATAGCAGCAGCAACAGCAGACACTGTCACAACAGTGACAATAACAATAACGTCGTCTTCAGTCAGCAGCTGGTCATAATATACACTTGCCACACATGCACGTATGTACATGCTAGGCTCCAGGCGCTTGGTGCCATTGTTGCTACTTTTTCTGGGCTATGAGCAAACACATCCGCTTTCACGTTTGATCTGCTTGCCCAATATTCTACCATTTCATTTTTTATTGCTTGAAACTCTTTTAAGGCGCACATCGCACACTACTTGCCTTATGCATAGTTTGACAAATGTAAGTGTGCTGGTATGAGATGCTCGCTCTATGTATGCAAAAATGGTTTGCAGACATGTCCCTCGTAAATATCTATGTATATTTACCTATATTAAATGAGAAAATCCAAGGTAAGCACGCATTTAGATGCTGATTTTTGCACTCTGTGCTCGTGGTCCTCATGCAGTCCGTGGAAGACGTGCAATTTGTGGCTTGAGGTTTCTTCTTTTGTGATCTCCGTTATTAAAAACAAGAAAAGAACCGAAGCTATAATATCTTCCTAATATAGAAAAGATTCCATAAAAGAACTTCATATTAATTGGTTAGTTTGTATGCCACAATGGTCCGTTCTGAAAAATCTCGTCGGAGATTACAGCCTTAAACAATAAACCGTGCCAGCTGCTATAGTGTTCGATCCGGAAAATTTCTTTGGAGATTGTATTATTGTCTTGTATATCTTTCCATGCCAAATTTGGTAAAGATATTTCGTTAAATGAAAAAGTTTTCCATACAAGGGCTTAATTCCGATCGTTTAGTTTGTATGGCAGCTATATGCTACAGCTATCCGATATCTACGGTTCCGACAAATGAGCAGCTTCTTATAGAGTAAAAGACGTGTGCAAAATTTCAGATCAATATCTTAAAAACTGAGAGCCTAGTTCGAGCATATAGAGACAGACTGACAGACGTTAACTTGATCATATAGTATGTATATATTTTCTACGGTTTCCGATTTTTTTTTCTGCATGTTATTATTATGGCAAACTTAAAACACACTGTTCAATGGTGCAACCAGGCGTATGAGGAACGAAATAGAACAGCTCAGGTGACTCATACGATATGACGACCTAAACACCAGATGACGATGTTTTCTTTCGGTATACATATATCAAGTATCAACTATGTACATACATACATATACATATGTATATATTCAAAACTGTTTGGCTCTGAAGATAGTGTCAAATGCAAATGGAAGTTGTGTGGTTGGAAAGCGATCATACAAAAAATATTTTCCTATAATTTTAACATTTACTTAAGTTCAAATTGGAACCTAATAATGAATCGTTACAGGCGCCTGGTTTGGGTAGCAAGCCCTATATTAAGCCCCTTTTAGTGTTTCTTATATAATTTATAAATTTTACCTTATTTTCAAAAAAATTAGATTTTTTCATCACAAAAAAAATTAGATTACAAAAAAAAAAACAGCGTGTGTGTGGAAATTCAGCTAACTTTCATTAAGATATCCTGTTTTATATCCCCAAGTCATAGAAATTAAATTTCTGGATGAATATTTTATTTTTAGTGTCGTATCATGTTCTTATAAGCGAAATACTCTCACACAAATTTATAGAAGTATATCTACCTACTAACTAGCATATTCGGTATAAAGACAACGAATAATAATATAAATAAATATAATCTGGATAAGAGATTACATCCGAGCCTAAATTGATTTAAAAAAAATATAATTATGTTGAAAGTGGGCTGTATTCAATTATAATTTCATTAAAGTGTTCAAAACAGCAGAATAAATGTTGTAATTATTGTTCTTTTTTTGTTTTTTTTTTTTGTTTTGAAAATAAACTTTTGTTAAAAATAAATTAACTTACAATTTCAAAACCAATATACATATACCTATGTACGATAAATATTCTCAGTTTAAGCTCTGTTCTATTGTTGTTTTTTATAGCCACTTATCAGCACAATGCTAACGGATTTCATTTGAAGAATTAAATCTCTGCGCTTAAGACCAAGGAACTTTTCACTAAAACTGTTAATTGCTTAAATGAAACTTCCACTAGTTGACTGCGAGAATAATTCACTTGTCTTGCCAAAAACATAATGAAGTTGAGACGTGGTTGATTGAACGGCAATAGTCCTGGCAAGTACGTTCACACATATACATCTACATTCAATATACATTCATATACTTATGTACGTATGATGAGTAATGGAAATGAAGGAACATACGAAAATGTAAACAAAGGCACATTTTTTGGTATTGTTTTGATTTTGTGCCAAACGGTGATCCAAGGCGATTCACTTTATTCCAAAAAAATGGAGTATTCTGCTTAAGTAAGCTACAATAAGAGAAGAAAACCTAAGTTAAACAATAAAAATACCGTTAGAATGGTTGCTGGGAAATTACGATTAGTTTCTGCAAGTCAACAAAATTCATAATCGCACCACACACATTCGCATGTGCTTACAAAAGCAAACTAAATCACTCAACTTAAGCGTATTCCCACTCATAATCCACTGTGTTTGTAAGTTGATAATTTGCTGCCCCCAAAAGCATTTGTTTATGTTCAGGACTTATTAGCACGCAAATTGTTTGAGTAACTTCATTAACAACTACTCATAGTTTATGGAATTGAGAATTGCCAACTAATGGTAATAAGCTAACACTGCAGAATGACTTAATGGGGATTTCCTAAAATTGATATTATGCAACTATGTAGTCTCAACTTTCGCTGTAATAAAAGGAAGTTTACGCTTACATCCACAGGAGAGCTATATGTATGTATACATATGTGTATATTATATATGTATACATACATATGTATATACATGTATAGTATCATAGAGAGCATTTATTTTGGTCTTTGCTTCTCTATTAGGCATCGCTAAATGTAATGCGACTCACAACATTTATACAAAAGCCAACAGAGGTACATACATATATAGGGGGGCAAAAACTAAGTGTTCTTTTATTATTGACTTTTTGTGCAAAATAATGTACATATTTATATGTTTTTATTTTTCCATGACAACAAATATTTATTATAATATCTCAAACATTCACGCCACCATTTTATGTTTAAAGATGTAAAAATAACAAGAATAGTATACATGTACAATATGCTTAATAATAGTATTAATATATTGGAAAGTCTTTATCCACTTTGTAATGCCAAGCGTAAAGGCCACCAATAAGATCACGTATCGCATGAGATGGAAACTTGTTGCACATGTGTTGAACGGCTATTTGAGAGTCGTTTCCTCTTCGGCAAAGCACAACTATCGGCAACTTTTCGTCAGCTAATTCATTAGCAAATCGTTCTATAAATTTATTGTTTAATATTTCCTTTAGAGGCACATTAACAGACGATGGCAAACGACAGATCTCAAACTCGTTTTGTGGTCTCACGTCAATTAGAAGATGAGGTTGCGATCGCATATCGATATACTGAAACACATCTATACGTTCTTGTGATGGAATCAGTTGAAGCGGTTGATCATCGTCAGAAGCGTGCATGCTGCAGAACTGTTCATAGTCGATTAGTTGGGTAATCATTGGATTCTCTGAGCATACCTTGCAATCTTTACTTCTGCCACGTAACTTTATATTTCTAAATATACCATTCATACCATCGAAAATCAGTAGTTTTCCGGCAAATGTTTCACCCACACCAGTGGCAACTTTAATTGCTTCTAACGCCTGCATAGAACCAATTACTCCAGTAATAGCACCCATTACACCACCGTCTCCGCAGTTTGTTACGGCATGTGGAGGAGGTGGCACTGGAAAGAGACATCTGTAGCAGGGGCATGTATCTCCATAATGGTAAACAGTTAACTGGCCATCGAATTGCAAAGCACTGCCTGACACCAGGGGCTTATTTAAAAGTACGCATGCATCGTTTAGCAAGTAGCGTGTTACAACATTATCTGTACAATCCAAAATCACATCATACTGCTTAATAATATCTAGCGCGACTCTGCTGTCCAACATAAGTTTGTGCAAATCTATTTGGCAATTGGGATTAATTTGCTCCAAAGCACGTTTAGCTGATTCTACTTTCGGTAAACCAATTGTACGCTCTGTGTGTAAAGTTTGTCTATGCAAATTGGTCCGATCAACTGTATCGTAATCAACTAAGCCCAAGCGACCACTTCCCGCAGCAATGAGGTACTGCGCAGCTGGACAGCCTAGTCCGCCCATTCCTACAATAAGAAATGACGAGTTTATCAGCGTTGTTTGTGCAGTAACGCCAAAACCAGGGAGTATCAGTTGGCGGCTGTAACGCTCTATTTCATCATTAGTTAAGTCGTTAATTCTAGGTGTGAAAATACTATCAGCCGATTCATCGCTTGCCACATTATCTGCCGCATCTGCACGTTGGGCGGCCTGCAAATCTTCAAGTTGGCGTGTTTTGTCTGCCAATTTTAGACGGAGACTCCGAATCTCCTCACTTAAGTTTGCTAATTCCTTTGCAGCATTCTCCGAATCAGCTGCCATTTTATATTATAAGTATTATTTAAAAATTTTCACAAGCACATGACCAAAACTTTACTATTTATTAGGCAAACCGAACAAAATGATTTGTTAACTCAGAAAACGTAAATATAATAAATGATATCAGAGAACGTAAATTATGATATACATATGTACATACGTTCTCTGCTAGAGCAATAATGCTGCCATATTTTCTTTTTCTTGAAGTTACAGAAACTTTTTCGTAAAATTACTTTTGGCAATTTAATATTGAACTTTAGGTTTTATTATTTGACTATGATATTAAAGAAATAAAGTCAAAATTGCTTTAAATTAACCTTAATGGTTCAAGCTACATAAAATTTGTAAGCAGAAAATTTCAAATTTACGTTCTCTGTGTATTCCTAACAGAGAACGTATATACGTTCTCTGGACATATGTCAAAACAGCAAACACAAATGTCAACATAAAAGAAACGTCATTTTACTACACAAACGAATAGACATTTAACAAAAGCAAAAGAGTAAAGCGGCTTGTCTAAAATTTGTGAATAGTTTTGGTGTTTTGTTCAATTTATTGCGATAGTTTTCAAGAATCAAAGAATAATAAAATACGTTCACATACTTTTTCAATTTATACAAAACATAAATACAACTGATCGTAAAAGTGTGCTATATACTAAAAAAAAACTTCTGCGGATAGCGTGAATTAAGCCGCAGTTGCCAAAATGGAGAACCTTAAGTCAAATTTTGATAAAATAATGGAAAAATTCAATGATAGTATAACCCATTCAGCGCCAAAAAAACTTAGTTTCGAATATCTAACTGATTCCTTTAATGATTCTGGTACTTGTGAGTAAAACTATATACTTTAAATTTTTGAGATATATTTATAAAAGAGTTCATTACAGTACCCAAGAAACGACGCCACGAAAACTCCAATATCAGTTGTGACGATAGCAATGCCTCTGTAAGCAGCATTCCACCAAGCCCTTGGGAAACACGTAGAATTAAAGCTGATCTAATTGAAGCCAAGTCGCGAGTAAGAATGTTTACCGCCTTTTATAAGTTCTTTATAATTCGAATTATTTTATTTAAATTTTCAATAGATTTCTAAGTTAAAGACAGAAATTGAGCGGCAACACAAACTGAGGGCCGAAGTAGAAACGCTTTATGAGAGTAAAGTAACAGAGTTGAAGAAACAGTGTGACTTCTCTGCTAATAAAGTTCAGGACGTCGAGAAGCACTTGCAAGTTGTGCGCAAACGTGAACAAGGCGCCAAACAAGAGCTTTTGCGAACTCAGCGAGAACTAACACAGCTAAAACATCGATATGAGGAAGAATTGCATAAACTTCAACGAGATAAATTAGAAATTGAAGATCACTCACGGCAAATGCAAAATAGCATGGAGAATGAATTAAGCGAATACCGCCGACATACAGATAAACTAGAAATGGTAAATATTATACTTACCATATTCAACCAAAATAACAAAAAAAAAATATTTATTTTTAGGAGTTGCAATTATTAACCGATGAAATGACGAATTTAAAAAGCGTACTCAACGAGTACAAACAACATTCATCGTCTTACGAAACACTCAAAATCGAACATGAAAAAGAACAGCAAGAATTGGAAGTGGCCAACTCACGTATTAAAGAACTGGAGTACCAAATAGCGTCTTATGAAGATTGGAAAGAAATAACAAAGGTAATAATAACAAAATGTTAATTTCAAATTATTATTAACATTTTTTTACGTTAGAAATCACAAACCCGTTTACTGAGCATACCAGACATGGATAAAGAACTGGAACGTTTACGCACAAATAACAAAAATCTACAGGAATTGCTTGGTAACAAACTGTTATTAGAGGAGCAAGTGCATGATTTAAAGAGTCGTTTAGCACGTGAGGAGGGTGGCCGCAATGAAGCCGTGGCTCTCCAAGTAAAACTCTCACATATGGAACAAGAACTCAAAGACTGGATCAAAGTTGCACAGGACCATTGTCTGCCTAACATGTTGGTCAGCCCGATGGCTCTGCGATCACGAATTGAGCAGTTACTACAAAACGACATAATAATGATAAGCGAAAAACGAAACACGCAATCTGAAACCAAGTCCATTAAATCTGATTTGTTGGATTATAAACAGGTACATAAGGCGTGGTTTTATAACTTCCCATTCTAAAGATCTACTATCTCAACGAATTGTATACTTTTAGAAATGTGAAATATATGTTAAGAACATAGAAGAACTCAACGTGGCGCTGAAAAGGCATAAAAATTTCAAGGAACGCATACAGCGCAAACTGTTTTTGGTTTCTAAAGAACGTGATTGTTACAAACAACTGCTGGAAAATTTCGAAAAGGATCTCACATGTAAGAACCATATTCCATATACCAAATACAAAATTAAATGTATTAAAATTTTCCAGTCTCCAACGCCAATCATGCAGTAGATAGTGGTAATGGTGATGTACAATTGCGCTCAAGATTAGATATGCTAGAAAAGACTTTGGTAGGCTACAAAGACATGTGCAGTAATTTGGAAAAAGAGTTGACCAACGCAAAACAACTACCCGTTGCCGATCAGTCTATTGAAAATGTCATCAGCACTGAAACCTATGAACATATAAAGAAAGAATTGGATACGATGAGATTAGAAAATGAGCGTTTGCGACGCCGTAAAGAGGAATTGGAATTAGAACTGGAACATCGTTGCTTGAAAGGTGACTTCAATGTAGGCAAATTCAAAGTGGTGCACTTGGCACAAAACCCCGCTGCCGAGGCATACGAAAACTCCAATAATTTAATTGAAAAGTTACAGGCAGAGGTAAATAAAAATAGCTTTTCATTATTATCTACTCTTAGATTAATACTTACAAATAAAATTCAGATCGAACGCTTAAAGCGGCGTAATAAAAAATTAGAGGAAGACAATGAAGTCACACAGGCGCGTATGAATGAGACAACAAACATGACCATTAATATCAAAGAAATGAATCAATTGCGCGCCGAACTTGAAGCTACCAATTCTAAAATGAAGAAGATGAAGGAGTGCTACAAGTCTGCAAGTATGGAATTTCGGGAAGTCTGTTATTTACTCTTTGGCTATCGAGTTGACAGATTAGGACTAAACACAAACTACAAGTGAGTGACTTTAATGTGAAACTTTATGTTTGATTCTGATTTATTTTATATATTTTTTTTTCAATTCAGGCTATCGAGTATGTATGCAGAAAGCCCTGATGATTATCTCAACTTCCGCTTGAATGAATCGAATAATGCTTTAGACATGCTCGAGACTCCCTATTCAATTACCCTAAAACCATTCATAGAGAGCCAATTAGTGGGAAATAAATCCTTACCGGCATTTTTGAGTGCTTTAACGCTCGAACTATTCCAACGATCCACCATAACCATGTCGTAATGCGCTTGCCATTGAACTGCCATCAAAACAATGTTATCAACTCGCGCAACATTTCACACGGAGGAGCCCAAGTTACAAGGCGTCAAACATCAATAATCCAATATAATTTACATACATACGTACAGACATTTATATATATAATTATTTTTCGGCAATTTATTTTTGCTATGTAATGCATCTTACGTGTATTTAATAATAATTTGTTTGGCTAAAGCAAAGCTAGATGCTTGTGTGCAAACGTGATATTTGGTTCTCAAAACGAATCATTAAGGTGGTTTATCTCCGTAAGATAGTCTAACTTTACTGTTTTTGCTTCAACTATTAGTGAACTTCAACACACAAACACAGCGCGAACTGACTCGAGAGGTTTAAATAATTTCCTAGGCAAGCACACAACATTCTGAATTTCACTTGGGGCGCCTATAAACAATCAAAAATCACACTTCCTCTTTTTATCGCGCAAAACAACATTTCAGTTAACATATAAAAAAAAAACTGTTTAAAAATAGATATTTGCACGTCATCAGCAGTCAAAAAATAAGAAGCTGTGTGTACATACTTCAAATATAAAGAATTCTTAAAAAAAACATTGTTTGCTTAGACACTGCATGTTTTTTACTTACACAAGATCATTAAAATTCAATTAGGTTTGCGCAATCAGTCTCTTATTATACATTTTTGAGGAGCGGAAAAACAACACAAATTCTTCTAGCTTAATGTTTATCTTCTTTTCTGCAATGATAAGAACGTGTCGCGAATGCGAAGAATTTTATCGAGCACGTTATGGACCGGCGGCGGCTAACAAAGTAACAATTATACTAATAGTTAAGGGACGGTCACACACAGCCTCTTTATTTCGGCAGCACTTTTGCATTCGCCTTAGTTTCGTCATTCGATTCTTATTTGCGCCATTGTTGTCCCCACTAGCTCAAAGGAAAATCACAATAACAAAGCGACAATAAAAGAAATTGAGTTGACTCAATCTTAGGCGACCGACATGAAGGCGTGTGCCAATTACAAACGATTTACATACGTACTTGTTTTTATATATGAATGAGTATAACTAATCTACATTTGTATGTTTATACTCTTGCATGGCTGCACGTACATATATGAGCTAGTAATTTACTTTGAATAACTGCAATGTCAAAATAAACACAGGAAGATTAAGCCGTTGTATTCAGTAAAACTCTGAATTCAAAAGTATTACCTAGTTTTTTATATTAATATTGTTTAAGCGATAAATATATTTAATAATTAAGCGGTACTCTAGAAATACACTAAACAGCCAATATCTTACCAACCTGATCGGGAGTTTTACTAAAAACAGCATCTGGGTTCTCAAACCCATTGGCTGGATCATGAACGCGATCGTAGATTTGCTTGTATATGGCAACGATTACATTGAAAGCTCGCTTGCGTACTGTATTGCGATGCGCACTGGACATTAGCAACTGCACTTGCGGCAGAAGCAGCATCTCTGGCATTTCCAAAAAAGCATCCATTTTGTTCATGAATATTTTCAAAAGATTTGCCTCAATCTTAGTTTGGTTATTCTGTAGTATGGTGTAGATGGGCCCCAGATTTAAATTCGCTACCAGGGATGATGCTTGTTCCGAAATTAGTGTGTCAATTTGAGCATCAGATTGTGCCTGCAGGCGCTCTACACGCTCGTCCATGTATTCATAAACTGCGAGCGAACTTTGCATGTGATAGAGACAATTTAATAGGTATACAGCCATGTCGATTGTGGGTAAGTGTGACGCAGACTCTTGCACGGATTGCAACAAAGGATCGATCACGCAGGATACAATCTTAGTAATATCAGTTTGCCGACCGTCCACCATGGTTGCTACCGATAGTATTTCTTTGAGCATATTTAGTAGCCGGCCCACACTCATTGGTGGTATCAAATCTCGCTGCGGTGGTTCAATGCCCAAGCTGGCGCTAGCTGGTCTTTGTAAGATGCTACGAACTTGATTGGAGAGCGAATTCAAATATATCTCTTCACTAGACTTTTGCAAATCAATTAGCGTTTGTTCGAGTGTTCCACCTTTAACGACCTAAACGAACGTTAAAAAATGGTAATACTAAAAACGAAAAAAAATATGTGTCATGGAATTAACCTGTTTGATAATTTGCTGGTAAAATCGTAGCAGGTTGGAAATCGCAAACAAAACAATGGTGTCCTTTTCTGATGTCAGTATTGTTTCTACACGCACCTTTAAGGGGTGGCATACACCATCGGCTATGTAGGCTAGTGCGGTCTGCGTTTGTTCCGATAAATCTGCAGTTAATGGGAAAAATCATTTCATTTTATACAGGTTATTGCACGATTGTCACTACCATTTTTATCACACTTTTTTAGGAGCAGCGATAAATTTTCTTTCTCGTTCGGTATCGCCTGATGCAACCAGGCAAACATGTCGCCTATATAACGTTTTGGATCATGGGCATGTAATTCAATAGGCTTTAGATTGCCGTTTGCGCCACCTTCGGTCAAAGCTTCGATAAATAGCCGAACCAGTACGGCCCGTCGAACAATAGCGTATTCATCAACTACATATCTGAAGGCAAAAAATAAGTATAATTTTAGTATTATTACCTCTTTAAAAATTTCTACTATATATGTATACTTGAAAAGAACTGGTCGATCTTGAAGTCTGCTCATAGCCTCAACGACCAAAGAGCCGATTTCATTATTTTCCAAGTTTCGGCAGTGATTCTGTGTCCATCGATATAATCGTTCAAAGGCGCCCTCTTGATGTAATGTCATCTCTTCCATAATTTCTAAAGCAGCTGTTTGATAGCCACATTGCATTAGTACGCGGCAATCGGCGTGAATGCTTTGTACGCGATTGAGGACAGTGAAAAATTCAGGAACGATTTGTGCATCTTTTGTGGTGCCATATAAGATTTGATGTTCTGGCACAGTTAGTTGGAAGCGCGCAAGAAAAGCTTCTGCTATTTGTTGGTCCACTTGTAGATGTTCACGTTCAGTTTGCAACGAATTAGTTTGACTAATCAAGTCATGTGTTAACGCTTTAGAAGATTCCAAATTGCATTTCATAGTCTGTACTGATTTAGCCATAGCGTCTAAGTCTTCGCATACTGTGTCAAGGGTATTTTTTACTTCCCGAAAAGCTTGGAGAAAACTCTCATTTATGCCAACAGTGCGACGCTCGATTTCACTGCGAAGATTTCGCCTATTTTGTAAAGTGTTTTCAACGAAGAAATTAGAGAGATTACACAAAGCATCCAATGTATCCTGTTGATGAAAATTTATACATATAATTTTTTGCGAAGATAGCAAATGCTAATTTATTTACCTTATCGGTTTCCAACCTTGTTTCAAGTATTTTATTTACACGTTTTTGTATTCTATCCTCATTTTGGGCATCTTCAGTAGAGGTAATCATTATTCACGATATAATTTTATTTTCCTTGAAAAATTAAGAAGAAAAATATTTAGTTAAGAAATGCAACGTCAATAAAGTTTTCCACGGATACCTCTTATAACAGCTGTTACTGATGTTGACTTTTAATTGTGTACATACACACATTCAAACATATTCTGATACGACATATCTCACCCTAAATATAATTTAGTACCCAGAAAATATGTATACACATGAATATTATGATTTAATTATTATTATCGACATATGATTTAGGAGTTACTCAAAAAATTTACGTAAACAGATTGAACTATACTTTTCACTGTGAAGTTGTTTTCTTAAATTTAAACATTTTCTTGCTCCGTATAAAAACGTCATAAAGAGTGTTGTTCAGTGAGACTAAAGGGGTTGTTCAGAACAAGGCGCGACAGCTGATTTTTTGACAGCTTCGTTAGAAAACAAACTTTTTCAACCTATAATATCAGTAATATAATTTAATTTTAATTTCATTAAAAGTTAAAAATGAGCAAAGCTTTACAAAGCCTAACTGCACAGTACACAGATTCTGAAAATGAGGGTGAAGTGGAGGAAGAAAGCCCAGATTCATCAAATTCGCAAGCATCTCAGGTAAACCGCGAAACTCGCTCAATATAAAATTTGTGTATATTTTTTTCGTAATTTTTCACATCTTATAGGTTATTATTCCAAAACAACCCAGTCCAAAGGAAGAAAAAATAATAATAGAAAAGTTGCCTAATCAGAAAGAAAATAAACGCAGAAAACGCAAGAAGTCGGTGCGGCGATTAGTTAGTTATCAGGATGACACAGTAATATCGGATGATGATGATGAAGAGGAAAGTACATCATCAGAATCAAGTAATCCCTCAGAAGAAGAAGGTGAAAACGATGAAACTAGCTCGCATAGTAATGCACAAACATCAAGAGATACCACAAACAGTGTACAAATGGAAGTTGACGAAAATAATGATTTGGCCAATGACACAAAATCACCAAAAAAAGTTGACAAAATGAGTAAATATGCCCACTATGGGTTTTCATTACCTCCAGAGCCCAAAGGAAAGCCTTCAGTTGAATTAGTTGATAAAATAAAGCATTTATATGACAAGATGGAAACAACCAATATGGACATGAATCGCGTTATACAGGGGCGCAAGGAATTTCGTAATCCGAGCATATATGAAAAACTGATACAATATTGCGACATAAATGAGTTTGGCACCAATTATCCACCTGAAATTTATGATCCATTACAATGGGGTCCAGAAAGTTACTATGAGGAATTGGCTCGTATTCAAAAAAATGGAATGCTCAAACGACAAAAGGAACGTAAGGACACAGATAAAATAGAACAAGCGACGGCGTTAGCTCGTAAAGTCGAAGAAGAAGCTAAGAGACGGTAAATATATTATCAGAAATTAGCCGCAATTATGTTAATGACATGATTAATTGATTTTTAGAAAATCAAAGTGGGATCAACCAGCAGCATCCGTTAAACCTATTCCGCCAACACTAACCACCACAGTTACCGGAACCAAAGGTACGGTAATATCGGCTTTTGGTTCTCTACCGAAGAAACCCGCAGTTTAAAATAAAATAATAAAAATTAATATTCAGTAAATAAAACTTTATAAATCTTAAACTTTTTAAAATATTTCTAAACTTATTTTGCGAATTTTTACTACGGAAAGGGACAATTTCTGGATAAAAGTCATTTGTTATTTGTATTTTGAAACAATTAAATTATTTATTTAAATAAATCTTTTTCTACTTTACAACTCAGGGTTAATATAAAATAAGCACCTCTTCAATTCGCTGCATTGAAAGGAGGCTGCCATTACTTCATTAAATTATTAATTATTTCCTGTTTATAAAACACTACAAATCCTCTTATATAGGTCATTCTTCATAACCTTATTGATAACGCAATTAAGATTTTTAAGGAAAACGATATATTTCAGGTGTCCAGCATAATTATTTGTTTAATCAAATAATGAATTTATCACATAATTGCAGCTGACATGATTTCCAATTTGAAAAAAGTGGTAACAATGAGATAATTAGTTTGTTGGCAGCACTGCATGCCTTCGTTTGCGGCGAAACAAAGCGAGAATAATTTGGTTGTCGGTTGTTGAGCTGCTTTGCTTAATATTTTCTTTTCTATTTAAAATTTATTATTTTTGATTGGATTTAGTAAAGTTTTCGCGTTTAATTTTATACAATTTTACACGGTTGCTCGTGCTTTGTAGTTTGTTTCAACTAAACAAATTGCATTTATCAAATACAATCGTAAAAAAAGTTCGGATACAAATGTGAGGTGAAATAATTGCAAAGTGAAAAGAATTTGCCATTACGGGTTTTGAAAGGAGGCTGGGGTGTGCAAGTAAAATAAAAAATTTAATATTCTGGTAGTCTATAAATTTATAGGCTGTAATTTGCATCTAAAATAGGGATACATTTACTGTCAGTACTGCACGAAGCCTGGATGAATGTATGGTCATTAAAATTGTGTGAAACTTGCAATAACTTAAATGTACCATTTATGCATTCAATTCAATATCTATTTTTTGGTGCGAAGTTTATAACTTGTGAAAACCACACACTGCAGGTGTCTTGTTATAACAGTGTTCAAAAGGTAATTCTAAATTGCACATGCTTTCAATACCTGCCAATAAACATATGTACATAGATAATAAACAAAAATAAAATGTGTAAGATGTTTACATCGTGTTGCTTCGATTTTAACAAATGTTTAGAGTAGTATATTTGGTAGAAATTAAATCTTGAGTATTAATAATAAAAATAATTACAAATGAATTTACCGTTACATGCACTTTTTACAATTGCACCAAAGTTTTCTATTTAGCTATTTGTTTTTTCAATTTCTTAATAAAGTCGTGCATTGGATATCCAATGTTGTATACATATATATGGAAACATTTATATATGTATATGTATATATTACTTAAACGCTTATCCCATTGGCCATTGAACATACATGCTTCATCTCTTATTGCAATGGTCTTTATTGCCATCGCATAGCATATTTCATCATTTCAATTAAAACCTCAGTCAAATGCAATTTGCATCAATTACCGAAACTCGCATTTGCAGTTGTATCACTAGATACCTTGACGAAGACTATATGTTAGTATGCTGTTAAATTAAAATGAATAAAACAAATCTTAAACTATTTTTTTTTTTTTATATAAACATGCATATTTTGTAATTTCAAATTGAAATATAATAATTTGAAAAAATATTTTGTTTTAATTTCAGCTTCTTACCGGACCTGTGAAAGAAACGTATAAACTAGTCAATGTGTTTTAAATGAAAATTTAATGATTGTGAAATTCCGCAATCGCTTACTATTTTGTCTTAACCCTAAAATATCATAATCATGAACGTTAAATAAATTATAAATATTGACAGCTATTAATAAATAATTAACGAATTGAATAAGTTTTCGGTGTCCGTAAAATTAATAATTTTGATATCTGAAAGTGCATAACAGTTTATTAATCTTACTTAATCTTTTGTTTCGCAGTTTATATAAACAGTGTTCTCATTGCTTTAGTGTTGCAAGTTGTAGCAAATTTCAACACTTAAAAAAGAAAGAAAGCAAATAATACAGATAATCCACTAAGCAACGTTTTCACATCATTCGAAGTCGATTGATATCATGGCGGATTCATATTATCAGGTAAGAAAGTGAATAAAGAGAGTTAAGTTATTTACTTAATTTCCTTACATATTTAATTTGTAAAGATAACACAGACACTATCAACAGTTTTGTTTCTCCATCCATAATACCAACCCTATCAGATACGGACCGGGTTATGTTGATTTTCTTTGCCGTCTTACCGATTACGATGTATACATCCATACATATGTATGTATGTATGTACTTACATATGTACGCATACGTATATTGCTTATTAGCGTTTTTGCACCTTTGTTCTTAAGGGGGGAGCCTGCTTTAGAGGCTTCAAAAAATCGATTTTTTTGGGAGGGAAAGAAATAATTTTTTGGATAACAAATCTTTGATATTCTGCTTTGGGAAGCAATTGCCCGATGCATCTCGCATGTGCATTTGTCGAATGGCGGGCAGGATGCAGGTCGCAATTTCTATCGGAAACAAAAAATTCAAAGAGATTCAAATTTTTTAATAATTTATCCTTTAGGTAAACTAAAAAAATTCCAAAAAATAGGGTAAAATTTTAAAAATTAAAAAAAGTTTTTTTGACCAAAAAAATTTTACTTTATGTTGTTAAAAAATATGTTCAAACTTGACTTTTCTTAATCTTTTTTAGTTTAAATAGAAGATAATTTATTGCCTAATATAATCAACTTTGCCCAAATTTCATGGGACGTTTAGTTTTTTTCTATCCTGCCCGCCAATTAAGAAAAATCGTAAAAATGAATAACCGAGAAAACGCTCGTCAAAGTAATCGCTTTCTGCCCGAGCGCTCATATATCTGCTAGACGCTAGGTCACTATTTCCCTTCTAGCTTCGAAAAAATTTCAAATTCCCATTTATAACTTTGGTGACATATTCTTAGATTATTTTTAAAGAGATTTAAGCAAAAAAAATTCAATTTTTTGAAGCTTCTGAAGCCCTTAATATGTGGCATTTCAAAACCTAAAATTTCCCTTGTTTTATAAGGAAAGTGTAAATATTTACTCTGATATACATTAATTTTAAACAAATCACAAACAAAACAAGATAATTATAGAATTCATATTGAAATATGGAAACATACTCGAAAATATATGAGTTGTGTGCGTATTTTTATAGCGAATTGAAATTTTTGCAATTAACTTTAAAAATTCGTTTATATCAATTTTATTCAAATAGCGTAGGAAAATGCTGATTGTAAATATTTTGTTTTTGCTCTTGGATTAGCAATTTAAAACCACCATGAAATATTGTTGAGTTGACAAACCCAGGCCGGATAAAATTCCTAATTCGTTGAATTAACTTTCAAGGCAAGGGTTCTTTAAAATTTCATATTGATACACGTTTTTAAATTGCTTCCTAATCTTTTAATAAACGGATATCAATAAATATAAATCTTATAAATAAAAAATATTATTGTTTGATAGTCTGCTATGAGAATTTCGCAGCTTCAAAATTTGTCAGTAATTGTCTGCTTTGGATTTCTAATTTGTATTATATAAAAAAGAAGTTAGTCGATTAAATATTTTCAATTCCTTTAGGTCAACAGCCAATATGTTAAGCTCATTTCATTTGCTCATCAGATGTATGTACATATGTACTATATACATACATATACACTTACAATCAAATTCAAATCGTTTTATCCCTGTGATTACTTGATAACATTCGCCAACACGCGAAAGCAACGCAGTCAATGAAAGTTTTTGAAAAATTTCGCAGAATTCCGTAAAAATCCTCCACAATTTCAATTTAGCGATTATTAAAACCAGTTTTTAATTTTTTATCAAGAATGATAATGACCGAGAGTAGGTTGGCCGATTGTTGCTGCTGAGTAAGAGAGCTGCTGCTTGTTCTTCCTTTTTTGTTTGCATGCTGAGCACTTTAGCCGCGACAAGAGATTTTTTAAGTTTTTGTTTTTCCATGGTTGTTTTTATTTTACTCATTGAATTTTGTTTTACATGTTTCACTTCACTCCACTGAGGTCTGATCAAAACCGATATTCTTTCAGCGGTCAATGCCTGCCGCGGTGCGATTGTTACTGGCCGGCTGGTTTACCTCGTTTAATGATTTCGGCTTCCAAAATGTACGTGTGTGTATAAGTATGTGATTGGATTTTGCAAATCAGTAGATCCAGTTGTCATGATCACAGGGGCGTTTGTATACCCTCTACGCATGAGTATATCTCCAGTACTTCTTATTTAGCGACATGCTAAAGGAAAAAAAAACGAACTGAAGCGGTTTCAGTCAATTAGATCAGGTTTTGGTAAATACCCACATTTGTGCGAATGTAGGTATATGTATGTATATGTACATAAATAAGTGTATACTCATCCATATTTGGATTATGGCGAAGTCTTTCCGCTGCTATGGTTACAGGTTTCATACTATGTACTCGTATTCAAACTGTAATGTATAAAAATATTTAGCACATACGGTTGCGGGGTACATCCTCAGTAATCCGGTCTCATTACATGCAAATGCGGGTTCTTGCAACATTGGAAATTGGGACGAAGTCATAAATGTTGGTCGTTGACAAGCAGCAACAAGTTGCAACTTGCTATTTCATTGTGCCGCAATATAATACAGGGTGACTAATTGTTGTTGTCTCTTTTTTTTACTTTTTACAAATTCACTTTAACAGTTTGGTTAAGAAATTTTTGACTTCGGTTTAATTTTGAATTTCGTGACGAATTTCATTGCAGCGGTTCCTAGTTATGAATTAAGCTTTAAGTTGTTACATTTTCAACAAATTGCTTTGAACTGATTAACATTCATACATGCATACACACAGCAGGTGCAATGAAAAATTCCTATAAATAGTTGCTATAGCACCACTTAACCACTTATTGTGTTAACTCTGTGTCACAAAAGCGTTCGCCCCGAAAGTATGTCCATCTGAACAAATTTGACTCAAACTGGTTCAGTTAAACTTCGTGTGTAAAAAGAATCGACAAAAATAGGTTAATACAACCTTTTTTGTTGGACCTCAATACGTCATTTAGTTTTTGTTTATGACGCGAAACGTTTGTCCGTGTTGTTTTAGAGAGTCTACTTTATCGCCTATGCAAGTATTTGAGTAGCACAAGGCATTCAGTGAAGGTCTGAAAGTCATCGCAACTCTCCTTATGTGAGAAACCGACATTGGCATGCTGAGTTGGCTTAAAAGCAGGAGGTTTCCATTAAAATACAGAAAATGTAATTTTATAGTATTTTGTCAGTCCGGGTTATATTTGATCAGGTGGTTAAATAGTTTTATTGCTAGATTGGAATTATTGAACTATATATACTTTTTTAATAATATAGAATAACAATTTGAAAAATCATATTAAAATTCAGATCAACTAAATACATATATAACCAGAACCAGTGTGAATTTTTCAGTGTTTGTGATTTCCTTCCCACCTGTGTTGTCCTCTCTAATTATATATGTAATCGGGTATCTATATCTGTACTGTGTGGTTTCGACAACGTGCAACACAAAATTGCCGCAAAAAGCACCGTTGGAAGCTGCAAGTGATCAGCTTGAATCCTCAGCTGTTGCTTCGTTTTTTGCACTTGCTTGGCAGAGGCAGAATCAAAGCGCAGTCACGGCAAGGCCGGAAAAAAACAAGAGCATCAACAGTGCCGGCTGCGGCAGGGAAAATGGTGATGACAGCGCCAGCAGGGGCGGCCTAATCACCGCAACTATTCGCAATTGTAGGCAGCAAGTTGCAACGCGACGCGCCAAGCAATTAGCTGCAGATGCTCTTTGTGCTTCAGCTTTAAAGAGGCGCCTGCACACATCTGTCTCAAAAGCACTGGTGTTGATGACTTTTAGCCATTCCATTGAAGGCTCGACGAGCGAATATTGACTTTAACGAATGCGAAGAGTTCAAACTCTCCGTTGCACGGAACGAAATTTCCTCACACCAAATACCGAATGCGAATACTTGCTAATCGAAAGATGCCAACATATCTACATCCACACACACAACTGCACGAATAAGCTTTTAAAATGACTTATGCTTGTATATAACATACATTTGTATATGTATGAGCTAGTGTGTGTTTCCCGCGGTTTTGCTGAGCAGCAGTCAAGTTATTGACCGCGGAAATGTGTTGTCGTTGTTATTGTTGCAATTGCATTTGCCGTTGCAGCGATTCGCGTTGCAACGGTTTGATTGCTACAAATGCAACAAAACATAATGCAATTGCACCGCTTTCATCCAATTCACGCCGATTTTTTCTGTGTTGCCACTTTGCTCCCATTGCTGTTGGCGCATAATTTCTTCATTCAACATATGTTGACTTTATCGGTTTGTGTTGTTTGTTACCGTTCGATTGCTTGCTTGCTGCATTGGTCATTGCCACTAGATAATCGCATATCCACATTATTATTTGGACCGTCGTAGATATCATTATAATAATCCAACTTATTCAGTTAGAAAAAAAGCCTTGAATGTTGTGCAGGTCTAATGACTATTGTTCCTAACTTTGGATTTCTCTCTTATGTACTTTGTTCACAAACCAATCTAAAAAGTTTTAAAGCATGCATTCAGGCGCAATATGAATTTCAAAAATACATATTTTAATGTCTTTAGGTCGCTATCAATCTTCTAAGAGATTTATATAAAATACTGGTCAAAACCTTTTAATGAACAGCGAAATTCGATGAGTAGCCAATTGACTGACTATTCAAGATATTTTTTAGCACAGACCACAACTGAATAACTCTGATTCGATGACATGTGTTCAAAGGTAAATGGTTATGTCTCCGACCTTTATTGCTTCTTCTCTGCACGGAATCCTACACTCTCCTCCACCAAATCCACAGCGACCATATTTACAAACTGGACAAGTCTGTACTCCACTTGACCTCAATATTGCAGTCGATGGCGTCAAGATTCCGACTGTCAATAATCCTAAGATTTTAACTTTTGATAGTCTATGCTCATTCACTCCTCATACGACCGCGATTATCGCCAAAGTACAAAGGCGCAACAAAATTCTCAAGTCGCTCGATGGCAGCACATAAGGAAAGGACAAAGAAACGTTGTTGGCAACTTACATGGCAATCGGCCGCCCGGTCCTCAACTACGCCGCACCAATATGGTAGCCTTGATGCAGTGGAACGCAGATAAAGAAGCTTCAGACTTTTCAGAACACTGCACTCCTATCGAACACCTACATAGTGAGGCCCGTATGCTTCCAGTTAAGGAGTTTAATGCACTCCTCTCCAGGCTGTTCCTGCTAGGATGCTTTAGCAGAAATCTTAGCACGTTTCTTGGGCCTTCCGTAAGATGACGTTGACGACAACTTGGCTAACCCTTACCATCCTAACGGGAACTGGGTACCCGTTAGAATAACAACTACAATTGAATAATTCTGGACCAATATTTGATGTCCCAGATGTTAAAAACACGCAGTCGTCGAAATTCTCCGGCCGGTCGGAATTAACATGCCGATAATGAGAATAAGACTCACCACCTATAATGTGACAGTCGGATCTACATACGTAACCAGAACGAATCCGTCAAAATTCCCCCGAATTTCTTCATGAATGTTTTCTGCCTCTGTAACAACAGCAACAACAAGATCTACCATGATTTGGGTATTTTCAAAGCTTTCCCAATCTCTCTTTGATTACTCATATCATACTTAAGAACTGAACAAAGTAAGTAATATTACGAACTTCTGTTTTCTAATCCTGATTCTTAAGCTATTACTATCTATAAACTGGTCCCTCATAGTCCCTCATGCCCCTCATAGCTAAACACTTTTAAACTTATTCACAAGCTCTGCTGGTTTGGTCTGGTGGAACCAGCAACACTCAGTAGAAAAACCTTTAAACTAGCCCAGCTCTACTTTCGGAATGCTCTCTAATGTCTTAGATAAAATAAAATATTTTGGCAGTAAATGAATTAGAAGCTTTTTTGAAGCCGGTTCCAGTTTATTCTGTCTCAGCGATGAAGCCCTACATAGAGATCTTGAAAACTGTCTTTGCATCCGAGTTATTTTGCTCAATATGATGCCGATTACATGAATGAAAATTTTCTATTTGAAAATAATAATAATAATAATAAGTTTCCTCTTTTGTAAGATTTTCTTTTGCATTTTTAAATTAATTTTGTTTTTCGTTTTCATTTTCTGCATTCATATCTTATCTTCGTGCCGTGTCAGTCGGCTGCTCATGGAAGCTACATTCGTACAAACATACATGCATATTGATGTATGTACATATGTATGTATGTATATGAGAAAATATCGTAAAATTTCAGTTGGTGACATTCGCCTGCTGCCGAAGCTACAGGTATTCGCGTTTTGCAGTTATTGGACATTTTTATTGCAAGCTCTGTCACATCGCAGCCATTGTAATAATGACTGCCTCTTATCATCGCATCGCATCGCATAATCATTTTCATTTCAATTAAGTACATTGCTACAATATGAATATACTTTAATTGCTTTCAACCGCAACTTTTTCTCAATTCAGACTTATTTCATTTCTTTGCGAAAAAGGTAAGGAAGCAAAAGTACGCGGGCGCTCGTAATTTTTGTTCAACAAAAAAATATTGCCATATTTCTTCGGGATATTCTGTGGTGTCGTGATTTGTGTTTAGGAGTTACAAGTTCGGGGTTTTACCTTATATTTTCAGTTCTTCGGTATGATATGACTAATCAAAAATTCTTATCGAAACGACAAAATTCGGTTTGCAGTGTTGAGCTTACTGAAGGTATGGTATATGACTTGCGGCGACAATGGCTCGACCATCGCGCCATCTATCGTTATAACGTCGAATTTGACACAAATGGGACTATAAGGACGGTTTTTGAAAAACATCAGTTTATTGTACCCTCTATGAATTTGATTAGGCCTATGGCGCATAAATTAACTTGAAAAAATTCGACCGAAATTACCCGTATATTAATTAATTATAGGTCAAAAGGTGCTATAGTCACCTGTTTGATCATAAGTCTTGGAGAAGCACTCTCCAAGGATGTCCTCTGGGATATTCTATGCAGTTTTTTTTTTTGCGTACACTACATTACACTGACACACAGACGCCTTGGCGCTTTTAAATCAATTGGAGAATCCCCAGAAAAGACGTTGCCGTTGGGTATAATAAAATAAAATGGCGCTTGTCACTCGAATTGCAACTGCGCGTTGGTGTTGTAAGTGTTTTTCTTTTGGCTTGTCTCTTTAAAAACCGCCATGAGTGTAATTAATTTTGCATGAAGCTTGATTTCTTTGGTCTGCTGCGGCAGCATTTCATAAATTTTGCTATTTTTTTTTTTAATTTCCACAGCATAAAGAAATATGAGCAAAAAACACGCGCTTAAATGTTTATGCAATTACATGTGTATGCAAGTATGTAATAGTGTGTGTTTGGCTTAAATGATTTTTGTTGCATTTCTTTTCATTAAAATTCTCAATTAGCCGCATAGGCGGCTCTTTCACTTTTACTTGCGAAATTTTCTCTAAAAAACAAATAATTCATTTGTGTGCGCCACAAGAGTTGAAGGAACTCCCCCTGAACTGCCATGATTAACCTCATTCAGACCGGCTTAGTGGTGCATTGGCAACATTGCTTCCACCTTCTGGCTGCCCGCCTTTTCCCCCACACATGTCGATTAGCGAAGAATTGCCTGCTGTCATCACCTACAAGTCAAACCACATATGGCTTCTCGCAGGCTTTACGCTAATGAGGGTAGAATTAATAGTATGGTGCGCTGCCCTCCTAAGTTATTGCACCCGTTGCAACAAGCACATACACTGAGGTGTGCGAAGTGAAGCTCGAAGCTTCTATATTTCGTTTTCGAATTTTTTACACAATTCAAATGAAAGTAAAAACGCCTGTCAAACGGCGGAATGGCGGTACAGTTCTAAATCGGCTTAGAGGGCTTTTTTCATTTTTGTACATTTTATCGGTTGGTGAAAAAATGTTGGTCAGTTACTGGCATTCCTGCTCTCAGGCGGTTATAGAACAGAGTAAGTACGTTCTTTAGGAGAGCTTAAGTTTACATTTAGGTATGCGAGAGGCTTTTTATGTAAAAGTGTAAACAAATGTAGTGTAGTCTTTTCGTATTTCCAAATACCAAATATGTAGGTACCATTTTGGCCGACCACTTTTCGTCATTTTTCCGTGTAACTTTTTTTCAACTTCCCCGAATTTAAATGAAGCTTAAAATCTCACTCTTCCAACACTATATGGTATCACACAATGTGATTGATAGCACTGGAGATATACGACTGCAACGACAGCTATTGAGAAAATACGAAAAGATTTTTTCGACTACCCAATATTTCCCGAAATTTTGAAGTTGAACCGTGGAATAGCTTCGGAAATATGAATTTTTTACCTAATGTAATCTCGTGTTTATATACGAAACTGTTCCATTCTATGAATGATATCCGAAGATATATGCTAGTGACATCCGTATCTATTAATACAAAGTTCCAATAATATCCAAATTTG
Source organism: Bactrocera neohumeralis (assembly GCF_024586455.1). Taxonomy (NCBI): domain Eukaryota; kingdom Metazoa; phylum Arthropoda; class Insecta; order Diptera; family Tephritidae; genus Bactrocera; species Bactrocera neohumeralis. The sequence continues at coordinate 2,820,008 of NC_065921.1, read as the reverse complement.
TAGTTCGTGGCGTTTTCCACGAAGCGTTTATTAATTTGGAAGTTATCCAAGTGGTTTATTTTAATTGCGCTGACAGTTTCTGCTGAGGAAAAGGGAGGTAGAAAAACGAAAACAAGCTGATATTTATGTGGGTCGTGAATATCATCGTTTATGACATCTTTATAAATTTCTATGAGCTCTTTTAATTGGCATATCCACAAGTAGACAAATAAAATGTATGTACATACTTGTACATTTGCTGTATCACTTTGAACCGATGTGTGTTCTGCTGTTTGAGCATGGAAAATGCAACTGCAACATTACAACAACAATAACAACAGCGTAGAATTAACCATTCAGTCGCGTGATGAATGATTAAAGTTTATGCTCGTACAATAACTCGTTCGTGGCTTTGTGCAGCGAACACTCAAACACACACACACACACACCAAGATACATGGAAGCTTAGTGGCACTCTGGCTGCAGTAGAGGCTCCAGTGGGCCTCCATGCCCACACACACACACGTACGTATACAGTGGTACCAACTAGCGGTTGTTTTCCGAGAATTACTTGCGGTATGACAAACTACAACTATGATAAAAAATATTAACAAATACAACTGTAACAATAAAAAATAATAATAAAAGCACTTACACATCATCTACCTCGTGTAACCCTGGTGGAATATTGAGGTTTTCATAAATTAATAATGGTTTCGCGATCCATTATTTGTTCATCAGATCATGTAGAGGCGACATACATAGCTCTCGGTCGTAGGTGTTAGAATAACTTATAAAATTACAAAATTTTTGGGTTCTCTAAAATAGTTTGGGATTATCCCTAATGAAGTATTGCTGGGGGTATGCATCCGCAATACAGAAATTATAATTTTTTTCCGTTAGGGCAAAGCATTAAATTCCACATCCAATTTGTTCTCAACTTTCGCTTTATTACTTGAAAACTTTACTGTCACTGTATTCGCAGGCTTTACTTTTACTTGGCGTAGCTACATATCTCTACTGGGTATGTCTCAAGTGTAGGCTCTTTTGACCCATCGGAATGCAACGCCATGCAATCATTACTTCTCTTGTGGCACGCGTCCGCAGTTTCATCAGCATTCTGAAGAAATTCTTTGAGAGCGCTGTGAAAGTACAATAAACCGGCAATAAAACTTCATGTCACTAAATTCTGAAAGCTTAGAGCGTATCGCCGACGTAGTTGCAGGTGCTAAGAGTTAATATTATTATTGGTGGGTTAAATAATGCGGCTATTTTGTAACAGAAATAAAAAAGAAAAATTAATATTAATACTCTATGTCATCTTAAATGTGCCGTTTATAATAATGTTGTTTGTCACGGCAACGGTGAGAGCTTAAGAAAAGAAACCGTAACGTCCTCACCAGGAAGTTCTGAATTTTCATGACGTCTTTATTTTATCCCATTGGAATGCAGTATTTTAAGAAAGATTTTTGAAAGAACTCTGTTTGCCAAAGCAAGATTATTGCTCCCGAACTTTACTGAAAGTGGAACCAAAGAGATTTTCTGTCGAGAGTACTATTAAAACTACCAATTTTTCGAGTTTTCAACATATAGTACCTATTTGTAAGACCTGTGCAAACCTCAAAAAAAATATAACAAATTTTATTTTTTAGTCCTTATTTAAGCAGGCTCTTAAAATATGACATTCCACTTTAGAATCGTTTTTATTTTAATGCGGCACTCAAAATTCCGATGCCTTTAAATATAAACCCATTCACTTCTCTACCGCAATCATGCCGTCTTTCTTTATCTATAAATATCCCTTAATGCAGCAGCGTAAGGGCTACCACAAAAACAATGGCTTATCACATTGTGGCTTAAGACACTTGCGAGCGTCTGCATACATAAAATACCTTTAACTTTGTTATTTGCTCTCGTACTCCTCTGGCATACCGAAACAGTGCACGTCTTGCTTTGGAGCTCTTCTCTGCCTGAGTGACGGCACTATTGTTTCTCGTGCGCTTGTATCTCAGCTTGGCTGGAAGACGTGCTCAGAGTCTAAATTTGTTGTTTTTGGCTGTTTGCTAGTTTTCACTGCTCTTTCTTGCTTTCCTCGTTTCACAATGTCTGCTTTGTCTTTGTCTTTGTTGGTATTTTCATTCTTCCGCTGGAGATATGTGTACGAGGTAAGCGTTTGTCCACTGGTGTGCTGTGGTAAACTCTGCTTGGAGGTACACGCGAGCACGATTGTGTGACTGTTAGCATTACTCAGACTTTTTGTTGTTGACTTGGAATTTAGTTGGCCTCGTGAAGCGTTCGAAGCCGGTCGTCGGTTGGCGGTACTTGTAGCGTACATATTGGGCCTTCAATCGGTACGAAATCTTGAAACATTGCAGCCACATATCGGCTGGACGCTCGCTTTGCGGTTAATATTTGTAGTGCGAGCGCAGTTGTTGTTGCCGTCATCTTCGTCGTCGTGAAAGTTGTGTCTACTATTTAGCTTTATTATTTGGTGGTGTTGCTGCTATCTGCAAGAAATTATTCACCAAAGTGACACACATGCATACGTGTTGGTGTTGTTGTTGTTATGATAATCGTTGTTGTCTTTCTACGTGAGAATCCGTGTGCGTGCGTGTGTTTGATCGCCTCCTGAAGCGCTCCTGATGACGCATAGCGCCGTACGGTCGTAAACTCTTAGTAGAATACCTTAAAAATCAACGCGAACACACTTACAACTACATGCATGCGTCCACACCCATACAAACGCAAGTGCTGCGTGCATTCCGTATTACGGCCCACGGTGAAGTGTGTCACTTGTGAAGCAATGAAAAGTACGAAAATGCATTTGATTCGGAGAGCGCCGAACGCGAGCTCCTATCGGGAAATAAAAATGCGCAAAGTTCATGGTCAACTGTTGTCACAGAACGCGTCTACGCGCCGCTACAGCGGCAGCCGGGTGTTCATACGCCCACGCGTGCAATTTCGCGATTGAGCCGAATCGTGTTCATAATATTTTCGACTAGTGCAACGCGTCCATTTTGAAGAAAAGTTTCGCTTTATTAAGCGTTGTGCGATAGTGATGAAAAACTCGTTCGCGGCCGCAGCGAAAAAGATAAAAAGTAAGCGCCATTAATAGATTAAGCAAAATGCACACACATCGTTTTCGCCTCCTTTTCGGCTTTATTGCTAGTTTATTGCTTTGTACTGCCAAATATTTACGAGTAATCAATTCACGTGTACTTGTGTGTGTGTGTAGTGTTTGTGTAGACATGTTTTGGTTTTAAATTTATTCTCTGCCGATTCGGACACCTTGCATGCCAACGTGCAAAATAAGCTCATCGCAAGTAGGCAATGGGTGCACACTAACATACACGCGCATGTACATGCGTATTACATACGACATGCCAACAACAACTAGCGCAGTGGAATTGGGCACATTCTCGGAATATTTAGATCGTCGCTTGCACTTTTCACCGCGCTTTGGCTTGCGCTTGATAGATAACACCTCTTGCACTCAAATAACTTCGCTTGTCACACATTTCCATGACATATGCACCTACATTTAAATATATGTATGTACTATGTATGTATGTGTGCTGGAGAAAGCCAAGAAAGATTTTTATTGCTGGTTGGTTGATGGTTGCTGTTATCCGAATATCCAGGTATTACGAGTATGTTGGAATCTCCATTCCCACAACAGTCGGGTCTAAGTAACCGGAACGGATTTTTATCCGCCCAAATACTATCAACTTGGCACCATTCCTCGAAATTATCTTAGAAATTCTTTCTGCCGCTACAACAACATGAGTATATTGGGAAATCATAATAACGAAGGGTTTTGGTTCGGTAACTGTGGCGGTAACATTTTCATCTTCTTCATTTTTACTGGCGTAGAAACCGCTTACGCGATTATAGCCGAGTTAACAACAGCGCGCTAGTCGTTTTTTGCTTTCGCAAGGTGGTGCCAATTGGAGATTCCAAGCAAAGCCAGGCCCTTCTCCACCTGGTCCTTCCAACGGAGTGGAGGTCTTCCTCTTCCTCTGTTTCCCCTGGCGAGTACTGCGTCGAATACAAGTACTTTCAGAACTGGAGTGCTTTCGTCCATTCGGATGACATGACCCAGACAGCGTAGCCACTGTCTTTTAATTCGCTGAACTATGTCAATGTCGTCGTATATCTCATACAGCTCATCGTTCCATCGAATGTGATATTCGCCGTGGCCAACACGCAAAGGACCATAAATCCTTTGCTGAACTTTTATCTCGAAAACTCGCAATGTCGACTCATCAGATGTTGTCATCGTCGGTGCCTCTGCACTGTATAGCAGGACGGGAATAATGAGTGACTTATAGAGTTTTGTTTTTGTTGTTGTTGGTGTTGATGCTGGTTCCAAGATAGACGAAATAATATCCAACTTTGAAGTCATGACTATCAACAGTGTCGTGGGTGTCTAGTCGCGAGTGCGAAGACTGTTTGTTTGATGACAGGATATATTTCGTCTTGTCCTCGTTCACCACCAGACCCATTTGCTTCGCTGCCTTATCCGTTCTGAAGAAAGCAGAACTAACGGCGCGGTTGTTATGATGTCATTATCATCAGCATACGCCAGCAGCTGTACACTCTTATAGAAGATTGTACCTTCTCGGTTTAGTTCTGCAGCTCGAATTATTTTCTCCAGAAGAAGGTTGAAGAAGTCACACGAAAGAGAGTCGCCTTGTCTGAACCCTCGTTTGGTATCGAACGGCTTGGAGAGGTCCTTCCCGATCCTGACGGAGCTTTTAGTGTTGCTGAATGTCAGTTTACACAGCCGTATTTTTTGCGGGGATACCAAATTCCGACATCGCGGCATAAAGGCAGCTGCTTTTCGTGCTGCCAAAGGCAGCTTTGAAATCGACGGAGGTGGTGAGTGTTGGTTCTCTTTCACTAGTCTTTTCCAAGATTTGGCGCAGTTTTTTCACCATGCGCTGAACCATCAACGTCAGTTGTTGATTTGCCACGTCAGTTTTCAACGCCGTATATTCCGACATGATAAGGTCCAATCAGTTTATTGACGGTGTGCTTTAATTTACACAATACGCTCCATAGAACCTAATACGCGATGTTAAGGAGGCTTATCCACGGTAGTTGGCGCAGATTGTGGGGTCTCCTTTTTTATGGATTGGGCATAGCACACTTAAATTTCAATCGTTGGGCATGCTTTCGTCCGACCATATTTTATGAAGAAGGTCATGCATGCTACTCATCAGTTCTTCGCGTCGTGTTTGAAAAACTCGGCCGCCAATCCATCGTCCCCCGCCGCTTTGTTGTTCTTCAAACAGGTAATTGCTATTCGAACTTCTTCATTGTCGGGCAATAGAACGTCTGGTCCATCGTCATCGAATCGGGTTCGCCTTCTCCAGGCGTTATGCTTTCACTGCCATTCAACAGTTTGGAGAAATGTTCCCTCCATAATTTTAGTATGCTCTAGGCATCGGTTACTAGATAACCTCTGGAGGTTCTATTAGGGTATGCTCCGGTCTCGAAACCTTCTGTTAGTCTCCACATCTTTTCGAGCATTACTCATCAAATTAGTCCTGAGCTATACCCTATTCGCACCCAGTTAATTGGTGCTCTTCTTGTCAGTACTTTCAGTACTTGGTTTATTTTGACAAAACAATGGTAATTGCAATTATATCAAATCATGTTATGACTGACATTGAAAGTAGAAATTGAAGAGGCTCTAGCGTAACTGCTTCCCAGATTTTCATTAATTCTCATAAGAATTGCAATGCTATTATTTCGTCGACAAAGTCGATATTAGTTGAGAACGAATCGCTCGGTTATCACAAAAAAACACGTTAACTTATCAGCAGACATCTACAAAACTTATGTATGTACCCCAGCTCTACTGTTTCGCTTGAAACAACTGAATTACGAGTATGCGAGTGCATTAGCGTTGGGTAACATTTTCCCATCCATATTGACCAACATTCTACTCTGCTTACCTATTCTCCTCTAAAAAGATCCCATCACATGTAACAATGCTCATCAAACGCTTCAGGCGTCTCAAAAAACCAGTGCTCGTCTCATATAAACGTTGCAACACAACCCACAGCCGGTGAAAGATACGAATAAAAAGAAAAAACAACAGCAACAACCACGTGAAGTCAGTAAACAAAAACTTAATTTATGCAACATTATATGATTACTTGTATACTGTTACCGTTACGTTAACGTTCTCTACTAACTCACTGTTACGGTTAGAGTTAGTGCGGACAGGTTGCTGTTAATAGTTTGAGGCGACTTTTATCGTTTTTTATTTGTTGTTGGGAAATTTTGTGGCACTTTCGAGATTATAAAATTTTAAACCCTTCGCTTGAATTGGACTACAGACAATTCCATAAAAATATGAGTGAAAGCCAAGAGTTCTTGTGATATTTTTCTTTGTAATTCTTGTTTTGTATTTTCAGTTTGATTTCATTTCGCTAAGTAAACTATAACAAACAAAGTAAGAAGAGGAAGCTTTATTGTAGCACAATGTAAAATCCGCCAAAATGTTCGCTTGGGAAACAAAGAAACATTTTTCCTACTTACATACCTGAAACAAATGTAGATACTTCGATTAAAACTTAACTTGAAATAGAAAACTATGCACAAACCGTTAGTAAATAGGTATCAAATTATTGTCGTCAGTCCTTTTATTCCCCAAAAGCTGCTCGTTTGTTGGTACCGCCGATATTGGAGCACCACAGAATATAGCTTCCCCACAAGCGGACCGATCAAAACCAAATCTTTGTATGGAAACTTCTTTATTTGACTATCTATCTTCGCAAAACTTGCGATGGATTATTGCCCAAGTCAACGGTACAATTTCCGAATAAATTGTTCAGATCGAGCAACTATGGCTTACATCTGCAAAACAAACTGACCGCTCAAAACCAATATAATAATCTTTTTATATACCAGGTTATTCAATAAGTTTTGTCGTTTGATAAAAAAACACAATTTTATGATTCAAAACATCCTTTATTATTCAATATAATCTCGCTGAACATTTATACACTTGCTCCAACGATCCTCCAATCTGTGGATCCCATCCCTGAAGTGAGAACCCGGAAGGTCTGCAAAATACTCTCCAACAGCCGTTATGACCTCTTCATTTGATGAAAAGCGTTTGCCACGCATACATTTTTTGAATTCTGGAAGTCGCTAGGGGCCAAATCTGGTTAATACAGTGGCTGCTTCAACAATTCGAACTTAAATTCATGGATTTTAGCCATTGTCAAAATGCTCTTGTGACACGGTGCATTGTCCTGATGAAAAAGGATTTTTTTCTTCAGCAAACCGGGTCATTTTACAAGAATTTTTTACTTCAACTGGTCCAAAAGGTTGCAATAATATTCAAAATTAATTGTTTGGCCAGTTTGCAAGTAATCCACAATCAAAATTCCTCTCGCATCCCAAAAAGATCCCATAACCTTCTTGACTGATTTCCGAACACGAACTCGTTTCGAAGCCGAACAACCAAGTTCACACCACTTTTTAGCCTCTTGTTTTGATTCAGGATCATGGTGATAGACCCAAGTCTCATCCATAGTAATGAATCGACGCACAAAATCCACTTTATCCTTTTTAAAACGCTGCAAATGTTGATGAGAAAGTCGCATTCGAATTTGTTTTTGTTCCATTGTTAACGAATGCGGCACCCATTGTGCATAGAGCTTTCTAAAACCCAAAATTTCACTTAAAATACTAAATCTCTCTCAGTCAATCGACGATCTTCCAAAACTATATCCTGTATTTGGGTTATGATTTTTTCAAGGCTTGTACGACCACGTTTAAATTCAGAAACCCATTTTTCTACTGTTCTAATTGTGAGAGAACAATTATTAAACACTTTTAACATTAATTCGTGAATTTCTTTTGGTACTACACTTTTCAAAAATAAGAATTATTTCACTGCACGATATTAAATTTTTTCCATTGTAAAAAAATACTGTGACAGGGCAACGCTAAATGGCTTGTAAACAAAGAATGAATTGACAGATCGAAATGAAACTTCACATACGTTCATATGAAGAGTGTACCAACAAAACAAAAAAAAGTAGCACCGCCCTCTCTTATCTGGTACTTTCCGTTATAAGAAATGCAAATTTGAATGGTATGATAGATGCCAAAATTAAAGTTTTTTCTTGTTTTTTATCTTTGAAATTTAACTTAATAATAATTTTTATTTGCGTACTAAAAATACAATTTTTCTGTTTTCTTTCAGGTTTGTATTTTGGTGTTCTCAAGAGATGAAAAATGTGCCAATGGTCTTCTGTGTACTAACAAGCTTCTGTTTTTTAAAACCATGGAAAAATAATAAAATAAATAAAATGAAAGTTAAAAAGTGCATGCGATCTATGCATTGGGACCAACTATGGTTCTCAGCCGAATAATCCTTCGAGAGTGTAATGAGTTGCATGGTTTCTTTCCGCACTTTTGTGGCTTGCCTTTATATATGTGTTAGTATTAGACTCCATTTGTAGAAAGAAAATCTTATTTTTAATATGACAAAAATTATAGACATTTTTAGGTGTGTAGTTTTCAATGCGCTCGATATTTGTCGCGTTTGATTTTTATTATAATTTTTCTATTTTAATCACGTCCACATGTTCGCCTTTCCAATGTCTTTTTTTTGTGTTATTATTTTTATTTGTTTTCTTCTTTTTGGCTGGTGAATTCGCCAATTTGTCCGCGAAGTACGCGTATAGCTTTAAGACTCAATGTCGCCCGAAAATGTTTCCTACCAAATCGACACTTTACGAACGTCAATAAATTTGTTTTCTTTTTATTTTCCTTAATTTCGCCTTTTCTGCGCTTTTAAATTTGTCAATTGGGTTTTTCTCAATATTTTTGTTTTCTTTTTTTGTTTTTTCTTTCAATATGTTGTTCGTACTTTCGCCACCGAATTTCAATATTTCAGTACATTCGAGTATTATTTTGGGCGTCTGCCCACGCCATTATTACAATTTGCGCTTCGTAAGCGTTTTCACACTTCGTTTTGTGTATTTTTTCGAAGCTGGCGGAATCATTGTTGCGCGTAATTTGCCGTTTAGTATTTGCTTTGGACAATTCTTATTACAACTTTATGGTCAAATCAAAATAATGAAGTGTTCAAATACGTCATTTGTAGTAGTTTTACCTCTTAGCACGTACGTTACTGTACAGTTTGTCAATTGAGGCGACAGCAACACTTGCGATTGGCGAAAATTCGCGTTGCGGAAGACGTTGAAAAACGTCAAGTGGTCAGTGTATACAATTTACGCACAAACAAGAAAATTACTATCTGTGCTGTAAAATCAAGTCAAATAATTTTTTCATTTAAATATTTTTTTATTCGGTTTAGAAAATATAAAACAATTTACTAACCAAAACTAAAAATTTAAAAAAATCCCGAAAAGCTATAGTTAAACCATACAATTATGTTCAAAGTGCTGTGTTTATTACGTTTAAAGCTAAAAATAATTTTTACAATACCAATTGCTGTGATTAAGTTTGAATTATGACGTCCATTACAATGAATATGGTTTTTTTAAAGGATTTACGAACGCGCATCAGAGGATATATACACGTACGTACCGATATTAGTACTACTACTATTTTTAGGTTATTTCGTATGTGTATGAATATATCAAAATCATTTATTACAGCCTTTTCGAAAGTTGCTCAAATTTTTGCTTTCTCACACATTTTTATGGAACAATTCTTTGTGAGGCACCAATATAATCCTAATCTAATACCGGATGAGTGTAAGATTTGTGAAAATGCGAATGAGGATTGAATGATTTGAGATCTTATTGGAACTTCGCGATCAAAATACTTAGCTGAAAAATGGAAAATTCAGAGTAAAGCCCTTTCATTTTGAAATGTCAGGCAATACTGAATTAAGATAAAGTGACAATACGGCACTATGAAAGGAAGGTATTGTTTGATTGTCCCTTAGTTTCGATATTCTTGGCCAAGGTCTCCGTATTTGGGTTATGTGTTTTAGTTTCCTTCCAAACTGTTGACAGATTCTATGTGGAATCTTATTCATGGTACGAATATGCTCGAGGGTCCGATGTCGTCAATGGACAGCTTTCGCAATGCATAATATAGGCGATGAACCGCGACGTGGGATCATTAAGTTTGACAAAACTCGAGCTCGAGTTGCCACAAGCAACGAGAGTGATCCTTGCACAGCTTCGTTCTGGATACTGTAGCAGGTTAAACTTCTACTTATCTAGAATTGACCCCGACATATGTCCTGCGTGCAATAAGTCTCCGCATGACACTGGCCACCTCTTTGCTTGCCCCACCAACCCTGAAACGGCACGTTTCTGGGGCCTTCCATTAGATGACGTCGACGACATCCCAATGGGGACTAGGTACCCGTTATAACAACAACGATATCATTTAGTTTGAATAATTTTGAAGTTTTTTGATAATTTCCGGTTATTCTAAGCGCAATTAGTAAGTCGTATAGTGAGCATTCACACTTGGAACAGCACCTCTTTCTTTAGATACCGACCTTTTTCTGTCATAAAATTAATAGGAAACCTGTTTGGTTTAATTATGTTTTTTTCGTAGGCCAAATTGTGCAATAATAATAACGGTCACACGTAATAATGTGCCGCAGCTGTTATTGCAACCGTGTACAAAAACATGTGTCCAGACATATGTTGCATTGTGGATTGCCACATCCGTAAATGTTTTTTTTCGTGTTACCCATCGTAAAAAGTGAAATCAAAAACAATATTTCTTTTTATTGCTGTCGTTTCATTGCGAACATGAAAAATGTTTTACACTTTAAAAAGTTTGGACAGAAATATTTCTATATGTACTATTACCATATATTGGGTGGTCGAAAAAGTCTTTTCGTATTTTGTCAATAGATGTCGTTGCAGTCGAATATCTCCAGTGCTACCAATTACATTGTGAGATTGTATGTAATCTTTAAATTTTAAATGAATAAATGTAACGAATCATTGTCATTTGAAAATGTTTATACCGTTGTACGCATACATTTACATATGCACGTAGGCACCACTAATTGGAGCTGAAGCTCAGTGAAGCCCCAAGTGTAGGTGTAAACGTCAGTTATTTGTAACGCCAATGAAAAAATGAACCACCCTAACGCATATGCACAAATTCATACATACCTATTCACATTTCCAGACACGTGTTTAATCAACATTTCGCTTCAAAAAAGTCTTAACTTCTGGAATAAGCAATTGTGGAAAAATTAATACGAAAGTAACAAGTAAAATGATGAAAAAATTACTTGAATGCATGTACACACATACATAAGTGTTGAGGAAAAGCGCGCACTGCATTCAGGCACGCTTTTGTGTGTGCGTGTGTGTGTGTGTCATCATCGCATTTGAATAAGTGTCTGCGCATGAGTGGGAATTTATCACAACACTTCCTCCAAAAGCTGATAGAGGGCAATACAAAGCTGCATTCATGTACCCCATAAATGTACATACTTGTATGTTTGTATGTATGTATATACAGAGTGTTTGAGTCATGTAATGCGGATGGTAAACAGTGGAAGCTATAAAAGTGACGGCAGCCCCATCGGGGAGCTTAGAAGCACTGCGCCAACATCTCTAGTTTACAATGTGTAAATATGTGAATGCTTTGGTATTAGGGTTGTACTTATTTGTAGACACAATTGAGATTTGTAAAAAAATTGAAAATTGGAATACGCTCAAAAATATGCAATTAACATTCCATCAAAAAAATATTTTTTATTACGTCGAATTTTGGCTCATGTTTTGCGAAGAGCATTAAGGGTTACCCTATTATAAGTACCTATGAAAGAGCGCATACATATAAGAAAGTGCCATATGTAATTTCGCAGCATTTTCAACTATTGTTGCATGCAATAATCGAGCTACGGCAATTTCGTTCATAACTTTACTTATCGTTTTTGCTTTTGCCTTTCTTCTATGATAATTACGATTCTGTGTGTGTGCGGGCTTTAAGTTGGGCGAATAATGATTATAATTATTTCGTTTATGGGAGATCTCTCTGATGATTTCAGGAAAAATATATAATAGCATATTCTCAGAAGTAAATGATATGTCAAACTTTGATTAAATTAGTCACTTGCCATTTCGTAATGTCATTATACATATGTACATACATATATACACACAGTCACAGAAATACCCAATGTGAACGTCCGACTATGTGGATTCACACATTTTAATTTAATTTTCCCAAACTTATATTTCTTTAATAATTTCCTATTTCCTATATATTTCCATTACGACTTTGATGTTGTTGTAAACGAACTGAATAATAATTAGCTTTGCTAAGTTAACTTCCAATTGGGTGCAGTGCAAAACATCGTCAAGTGCATTCATTGTTGGCAAATTGAAACTAAAGTACCTCCGCACAAACATATGTACATATGTATATACGCGGAGTAAACCCATTACATCAGCCATTACAAACAAATTTTCACTTGTAAGCATATTTACCTCTCTAATAAGAGCACGGACTGCACTGCTGTCGTTTTGGCGTCTCGGCTCATATTTCTTGGTGCCTCTTGTTTTCATTCATCTGTTTTGGTGCATCGAAATTAACCTAAATTGTGACAGCGGCAATTGCACCACGACGGGTAAATATTAAATTTCTCACTACAACGTTAAACACTCTTTTGTTTCGTCTCTTAAAGCTTGGCTGATTGATTGCTTAAGACGCAGTTGTAGACTAGAAGATTACATGCTTATGTGTTTCATCCAATTGAAGCACTCGCTTAATTTGCAAGTGTGCAGGTGCATTACTGTGGTGCAGAGTGATACAAAAGTATTATTCTCCAATGTAGACAAATTACCGTGCCAAGATGGGAGTGTTTAGATCGGTACACGAAGAATCGTTAAAGAAGCTTGTGTTGGCCTCAATATATAACAGGTTGTTCAATAGGGACGCTACAAAAGTAGACCGATACGGACAGCAAACGATGCCATATTTTTCCGCTCTTTTGGCATTTCTATTCACTAAGCTTTGTCATTTCATCATGGAAAGATATACGATCCAACAACGAGCCCAATTTATGGTTATCGTAATCGTTCTCTCAGATCAACAGTTGAGCGTCTAGTGGAAAAATTTTGATCCACAGGCAGAGTACAAAATGTTCCCGTGTCAGTGAGACAAAGAAGTGTCCGTCGTTCTCAGGCGTCGGCCATCTCTGTGACATCGTTGTGGCGAATTTTGGGGAGAGCTCTTGATCTACAATCTTACAAGATCAAATTGACGCAAGAACTGAAGCCGCTTGACCACCAGTATCATCGTATGTTCGTGAATTGGACCGAGCAACAACTTGAAAATGATCCTGAATGGCTTTGTCAATAAGCAAAATATGCGTTATTGATCAGGCAGCAATTCACATGTACGCCATGAGTCACCATTGCATCTCAAAAAAATTACGGTTTGGTGGGGTTTATGGACCGGTTGCATCATTGGGCCGTACTTATTCCGTGGTGATCAAGACCGGCACGTTACTGTGAATGGGAAACGCTACCACTCAATGATAACCGAATATTTTTGGCCCGAATGGGATGATATGGACTTTGACAATATGTGGTTCATACGTTAAGTCTATGGTCTATGCCCACAAGCCAGCGACGATTGATGAACTGGCCGTGGTGGCCATGCAAAATCGAAATCGAGTTCCATTCATATTGGCATCGAGTGTACTTTCACAGGAATAAACAATATCATTGATGCCCCAAACTTTTGAATCTGGGATTTGTTTTAGTTTAGTTCCAATTTGGCATATTCACGTATTTTAATACAATTTTTTATCACCTCAAAAATAGGCTCCTGTGGTAAGAAGCATGCCAACTTAATTGAATTTTCCATAGTCTTGTTATAAGCCTATGGCAAGGATGTCCCAATATGTTAAGTCGATCAATAAGAGATGTTGAGATCCTATGCTATCTCCCTGACGCCAACTTGACGGTTTTCAAGTATTGTTTCTTTAACTTTTTGATGTTATCCTCATTAATAGAGTTAGATAGAGGACTCGCATGTGGCAAATTTTCACGACCTTCACTGAATGCTTTGTGCCGCTCAAATACTTGTGTTCGTGGTAAAGTAGATTCTCCAAAAACTCTTCTGCCGAGATTTGGTTTGGAACAGAAAATTTCAAGCAAACTTGCTCCATAAAAAAATGACACACAAACCTTAGGCTTCGTAAACAAACAGTTCCGAACATGAACACAAAAAGGGTTGTACCAATCTAGAAAGCTATTTTTTATTTATTCGTATGCGCGCGCAGTTTATATGGACCAATCCGGGTCAATGTTAATCAGTTGGTAAAGATTTTGTCATGTATGCCGAACACAGTCTGTGTGCTTTTTTCGGGAAATGTTTTTAAAATAATTATAATACTAGTACAAAATTTCTGTTACGTTTTCACAGAGTTACTCCGTTCGAAATTCTTACCAAAAGTTTCTATGCATCCATTGATACGTTGAACATCTAATGAGCTTATTGATTATCTAACTAATTTTTATCCTGAACTAGTGTAATTTCTATAAAAAAATCATTTATTCAATAGCTTCCACTAGCCAAACCTTAATCACTCTAGTAAGCACGCCTGATGATGACCAGAGCAAGAAAGCGTATTTGGGCGGAATTGTGTTTATTTATATAAACATATATATGTATATGTATATTTACAGCTGTGTTCATGAAAATAATAGTGCTGGTGGGCTCTAACTACAAAACAGTACAAAATCAAGTTAATAATACAAATCACGAATGCAACAACATTGAAGAGTAATTTTTAGCTATTTCATTTTTCATTATGTCTATATGAATTTTTTTACTTTTAGCGAAAATAGTATTGCCTATCTTGTTGAAGGAAAAACAAAAAAATATTCAGTTAACTATTAAAATGCTTTTAGTAAATGTTTTCGATTGCCTAATATTTGTTGTAAAGCCTTTATTTTTATAGTATATTCAAAGAGTCTGTTAGATCCTGACAATCGTGTATAGGGATTTGAGCACACGGCTCCCAAGAAAAAAGAAAAATCACTGGGATTGCATAAAATTTTTATCAAGAAAATTTTAAATTCCTTACTTATCGTAACTATCTTTTCATTATGATTTATCGTTCCCTTAATTAGCTTGTTTTTGTAGAAATTACAAAAATGCGTCATAAAAAGACAGCGTAGGCAAAAGCAATATGGTTTTTTCGTTTCAATAGTTAACAGGACTTTAAACAAAATCAGAACAAATGGTTTTTTCAAACATTCAAAGTAGTCTCCTTCTGCTTCAATACAGCTTTTTGCGCGGTCCAAAAGCATGTCGAACGAGTGTTTTAGCTCGTTGGCCGGTATGGCCGCCAGTATGCCGATGCAAGCCCTTTGAATGGCCTCTACGTCTGCAAAACGCTTTCCTTTCATGGGCAAATGTATTTTTCCGAAAAGGAAGAAGTTAATGGTTAAAATGTGATTTTTAGTCAAATCATCGGTCACAAGCGTCGAAAGATGATTGTGATTGTGAGCAATTTTTGGTCGTCAGTCAATTTGTGCGGAACAAACCGTGCACACACCTTTCGTAAACCCAAATGTTCGGTACTTCGGTATACTGACACTTAAAACGCAATAACTTCACTTCCAATCGAAGAAATGTCATGAAATTCTCACTGTCAATCGATAAAGATAGCAGATTCTAACGCACCAGTTGATATATAGGCGCTAGATTCAAAAAGTTCTGTTTACTTTCGAAAGCACCTTGAATTAGTGTCGAGTGTCGAGTGTCGATTCTACCAAAATAATCACGCTTGTTGACTTGGCAAGTCAGTATGTGTTAAAAACGTCTTTAAATATAAGAATGCGTTGCGCTACTATTTTCATGAACACAACTGTATATAAGCTGTCTGTGTGGTTATGAAAGTATCCTGCTAAGTGGGTGGTTTTTTGCACTGATTGTGTCGGTTTGCGTTTTCCTCGTGTTCCGACTATCACCCAGTTCACTGGCACAAACGCAAAGATTCCCCATAAGAAAATGGAAGCTCATATATTCGCGCAAAAAAACTCCAATAACTTGAAGTGAGTTATGAGCCCAAAGTTTCCTTCTCGAACTCATTCACAAAAGCTCAGTTGTATTAATTTGAAACACTAAAAACCGAGCAAAATTTTATATGACTCCTTTTATATATTCTGTGCTCAAAGGAGTAGTTTTTTTTCTTGACATTGAGAAGAGGTTTATGCCTCCGATGTATTGCTCGAATCCTACCACATTTTAGTCCTATTATATTATAATAAAATTGGTTGAGGATCCTGCCTTCGCATACTTTGCGATCAATTTTCCTGCAGGGCAGAGACAAGCATTCCACTTATGAACGTGCCAGTGTGTGCGCATTTGTAAATTCTCCTTTTCCTACACATTAACGAGAAGGTGTTTGCCTGTCGCTAATGGCGTTTTCATATTCTTACGTGCGAACTAACGGCAGTTAGAATGTCGTTCGAAGGAAACGTTTGACATAGCGCGCACAGTCATATGCAGATTCACTGGCATATCGGACGTATCGCCGCACTTCGCGTCGTCAGAAGTATCATTTGATACCTGTCAGCGGGCAAAAGTCAACAAATACTACAAATACCATTTTAGACAGCAATGGCAGGCTTAATTAATAAGCAAATAAAAATATATCAAACTTAATGCGAGTTAAATTATTTGTGCTGCCGGAAAGTGCGAAAAAGGTGAATATTTTCACTTGTCGTGTTGTTGGCGCCGCCAGTGTATGCCCGCTGTCGGCAAATAGAGCTCTTGATTTGTTTGCTTTTGTTGTTGCGCTGCCTTATCGCTTCACCATTGCTTATATATACATACATATATGGATAGTAAATGAAATATTTACCCAAACGCGATTACAATAAATGAAAATATTGTGCAAGTGGAAGAATATGAATAAACGAAAAAACACGTCGAACGGTGGAAAAACAAAAATGCAAAATATTATCGCAAGCGTTTCAAGTGAACAAAATCCACTGACTGG
This sequence comes from Bactrocera neohumeralis, assembly GCF_024586455.1. NCBI lineage: Eukaryota > Metazoa > Arthropoda > Insecta > Diptera > Tephritidae > Bactrocera > Bactrocera neohumeralis. Next base: position 2,803,024 of record NC_065921.1, on the reverse strand, counting down.
CGCAAGACGGCGATGAGACGCCGCCAGAGAGGAGGCTTTTCGCGCTTCGTAATCTAAATATTACGATTGCGATAACGATTTTTTGCGTGCGGTTTGTCGGTCGCCGCGTTTTGGTTAATTGAATTTGCTGCGCCTACACTATCGAGCGAGAATTGTGGTAATACGGACACGCCGCTAAACGGAATCTCGTAGTGTCGCCGCGTAGTGCCAAGTGTTGTTTACTACTTTGACAGTTGGCTAGTGGCATCGTGGCATCGTGGCGTCCAGTTTTCAGTGTGTAACCGGGAGGCGCAGTGAAGCGGTTCGCAGAGGTTTCGTCGGCCTCTCGCTCTTGGACGTGTCGCGAGCACTAGTGATAAGCGCAAATACAGTGACAAATGTAATTAAATAGAATAATTAGAAATCTATAGATACTACGGGTGCCTTTCCTTGTGTGGTGGCAGTGAAACTAATTAAATAATTGTGTATAACCCAACATAATAGTGCTTTTTAAAACAGTTACATATGTGTAAAATATCACTACCGCCTCAATAATTAGTTGCCTGCGACCTGCTAACGGTCCATGACCACACATAGAGCATGTGTGCTTTAATTATGTCAAGTCTTCATTGATTATTTTATAAATACACATTTTAGCCGATGTTTTATAAATAACTGTAACCAACAAAGAAGCACAACAACAACAACACACTTGTGCACAAAACGCAAAAACTGCTAACTACACACATAAAGTTGGCTGCCAACAAATCTTGCTTCCGCCCTTGTTGGCGTCCCTTCCGGCTTTGCCTGCAGAGCCCAGTGCTCAATGGGTCGGTGCGGTGGCGTGAGTGTGCACAAAATGTTTGTGAGTACGCCTGACAGGCCACTGAAGCCGCGGCCGTCCAGCGCCTACCGCTCCTCCACCATCCCCCACCTTGTTGGGTCGACCTGCTGTCCTTTGCTTTAAATTACTGTCGGAAATTTAATTGTTGAGCCCATGAAGATGACGCTGATGCCGGGTTGCCTGCATTATCAGTCGCCTTTGTTGTGAGAAATCGAATGTTGTCGGGAAAGTGTTGTGGGCGCGTTGCCCGATTGTAGATGAAAATAGTGCGCAAATACATACATACCTTTATAATCATCGCAATATAATTAAATTGGAAATGAAAAAATTAGCTGATATCTGTATGTGTGTATATGCGAATTCCTTTGTCAGTGTCAGAGTGTCAGAGTAAAGACATGAGTAACACTTTTATGAGCGTTTCGTAGTCGAAAGTGATAAAGAGTGACTAGCTTTATCGGCTGTAGATAAACTTGGGTGTGTGTTCGAGTACAAGCATACATATTTGAGAAAGCACTAATTTATTTGTATACTGCTACATAAATATCTTGTGACAATTGCTTTCTTTGTGTGCTGAGAACCGTTACTAATGAATACGCAACAAGTGGCCAAATTTTATGCGTACTCAACTCAATAATTAGTTTATTATGCTCTGATGTCATTTTTTTTTTGTTTTTGACGGAATATGAACTTCACTTCAAATAGTCTATATCTTCAGGCTAAAGCATTTTTTGAGGTGTTGAAAGTGTGTAATATTTGAGCTGTGAGCTTTTTGCCACAACAATGAGCGATGCAACACTTTGGTGAAATTTTTGTACATAAAGGGTTCTATGCCGACAGCTTTTGTTGTCCCATTAACTCTAAGCGGACTGCTATCCAATTTTTGCAGAAAACACATTTTTTTGTACATTTGTATATAAACAAGAAAGAACGTTAACTTCGTTTGATAAGAAAACCCCAATTTTATGATTCAAAATATTATTCAGTATAATCTCCCCGAACAATAATATACTTGCTCCAACGATCCTCCAATCTGTGGATCCCATCTCTGAAGTGAGAATTCGGAAGGTCTGCAAAATACGCTTCAACAGCTGCAAAATACGCTCCAACAGCCGCAAAATACGCTCCAACAGCCGTCCATTTGATGTAAAACGCTTGCCACGCATAAATTTTTTTGAGTTCTGGAAACAAATGGAAGTCGGTATGTGCCAAATCTGGTGAATACGGTGGATGCTTCAACAATTCGAACCAATCAGCCAATTGTCAAAATGCTCTTGTGACACGGTGCATTGTCCTGATGAAAAAAGGATATTTTTCTTTAGCAAACCGGGTCATTTTACAAGAATTTTTTACTTCAACTGGTCCAAAAGGTTGCAATAATATTCAAAATTAATTGTTTTTACCAGTTTGCAAGTAATCTACAAACAAAATTCCTCTCGCATCTCAAAAAACTGATGTCATAACCTTCTTGGCCGATTTCCGGACACGAACTCGTTTCGAAGCCGAACAACCAGGTGCATATCCCTTTTTATACTCTCGCAACAAAGTTGAAGGAGAGTATTATAGTTTTGTTCACATAACGGTTGTTTGTAAGTCCTAAAACTAAAAGAGTCAGATAAAAGGGTTATATATACCAAAGTGATCAGGGTGACGAGTAAATGTCTGGGTTGAAACCGGATGTCTGTCTGTCCGTCCGTCCGTCTGTCCGTCCGTCCGTGCAAGCTGTAACTTGAGTAAAAGTTGAGATATCATGATGAAACTTTTACACGTATTCCTTGGCTCCATAAGAAGGTTAAGTTCGAAGATGGGCAAAAGCTGCCACGCCCACAAAATGGCGCAAATACAACAACCTTTATAAAATGCATAATTAAGCCATAAAAAAGATATTATGTGTAAGCGAAATTTGGCACAAAGGATGTTCGCATTAGTCGGCATATTTGGAGTGACTAGCTTTTTGAGAAAACTTGGGTGTGTTTTCGGAGGCCCTAAGCCTAATTTATTTGTATACTGCTACATAAATTTTTGTACATATCTCGGAAACTACTATAGCTATGTCAACTAAACTCTATAGAGTCGTTTCCTTCAGGCATTTCCATATACAGTTCAAAAATGGAAGAAATCGGATAATAACCACGCCCACCTCCCATACAAAGGTTATGTTGAAAATCACTAAAAGTCCGTTAACCGACTAACAAAAAACGTCAGAAACACCAAATTTTACGGAAAAAATGGCAGAAGAAAGCTGCACCCAGGCTTTTTTTAAAAATTGAAAATAGGCGTGGCCTCGCCCACTTATGGACCAAAAACCATATCTCAGGAACTACTAGACCGATTTCAATGAAATTCGGTATATAATAGTTTCTTAACACCCTGATGACACGTACGAAATATGGGTGAAATCGGTTCACAACCACGCCTTCTTCCAATATAACGCTATTTCGAATTCCATCTGATGCCTTCTCTGTATAATATATGTATACATTAGGAACCAATGATGATAGCGGAATGAAAAACTTTACAAAAATTGTATTTTAAAAATATATAAATGATATAATTGATTATCACTTTATCATGCATATAAAATGTTCGTTGACACCCGAACTTAGCCCTTCCTTACTTGTTAGCCTCTTGTTTTGATTCAAGATGATGGTGATAGAACCAAGCCTCATCCATAGTGATGAATCGACACACAAAATCCACTTTGTCTTTTTTAAAATGCTCAAAATGGTGCTGAGAAAGTCGCATTCGAATGTGTTTTGTTCCATTGTTAGCGAATGCGGCACCCATTGTTCACACAGCTTTCTAAAACCCAAAATTTCATTTAAAATATGGCTCACACTGTCTAATGAGTTCTCGTGGATCGTCTTCAAGGCTAGTACGACCACGTTTAAATTCAGCAACCCATCTTTCTACTGTTCTAATTGTAGGTGAACAATCATTATGCACTTTTAACATTCGTTCGTGAATTTCTTTTGGTGCTACACCTTCCAAAAATAAGAATTTTATCACTGCACGATATTCAATTATTATTATCAATCTTATTAAACAACCTCGTATATGCTATAGTTGTTTCCTTCGAAAAAATTGTTCCAATATCGGATCGTTAGCTAATTGCTATAGTGGTTTAATATCGGCGGTTGAAATAAATGAGTTGTTTCTTGAGAAAAGGACGAGTGCAAAATTTTAGATGGATAACTCCAAAACTGACGGACTAGTTATATATCGTATATACAGACAGGCGGACAGTCGGACATGGCTAAATCGACTCAGCTCATCACGCTGATCATCTATACAATAGTATATAGTTTTTTATAGGTCTCCGACGTTTGCTTCTCTCAATCTTCGTGGACACTTAATATACCCTGTTAAGGGTATAAAAACATAAGGAAATAATTTACAACATACATACATATGCAATATACATAAGTACAGAGATATAGAGGCTTTGTACTTGATTGTACATACTTACATACATATTTGTATGTAGATGAAATTTTTCACACAAGCCGTATCTTATCGGGCGCGCCTTTTTGGGGGAATGTTGCCGTTCGTGTTTCTACTTTATTATTATTTATTTTGTCCGACATTTTCAAGGGAATTAGTTTGCATGAAGAATTAGTTGTATGACTCACTGCAACTATTGTTGCCATAAATAGAAATATTGTGCTATTTGTTCGCTTAAATTTCTTAAAAATACAAAGATGTATTGTATTGTATATGCTTTCTTACTAAAAGGAAATTTTAAATGTTTTTATTGGTGATATTTTTGTATCATGTGTTGCTTGCCTTACTTTCTTCAGCCATAGTTAACCAGTTGTGCTGACAAAAGCTGCGAAATATTTTAATTAATCATTAATTAAAACCAATTGAGTCTACCTTTTTCGCGGAAGGTATATTTACACACATTTACACACACATACATACCTTTACATGAATAAGCATTCTATGTATGTATGTATGCTCGAATTTTACACATAAATACCATTGAACTCGCCTCAATTCGCCGAGATGAAATTTGTGCGCACCCTGCAACAACAACAATTCAACTAATTAAAATGTCAAGAGATCCGAGTTAATTAAGTCGAAAAGCCAAATTAAAAATGAAGAACAATGGAGTGAGAAAAAACGCAAACAACACGACAAAATAGAAGAGAAATTTCGAATAGTTTAGAAAGTGAAATCAAAATCAAAAGAATGCTAATAAAAATGCACACACAGACCTACTTACATACGTACATACATACATGTGCACAGGTATTCATATTAAAATGAAATTGCGTTGATAGTGACGCCGCACGAATGTCATAGAAAGGGAAACGCAATAATAATTGAAATGAAGTTTTAGCGCCATAAATTGAGAGTGAAAAGGTTCCATTTATAAATCGAAGCTTTGTGCACAAATGTTGACAGCGCATGTTTACAGTTACATACATGCAAACATATGTATGTATGCATATAGATTCTATGGAATATTTGCAACTATGGCTGTGTACATATGTAAATATATACTATATATATAAATGTACAGCGGGACACTGAGGTAAACGTGTTAACCGAGGTTTTACACGATTCACTGGGCGACCGTTTGCTTCCATGCAAAACTAAGGTGGCAACCTGTCAACGTACATTTGCAGTGTCGAACAATAAGGATGACATGTGCCTCAGGGGTGTAAATCATGTTGTGAACGGCGAAATATCTGTATTAGAAAGTTATTGTTTACCTCAAATTAGAATCAGACAGAATGGAAAACCCCAAAAACCAAAATTTAGAGGTGGAACAAGTATTGAGCGTTGCCAAACGCTCTTTGATGAAATAATACATATTATATGTATGTATATAAAATGTTTTGGTTTCGAAAATGAAAGTCAATTCCATGCAAACACCACACATAACGGTAGTTGTGATATTCTATTCGAGAAAGTGTTTAATTTACTTTTAGAAATTCATAAATATCAGCATATTTGTTGTACATTATTTTACAAATTCCAAAGAGAAATCGTCTTTCCTCTCTTCTATATCCATATACAATATTTCTAACTACAAACTTAATCACATATAGTTGTTGAAAGTTGTATTTGATAAGATAGCAGGTTCAGCAGACAACAGGCCCTTATTGACTTTAAAAAACGTAACTGAAGTCACTCTGACTTACATAGCAGTCGCAGTAAATGCCACTTCTGCCAAGATAGGCGATTAGATTTCGAAAAAATGCTCACATTTGTCTCTTGTTGTAAAATGTGGAATCTAAATTTATATTCGTGTGGGCTGTGCATTGCAATATTTTAAGTGGCTGAGAAAGCTTTAGAAAATGTTCCACTTTGGGTGTCTCCGCAAACCAAATTGCAGCTGAGTGCTGTATTTTAGCACCGTTGCAAAATAGCGTTGCCAAGCACATTATTAATGGCTTTTATTCAGTGCAGGGTTTGGGGGGATCACCCAGCGTTTGACACCTGTTTCATGGTGTGGTGTCAAGTTCAACTTGAAAGGAGTGCAAGGCAACTCCTTCAATAAATTCCACACACAATTCGGTCTATCTGCTTGCTAATTGTGTAAGTAGAAGTACTTTACATTGCTACCACGCGCAGATTTCCATTTCCATTTCATACTGTAGGTTCCGGAGTAAGCACTCATACGAGTATGTCTCGTGAAGGGTTTGTGGCTGAAACACACTTAAGCTAGCATTCATTACCTTGTCGCTTCATTTGTTCTTGCATTTCGTTGACTTCTTCATACTTCTTCATCGGAGTATGCATATTTTAATTCTACTTCTCAGCAATATTTTAATTTTTTGATTTGAATTCATTGTTTACTTCAGTTCAAGTTCTTGCAATTTACATCATATATGCTTACATATTTACATAAATAAATGCGAAAGAGTTGCCACACTTTATCACAAAATAAAATACAAATGGTCCTTTCTTATGAAGTGTTGTTTTGGACTTCTGTTTGCGTTCAACGGAAATCGTTTTGTTCCTCCAAGCCCCGATGTTTACTAAAAACCACCTTCACGTGGAATATACAAGGTGCGTTCCAAAGTAAACAGGACTTAAAAAAACAACAACAAATGGTTTTTTCGGCAAAATCAGTTTATTTTATGGCCGCCAGTATGCCGGTGCAAGCCCTTTGAATGGCCTCTACGTCTACATAACGCTTTCCTTTCATAAGCAAATGCCTTTTCCAAAAAGGAAGAAGTCGCACGGTGCCATATCAGGTGAATACGAGGAGTGGTTAATGTTTAAAATGTGATTTTTGGTCAAATAATCGGTCACAAGCGTCGATCGATGATTCTGATTCTGATCAATTTTTGGTCGTCAGTCATTTTGTGCGGAACAAACCGTGCACACAACTTTCGTAAACCCAAATGTTCGGTCAAAATAGATGTTTTGGAGATGTTCAACTCCATTTCCATGAATTTCAATGATGATTTCGGCTAATTTTTGATGAATTCAAACACAGTTTCGATGAAATTTCCGGTGACCATGGATTTTGATTAGCCCACATGTTGATTGTCATTTATGTCCTCACGACCACTTTGAAAACGTTGAAACCACTCGTGCTCTCTGCTACGAGATAGGCAATCAACGCCATAAACTTGTTTTATCAATTGAAACGTTTCGTTAAAAGTTTTACCAATTTTAAAACAAAATTTAATGTTGGCTCTTTGTTCGAAGCTCATTTTTGCACCGATAACACAAACATACTGACACTTAAAACGCAATAACTTCACTTCCAATCAATGAAATGTCATGAAATTCTCACTGGACAATCGATAAAGATAGCAGTCGACATATAGGCGCTAGATTCAAAAAGTTCTGTTTACTTTGGAATTCACTTTGTAGGTCTGCTTAATAATGTAAAAAAGATCGTCTATTTCGATTTTGATCAAGTTGTCATGTTGATAATTCACATACATACATATATATTTTATGGTATCCGCCGTTTCGTTCTGGTTATTACAAACTTCGTGGCAACTTTTATATACTCTGTATGTACAGGATTCCTTCACTTGCAAAATAAAAATCAGCGCATCCTAATGTTCTTGTATAAGTATATTACTCTTAGGTACATAAGTTCGAATTAATGTTACAAATAGTAGCTAAAAGCAATATTGCGGAGTACAACAAACTCATTAAAGTATAGGAACTAAAGAAAGCAACAGAAATTGCAAAACAAACGAGAGATGTATACGAACGTGCTTGGCAAATCCCCATAGTACACTACGTGACAATTGGAAGTTCACTACTCAGTTTTCATCTGCAATGTTCAGTGTCTTTTACTAAAGATAGATCGTTTTTAGTGGATTCTATACTAAATAGTCTAAATACACAATTCCTAAATACTGTAAGTACTGTCATGAGAATCTATCCACGGAATTGCGGTTGAAGGTTGAGAAGTTGTTTCTTGGGCTTGTGGCTTGTGGCTTATGTCAAATATAAAGTCTAATTTTAATATTCTTAATAGCTTTTTACCTTAAAAAGTTATTACACTTGTTGTAAACAATAAAGAAAAGAAAAATCTCTGTGAACCTATATAACTTTTGAGCGAGTCGACTTAGCAAACAATCATATTGGACCTTTCTTGTAGATTATTTGTTAATTTTTTTACGGGGAACATTTTCATTTTCACTATACATTAAGCATACAAACAAAACTTTTAGGAGAAATCTAAAAACACAATGTGCTAATATTAATATTAAGGGCTCCAACTTTACCACAATTTATTATCCATTTCGGACGATACTTCCGCGGTATCTTAACAAAAAGAAATAAACGTTTTTTTAGTTCCATCCTAATGTATGTTTGATACCTTTTTCCAATAAAGCTTTTATTATATTAACCGAAGTCAGACAGACAGACAGAGCTAAATGTTTCATGTAAACTTATGCACATAAACTAATTTTTTTAGATGTGAACCTTTTGTCGCTTATTGTATATTAACTAGCAATATCATTGTAGCTTTGTAAAGGAAACAAAAACGAAAACAGAAAAACATTAAAGAAGAAGAAGAAAATGTTGCTTTCAGTGGCAATTTTTGCTGTTGATTAATGAGCATTGTTTTGACTCGCTTCCTCTGCTGGTGATTGTTATTCCTTATTCAGGTCGAGCAAGATTTTCTTAACCCCACAAATACGTAAATATGTATGTAGAAACATGTATTCGCAAGCAGTTTTAACAATTAAATGCATTGTGTTGTTGTTGATAAGAAATCGTATTAGGCATGCTCAAATTTCACAGGAAAAATATTCCACTTTTTTTTGCCGATAAAACCATTATTTTTCAAAAATTCCCTTGTTGCTCACTTTTTTTTGTAAAGTTCCCACCTAGACACGCTGTTTTGACACAGTGAAAGTGTACCCTTTGGCCAACAGGTGGAACGAATGCCGTGCGAGTTACCAGATAATTATCTCTTAAAAGTACAAAAATCCAAAATAAATTGTGCAAAATTTATAGATCTCAAAATTTTAAAAGACCGACAACTTGAAAACCAAAAACAAAATAAAATAATAGCTAAAATTCGTCACTCACCAATAATTGCAGCAACACATACCGTCAGCCGATCCTTGAAGTAGCCTAGCCTAGGCAGCACACACGTATATTAAACGCGAAATTCTGCCACATGCATGCCTTCTTTCTGCGCGTCAAGGCCCACCTCAGTCTGCATGGACCGTCGGCGACATCGGCATCGAATACACCGCGCTCCACCCCACCCTCCACGCCTGAGCCAACGTACACGCCGTCGCCCATGGAGCTGCAACGTTCGAAATCGCTCAAGTCCATACGCGTGCGCAAAGTGTCCAAAGGATCGCTGAAGTCGCTGCGCCGCGGCACCATTTGCGTCACGGTCAGCTCGCACGCCTCCTCGGTATTTTACAGTGACGAGGTAAAGACATATTTCTAGACCACTTTTACATTTGTTGGGGTGAGCCTGCTTGTGTTGGGTTATGTGTATGGAATGAGAGTGGCCTGTGGGTGCTGCTGTGAGGTGTTGTTTTCTCCTTCACCCAACGCACGCATTGCAAAAACTCAGAAAATTTAGTGAATAATCGTGTGTTCAGGCCGTTGGAAGCCTTTGAAGTGAAACTAAAGCGCATAAAGCGGCATATTTGGCTTCGTTGCACTTGTGTGTGTGTGTGTGTGCACTTTGGTGTTTGTGTCTAAGGATTTTTGTTTTTGTTTCTACAAGTATATCGAAGCGTGTTCAGCATTGTGCCGCTTCTCTTTGTGCGTTTACATTACATATTTTGTTATAATGTTAATTTTTTTGCAAGCATTTTCTTGGCCCTGAAAATTAATTCAATTATTCCACCGTTTTTGTTGTTGTCGATGTTGCTCATTGGCAAAGGTTTTACGTCCATTCGCCTTCTATTCACTCCACCGCCAGCTCATCTGACCATTTGCAAACATTCATAAGCACGTGCACTCGTACACCTACACATAATTGCACACACATGAACACGTATTCTTTATCTGTATGGGTGTGTGTGTGCTTAACTATTGTATTTGGTTTTTATTACATTTATTCCCATTTCCATTTTATTAACTACATCGCGTTGGAAATTACATTAGCTTGTTTGTACGTGTTCATGAGTTCAAATGTTTATGTGTGTAGGTGTTTAAGTGTGTTTGTGCTTATTTACGTTTGTTATTAATGCCAAGTGCATGTTACCGTTTTTCTGTTTTATGGTTCAAGTGCCTCTGCGATTACGTGTACACCTTCGCCTAACACTGTGTCTGTGTTTGTGTCTGATCGATCGCCTTTAAAAATATTTTTATGCGTTTACGTTCACTTACATACATATGGCACATACATATGTACATAACATAGTATTCACATGCCCGCATGAATTTCATAAGGAATAATTTTGTTAGCTATTTATGGGTTTGTGTAAAATGTAATTTATGTTTTCCGAACGAAATAAATTCACGAAATTAATCGCTTAATTATAGGTATTTAACAATAGCATAATTTAATAGATCGACGAACTTTCGATTATGAACGGTTTATTCAGTTTGATAGAGAGCCCGAATATACAGGGTTTGTCCGGAATAATAATAGGACTGGTTTTCTTCCGCGGCGACTGTACTTCGGAGCGTGCGTGCACTGACTGGATTCGGTAGAGGGCGTTCCTAGCTAACGAACGAGCAGCTGGTCATTTTCCTGTTGTTTCCGAGCACCTGGTCAGGACAAACATTTTCGCGCGACGTGTTTCTGTGAGTGGTGCAAGCCAAAAATTCAGCGTTCGTTAGAGCAGAGGTACGCGAAACTGTGTGTAACTCAGTAAATCTGCGACAGAGACCTTTGATATGATCAAGCAGGCTTACCCAAATGTTGCTTTAGCAAGAAGTGGAGTGTTTCGATGGCACAAGGTCTTTTTAGAGGGCCGAGAAGAGGTCGCTGATGAAGACCGTGCTGGGAGACCTGCAACTTCGACAAACACCTACAATGTGTCTCATGTGCGCAGATGTTAAATTTATGGAAGTCCTCAAGAGACTCAAACGAAAGGTCAATCGTGGCCGACACGACATCGCAGCCGATTGGAAGTTGCACCACGACAACGCCTCGGCTCACATCGCCTTTTTTGTGAACAGGTACCTAACCAATGCTGGCATCCCAACGCTTCCGCAGCCGCCCTACAGCCCAGATGGACTTTTTTGTTTCCTTGCCTGAAAAGGACGTGAAACGCAAGCATTTTGAGACGATAGAGTAGATCCTAGCAGCATGCACCTCGGTTCTCAAAGCTATTCCGGAAAATGCTTTCTATGACGCCCTCAATGCTTGGAAATCGCGCTGCATCGACGCCTATTTTGAAAGTTTTTAAAGAACTGTAACTATTGGTTAAATAAATGATTTTAAATCGACTCAGCTCTAGTACTTTTCGGATAAACCCTGTATGTATATGGGTAATAGTTAGCTATAATAGATTGCTAAGATAATGGCCTTCTAAGATGTCGAAAAGTGAGAAGTTTTCCAAGCATGATGAAGAATGTTGATACTATAAATAGGTACTTCCTTCATCTCCGCCTCAATCATGAATGATTGAAATTTTAAATTTTTATATCTAGTCCAGAAAACCCCTGACGACATAACATTGATGAAATTAAAATTCTTCAAGTTCAAGTACATGTCATTAAATCGTTTATCAAGATCCGTTTTACTTTTAAAGATAAAGCCATCGCTACGACGTTTGCACCAGAGTATTTTTCTTTCCGTCAGTTGGAATTCAATATTTTTAATGCTAGCCAACCGTGAAGGGATTATCTAGTTAAATTGGGATTTCAACCCAGAAAGAGCTTTCACTGGTTCAGAACCTTTAAATTTGTGCGCCTATGTTTATTGTACTTGCGTAATAATTATGATTTTTTGATAATTTATTTTTGCAGTTTTGGCAAAATAACTACTTTTAGTTCAGTTACTAACATTTAAGCGTTACATTTATTAAAACACAAACATTGCCGTATACTGAAAATTACATAAAATAATTTTGTTTCACTGAAAATAAAAATCAATTCTCTCTTTTGTTTGCTCTCTTCTCTTCTAGGGTGACTACATTAAACATCCCGTCCTTTACGAGCTCAGCCATAAATATGGCTTCACCGATAATCTTCCCGAGAGTGCACTGCCTAACCGCCTCGAGGAAATCAAAGAGGCGATACGGCGTGAAATTCGCAAAGAGCTGAAAATTAAAGAGGGTGCCGAGAAATTGCGCGAGGTAGCCAAAGATCGACGCTCCTTGAACGACGTGGCTTCAATTGTGAAGAAAAGCAATAGCAAATTAGCCGAGTTGAAATCGGAGTTGCAAGAATTGGAGAGTCACATTCTCCTAACGCAAGGCAACTCCGTGAGCAATGGCAGAGGTACGTACATTGAGAATTTAAAATTTTAATTCTAGATAAGATTATAGCAGTGTAGGCGTTGTTCAATTTCAACTGAAAATATTTTCGAAGTTCACAAAAATGTGTCTAAAAATTCCCTATGGATTTAATCTCAGAACAAAAAAATAAACAAATAAACTATATTTGAATTGATCCGGCGAACTGTTTAAAAATCAATTTGGCATGAGGATCCTTTATATATTTGCCCACCATAGGCAACGCAATAACAAAAAACAAATAAACTTTTCCAATTCTATAAAACACCAACAATGCGCCATTCATGAAAATGCTTGTTGTTGGCGTAAGGGCCAACCAAGTACACATATTGGAATTCTCTCTTCCTACTCATATCTTTCTAGGCATTTTTATGAATTGGAGCAACAGTTGGCAAATGGCCAAGCATAATTTAAAATAGTCCATTGTTGCTGTGACCTCGGATGTGAAAAGGCCTCACATATGTGTCCGCCTATTCATGATTTGTATGAATAAAAAATTAATTGAAGCAATGGAAGACTGGACGTATGGCTGCCTGAAAAACTGCATAACACGGCGCAGTGTTGTATTTGCATGCGGGTATTATGTAATTCATATTTCGTCATCGCTGCTGCTATTCTCGACATGTGCGCACTGGTAATTGTAATGGCTTTTACATACTCGCACACAAATGCCGAGGTATTGTCATTCTTTTGAGACACGAAACTTTCAAGCGGTAAACACGAAAATGACTTTGCGCAACATAACATATGTATTTACTCTTAAAACACTCGGTCTGTGAACTATTTCGACTAAAATCTGATCAGAAGTAAAAAAATTGGTTGCAGATTGAAACGTTCAAAAAAATTTCAGTCATCCACAATATTTCTCGCTGAAACATGGCGTCTAATTGACATAATGCCTTAAAATAAGTATTTGTACTGGAATTGGAAGATCGACACGAAATCGATACTTTAACTAAATTATGATGTTTAGTACTCAGACATATTTAAGCCAAAATGGAAATGAATTGAATTTGTTTCTAAAAACAATATACAATATCAAGTTTTTACTGGGGTCTTGCAGAAAGTAAGGTTGCACTTACGCTACTCTAAGAGTTTGTTACTTAAATAAAATTTGCTGGAGTTATTTTAAACTACAATCCTTTTTGCATTTCTTTCAGATGGCTACTCCTCGAATTTATCCACGCCAACGTCTACGTTGGGCGGTAGCGTCAGCAGCTTGGGCGGTGGCAATGGCGGTCTTATTGGTGGCGGACACGAACAGCTTTCGACGAACGACAAAATGCTCATCTCACTGGAGAAGCAACTGAATATCGAAATGAAAGTGAAGAATGGCGCTGAGAATATGATACAGTCATTGGCGAGTGGCCATCATGGGCGTGACAAAAAACTCTTGGCTGAAGCGCAACAAATGTTGGCCGATTCGAAGGCGAAAATTGAGTTCTTGCGGTTACGCATCCTCAAAGTAAAGCAGAACAAGGAACACGCTCACAAATTGTCCGCGCAGGCAGCCATAGCGGCCAGCGGCGACGGCGAGAATGGTGGGCAGCCGCAACGGCTGGAGACAACGCTCGAGGAGCGCATCGAGGAGTTGCGGCATCGCTTACGCATCGAGGCGGCCGTCGTGGATGGAGCAAAGAATGTGATACGTACCCTACAGAATAACAAAGTGCCCGATAAGAAGGCGTTGCAAGAGGTGAGTGGGCCTTATATTTCTTAGTATTCTTTTAAATACTTTATTGATGTGAGACGTTTTTGGATTGGTTATACCCTAACATTTTAATATTGTTTATAATCGGTGGTAAATTTTATCATGTGCTGCAGTAATCCGATTTATTGCAGGTGCTTTCATTACAAAGTACAAAAACTTTGGAATTTTGCATTTTTTTAAATTATAACTTAAAATATGGACGAAAATTCATTCCGGGTATTGTTTATAATTAAAGTCTCTGTTGGTGGAATGTTTTCGCAGAAAATAAGAGAATAAATTTTCGCCTTATTTTCCTCATTGCAATGAGATGATTCTAATGAGAGTGTGATTCATAATCATAGTATTTTGTAAAAGTAATTCCATTTGCAAAAAACATAAAAGAAAATAAACCCCGAATCTATATTTCACTCTGCTCTCCGTAGTTGGCACCGAGCAAGAATTGGGCTAATTGCTCTGCTCCATTTTAATCGCGCACATTTTCGTGCGATCGCCAAAGATTGCACGTCACTCGAGAGTAGATCATGTCGTCCGCCGCAGCACACGAACCTTGGCTATTTATCTCGTGGATTTGCTACGTTGGGGAAGACGCATAAATTATGCACACGCCTTTGTGTGTGTTCCAACATATTCGCATCGCTTGGCTTTATTTTCCTCACTACTATTTATATATTTCGGCCAATTGACGATTTCTTTCAAAAAGAGAGAAAAACTAGTAGAGCAATGGAAGAAAAACATTTTAAATACAAATATTGAGCTTCAAAATGATTATATGTATTTTTTGTATATATAATTATATACTTAATATGTGCAGAGGTATACATACGTATCAA
The DNA here is from genome assembly GCF_024586455.1 of Bactrocera neohumeralis. Classification (NCBI taxonomy): domain Eukaryota; kingdom Metazoa; phylum Arthropoda; class Insecta; order Diptera; family Tephritidae; genus Bactrocera; species Bactrocera neohumeralis. The sequence continues at coordinate 2,787,793 of NC_065921.1, read as the reverse complement.
ATATTTGGCACTTGAATTCGACTCTGCCACACTAATTAGATGACGACAAATTGGCTATGCTTGCGGTACAACAGATAATCGCGCAGAATATCGGGTAGTTTTTGTATGTATTAGATGGATCAGTAGATCTTTTTAGGATATTAAGGGGCCTAAAAAATTTAAAATTTTGCGGATTAAAAAAAAACGACCTTTTTGAAATTTTCAGGGTGTAGTTATGCACAAAGAAAATTTTGAAAAAAAAAAAAAATAAATATTTTCGGAATAATGCGAGATCTCCGACTACGTTAAAAAAGACCTCTACCTTCTCCGTGGATCAAATCTAAAAATAAACAATTCTCGGTAAACCAAAAAAAAATCAAAATGGCGGCGTATTAAAAATAATTAAATTTTACCAAATGTTCATAATTTGGGACCTGCCAAAATCAGATTTTTCATAAGATCAAAAGCCGATAGATATTCTGTATAATTATATAAAGCACAGATCATTCATTACTTACTATCTCTCTTAGCTGTTAAAAACCAGACCCCTGATATAGTTTTAGAATTGATTGGAAGTAGCAAGCCTCGACAAAGATCGGAACGAATGCTAATGATCAATTTTTTTGTGAGGTATGATGGTTCTCACTTCGATAGGTGGCTGAGAGCACACATATAGCTCTATGCCAACTAAACGCTGCCTTGTGTGGCGCATTTGATTTGTCCTCTCTCGGTTGCAGTATCAATTGCAAGAGCTCGACTAATCTATTTATTAAATGTAGACGCATAAATATGCTTCTGTTTATGGCATCTGGCGAATCGTTCATTGATTTCTATTCCGCTAGATGTGAGGTATTCACCTTTCGTTACACGTTCACATTGGCAGTGTGGGTTTTGTAACACCTAGAACAGTTGTGGCACAGTTGCCCGTAATTGTATATAAGAAGGTGTGTTCGTGCACTTTACGTGTCGTGTTTATTGTTATGACCCACTGTGTTTAGCTTGTTATTTGTTGTAGGCTTTCTTTTAACTCCGTTCTATCGACCACATTGCGGTGGCGGTTACACGCCCTCTACAACCATTTGCCTGCACCAAGTGACCTACATACATACATATATATAATTAAGTGAGTGCACTTATGAGTTTATGTTTCAAGCAATTTGTTGTTTGTGTGAATAATGAGGCAAGCATTTTATTTTGCTCATAAAACTTAAGTAAAAGTTCTCTAGAGCTATTTACTAGCTCTTCGCAAGATGTACTGCTTTGTGCAGTTTTCATAGCCTCATTGAGTTTGCCGTGCCAATCACAGCAGTCCGGCTGTTAGTGGCTCTGAAAGATGCACTTTGATGCCGAGACTCCATGCTTCTTTGTTTTATTACCTTCGCATTGTAATAAAGCAGGCACTTGTGAACTTAGAACAACAACTTAAATTCACTTTGTGTAAATATATTAGAGAAGGCAATCATAGAAAGCTCCATATAAAAGTAGTGTAATCAATAAGATCTAAGAAAAGAGTAGCTGCACATAAGTAGTTTTCCAGCTGATAGAAGTGCCGTCGTTTTCGGATTATTGTCAATACTTTTAATGCTAAGTTAATAGTAAACAGAAAAATCATTTACTGACAGATTCGTCAGATTTTCTGAAAAGCTTTTTCAAACACTGTATGGTATGTGCTTGCTGAAAACCCAAACGTTTTGATTACCAAACCTTGTTTAGTAGCATTCTTTGACTTATAATAAGAGCTAATTAGATGCTTTTTCGTCTTGGAGCTTTTTGGCATAACGCAATCGCTAGCCACGTTGAACAAGATTCATTCAAGAACCAGTATCAACAACAACAATAACGTTAGCCTCGAAATCCAACGCAGAATAGCTCTTGTCAACAGGTGCTACTTCGGACTGAGTAGGCAATTGAGAAGTAAAGTCCTCTCTCGACGAACAAAAACCATAGCATGGACGATGACAACACTTGAAGGGTCGACGTTACGGGTTTTCTAGAGAAAGGTTCTGCGGAAGATTTATGGTCCTTTGCGCATTGGCCACGGCGAATATTGCATCCGATGGAACGATGAGCTGTATCCATCCGATGGAACGATTGACGTTCAACGAATTAAAAGACAGTGGCTACGCTGTCTAGATCATGTCGTCCGAATGGACGAAAACACTTCAGCTCTGAAAGTTTTCGACGCAGGGAAGCAGAGGAAGAGAAAGATCTCCACCGCGTTGGAAAGACCAGGTTAAGATTCTCCAATAGGCATTCAATCTTATAGGAGAAGTCAAAATAAAGCATTTTCCGGATAAAGGAACCGCTTCTAAATATATCTAATAATTATAAAAATGTGTATATTTATTAACATTGAGATACTTTAATTACCTTAATTTGTATTATCTCTTATTGTTCGCGTAGAAGAACATCTCTCACTAACGATCTACAAGCTAAACTCTCTATTTCCTTTTTTTCTATACTTATGGTCGCTCATATACGATTTTCCTATTCACATCTCACGAAAATGAGAAGAAAATTCCTAACAAACACAGATTTTCACGGCGCTTTTCGCTAACCAGCCGCCTGTTTGACTTTTTTTCGCTTGTGAAGCCGATCGAGCGGACAGTTGGCTGGTTAGTTGTGTTCGTGCCGTGGTGTTGTTGAGAACGTTTTCATGTCCGTGCTGTGCGCCGTCTTGCGTGTTTATGCGTTTTGTGCGTAATGTTGTTGTTTAACATCTACCATATACATATATAAAAAAAATTTAAATAAAAATTCTCAACACAATAATACATAGCTTTGGGGAAAAAAGGAGCACCAAGCATCACATGCCAACGTAAAACTAATGCTGAAACGCCTTAGTAACCGTTACCGGCAGATACTTCAAAGAGAAATGCGAATAATCGAGTGTTTATTAAAGCTTTTATTATATATTTTTTACTGTGTGTATAAGAAAAGTGATCAATTCTCACGCTGAAGGCGTTTATTTAACATTAATATCTGCTCTTAATTATTTTGCTAAAAAGTTGATTCAAAGTTGCGCAATCAGCTGTGGTGTGCGCATTATATAGGCGATATGAACGTATCGTTGAAGTGATCTCCAAGGTGTGGAAGGGTTCTTTCGTTCTTATATAATGCATTAATACAAGTCTGTACAGGATGTGGCACCGTCATTTCCTACAACACGCTCAAGCTCTCGGTCGATCGCTTGCAAAGATGCCAGCTTTTATGAATTTACATGCGTTGTTGGCGATTTATTTTCGGTTGCGACCTCAAAAGTCTTCTTACCGCCCATCCACTGTGCCGCGAATTCGAAACATTTGCACCTGTAATGTAAATATGTAAATGTGCGCGGCATAAATGCAATGCCGTTGACTTGACTGCGCATAAAAGATATTTTTCCTCGACTATACTGGCTAATAAAAATGTTTCTTCGCCTTTTTATTTATATCGGGTGATTTTTTAAGAGCTTGATAACTTTTTTTAAAAAAAAAACGCATAAAATTTGCAAAATCTCATCGGGTCTTTATTTGAAACGTTAGATTGGTTCATGACATTTACTTTTTGAAGATAATTTCATTTAAATGTTGACCGCGGCTGCGTCTTAGGTGGTCCATTCGGAAAGTCCAATTTTGGGCAACTTTTTCGAGCATTTCGGCCGGAATAGCCCGAATTTCTTCGGAAATGTTGTCTTCCAAAGCTGGAATAGTTGCTGGCTTATTTCTGTAGACTTTAGACTTGACGTAGCCCCACAAAAAATAGTCTAAAGGCGTTAAATCGCATGATCTTGGTGGCCAACTGCCCATGCATCCCGAAAAATGCACTGTTTGGTGTGGTTTGTACGCTGGTGGAATCATTGGACCGTATTTTTTCAAAGATGCTGTTGGACGCAACGTTACGGTGAATGGCGATCGCTATCGTTCGATGCTAACAAACTTTTTGTTGCCAAAAATGGAAGAACTGAACTTGGTTGACATGTGGTTTCAACAAAATGGCGCTACATGCCACACAGCTCGCGATTCTATGGCCATTTTGAGGGAAAACTTCGGAGAACAATTCATCTCAAGAAATGGACCCGTAAGTTGGCCACCAAGATCATGCGATTTAACGCCTTTAGACTATTTTTTGTGGGGCTACGTCAAGTCTAAAGTCTACAGAAATAAGCCAGCAACTATTCCAGCTTTGGAAGACAACATTTCCGAAGAAATTCGGGCTATTCCGGCCGAAATGCTCGAAAAAGTTGCCCAAAATTGGACTTTCCTAAGACGCAGCCGCGGTCAACATTTAAATGAAATTATCTTCAAAAAGTAAATGTCATGAACCAATCTAACGTTTCAAATAAAGAACCGATGAGATTTTGCAAATTTTATGCGTTTTTTTTTAAAAAAAAGTTATCAAGCTCTTAAAAAATCACCCGATACATATGTATGTATGTATGTAGGTGTAGCGTATGTGTGTGCCCATTTTGCTTGCCAGCGTCACAATGTGTCGGTCGAAAACTTAAAAATAAAAATCTTAAATTGTAATAAATTTATAAAAGAAAAGTATTTAAAAACGAGAGTGTTTTTTGCACCAAGAAGACATCGGCGAACGCCGTGTGTGCGTCTGTGGCAGCTGTCGGACGTTGTAAAATGTGTAAAGAATAAATAAATGCGTATTTTTAAACGCATTATTATAGATGCACAAACAAGAGTAGTTGGCAAATATTTGACGCACATATTCCGTGTAATTTAGGATGCGTGCTGCTTCTAGTTACTCATAAGTTGCGTGTAAAAATACACCAGTCTCATCTCAATAAATCTGTTATGTGGATGACGAGAGGCGCTTATCATGACTTTTTTTTATGATAATAAATGTTTTGCTCCACAAATTCAAAGGAACTTGATTTGCAATAGTTTTGTACTACATTACATACATAGAAATGTGTCTAACGACTGAACTGAACAATTTTTCCTTGCGTTTAAATCCAATTCACTCTTTTAAAATCCAGTGATCGTCTCAATGCGCTGCCATCTTTAATGCGTGTAGTTTCTGCATTAAAATTTGGAGCCTCTTCTAGTTCACCGTATTGGAAACTTAACTTAAGGACACATTTTAATTGTCTTTTTCATAATCATAACGGGGTTTTCAATAAAAGCGCTACAGATTTTTTTTTTTTAATAAAACAAAAAACGGTTTGGAATGTCAATGAAATGTTTTATTCTTGTGAAAGTACATTCGATGTCATTATGTATGGAACTCGATTTTTTTGATTGGCCCCCACGGACACGGAAGTTCAGACGCTGAACCCAATTTTCGACGGTTCGATATTCGTACGAAGTTCATGAATCGTCGCTGGCTTGTTGGCATGGATCATAGATCTATGGCGGTCAATTAAGCGAGCCATTGCGTGAGATAACACGTTCACCGAACTGAGTTTTCAATAAATCGATTGTGACTTTCACTGTTTGGCTTGTCGTGCCGTCCGTAATTTTTTCGGGATGCAATGGTGACTCATGAAGTACATGTGGATTGCTGCCTGACCAAAAACATATATTTTGCTCATGACGAAGCCATTCATCCAGAAATGAGTCTCATCCCTGACGATGATTTTTCGATGAAAATCTGGATCATTTCCAAGTTTTTGCTTAGCCCAATTCCCGAACATACGACAATTCAGGTGGTCAAGCGGCTTCAGTTTTTGCGTCAATTTGATCTTGTAAAGATGTAGGCCAAGAACTTTCCAACGCTTGAGAACGACGTATGAGAGACTGAGTTGGGTCCTCCTCAATTGATGCGCTTGCGGCAGCAATATTCTCGACACTACGGGCACTTCTTTGTCTCACTGGCACGGGAGCATTTTGTACTATGCCTGTGAATTGAAATTTTTTCACTAGACGCTCAATTGATTTGAGCAAGTTTGATTTGACAGGATGATTATGACGACCATAAATTGATCGTAGCGCTCTTAAAGTTGAGGCCACGGACTCTCGAAATTCGGTAGAAAATTTTAATAATTTCGACTCGTTGTTGGATCGTATATCTTTCCAAGATGAAATGACAAAACCGTATTGAAGAGAAATGTCAAAAGAGCGGGAAAAAATATGGCTTGCTGTCCCTATCGGTCTCCTTTTGTAGCGTCACTATTGGATAATCCGTTATTTAATTTTTGGAATTTTGGAATATTTTTTTTTGCTTCAAAAAGTACCAACCGATAAATACAAAGTTGATACCTAGTTGATCCATAATGAATCTTTGAAAAATTACTTTTTAGTCACTATCATAACAGCGGTAAATTACCTCTTTAAAGCAAACGGAGTTTATTACGAAAAATGAGGAACTGTTAAAAAATTAATTGTTTTGTTGGTATTTTACCAGTAAAAATACATGAAAATTTGTATAGTAAATTTTTAGGATCTCAAATCAAAAATCTGTAATATAACCATATATCCTTTTATGAATGTGAATAAATGTGTTTCCGAAACGGCTTTAAGAAACCTTTGAAACAACGACAAAATTCGTGAGTGAACGTGAATCAATGTTATTCAAACGAAATTTGAAAATAGTGAAAGTAGAAGTCAAATGCTGACTGAAATAACGGACAAAGTTCAATATACAAATGTGTGATAGCCGTGGATCACTTGTGATTTTCCTCCCGCAATTATGAGTGATACCGGTGATCGTGATCCGCCGGGTAAAACACCACCCGAAACAGCTAGCAACGGTAAACCACAAAGTGGTGAAACGCAAGACTCGTCTCGACAATATCAACGGCGGCCGCAAGCCGCAGTTAATCCTCCTGCTGCGACTGTATTGCCACCGCAACCGCACGAGCTGACCGCCGAGTGGACGGTTCGTGCGCAGCTAACATTCGCTCGAGCCGGCGAAAAAGTGCAGCGCGAATTCAGCTCAAACGATCCAGTGAATCCTGTCCGTGTGGTGTACAAATGGTCTGCATTTGATTCGCCACTGCCGCCGGACGATGATGCCGACGCTGACCTGTTAGACGATTCTTCGTCTTCAACTTTGCACAAGCGAAACTCATTCGCCAGTCGTGGATCACGCCAATCTACACCGCTAAAGGTGAGCCACACACGCACATCCACGCATACAAACACAAATACATAAAAACTTTTGTACTCATAGACCGTACAACACACCCGTCGTTGGCAGCAGCAGCCGCACGAAAGCTTCCGGTCGACCACTTCATCAACCAATGCCGACCTAGGTGGAGGCGATTCGGCATTCAGCGGCTCCAATACTTCTAAACAACGCCAACGACCCTACCAACGGCAAACTCCAACCGCAGGCGCCAGTGGTCCGAATACCGAAATGGGCGCTATTTACGGTACGCGCTGCCGCAGTACGTGCAACATTGTCGTCTCGGCCGTTGCGGACTTTCTGCCCACAAATCATGCAGCTAGCGAAGGCGCGACGTCCACACAAACAACGACAAATGAAGACTTCATGATGAGCAGTGGGTCCGGATTAGGAGGCGCGACGACACATGTCAAAGCATCAGCGACGGACTTCATTCCGGAAGAGGAGGCTGATCCGTTTGTATTCAATACAACGGCGTCGTACACTGTTTTACCTCAAGCGGTAATAGTCAATTAGGAACGAAATTAAATAAATGAGAATACAAGCAAAGGCATCCAAAGAGTCGGGGCGGATGTATGTATGTATGTATATGTAAACTTGTGAAATCATAAACACATTCGACGTATTCTGTGATTTCCAAATATTTGAGCTGCGGAAGATTTCAGTGGTTCAACAAATCAGTGGGCGGGCGGCAAACGGGCCTTTTTCTACATCCATCCATTGTTGTGCTTCAACGCCAACACGCGTCCGTATGTGCATATTTTGCGTGTAATCCGTTTTAATCTCCACGCTGTCTAAGCGAATCCCACAGTCCCGCTGATCGACACTTACCACCCCGCTCCTCGTCTAATTAATTACGCGCTTATTGCGCGCAAGCAACCACTTGAAGGCAATGAATGTTTATTGGACTTTGTTTTTGTGGCTCTTTTTCGGTATTTTTCCTCTTATAATTTTCGCAGTGCTATTTTTACTCTTCGCCTCATCGGCAAAAAGTGCCAAACAAAACAGAAATGGCTCGTTGATTCGATGATGACTTTGTACTCACGTTGGGAGTTCATTCGCATTTGGCACAAAAGCCAAACTAAAAACTAAAATGTATCCAATAGATTTTTATGGATCGATTTGATTCTGTCCATGCAGTTAACAATCTGTTTCAATAGCACATTGAAAGTGTCTCATTGATTTTCTGTAAGCATTGATTAATTCTTTTATTCTCCGCCGACTCTGCGTGATGCCACACGTGTGCTTGTACCATACGATATACTTGTATGTATTGTATATGTTGTTGTTTTATGTTTGCATTAGTCCATCGATTCTACCATATCCACCGGCTCGAAAAGTTTCACCACAATTGGAAAAGTACTGGCTCTTCGTGACGCTTTCTCACAGACAAGTGATACGGAGACGAAATATTTTGAAGAGCGTGAACGTGAATACGAACGACGCCGGTATGCTAATAGCCGTAGTCCGATTGATCGTCGAATAAGGCAGCATCATCAGCATCAACAGAAGGAACAAAAGTCATATGAAAGTCGTCGTGCCACCACGGAAGGTTTACTCCTGTCGCCTAGCGGTCATTCTGGTGGCGGTGATTCCTACGTGGACGAGGCAAACTCATTTATGGTAAGTTCACTTCGATGATGGTTGGAAATTTGCGCGAGCTAATTGACCTTTTGACTTGGACCTTCCGTTAAATACATACAATATGAGCTTCAAATTTTTTTTACTTCAGACACTTTTCGAAATATGTATATACATATATACATTTATGTATATAAATTCAAATACTTATCTCTTTCTAACAGCATTTGGCTAAAAAGATAACTTTTAGGAAGACAAGACTGTACGACAGACTTCTCCTCAAAAATATTAAAAAAAATAGTTACACCAATTTCTAACGGTATGCTTTTCATATAGCCTTCGTTTTTAACTTCCCCATCGCATACGTTCAAATCTGCCTCTATGCCGCGTATACCAACAGTGCCAGAACAGACACGTTCCCAACAGGAGCAACAACAACAAACGCTTGCTTCTAAACAAAAGTCAAATTCAAGTGAACCACTGAAGAAACCGCGAACGGTACACATTGACGTCTACTGCACGGGTTCTGAAGATGAAGATGAGGAAGAGGAGGGAGCTGAAGGAGAAGATGAGGGCGATCATGCCGATGCCGAAGCATCCGCTAGTTCGAATGACGAAGATGAGAATGCAAGTAAACGTTATGAATTGGAATCAAATTCCACACCTCAAACCGTTTTTGACAACGAACAGCTGTTGCTGAAGCACAAGCGTATTACGGGTCAAATGCTTCCACGGCGTCTACAACAACCATCAACACGCGCCGATACCCAAACTACAAAAGCACCGAAAACGGAAGGCACAGGTGACTTGAGTATTGGACATGCCATAACCAAGTCCAGCACTGCTGAAGAGGTATCTGAGTCCAAGCAATTACTATTTCGAAAACACATTGGCGATCAACGTGCCGCCAAATTGGCAGTACTACGTCAAAAGTATATGCGTCAATCAAGTGATGATGCTATCAGCTCAAATTATCCCAACTCATCGCGTTCTACGGTGCGCGACGCCACGTGCAGTAGCATTGCCTCGAGCGTAGTCACCTCATCCCAAGCTGAATATCCCGACTCACCATGGAAGGAGACAGAGGATCCAGAAGAAATATACTCACTTGCAAAGTCGGACAGTTTTGAATATGAAAATACAACCGATCGGTTGCGCATAAAGCAGATGGAGCGGTTTTGGTCGCGTACATCCTCTATGGACGAGCCAACCGGTCAACGTCAAATGTTATCAGGCTCTCCAGTACGTGGTCATATGCAGGGAGCTTTCTTACAACCCATTTCGGAAGTTAGCTCACAACGAAACTCACCTTTTAAGACGCCCCTCACACGCTATGACACTTTGCCTTCCGAACCTGAAATCTTTTCGGAAGCATCTGACACTTACTACACATATCCTGGTGCAACTGCAACAACCACTACACTGCATTCTTCGCCGGCATACCTGCAGCAAACATCACACTTTCCACGCAATCGTCCCGGGTTTTTGCAGTTTTTCGGCCCATCTACCTCACCGAATCAACAACAGCAAACACATGTTTCGTCCCAGTTGCCAAACACTGCACGCGAGGTGACTTCACCATCGCACGCTCAATTGCTGTACACAGGTTATCAACCGTACTTACAGCGTTGGAAGAGCGAGACGCGTGATAATCTGTCGACACACGACACCTCGTCGCCTGCAGATCACAGTAGCTGCGCTGGATCACCGCCGCTAACTTCACGACAAATTTCGCCAGCATTTCAAAGAAGTGGCAGTGAGGCGCCGCCAACCACATCTTCAGCGGCGACATTCCATCAGTCGCCAATAACCGCGCGACGTTTCGAAATGAAACACGAAAGCTCTGCAATAAGCGAAGCTTCTACAACCCACTCCGGCTACACACCCGAGCACTTGTTAAAGGCGAAGAAATTTGGCACTGTAGTAAGTGCAGCGCGTAAACCGGGTCATCATGTGGGACCAACAAAAAACCCGAGTTGTGCTTGTGAGAGCTGCCAGCGTTGGCTTGCCGAACGTTTTCAGGTACGCGGACGTGCTTTCTCTTTGGGAGAGCGCCCTATACTACGGCGTCCCACTTGAGGGACTGGATGTCATAAAAAGAATGAATCCTCACTGCCATATATTAAATTAAGGTTTAATCATAACTGAACTTCAAACCCAATATTAAATTGCATTTATGTGACATAAATGAATAAAGAAAACGTAACGATTAGGTCTGGATGTAATGCTGATTATCTCGTAAACTAGTTAAGCAGCTTTCAAACACATTTCAACCTCAATACATACCAAAATGAACTTTCATTGAATCCGAAATACTAAATACTCATTTATGTACCGATTGTTTGTACCTTTAACTTAAAGAGATTTAAGTGAATAACTAATATTTGTCTAAATGTTAAGAATAAAATGGAGAGACTTATTAAAGTTTAAACAAAATGTTCCTCAATTTCCCAGCTGAATTGTAAAAGTACCAAATAAAATCCAAATTCTTTATATAAAATAACTCTTGTACTTTTTTTTGGAATTACTCAGTAGCTTGCAGATCCAGATATAAGCCAAAATCTGCGTAAAATTTCCAAAAAATTTAAAACATAACTATCTGAATTGGCTCTTTTGTGGTCCTTCCGAAAGACCGTTTTCATCAAGATTTTGAGGACGACAATCTTCGATCCAATGAGTACTGCACAGGGATGATGCTGTCATCATTGATGAGCGATACTTTTTTTTTGAGAATTGAGGATTTTTTTCTTGATCTCTATACTGTGAGGATCACCCACGCACATACATACATACATCTTCATAAAGGACAGATGAAGTTTCGCGAGGTAAGTATTCAAATAAATCAATGTTCATTCAGAGCCATTGTTTTAAAATAGATTTATTTATACTAATTTCAAACCAAGTCTTGCTCAACATTTTTAATTACATGTCCTCAGCATTTTAAGGTTTGAATATACAAAATAACAAGGTAAACCAATCCAAAACCTACATTTTTTTTACTTATTCACTTAAATTTTATTAAAAAATTATACCAACTGATATGCGATTCATAACTAATTATTGTCATTCTGCACTCCACTAACAGGCAAATATAAGCCTTAGTGAGTCTTCACGCAAGCTGGATCTCCTAAGGCACTCGCTTGACTTGCGACGTCTGGAATTGCCCGTGGATTCACCGGCCGCACACCAACTAAAATCGGAGCTGCAGTCGGTACAGCAGGCATCGTCGCCAATTCCAGTCACCTACACGTCTCTGCAACCCTTTCACGGCGGTCTGTTGGGCGGAAAACCATACCAACAGGTCTCCTCACTCGGCCGTTGCGCCAGCGTATCCGGTAAACTGGAAGTGCGTCTGATGGGGTGCCAAGATTTACTCGAAGACGTACCTGGACGTTCGCGACGCGATAAAGATAACAATTCCAGTCCGGGTGATTTGCGCAGCTTTGTTAAGGGTGTAACGTCCCGCAGCAGTTCGAAAAGTTATTCAGTCAAGGATGAGACATCGTCTGAAATAATGGCAGTCATAAAGCTAGATAATATAACGGTGGCGCAGACATCTTGGAAGCCTTGCTCGCAACAGGCTTGGGATCAGCGCTTCTCCATCGATCTAGACCGTTCCCGTGAACTGGAAATTGGCGTTTACTGGCACGACTGGCGATCCTTGTGCGCTGTGAAATTCTTGCGTTTAGAAGAGTTCATCGACGATGTGCGACATGGTATGGCATTGCAATTGGAGCCGCAAGGTCTGCTCTTTGCCGAAATTAAATTCCTCAATCCGATGATATCGCAAAAACCGAAGTTGCGTCGCCAGCGTATGATATTCAATAAACAACAAGTGAAGAATATACCACGTGCAAAGCAAATGAACATCAATGTGGCCACATGGGGTCGTTTGCTGAAACGTAATACACCCTCCAGCTCGCACCTCGCCACCGAAGGCACAACACGCGGTAATTCACGCGACAGCGAATCGCCCATTTCACGTTCACCATCGTCCGGCACCATCGATGCCGAACCCGAACCGTATTCACCCGGCCAGCAGGCACGTAATTTAGAATATGATCCTGATGCGGGTCTGCACGATCACGTCGAAACACCTGGTGAATGCCCTGACCCCGAAGTGAGTGGTCTGAGTGGCATGCGACCACTTTCGATGCAGGGCATTGCAGTGCTGCCACCGGAAGTGCCTTCACAAACTACACAATCTTCTACACCACAAAAACAACAGCAGCAGCAGCAACATCATTTGTCTACGAAAAACAATAACTTGCATTTGCAGATCGCCGGGAAGCATGGCTCAATGACGACTGCTGAAGTTGTCGGCGGCATGCCACTGGGCTCGAGACCCACTTCGAAATTGCCAACACCCACGCAGACGCAGCCGCCACCCATTCCGACCACGGCGCCACCTAAACTCGATCCAGAGGTAAGTGATAACACGCAAACAACAATAAAAATAAATGCTTCACTCATAGAAAACATTATAGATTGTATGAAGAAAGCTTCAAGCAGGATTTTATTTACTGTTGTGGTTATTAATTTGTAATTTTTGTTTAGTACGCGTTGTATATTATTATATAAATTGCTCGGTTCCGTTATACATATATACTATTAGCTTGTTGAGTAACTGTGTGATATTTTGCCGTTTTAAGTGGAATTGGTGTTTGTTGTTGCTCTTGTATTAGGCTATTGTAAATATCTAGTTGTATTGAAGCCAGTAAATGTAACGGTGTTGGAGTATTGTTGAAGCAACATTATTATTTTTTAACCATTTAACAAAATTGATCACTTTTAGGTCGAAATTAATACATTTCTTAAAAATTAATATGTAGACTTTTGGCTAAAAACTTTTTGAGGTTAGGTACCTTTCTTTTAAAGTTTTTAATTTTGAAATTAGCATCGAGACGAGCAACTTTGTCTTAAGAACTGTAGATAAAACTCAATACTAAATTTTACGTTAGACTCTCGAATTCAAAACGGGGCAATGGCGATTTAACAGACGCTGGCGGTAGCTCTTAGTTGCATGTCTCATACATGATTGTGTCATATTTTTCATGACAACTTCGTGGAGTACTTACTAGTAATCATGGTTAAACTATGGAAGGTTGTGTACTAAAGAAAATTGTTGTGTTTAACGAAGATAAAATATGTCTACGAGCTGTCTCTGGTCCAAATGAGGAAACAAGGGCAGCCTTTTAAGAAATCGTGCTGCGAATCTTCTTTAATTTTTTACGATTTGCTTAGACCTAAGAGCCCCTTAAAGTAGCGTAGGTCGGCGTTCAGTAGGTTGAGTTAAAATAAAGCCTGATGACTACCAGTTTTCATTCATAGTACATAGAATATAAATTGATCTCCAATACTGAGACTGCTGTATCAGCAAAGAGACCTAACTTAAAGTTTGTGGTTGGAACCTTATTTCGTCACTTTTTATTCCCAATTTATATACAATTTTATTAAATTTGGCAAACACTTTGTTATACTCATTCAAACTGAATGATCAAAAGCAAGTCCTTACCCTTGTGACAAAAAAGTACCCGGACATATTTATTTATTTTATCCTCTTGAAAGTAATCTCCCACCAGATGTAATACACTTATGCCAACGATTTTTCCAGTCCTCGATTTTTCATGAGCACTTTTTGGGATGACCTTGATAGTATTTTGATCTATCTCTTCGATTGACTGAAAACGGGTTCCATTCCGATGATTGTTGACTTGTTTGCATGTCAAACTCATAAACCAATGTCTCATCGACAATTATAATGCTCTCCACGAATGTCGAATCGGAATGCGCACGATCAAGCATGTCCAAAGAGACCTGTTTATGGTACTATTTTTGAAAAAAAATTCAGCTTTATTGGGACGACTCGAACAAGGACGCGTTTCATACCCACAACATCCACCAACATCATTCGAAAGGACTCGCGCTCAAGCTCTCTTGACATCTCTTGACATCTCTCTAACACTTACCTGACGATTTTCAAGCACCATATTCTTCACTTATTTACTATTTTCATCAGTTGATGAGGTCGAAGGTCGTCCAGCAGGCTTGTGTTTTGAATCACCGTAAGCCTATTCCAACATTCGCATCGATTTCGCCTACGAAATTCGGTTAGAAATAAGAAATTGGAGACAAATGCTTTGTTCGATATTTTTATCCATTGTAAAAATCGCATCGCGCTAATGAGGTGTACCGATTTATACAGATTGCTGTAAGGTAACGCAAGAATTTCTGAAAAAATTGCAGATCGGACTGTTATAGCATATGGGTGTCATATAAACTGACCGGTAAAATCATGGTCTTCTGTGGAAAATGTTTTATTTGTGAAGGTTATTTCAGCTTCGGTGCAACCGCAGTTAACGTTTTTACCAAAAGTCCATTATTTTATATAAAAATTAACCGTCAAAGACGCAATCAAAAGAGGTCCGAATTTAATATGATTGAGACCACTATATGAAAAATGTTTTCATCAAGAACCATCAATAGTTTAACCATGACTGCTAAGAGCTTCGACTTTCATTTACTGTATATGTACATATTTGTAAATATATTTTTGTGAAATGAAATCTACGAATATTATTGAATGCAATATATACATATATATTATATATATTTATATACTTAAGCCTATATACTTTAGTTTATTACCTGTAAATCTAAGTTAGAGTTAAATACCCCATTGTCTCTTCGTTAGCGATCCCCGCCCTCTCATGCATTTCGTACGCATTCTAGTTTTGTGTCATTTTTTGTGTTTGCGAATATGTTTTCTTTTTTTTGTTGTTAATCGACGACAGTTACAGAGCGCATTGCGTGAATTCGATTTTCTCAATCAAATGGACTCGCAGCCCAATACATTGCAACGGCCGGTGCATCAATACAATCGACAACAGCAACAGCAACAACAGCATGCGCAACAGCAACCACCAACACTGCAACCGAAGCCCCAACAGCAGCCCATGCAGCAGCAGTACATTGCCTCGGCCGCCCAGCAAACACTCCAGCCATATCACACACCACTGCCCACACACCAGCCAATGCCGTTGCACCAGTACCAGCCACCGGCCGCTGGTGGTCAGGGTCGTCAACAGGGTTCAATGCCAACAACTCCCGAAGCCAACAGCCAATCGGTGGTGGCGCCGCATTTCGGTAATGCAGCAATGGCGAATAATAATAGTAAATACAATGTGCCGCATGTGGCACGCCAAACTAGTCAAAGTAGTTTCAGAAACCAGCAGCAGCAGCAGCAGCAGCAAAACTACAATAATAATAATAGCAATGCAAATGCGTCGGTCGGTGGCATGGCCAATATGTACCATCGTCCAGTATTGGCCATGCCGCCGGTGATATTGATGGGCGGCGAGTTGGGGGCCGGCAATATGACCAGCCCGATAATTGAGATGCCACCGTCACCAGCGCCGAGCGCATTGCCGATTGTGGAGTATCCCGATGACGATGAGTATGCGGCGCTCGATGTTGCGCCGACGAGTTACAGCATCGATGCCGGTGATCGTTTCTGTGTCGAGGTTAGGATTAATATAATTTTTGTGTTTTTTATGTTTCATTGTTTTCCTGCACATTTTCTGTTTGTTTTAATAGTTTACAGTTGTTTATGTTTGACGAGTTACATACATACATACATATACGTTATAGGCGAGGCTGTAAAGCCTGTTTGAAGTTGGTTTAACTTGTCCAGCATGCTATTTATACATTTTGGATGAAAATCTTTAACATTAAATTTAAAAAAACTCAGTTTCGGTTTATGCTGTTTTAAAAATCACTAAAAAGTCTAAAATTATTTTTTGCATTTTTTTTTGGATTTATTAATTTTTTTCATTTGACTTGTGTTTAGAGTTTATTTTATTTTTATTATTTTCGTGAAAACTTTTAATATCGTCAATATTTTAAACACATGCAAGCTTGGAAAGTAACACAAATTTCCAATTTTATCACTCAATTTGTTTATATTTATTTTTTACTTGTAAATAATGTGAAACAGTCCACGGTTGTCCTTTGTTGTTTAACTGTAAATAACCTCACCCGAAAAGCCAGGCTAGAAATCCACATCCCTCACAGCAGTTTGTGATCATCTCTTAATCCCTCGTAACCACTTGTACTTAGCGTCCTAACTCCTTAAATGTTGCGTATAAATTGTTGAATTGTTGAATTTTTGAAATAACCTGCACATAGTTATGTAAGCATTGCATATAAATCACACGCCAGCGCTACCACACTCACACACTTAAGTTTTGAAATGCTATTAATAATTTTATAATATATTAATATCTGTGATGCTAAAACCGTTTCCGTCAAACTAATTCTTATTTTTAAATATTTTTTTTTGTAATGACAAAATATAGAACATAGTGAAGATATTAGAAGCCTTAAATTGAATCAATATAAATATACATATATACATAGGTACATCATGCTTGTATATAAGTAGTCACAAGGCGATCTTTCATTAGGATTCAAACGGCAAAAAGACTCAAATGACATCTGCGAAACTCTTGGATTTTGTACATGGAATACCATATAATAAATTTCATTCGGATTTTTTTTTGCAAGTAATTTTTTTTTGCGAATTTAATGCCGTTAAAAAAATATTGGGTAGTCGAAGAAGTCTTTTCGTATTTTGTCAATAGATGTCGTGGCAGTCGTATATCTCCAGTGTTAGCAGATACATTGTGTCATACCATTTAGTGTTGGAAAGATGAGATTTTAAGCTTCATTTATGTAAATAAAAAAAGGTAAATTCGGGGAAGTTGAAAAAAAGTAACAACTGTTCAAAAACGAGTGAAAATAATGAAGAATTTTGCTATATTTTGAAATTTTTGTATAAAAAAGGGAAGAATGTCACGGAAGCCACCAATGAAATTTGTGAAGTTTACGGAGATGATGCTGTATCAGTTCGTGTAGCACAACAACGGTCCGCTCGCTTCCGTTCTTGAAATTTCGATGTGAAAGATGCACTTTGCTCTGGTCGACCTATCGTTGAAAAAGTCGATGAAATTATGGAAAGGATTGACTAGGACCGTCACATAAGCAGCCATGACATTGCTAAGAAACTTAACATTCATCATCAAACGGTTTTGAACCATTTAAAAAAGGCTGGCTGCAAAAAGAAGCTCGATGTTTGGGTATCACATGAATTTCCTGTGAATAATTCAATGGACCGAATGAACATGTGTGATTCTTTCCTGAAAGAAATGAAATCGACCCATTTCTGAAGCGAATGGTAACAGGAGACGAAAAGTGGATCAAATACGACAATAATGGTCCAATCGTGGTGAAGCTCAACAAATGGTCGCAAAGCCACGATTGACGCCTCGAAAGGTTGTGCTGAGTGTTTGGTGTGATTGAAAAGGAATTATCCACTATGAGTTACTACAGCCAGGTCGAACGATTGATTCTACATTTTACTGTTAACAACTTATAAGAATAAAGCAAACAACCGAAGAAAACGGACAGAACTGATCAACAGAAAGGACTTCGTTTTCCATCAGGACAACGCTAGACCACACACATCTTTGATGACTCGTCAAAAACTGGGAGAGCTGGGAAGTTTTATACATCCAACATTTAGCCCTGATCTGGCACCATCGAAATACCATTTGTTTTCGGCCAATGCAGAACTTCCTTAAGGGGCTATACCAGTGTGACGCATGAAAAATTAGGCGATTTTCGTGAATTTTTTTAAAAGAAAGTACTAGATTGAATGTTTCGACGTTCTATGGACGTAATAAAGTATATTTTTAGCTATATTAAAAAAAAAAAATTGCAAAAATATTGAAAAATAACGGAGTAATGTGCTGTCTGCGGAAGTGCCAAAAAAAAAATGCCTCAACTGCTGGCATGATTCCGGTCGATTGAGTAGCTGAAACAAAAAAATTCAAAATGTTTATCAAACTTAAATACATTTGCTATACAATGGACTACGATCTTTGAAAAATATCAAAAATTAAGAAAATGGCGCCATTTTGAAAAAAAAAAAAAATCGTTTTTTTACGAAAAAAATTGTCGTTTTTTAATGCCAAATTGACAATTTTCAGCCAATCAAAAAGATCGTAGTCTATTGTATAGCAAATGTATTCAACTATATCCAGTTTTAATTTGAAGTCGATCGGTTAATTTCTCGTTGAGTTATAATGTCAGCAAATTTGCAAAATGTCGTTTCGAGAAAAACGCGTTTAAAGTTTCACTTATATGTATATGTTTGCACCTCTGAGCGGTCGCTATTTAGAACGCTGCCATTCAAAAACTATTTAAAATACGACCTCGCCGATTTCACAGGATATTTTTGAATATATAAGCTATCGAAAAAAGCAAAAAAAAAAATTTTTTTTTTGAAAGTGTCACACTGGTATAGCCCCTTAATGGAGTAAAGTTGGCTTCAAGAGAAGCCTGTGAAAATTACTTGTCGCAGTTTTTCGCCGAGAAATCAGAAAAGTTTTACACTGATGGAATAATGCCTCTAGCGGGAAAATAGCAAAAAGTGGTCAACCAAAATGGTACATATTTTTTTTTTAAGTTCATTATAAATTAAAAAAAAATAAGTTGAGGTTTGATTAGAAATACGAAAAGACTTTTTCGACTACCATATTTTTATCTAGAATGCTGTTTAAATTAAAATCGCTAAGTAAAACAAAAGTCGCTCCAAAAAGCGACAAAAGTCGCTCCATAAACATCATACTTGTCGGATGCAGTTCCTTAAGGCTTTTTATACTAGAAACTAGAAATGAACAAAATATTGCACTAGATCAAGCGTGCAACTCTTACTCTCTTTAATACAGTTTCCAGACATACATACTAGCATTTTACACACCGCGATACGTAGCTTCGGGTTTTTCGATCACCAAATACGTCACAATTAATGCCACAACCACACCCACGCCTTGTCAGTCTTCAGTCTTTTGTTTTTATGTTGCTCTTAATTGTTTATGACACTGTTTAAAAATAACGAATGCAAATAATAAAAAATATTTATACGTCGGTTGAGAAAGTCTTCGAATCGTCAATATTCAGGTGTGAAGATTTCGTGTCCACTTAATTTATATTCAATGCGCCAATGTCAAAATTGTTGGAATCGGCGTTTTGCGCTATGAAATCGCTCAAAGATCATATATGTACAAAATATACTAAGTATAGTGCAGTCAATGCTGTGACGACAGCGCATGAATCGGCGACCACCGTTCGCCCACTAGCTCAAAGCTACAGGCGGCAACAGCACTCTGGCCAACAAAAAAGTGAAATTATTTTTAAATCATATAAATTTATAATATTTGTTGCTGTTTTAAATGGCGTTCTTAATTAAAAAAAATATTTTTTCGTTTTAATAATTAATACATGCGAGCTCCCTATTTTCATGAAACTTGTATACATTTAACTCATTTCAAAGGCAGTCTGCGCCTTATGAGGTACGTGTGCCTATCCGAAAAAGCGAAATATTACTTTTTTCTTGTTTGGGCATTTAAAAACAAATATTTAGGTATATGTATATGTATGTGCTTTTCGTTTATGTGCGACATTTTGAAATGAGAACTTAAAGAGATAACACTTGAACGCAAAAAACAAAGTGGCCTTCAAAGGAGATTTTTTTAGATATTTTCAAAACAACCAACTTTCTTCCGCAAATGATTAATTTAGAAAGCAAGAAAATACGGGCATCTTAAGTTTGACAGCTAATTCTTGGCATTGTTTGAGAAATTGCTTCGGTGAATTTAATTTTAATTTATTTAATTTTAAATATGTAATTTCATAGAAAAATCCATATTTTCAATGTAGTACTTTTGAAATTTGTGACTGAGTCACTACACCCATACTACATGTGAGTACACTTATTTTTATTGTTATCAAGGAACCAACTCACATCTACTTTAGGGCTAAAACATTTACCTAAATCGATTTAGTGCTCAAATCAGGAGCATCTCCACTTAAATGCACAACACTGTAGTTTATTTATTATAATAACCGCCTCCACTTTTATGCCGCTCTTCTACGGCGCTCGTGTGTTAATTCTCTTTCTTTTTTTTACCGCTTCTATGTAGTCAAGATTCCCCTGTGACAAAAGCCTGTTGAGTGAAGAAGTTCGATTGGCGGTGGCGTTTGTCGCTCTGCTTTAGTTCTTCAAGATCACGGTCGTTAACAGTACAGTGTACGAGATTCTTCGCACGTCGTTTGTAGAATCTCCGTGTTTTGTTGAATTTTTCGCAAAAAATCACAAATATTTTTTTTTGTTTCGCAATCCATAGCGGCATACATTTAGGCGCCTCTCTCACTAATTAGTTCGTGGCTTTTTCTTTTGCCTTTCGTCGCGGCAATTTGGTCGTGTCTTTGGTTCACTAATGTGCCGTCTGTGATTGTTAGCAGTTGGGAATGCTGGACATGTTGCCAACCCTTCAATTGGTTGCAAGCGTCGTTAAGCAGCTGTGCACCTCCCAATTGCAGCAGTATCAAGGCAATTCCAAGTCGAACAACAAACTGCTGAAGTTCAAACGATCAGCTTTAACATCAGCGGCCGCCCTCCTCTGCCCAACAGTCTATGCAGCTCACGCGCCGCCAGCTTTATTGCAGGCATCCGCTGTAGGTTGCACTTTTTTTTCTCCCACACCCACACAAGCTATGTCCCATATGTGTGTGTGTGTGTAAAAATTGTGATTAAAATAAAATTACTAATAAAGCAAACTTAGAAGGCTAGTACCAAAACAGTTATAAAAAAAAAGCATGTAAATTATTAATAAATTAGCGAGGTGCTCTCCATTAAAGGTGCTAAACTACGTAATTACACGTTTTGTTGTATTTGTGTGTTTATGTTTTTGTTGTTTATAAAAATTCTTGTGGCCATATTTGATATTTTCGTCACCGCTCTTCGCACCCATTCAACGTGTCTTCACCGTTTTGTGTTCCTATATGTTCAGCTGTTCTGTTCTTCTGTACACGTGTGTGTGTCTGTGTGTGCTTATTGTTGTATATCTTGGCATTATTCATGCAGATTTTAAGCTCAGCAAAGCAAAAACAAATGCCGCAAAGTGAAAAACGCTTAATTTTTCTTTCGCCTCTTGTATTCTGTGCATTTATACCGTTCGCAGGCGCATATCAATGTTGTACACATAACAATTGAACCTTTAACAACAACATCAACTACAACAACAACAACAATATATCCAACAACAACAACCATAACAACAACAAAAAGCATACACATTGCCGATAGTAAACAGAATGAGATTAACACTTCGCCAACAACAACTACATCGGCGACACTGACTGATAATGAAATCGAAACCGAAATCGAACTTGAAACGAAGAGTCTAAGCGATTGCTTGGAATCGAATAATAGTTCACCTCGAACTGAATCAGTTACAGTGACGGAAGTGTACGACTACACAATTGAGAGTGAGAAATTAGGAACGAAATGTGCTAATGAAAAATCAGTACAGGTAAAGTGATCACTCGGAAACACACATATGTACATACATACATACATACAACCACCTGTAAGCGTCGTCTAGTGTTCGACACTCCACATTTTGACTGCAGTAACTTAAACTTAAACCGCGCCTTGATTGTGTTAAATTAGTATTTCAAAGGCTTGTGGAATCCCACACAAGTAGTCCCTGGATTGTAGATTTTGCGTGAGTTTCCACCGCGTCTACCTCGAAAAAGTGGGTCCTTATCCCAAGATTTCATATCGCGAAGGACGCCCGGTTTAAATGTCTTTCTACGTTTAATTTCATGTTCTTTGAACATTTGATGAAACTGGTTAAGTGGGTATTCTAGTCTAGAGGCGCGAATTTCGAGCATTTTTTGGCAATGATACATACACAAAATTAATTTCAAAATTTTTTTTCCATTGAGTAATGTGTCCATGAGTAGAGGAGAAAAGGCCGTGTCCGCTATCTCAAGAAGGTGAACAAAAACAACAAAAAACAAAATTTTTCATAAAATAGTGCCTTCTCTAAAGTAAAGGTTAACTTTTTCACTAATTTTTTAACTTTATAGAATTTTTAAAAATTAAAAATTGCGAGAGAGAGAGAGATGTTTAAAGAACATACATGCCATATCTTAAGTAAATCGGCTGATTAGAACTTGAAATTTTGTGGCAACAGCAAAATCAACACTAAAAAGGTTATAATATTGGAAATAATTTGAATTTAAAAAGATTTTTTTGGTGAGATATTTTAAATATGTATGTAAATTATCGAATTATGAAAAAAATTATAAATTTTCGATTTTTTTTTTAATTTCTAGACTAAATACCCTCTTAAATAAGTTTGCACCTGCCTTTCAAAATCGGTAATATTTCTAGCGGTAGCATCAAGAAAAGACGCCTACGTCCACAAAGTAGCCAAATTGTTTCGGTTCGGTTGTACTGGAAAGTTTCGGCATTTAAAACTGAGTTGTGGGCGCTAAAGTTTATGTAAAGGAACAATGTTTTAGATTCTTCAAATTCGATATTTAATTAAATATATATATACATATATATAATAAAAAAAAAACTTTCTGGTCCATCAAGATACCAACTACACGCATTCCTACAACTAAGTTGTTTTTATGAAAGCATATTAGATAACTTCGTTTTATGACTAAATTCGAAGTGGAGTATCAATGAAAGCATTAACACGAAATATAAACTTAATTTATTTTAGAAAATGTAGAACTTTACGAATTCGCTGTGTACTTAAAATTAACTGTTATATATATTTTTTTACTAGTAAAGCAAAAAAACTGCAAGCTTCAAAATTTTGTATGCCTTTGACGCACTGCGCTGCCTTAGAAAGCTCTATAAATATTTACATGTGCCTTAAAGATTGACAAGTAGGCAGCTTTCAGCTTCGCTGTTGTGTTACAATGTTCTATATATAATATTTAAATTTTTTAATGATCTTTAGTTATTAAACGAAAGCATTAGGTACCTTTGAGCGTATTTGAAATTACGCAAATATTTCGTTTCTAATCCAAAGCATGTACTAATGATGATTCGTACCTTTTAGATTATACCACAATTTGGCAATTTATCAGTCAACAGCAACAGCAACAATAATCAACAACAAAAGCAATATGTGCCCGACTCACCGATTGTACAGGAGCCGCCAACACCCACCGTCTACGGACAGGCTGCGGTGCAGACGCCGCATTTCCCACAGGCAGCACAGCGTCAAGGCTACGCATCGCCACCTGCATCTGCTGCCTACCAGCAGCAACCCATCTACCAGAATCAGTACGAGCTCAATGCGGCTGCCATGCCGCCGCCGTCAGCCGTGGGCACAGGCGGACGTCGTAATGTGGCACGCGGTTTACAGTATCGTGACTCTGCTTACGAGTCACGCCGCCAATCGCAAGCCATCGGTGGCGGCAGTGTGCCGCCAGGCATGCTGTCCATTGACAAGTTCCGGTTGCTGAGCGTGCTGGGTCGCGGACACTTTGGCAAGGTCATATTGTCGCAGTTGCGCAGCACCAACCAATATTATGCCATCAAGGCGCTGAAGAAGGGCGATATTATAGCACGCGACGAGGTTGAATCGCTGCTGAGTGAGAAGCGCATCTTCGAGGTAGCCAATGCGATGCGTCATCCATTTCTGGTCAATTTGTACGCGTGTTTCCAGACCGAAGTGAGTTGTTGTTAATTTTTTCTATTTTTTGTTTTTGTAATGTCATTTGTTTGCATTTGGTTTTGTAGCAACACGTTTGCTTTGTTATGGAGTATGCGGCCGGTGGTGACCTCATGATGCACATTCACACCGATGTGTTTTCGGAGCCGCGTGCCGTCTTCTACGCCGCCTGTGTGGTGCTCGGCTTACAGTATTTGCATGAAAACAAAATCATATATCGTGATTTGAAACTGGATAATCTCCTTTTGGACACAGATGGTGAGCACGTGGTCACGTGATGAGCTGCCAAGCAACATGTTCCTTCTAATCCAAATTTCCATTTTAGGTTATGTGAAAATTGCTGATTTCGGTTTGTGCAAGGAGGGCATGGGTTTCGGCGACCGGACGGGCACTTTCTGTGGCACACCAGAATTTTTGGCGCCAGAAGTGCTCACAGAGACGTCATACACACGCGCCGTCGACTGGTGGGGTTTGGGCGTACTGATATTCGAAATGCTTGTCGGCGAGGTGAGTGAGCGAATCTTCAAAAAAAAAAAAATTTTGTGCAATACCTAAAACACTCTATCAATTGCAGTCTCCATTCCCTGGCGATGATGAGGAGGAAGTTTTCGATTCGATCGTTAACGATGAAGTGCGCTACCCGCGATTCTTGTCACTGGAGGCGATAGCCATTATGCGTCGGGTAAATTGAAATTATATTACAATAATACTTACGCAATTATAAACGTGTCTACATCTTTAATGAAAAATTTAGTTATTGCGCAAGAATCCAGAACGGCGATTGGGTTCTTCAGAACGCGATGCGGAGGATGTGAAGAAGCAAGCGTTCTTCCGTTCAATCAGTTGGGATGATTTATTGCTACGTAAGGTGAAGCCGCCTTTTGTGCCGACCATTGTAAGTATCCGCCTTAAAATGTGGAAGATAACTATAAAAAATAATCAAAAACTGTTCTTCACAGAACCATCTTGAGGACGTATCGAACTTCGATGAGGAATTCACCTCGGAAAAACCGCAGCTGACGCCTCCAAAGGAGCCAAGGCATTTGACTGACGAAGAGCAACTATTCTTCCACGATTTTACCTACACCGCCGACTGGTGTTGATAACTCGCAAAAGCGCAGCTCAATTGTTTTTAAGATATAGAGGAAAGCAGCTCGTATACGCCAACTTGGGAAGCCGGAACAGTGCGAATGAATTTTCCGCTTTGGTACTGCGAATGTTGGCCGTTTGGACACTTATTATACCGTTTGAAATATTCGATTTTGTGAAATGCTTCGCTTTAACTTGTTCAAATGTTTGGTGTGACCATCGCTGTTTATTGTGTATTAGTTTAAGTAAACAGTAATTTGAATAGAACACATAGCTCGGCTAGATATACAAAACAATATGCATTATTACATAATAAAAGAAGCATGTTATTTAAGAGAAGGTGAAAAATTATTTATAAAGAGAAAACAACAATTATACATACATATACACCTATATTATACGCGAATAAACATATAAAAATATATTAATGATTTATGTAGAGTTCATTAAAACGTAAAAAATCGCGAAATTGAAGTTGGTTTAACTAAAAAAAAGTTTCAATGTTTTAGAAACTCAACTAATTAAGTGAAGATAATTTTTAATGTTTGTCAACAAACAACCGACTAACAAAAGCAGCTATTTGAAAAATGTGCGCCTAAGAAAGTATACAAAATATCGCGAGAAAGTTGAAGAAAACTTTTATGCATTTTTGTTTTTTTTTTTGCAAAATTTTGTAAAATGGGAGATGAAAGTAGATTTTTAGTAGAAATAAAGATATTGTATTATGTTGAAGTCAAGAAATGTCTGCATGCCTTTAGATTAAGCGAAGTTTAAATTAAGTAAATTGTTGATTTTAACAAAAATTTGGATGCTAAACAAAACTCATTTTACCGTTGCACGTTTTTTACGCCATTTACACAACATAAATGGAAAAGCAAATTGTTTTTGCTAACAGAAAGTAACTGAGTTAGCAATTCTGCGTAGCATCCACAAGCAAAAAATTGTTGTAAATATTTTTTTGTCATTCTTACAACAAGTTTTTCACACATACATGCATATACACAAGCAATAAATACTAAAAAGTAAAGTAAAGCGATAAATACGTATATAAATATACATACTTACACCTATATTCATATTATAAGTATATACAGAGAATATGAACCGAAAATTGAAATGATACGACTACCAAGTCTAATCCACAATCTAATCTTATATGTAAGGTTGCGCTTTCTGAATTTATAATGCAGTTAAAACAAACAGTTAACGGAAAATAAGTTTCCGATTTAAAGAGTTCTATAAAAATTTGCTCAAACCCTAAGCATAGATTGTACCTTTGGTGATAAGGAGTTGCAATTTCAAATCATGTTTTTGTTATTTTTGAAAATTATATAAATTTAAATTTTGAATTAATTTCTTTTTGAAACTAAAGGTGCGTTGAATTAAACGTCGCCCAAGTATAATAACAAAAGTCCAAATTTTGTCTTATTTGCTGTTGGTTTTCAAATACTTTGTATACATACATACATAGTTGTACAACAAAACGGATTATTGTAAAATTTAGTGAACTGATCGAACACACCTTTGCTTGCTTTAAGCTATTTGGCGTATCTTTGCTTGCACATGCATGATAATAACTGTATTCATCATCTGTTTGTAATCGCATTATTTAGAATTATTGTTTATAATATACATTTTCCCTATTAGTTATTACTTTGTTTTTGAGTAATTTTAGTTTCTTATTTTAATTATGCTTAAACACTTATCAATGAAAATATTAATTTCAATTGTAATAAATACGTATTAAATTAACTCGTTTTTTTCGATAAATCATGTGTGGAAGTTGTTGTAGCGCTGAAAAGTATTATCCAAAATTGACTGCCGAGTTGACAGTTCTTCAGCTGTTTGACAGTACTTAAATTACATGTCCTTCAAGTGTTTATAAACACATAGGAGGGTATGCAATTTGAAAACTCGGATATAAATATACCTATATATAGGAATCGGAATAGCAAAATCTATAGACATGACCTGACTGTGAGCACTGAATTAAAACAAAAACACGTGCAAATGCAAATAAACATATTTATTCTCACAAAGTTAAAATTCTTCATACAAGGTGTTTAGAAAATGCGTTAATAGGGTATGTTCCACCACGTACTATTCAAATCTTTGCATGCTTCGGTGGGTACATTGCGAAAGTGATAACCGGTGATAGCCCTATTCGCTCCCCAGTTTGTTAACTTGCCAGCGGCATCATAGAATTTCACCAACAACCAGAATTCGGTAGGACGCAGTGAATTTGCCAAGTTGCCATATGAAATGACTAGGTGCCAACCTACGTGGCCGTCAGTTTCAGTTACATAGTTGCGTATCAAGCCCTCTACATCGAACCAACCCCGTTGTGGTGCTCGTATGCTATTACCAGCCACCAGCAGTTTTCGATTAATCATAGGACTTTGTGGCACAAAATTATACGCCTGCAGTGTACCACCTAAAGAAGGGGCCAATAGATGACCAGCTTCATCGTTTTCGTCCTGTTCCAATTTTCGTACATGCTCACGTACGGCTTGAGATTCTGGCGGCTTATCGCTCGTCAAATGCTTCTGATATATTTCAGCATTCATTGCCACAGTTAAGTCAATTGTTGCATCTTTCTTTAACTTCGAATAGGACTTGATGGCAGATTTGCGATCATTAACCTTTACTGTTACATAGTAGTCATCTTTCATGATATCGGCTATGTAATCGTTGATGAAATTGAAGTCAGTGCAGGCCTCACTGGAGCCACCATAGTTCATTACTCTCTCTATTCGGGGATATAAAGGACCGCATTTCAGTTTTGATTCCTCGCTACAATATGATTGTGGATTGACTAGAATCGGACAGAAAGGTGGAGTTTGTTTTACTTTTCGTATTACATAATTTTTATCATTCAAAAAATACATGAATTGAACGCCATCGATTGTAAAGGGAAGCGACACATGGTAATAATCTTCCCATAGACCTACAGCATGCACACTTCCCATTTTGCCACTTGGTTTGAATTCTTGTATGAACCAATCCTTTTTAGATTGGTTCAGGCCATAATAGTATTGCTTGCCGTGCATAGAAAATGGGTAATAAAGTAGAGGTTTCTTTCTACATTGTCCATTTACGATCTCCTTACCCATTTTACCACCGCTGATTACTTCCCTTGTGGACCATCTAGCAGTATCGGTTAAGTAAATAAATTGCCTACCTTGAATTGAAAATGGAAATCCAAGGGTGTAGTATTTTTTCCATTTTCCGTTATCAGTCTGCTTACCTACGGTTCCAACTGATGTCAATTGTTTCATGTACCAATTTTGAGATGAAACAGTCAGTACAAAATATTCACGATTAACATTAACTGGGAATATAAGATTGGGTGATGAATCCCAATATCCACTGGATGTCTCTTTACCCAAGCGTCCGCCTGTTAAAATTTGCTGCATAAACCAATAATTCGTTTTGGTAATGGCGTATACATATTGCTTGCCTTGAATATTGTAAGAGAATCCCTTATTATAACTATATACGAATTTCCCTTTGTCCGTATACGGACCCAATGTTCCATCCTTTAGTAATTCCTTGATGAACCAATAATACCCACCCAATGCGAAGAAATAAGTTTTACCATCCATTTTGAGTTCAAGGAATATTTCGTACTTTTCCGAATAGGAACCGTTCTCGGTTTCATTACTGATCGTCACTCCAATACAACCGACTTTAGCTATCGCTGTAATAGCATATAAGAACAACAACAACATTTTATGATACCACCAAGGAGTTATTTGAGTTTTGACCTTCCTGTAGTTTGAAAATAAATTAATTTTGTTACTACTTTAGCAGAGCAGAGTTTCACATTCGCTTTTAATAACTTCGTTATCAAGCAGCTAACGGTACCGTCATCACATTGCACGTAAATCTTATTACAAATTGTTGGAAAAGTGTCGTTTTCAGCTAAACTTTCGGAAAGGAGCAAAATAACGTCGTTTTGCTTTTGTAAAGAAGGCGCACAAAACGTTTTTAAGTTTTCGAATTGCAAATTTATTTTAAGAATTAATTTCAACTTGTTGGCGCTGTAGCTGTTCAACCGTTCTGGTGGAATAATGAGATAATGTTTGGGACCGTAACGAATATTAAGTTCGTAATAAAAATCATAATTAATTGTAATGGAATTTAAATGTATTCGATAAAGCTAATCGATTTTTTTCGTCGATAAATAAAAATATGTAAAGAAAAATCATATGAAGTTCTATGAATATTTGCTCAAAACAAACATATTTAGTGTACCAGTTTTATTTATTTTTGAACATTAAAGGTACAGTTATTTAAATATAGTTGGCGAACAATTTAACTGTTCGAAATTATTTCTTAATTTCATTTAACTACTTTTTATGAACTTAGTTATTCTTTTTTAACACGTAAATCATATCATAGTCATATTAGTCCACTCCAAGGCCAAATTTTCCGTTACAAAAATGGCGGACAACACCCATGCTTAAATCAGCAAGGATATGTATAAATTTCATTAATTGCTAAATGTTTTCTCTAACTTTTTGAATATTTAGTGTTAAAAAGGGGGAAATTAATTTGATATTACAATGTTATATTATAATTACGTGCCTGATTGCATATGAATGAAAAACCTCACACAAAGTGTATTTAAAAGTGCTAAATATTATATGAAATCCTTAAAAAATAAATTTCAAATTCATATTTAGTAAGAACAGTAACTCCAATAAAGCCATTAATATTTTGCAAGGTCAGACCCTATATATAGAAATACATATATACATATATAAAAAATAATAATAAAACATATTTTTACACTAAGATCATAAAAGTATTAATTAAAAAATATCATAACAACAAAAGAATTAATAAATAAATGATTGTGAAGTTATAAACATTACAAATGCTTCATTTAAATTGTGAAAAAAGCAAATCAAATTTTCATATACTATATAGTTATTGCGTATTAATAAATCTAAAAGAAGTGATTCATTTTAACACCAAAAGTAATGCGCGTTTTATTTATAAATAAGCATATCAGGAAGAGTTCCTCCCGGGCTAGGAGTTCTTCTTTCTTCAGATTTTTCAATAAAAATTCGTTACAATCATCTCCGGGGTCCGCTTTTCTTCTACAGGCCTGCATACATTCAATGTTGGCAAGACGTTACCGTTAACGGTTTTCTTATTATTTTGCACAACTGTACGTGGATGTGTGTTATTCTATTTTTTGATTATCCCCAAAGATATTTGGTAATACAAAATATTTGATGATGTATCGCAAACGGCAAGTGTAATGTAAGCACTGAAATATTAAGTTAACGTTAGGATCATATTTTATTATTCCAATAATATTTTGCTTATTTTAATTAAAATATGCCGCATAAAAACAGAAATTGTGAAAAAGCGGTTACTTACCATTTTGTCAGACATTTCTGAATATTTTCAATATCGAGTAGGTTTAACGGTTGACTTGACAGCAGAGGAATAAATGCTATAAAAGCGTCGTCACGTTGCCCTTGTAAATAAACCAAGTTCAATTCAGAATCGTAGCATTTTTCCAAATTCGTTATCCGCCTATCTATTAAAACAATATTTACATTATGGTCATTTCTTATTGGATTGAAAATCCATTGAGCAAATTTACCACATTGCAAGTCCAAAAACACTCGGGCGCCCAATGCGCATTTTACTTGGTCCTTGCTGCCTAGAACTTGGAAATCTCGCAGCTGTGAAATATAAACAAAACATAAACAGTTTGAGAGGCTTTGCTTCCTCGGTCGATAAAGCTGTGATTAAGAAGAGCTGTCGAATTCGTGGCTACCACTCACCGTGTCAACAAAATTCATCGCAAATCTAGCTTTTGTTTCAGTTGAATTAACAAAAATATATAGGAGTCCAAATGACAGCTGCAATTCCATGCGCTAAACCTTATTCCGAAAGCTGCAACATCAAACTTGAATTATAGAATAACAATTTATCACAGAGCATTTTTCGACAAGTAAAATAGCTTTTACTTCACTTTGCACTGCTATGCCGACGATAAGCGTTGCCAGTGCGTGCTGCTGGTCATAAAATGTACTTGCACAATGCGATTATTAAACAATTAATTGTAAAAAATCGACTTACTTAATTTTTTCATTATTATTTAGAGAAAAGTAGCAGGTTTTTGTTGTTTTAATGGCAATGATTTATAAAAAGCAATTTATGAATGGCAAACTCAGGTGTATGGAAATGACGAATTGAGTCGATTTCATCATGCCCGTCTGTCTGTCTTTATAAGCACACTCAATCCCTCAGAGATATTTGTGTGAAGTATTGCGCATATCATTTTCTCTCCAATAAAGTGTCACACCCTTAAATAGTAAATGGAAGGTGAAAATAAATTTTTATTGCCAAAACAAAAAAAAATCGATCAACTTGAGTAGAAATAGCTGAAAGCTTTTCTTATAACTTCTACCCTTTGAAGAATCATTCCTAATTTCACTTCTTTTCTTAGAAAATCTTTCTATAAACATCTTACCGTTTAAAAAATACTAGTGAAGGTGTGAGTCAAGGA
Organism: Bactrocera neohumeralis; assembly: GCF_024586455.1. Classification (NCBI taxonomy): domain Eukaryota; kingdom Metazoa; phylum Arthropoda; class Insecta; order Diptera; family Tephritidae; genus Bactrocera; species Bactrocera neohumeralis. The sequence goes on along the minus strand of NC_065921.1, from coordinate 2,755,939 downwards.
GGGATGGATATTTCCCCTTCTTTGGCTCGCCTTCAAATCGATGTTTTTTGGCAACCCAGAGGATACTTGACCTAATACGGGAAGTCGTGAGATGCTTCAGTCATATGTAAAAGAAACGTTTCTTGGCACAACCATGAGGATGGCGATCAGTTTCCTCCCTTGCGTGAACTTCTACACATGACTTCATCCTCCTATTCACCATACGCCGAATCTTTGAAAAGACCTGTGAAAAGAGAATCGACTTCGACCACCACCTCTTCGATCTCCGCTTTGAAAGCTGTTTTTGCTTTGAAAGGTTAAGAAAGGGCATGGGTGATAAGCCCATCGTACTGTAGTAAGTATGTATGTATGTTTTAATACTACTTATAAATAAAATTGCAATATTTTGTGGCTTCGTCTCACCCGTTTTTACTTCTCTTTATACATTTATGAATGCTGTGGTCGCTGCCACTATTTTTACTGTTAACATGGCTTCAACAAAAATACAACAGTCTAAAAATAAAGCAGCCCCAGATCGGATGATAAGTACATCGGTATAACAATACCATAAATATTGGTAGTCGGTCCAACAACTTGCAACCAATTGCGTGCGCAACCGCAGTTGCACTTGAACTTGCGAAGCCAATCAGATAATTAAGAACATCAACAGTTCCAGCCGCATTACGCCAATAACACAAGCAATTTAAAACAATTTTCCAACGCTAGGCCAAGTTGAAAATAGGTATGTCCAATGGAGGCAGACTTAGGCATTGGTATGAATGTGCGTTGCGCAATGGCACGTACGCTCATTACCGATTTCGCGAATAGCCGCTGCTGCAACAAAGGCAACAAACAGGCGACCGCAGTAATAAGCAAAACTTCTGCGACCATTCACTTTTTGCGATTCGTCTTCCACATTCGAAACTACCTTGCCTGCGCCACATCCCAGAGCCAGAAGCCTTTATGGAGATTCGAGATGCGAAAAAGTAAAAAAAGTGCTCTTCAAGATTCCTGTCGCTTTGCTCTTAGTTAACGCAGAATCAATTTAGATTTTTTAACTGCTGCCCAATTAGAGGATGACAGTAGGTTTTGGTATAAATACGATTGTCCAATCGTGGATTGGGCAACAGTACGCTTTGCGACAACCGACGTGTGCAGACCATTTCTGAATAAGTTCTTCCCTTTCAAATTTATAAGAGACGAGAAAATGTTCAAACTGGTAAGTGGCAAAAACGCATCCAAAAAATAAGTAATTCATTAAAAAGTCCTTTTCTCCGATAGGTGGCACTGCTTTTGTTCGTTAACGCCGTTGTAGGCAAAGTGACCGAAAAGCCTGATGTCTTGGATGCCATAGAAGATACCGAAATTCACTTGGTTCCAACACTGCAGGCCACTTCGATAATCCAGGAACCCACTTTGGCCAAGGTGGGCGATTTGATTCACAGTGTGCCCACCGCCGTTTCCCATCAGAGTTCGACCATAGTTCACGACCGCGCCAATGTGGCCACGCCGATAGTAGCACCAGCAATTAAGACACACATCACTCCGGTTATCAACTCATACGCTTCGCCACTGGCACGTTCTTATCCCAGCTTCTATCCGTATAGTTACTATTATGACTTCTATCCTTATGCTTACAAGAGTATCTACTAAGCTTGGACCGATCGTAAAAAATGTTACCATATGCATGAAACAGCCTCATAAGAAATGGATTAAGACATAAGCTCTTATTTAAAAATAAATGATTTTAATATGACTTCCTGCAAATTTTCTATCCTCAACTAGAATAGTGCGCAAACCTCACAGTTGTCAAGGGCGATTTCCAAATACCTTTTCGAATTTGTAAGGAGTTCAATTCAAAATATCTTTACAGGGCTCAATAGAACGTCTCAGTATTATGAGGAACTTACCTTCTAAGGTTTTTACATTATTAGATTCAGTGAATCCAATGACTCCCTAAAGTTCAAACAGAAAATATTTTTGTGATGAAGGATGGTGGAAAGAATAATAATGATAAAGAACAGTTTTAGTTAGAATTTGGTTGATAATACCTATATTACCGTTAGGTATGGTAAGAAATACGATAGGCCATGAAAGTTAAAGTGGTAATAAGGCTATGAAATGTCACTACAATTGCCGTGAACAAAGAGTCTTGTATGTAGACTGAATATAGAGGGTGATCTGTTACGAGGTTCCCTACTTTCTTAAAGAAAAAGCACAGAAACTACAAATTTAATGGAAAATGTTTATTATCAATCGAAAGAACATTCCTTGACATTTATTGTCTCTATCAAATGTTGGCCGCAGCTACGTCTCAGATGGTCTATTCGCTGAGTCCAATTTCGAGCATTTTGACTGGTAACCAAGGCCTGAATCGAAGCGGGATTGTCCGCATAGACTTTAGACTTTAATATCTCCACAGGTGTGATATCACACGATCTTGGTGGCCAATTGACCGGCCCAAAACGAAAAATTATCTGCTCACCGAAGTACTCTCTCAATAAATCCATTGATTGATGCGAGGTGTGAGAAGTGGCGCCGCCTTGTTGAAACCACATGTCGCCGAGATCACAAGCTTTAATATTAGGCATCTAATAGTCGGTTATCATGGCGCAATAACAGTTGCCATTGACAGTTACGTTCTCATCGGCATCACTTTTGAAGAAATATAGACCGATGATTCCACCGGCCCACAAACCACACCAAATCGTTGAATTTTTACCTGAAATGGCAGCTCTTTAATCTCTTCAGGTTGCTTTTTGTCTCAAATGGGATGGGATGGGAATTTTGCTTGTTTACGTCCTCCTCGAGCCGGAAATTGGCCCCTTTGCTGAACAAAATCTGGCACGAAAACGTCGGATCTTCTTGGAACTTTTCAAGGGCCCATAGACCGAAGCTATGTCGCTTGGAAAGGTCGAACAGCTTCAGTTCTTGCAGAAAGTATATTTTGTATGATTTTAATTTAAGATCTCGCAGTAAAATGCGCTAAGTCGTTCCATACGTCAGACCGAGTTGCTCTGAACGGCACCGAATCGACTCTTCGCGGTTTTCGTGTATACTCTCAGCTACGGCAGCGATGTTTTCTTCACAGCATGTTGGACGTGATCTATATTATTCAATAGTGAATGCTGGGTCTCAAGATTTTCGTAAAGTTTTTAGATGCCAAAGTGGGACATCAGATAGACTCGCTTAATCGATGACAGCGCCAATTAAAAAATAATATTATGACAGACCGATGATTTTAAATTATTGTTTTTAGGTTTCAATCGCGCAGTAGAGATACGACAATATTTTAGACGAAAGACGAAACCTCAATTTATTGTCTGAATAATTTATACAAATATATTTTTAGGACGTCTTATAGTGCCATAGTTATGGAAGAGAATATCCATAAACATGCTTCTGACCCGCATCGAGATCGGCTTCAGCGCTCAATGGTTTCACCTTATGATTTCAGTACTCGTTTGCAAATGTAAAGTTTCAATATTTATGTAGGTACTATATTTGTGTGCAGCAGCTTGGAATTGAAAGGCTTCGTTTAGTAGAAACATTTTCTTAGTCATTTTATACCAAGTCCTTGAAAAACAACACGAACGTGTGCAAAGCACGTGGTTATGCATTTTTCTGCGTAAATCCAATTGAATGAGCGCTTTCTAATTCCAAGCCACACTAGAATTATCATAAGTGCGAAATTAAGGGGCAGGTGTAAGTGAAGAGCAAAAGGGCAACGCAACAGCCACAAAGTTCCATAATTTGCGTGCGATTTTTTTTTATTTTTCGCGTATTTGTTTTCTTTATGTCACATTCATTCGGGCAAAAAAATCGACGGAGTGTGATTTCAACGCCACAAAGGCGACGTGAGGAAATGCTGCAATGCAAATACATGGTATTTTCACTACTGACATCGTGCAACGACGCACACGCGTGCCACATACATATGTGTGCAATTCGTGGTGTGCATTCGATGTTCTTCATATATGCACCTTCCTCACGACATCGGAATGTGTGCGTTGTGGGTGAATTTTGTTTTCCATTTACGGAAATATAACATTTTCGCCAATAAACTGAGGCTCTAGCAGATTGACACGTATAACCATAATGACCCTTACAGTCTTTGAACAAAGAGTGGGATAGTTTTGTCAGCTCTTTCTTAACGGTTACACTCGATAATGTGTCTAGTTTTCTTAAAGAAAGCGAAAGTAGTTTGACACAACGAACTTTTATTAATTAAACATATGCCAAGACCTTGGGGCTTGGAAAATATCCATTTGAGTCTTTTTCAACATTTTGGGCCAACCGAACTGATTGAAAAGACCTCCACTTGTGCATTTTTGTGTGAAACAGTGTGTGCCTTTAGTTTACAGACAACCAATCCCAACTTCGCAAAGTGCGCTAAGCTTTGCTCACCAGTTTGTGAACCCGATTCAATACCGTACTGGTTTTGGGATTCTAACCCCACAATTACGAGCGCATACCATGTGTACTATACTTACATATGTATACCCACGTATGTCCAATAGAAGACTCTTGAATGAGGTTAATTAGCATAGCTGCCTTGGGCAAATGAATTTGACCTGCTGCGGAGGCAGGTGTCAATTGGCTGTAATGAACGGAAAATTTCAAAATTCATCAGCATGAGCAAAAATACAGAACTAACGGCTTATTATCACAGGGAAAGGAAGCATTCGAGGATTGCACTCCTGACATGGATATGCGCTAGCGGACGTGTGCACAAAATCATACGCGCGCATTAACGCAATTCTAAATTTTCTGAAACCGTCAATCGAAAAAGTTCGTGATATCGCTTAGCTCCTGCAGTTGCGTCCGCTAATCAACGCTTCTTCATTGCCTCGGTCATTTGTCAGTGCGCAGCAGTTAATTTATACGAAAGCATTTGTTTGAGCACTTGCTTGCAATCAAGTGTCGTCGCTGGTAATGGATACAACCAGCAAAAATACTACGAAAAACATATATACAAAATGGCAAAAATGCACCCGGTTTGGTAGGACTGTCCTTAATTGCTATGCCACATATGAGCGCGATCTGTCAACCAGTTTGTTTACAGCGGCTGCTTAAGTCGGTACACCTCAGCAGTACGTAGCGATTTTTACAATGGATAAAAATATCGAAAAAAATGTCAAATTTTGTGTTTCTAACCAAATTTTGGGCGCGGAATCGTTGCGAATGTAGCAAAGGCTTATGGTGATTCAGTTTTATCAAAAACACAACGAGAAGACGGTCGAGAGATCGTTCTGGACGACCTTCCATCTCTTCAACAGATGAAAATATTAAAAAAGTTAAAGATATGGTGCTTGAAAATCGTCAGGCAAGTATTAGAGAGATGTCAAGAGAGCTCGAAAACTCTCGCGAGTGTGTTCGAAAGATTTTGGTGGATATTTTGTGTATGAAACGTGTTCTTGCTTGACTCGTCCCAATAAAGTAGGGGTTTTTTTCAAAAAGAGTACCGTAAACAGGACTCTTTGGACATGCTTGATCGTGCGAATACCGATCCCACATTCATGGAGAGCATTATAACTGCCGATGAGATATGGGTTTATGAGTTTGACATGCAAACAAATCAATAATCATCGGAATGGAGGGAAAAGCACGAGCCGAAACCAAAAACCATTGAAAACTGCCAAAGCCGCTCAAAAATCAAGGGATGTTCATTGTTCTTTTCGATGTTAGTGGGTTTGTGCATCCTGAATTTGTTCCGGAGGGACAGACTGTCAATAAAAAGTGAAATTTTCCATTGAAAAGGGCCGGAGTTATGGAAGAACAAATCATAGATTTTACCCGATGATAATACACCATCGCATCGATCCCTGTGGATCGGCTTATTAAAACTAGCCGAATCATGTAATATCTAAAACTTTACCAATATCCTAATTTCCAAAGAATTTTATTTTTAATATACATATATATATAGCGAATTTTTGCTCTGAAGAAGCTTCTATGGATGCTGATATGACACAAATAAATCTTTCTCATTTCTGAAATCATGGCTACCAAATTTATACTACTTGCAATGTATTAAATTAAATTGGTTTTGCTAATTATCAAAACACAGCATCCCGAAATAATTACATAGACATAATATTAATCACAAGGCGGTAGACAATTATACATACATACACACCTACTACCCTAGTCAATCAGAAACTGGCTAACATACATACTTGGATATTGAAGACAGTTAATCAAAAAATTGTATTTCACCAAATAACTTAGCAGTATGTGACAATGAGCATTGCGAGAGCATTGAAGAAATGTCGCTTTGAACGCACCGTTGTCAGTCTCCAACGACAGCGAGTGACCCACGTGGTTTGCGCTGAAACCGAATTGTGGTTTCCTAATTGAGTTATAAGCTGGCCAATTATGACATTTCCGTGATCATCATTCGCAGCCACAAAGCATTCGTTGTCTGCTCGTGTGGCGATTGAGTGGCCGAGTGTAGACACAAAGGTTATATATTTGCGTTTAATTCATACGGACGTGTAAGCAGTCGTACATTGTTTTGGACTTGAGTAGAAGAGACCACATTAATAGAGTTGGGAGTATGCACTGGGAAAAACATCAAAATTTTGTTTGAAAGAAGTAATTATTTGAATGTGCTAAATAACATTTTCTATCTATAACTGAAAATTCTTTGTTGAAACGTGATCTAGTCCGAAAGAGACCAAACTTTCCCTTTCTAAACTGGAATTGTGTGATTTTCATTTCAAGGGATTTATAGAAATAAGAGTTCAAAATAATAAAAGTAATAACAGAGTGTTTTTCGCTTCATTTTTTAAACTACAAACGCTTTTTCCAACATAATTGAACTAGATATTAATAATAGTGCATTCCACTGAAGAAGGTCTTTGGTAAGCTCCGAAACCTGCAAGTGTAATCATTCATAAAAACAGACCCTGCTTAACCTCTGTGAACGTTTATTCAGGTCCTCAAATAATACGCACACATGTACGGTTCTGTGTATGACAATGTTATTCTGTGTAAAATTAATAACAGCTCAATTAGCAGTTCGATTTGCATAATTAGTTTGTTTGTTGTTTTCAATTTGTCCATTTCCCAACATTGACACAAACAATCATTATTTTCAGAGAGTTGTGATGTCAGTGCCGAATTTCATTTGAAGGCTGAAGCGTTGGCAGTAACAAGTGCATGAAATTAATAATAACGATCACATGCTTGTATGTGTCATGGTGCTTAGGGGTCAGTATGGTAATCTTTTTTCTCAAAAAAATTTTTTTTTTACATTTTCTGCTTCCCTTATACCCTAAGATTTAATTTAGAAACTCACTTTGCCATTGGAAGGTTTCGAAAAAGGCCCAAAAATAATAATACCGCTCAACGTTCGGAGCGCTCGGAGTGCACACCTCAAACTTTAAACGCGTTTTTCTCAAACACACACTTTTTTAAACTGGTGGACATGATTCCGGTCGAACTACTCAACCGATTTGTTTAATTTTTTTTTAATGTTCACAAAAGGCCTGGCTATCGCCCCTAATAGATTAATGATTTTTTATAATTTATTGACAATGTTATGAAAAAATGTATGTAAAAACACATGGTGAAAAATTAAAAACAAAAACACGTTAATTACTTTTTTATTTATCAACATTTTTTCATGATTCTATTAGGGGTGATAACCATTCACGTGCTTTTTAATAATAAATTGGGTTTTGTATTTCAGATGATATAAACATGAGAAATCGTGTCCGCCAGTGAAAAAATGCTTCTAATTCACCCAGCCATTTCTCCGACAGATGTCATCCTAAAATTCCGAGAAAAATTTGTTCATACAATCCACAATATACCTCATGATATGTGAAAAAAGTTCTATTGTAGAATAAAAATTTCTTTAAAAAAAATGTCAAAAAAACAGGTCAGCTTACCCTACTGACTCCTTAACTACTCTCTTTAAGGCATTATTGTGTAACGAGCACATTGGACGGAATGCTACGAATATTAACTACCACATTACTTTAATTACTGCTGTAAATAGCTAAAATTTCAACAGAACTATAATGTTACGTTATATTCTGTCCAAATAGCTACAGGACATGCAAAGCCAACAAATACAAGACAAATGTCAGGGTATTCTTGAAAGCAAAGAAGGTAAACTCAGTTGCTCAGTTCTACATTTAACGGAATTTCAAACAAAGTAGAACAATTTTCTGATAAATGCGAAGATGATAAAGTCTTTATGAAATGCCATTCAAACAAGCCACATACAAGTAGATTTTCACTTCGAAAACTCCTCACACATCATTTATATGCTCACACACACATGTGCAGGAAGCCAGTACATTGTTGTTATGGGTCACTTGGTTAGGCACCAGCAGGATATGCGTTTGTCATTTATTGCACTGAATGTTTTGAATACTAATTGCACTAACAAAATATCTGAATTACTGCCACAGGACGAAATTCACACACACACATACATCACACAATTGTGGCATCGCCTTTGGTGTGTTTGGTGTATGCAATTCTGATATTCTCTGCTCAACTGTCTGTATGTATATGCATTTGTATGCAGTGAAATATTAATAGTTTATTGTAGTAGCCAGGCAAAGCTTCATCTTACTTTTTGTCCAAGTGTTGCTCCAAAACAAAGGCGAGGAAAATTAAAAGCAGACTTTATATAGGACAATAATTAATGAATGGTCCATTATTGGTTGGCATGTTTATCGAACATAGACTTATTTCTTTACTATTTAATTATAGCCAAGCGCGCGTAAATGGCACTCTATCAAACCGTCGCGCTGAAATGAAGTGGAAAAGACAAAAGTAAATACTTTTAAAAGCGATTTTAAAAATCAGATGTACATTCCTTATTCATAATGTAAATAGAAAAATATATTATTTTTCAATATTACGACTTTTATTTATCTTCCATCATTATATCGTCATTAACTCCGCTGCGGATGGCTGGGCACACAATTGTGAGACACTCAATGTGCGGCCTTTTGCTTCTTTTTCCACTTATTAATATGTATATTTATTTGTCACTTGGTACAGTACCGAAGATATGCTCTGCGTCCCGTTGGACGTCAATCCAGTTATTTTTGTGGCATTTCACCATTAAAAATTTCGCTGATTTCGCTTACAAATCCCTAAGCTGCTTATAAAATATTTTTCTTTGTACTAGTAAAACTCTACTCTACATTAACCTCACTTCCACTTCCGCTGACGACATTTGGGCAACTTAAGCATATTTGGTGTCTAAAAGTTTTCCTACCTGCGTGTCATTAATTTCCAGTTAGGCGCTAAAATTATATGCAAATTGGCTTGCTGACTTCTTCTTAATGGAATAGGCAGCGGTTGGAAGAGAATATGAGTAATTGCCGAAAATATGAATTTCATAGAATTGGGTAAGAAACTGAGTGGAAAATTTGCAAAAAAGTATCTTTAGATAATAGTACTTGGTGTTATTTGAAAAACTTCGGTGGTAGATTCGAAAATTTTAATGAGCTTTAAGAATAAAAAAACATGAATTGATACAGTAAAACTTCTATTAATTATCTCATTTCAATCACTTTTATAAAGCAAAAAGTGCCTTACAGCTAACTTTTTGTTATAGCGTACTCACAGGACTACTCGTAGTGGAGTGGATATATCGAACATTGCTAATAGACTTCAGTCTTTCAATATATCAAATCATCAATATAATCAAAATATAAATTGTCCGTCTACCATTTTGAATTTGAAGGACATTAAAACTCGAGCAAACCAATAAAAGAAAGCGTTTTTGAACAGCACGTGTGATTTACGTAATTGCTTCAGCATTTTCCAACACAGATAACTTTCGTTGCTACCCCTAAGAGTACTGTTAGACCTTCAAAATACTTAGGCTCAACTTATATACACCACGCCAGTTGCCTTTTCATGCGAATTAATTTAAGAATATGTATGTTTGGTGCTGAAGGATCACGGTTTCAATGCCAAAATGTAAATAGTAACTATTTGCGAGGAAAGTGTTGCGCCAACTTCGAGCTGAGCGCTACTAAACAAACATTTCCGCGTCCCTCGTAATTCCGTAAGCTCCTTTATGCACGCAAACAATATCCTCAAACTGCCAGAAGAACAAACGGCCACAGTAGGAGAACAAAAATTTACATACAAATTGACTGTGCGATAAGCCGGGAGATGAGACGAGCTGTCACTTAGTCCAGGATGCGGAGTAGCTACGCCCAAGGTTGAAGAAGAAATTTCCAGTTTGGCTGCGTGGTCTGTTTGCCTTTCGCGATTTCGTGGAATGACAGACTGCAGTGTGATAGTTGTCATAGTTTGAGTAAAAGTTTATCCAAAGAAAATTTTTTGAAAAAAAATTATTTTGTCTATAAGTTACTAACAGTTGTTGTAATCGTTGTTGTAAGGTTAAATTTAATGTATCTGTAAGTTTTCCTAAGTGACCCTAATCAGAGGCAGTTCTCGAAAATTCATAATTATTTAGGCAAATTTACTACCTACACTTACTTCTTGTGCTTGGCACTCCCTTCAAGCCACACATATGTACTTACATACATATAAAAATAGCCTTTGAATAACGTCCAACCGGCGACTGCGAGTGACTGACTTTTGTATGCCACACTTTCATACTAATTTTCAGGCTTATGGCTGGAGCAGGTATCATGTACTACTTGATTATGACGGGATTGCATTGACACGATGACATATGCGAGCCGTTATCTATTGTGCAAAGGATCAGTGATTAACACATGCCTTTCAAATAGAAAAGGGTGCGTGTTTGGCCGTTTACACTTGTTGTATGTATTGCTTAAGCTTTCAGGGATTACCTACCGAGTACCGAGTGTAGTGTATCATTTCCATTCATGTCTGCTTATTTACCTTTGCAATTGACCTTTGTGCCTTTGGTTTTGCTTATTTACTTATGTTCTCTTAATTTAAATTCTTTGTAATCTTGGTACTTGGCTCTGCTTCAACCAATCTGCAACATCAGCATTTTATTAATCATCATTTGTTCATATTTGGAGGTTAAGTCCTTAGCCTTCACTTAAATTCCTTCTTCAAGATAGAAATTGAGAAAAAGTGAATAACTGTTTAGATTATGGAAACTACCTAAAGTTGAAGTCATAAAATCATTAAAAAGTATTAAAATGAACAAGATTTAAAAGCTTCCCCTCAAAGGCGGGAGACATATCGAGATACTCATGTAAGAAATTTTCAAATAAACACCAAAACTTAGCAGTGATGGCATGACTTACTATTTTCTCAATGACTTTAAAATTTAAAAATATATTTTTTATTCTTAAGCCAAAATTACAACAATTTCTTACAAAGCTCAAACTTAAAACTTTATGCTCTATAAATATTCGTTCTCACGGTACCGAATACACATAGACGCCAAGAAAGCCTCTTTTATATGTAAGTATGTAATAGTATTTTGCGAATAAACACTTCAATTACAATGAAAAATTGTTTCAAATGTCGCGGTGGCGTTGACAAGTGCTTTCTTCTCCGCTGCAGCCCTAGGTGAAAGCCAGACACCAGACTGAATGGTAGCACAAAGATAAACAACAAAACAATTCACATTGTTGTGGTATTTGTAATCGTATTTGCCATTAAAGTCGGGCTATTTTTAATGGCGATAAGAGTCTGACTGTCAACAGGCCATCAAGTGCGAAGAGCTTATTGTGATGCTGCCAAATAATCAGTGAAGTGTAGTGTCACGCTTCTTCTAAAGGGCTGAAGACACATAATGGCTGTGTGAGACGGAGAGTGTGCGTATATTAGTGGTTGTTTTACACTCCTACTTCTCCGCAGAACCATTCTCTTGAAAGCTCGTAACGCCGACTCATCAGATGCTTCATCGTCCATGCCTCTGCACTATGTTAGGGGACGGGAATGATGAGAAACTCGTAGTGTTTTGTCTCTGCTCCTCCACTTTTCAATTGCCTAATCAGTCCAAAGTAGCACCTGTTGGTAAGAGTGATTCCACGTTGGATTTCAAGGCGGATATTGTTGGTGGTGATTGTTGGATATAGATATTTCGCCTTGTCCTCGTTCATAACCAGACCCATACGCTTCGCACCCTTATCCAGTCTGGAGAAAGCAGAACTAACCATGCGGTTATTGAGGCCAATGATATCAATATCATCGGCGTACGCCAGCTGCTCTTATAGAAGATTGTACCTGCTCGATTAAGTTCGGAGTATTATTTTCTCTGGCAAAAGATTCAAGAAGTCACACGATACGGAGTCTCTTTGTCTGAAATCAGCTCGAAGATGTTCACCCCGATACTGACGGAGCTTTTGGTGTTGCTCAACGTCAGCTTACACAGTCGTTTAAGCTTTGAGGGGATACCAAGTCCAGACATAGCGGCGTAGTGGCAGTTTCTTTTCGTGTTGCCGAAAGCGGCATTGAAATAGTATTTATCATATAAATTTACTGAATATTATTTTTATTTTACTCATAACTTTTAAGAATTTATTTTCTGCCACCATCACCGTTATCAATTAAAAGTTATAATGTTGTATAAGTTCTCACCACTTTCACTCGCTTCTTAATTTAACTACTTAGCAAGGCAACTAAAAGTAGAAAGTTGGAAAATTAGTATTTTTATAACAATGACAGCTATTTTTGCGCGTTCTAACTGTAAAACTAACAGCGTGTCGCGAAAGCTTAAAGAAAAGCTGCCGCTACTTGCGGACTTGCTGGTGTTTGGCTCCTTAAATTTATCTATTTCTTGCCTACATTTTTCCATACTTTCGTTCTGCCTCAAACTCTTTTGCCTTGGCATTAAAAACTTTAGTTTCATTTCCTTTCGGTTTTGCATAAGCGGACCGACATTCAGAAGAAGTTTTCTATCTCTATTATCTGCCATCATTCTATCCGGTTTCCTTATCCGCCCTGCGACCGGCAACTCTTCCGATGTTGCTCAAATTTCACTTTAGCGTTGTTTCTTCGTGTGTGTGTATGTGTATGCATGTCTGTCCTATCATAGCACGTCTTCATCGATGCCCGCAACACGAGCTATCAAATTTCATAGTCTACTTTGCACGAGGGCAATTATTGCTAAGCAATTCATAAATGTCCATATGAATAAAGGATACATACACACATACCTATTATAGATCTCACATTATGCCATTATAGTGTCCGATGTATATTACTCTAATCGTTTTTGAAATTCAATTAGCTTAACAAGAAGGAACGTGCCATGCAAATTCGAAAGTCATTGTATTTGTAAAGGCAGAGAGAACTTAGTGGAACGCTGAAAGCATGAATTTAAAAATGTCTGCATAGAAAAATACAAAAAAGTTCTGCCTTTAAACGATGCTCTTGTTCTTGGATTACTGGGTATATAATAAATATATATGTTTATAAAAGAAGATGTTTAATAGAAGCAGATTATGTGTTTAATGCGGAAGGTATTTTTTGGCATAGTATGTGGTTATATTTATAAAACATTGGATTTAACAACAAATTACTTCATTGCGAAGCCAAAACTTATAGGTTTGAATCAAGGCACCTTTGGATCGCCGAAGCGCTTTGAACCTATCACCTACTGGTCGAGGTGAATATCAATTTGTTTACCCGAAACAAGGTACATACAAGTATGTTAAATTCGGCACATAGTTTGTCACACCCAGAAAGAAAGGTCGCAAACTATAAAGTGTAATAAAGGAGCACCATGACGAGTTAAGTCGATTTAGCTAAAAATTTTCCCACGTCCTTTTCTCTACAAGAAACTGTTCATTTGTCGAACTGCCGATATTACATCACTCAATGGAACAACTGCCTTACAAACAAAGCGATCAAATTCGAGACAGAGATTTTCGTACCATATACCCCATTTTGTGCCATAGGAAAGGCATTTGCAGAGGTTGCAGCTTCCATGCACCCGTGCAACGAGTAATAAATTTTTGTTTATACTTAAGTACTGATCCGTTACTCTGTCTTATTCTGTCAGCTCGGTTCATGTACACGAAGCGTGCCGTTTGTCTTCAAATCAGCGATAAAGAACAACTTTGAATCACTAGCGATCAGCTTATCCGTACCTGATTTGTTTATGAACGTTCGCATCAGCAGAAAATACCCGCAGTGATGCAAACTCATGCTTCAATGATTGAAATGATCGACAGCGTTCGGATTATATATCATCCCCTAAACACTGATTTACTCGTGCATTTCTGTTCTATTTCAAATACAATTGTTTGTATATACATTTCTTATATGTATAATGAAAATTCCTCGATGGAATTTCCATTGTTTACGCATCGAAAATTTGTAACATGCGCACATTTTCAAAGCTGATACATTCATGATTTAAATCAGTGTAGCAGAAAATTGTTGATGTTTGCTGTACTCGATTCAAACAATCGTCGCAACGCTATGAACTGACATGATACGATTGAAACCGAAGCCAGCCATACCAGAGAACGTAAAGCTTTACATTCTCTGGCCATACCGTTTACTCGATCGTGATTGCCGAATAACAGATTGTTCGTGTTGCATCAGATCAGTTGACGCTGGCGGGTACTCGAATTGGTCAACAATGTTGTCTATGCTGAACTGAATTGATTTGATTGTGTTTTTGGCACGTTCTGATTTAATGATACTCGTGGCAGCTCTATGGTGTCGATATTAATTTGTGAGTTTCTGTTAAGTGAAGAATACTGTACGGAACGTGTGTAATCAACAATAAAGATAACAAAAGAGGAAAACAAAAGATTTAATGATTTGAGGAGAGTAGATAGCAAAATTATTGTCCAAGCCTGAGTAATAAAAATTATTACTCCAAAGCAAAGGAAGCGCGAAAAATGAAATAAAGCCAAACAAGCGAAAATTAAAGATGCAATAAAAATTCGCTGACCAGTGCTTTGCATAACCAATCATACTTTTCATGAGTTTTGGCAGCTGCTCTGGTGATGCGTGTTACAAGCATAAATATGTGTGAGTATGTATATTAGACAGAGTCGATTTACAGGGAGTCAAAAAACACAGTTGTGGGAAAGCAAGGCGAGCTGTTTCATTGCTTTTTAAGATGAACAGTTCTATAATTCGAAATGTGTGGTTAACATGTCTTGGAATACATTCAAATAATGAACAGTGAAATGTAAACAGTGAATTTAACATTTAAATGCGTCAATATTCAGATATTTTTTATAACTACGGAATAATAAACATTCGACTATATCCATAGTAACTAAAAAATGTTAAACAGTAATGAAGAAAACAACAAACACTAATGTCGCTAGATTTTTTAGATTCACAGTCTCTTAGGCAAAATTGTTCAGAATGATCCGTAGAGCACTTACCGCATACCCAATTTTATAGAAAAAAATAAACCCGCTCTAATGAACATACAAGGAGCGTTCCAAAGTAAACAGGACTTAAAAAAACAGAACAAATAGTTTTTCTCGGCAAAATCAATTTATTTTATTCAAAATAGTCTCATTCTGCTTCAATACAGCTTTCTGCACGGTCCAAAAGCATGTCGAACGAGTGTTTTAGCTTGTTGGCCGGTATGGCCGCTAGTATGCCGGTGCAAGCCTTTTGAATGGCCTCTGTATAACGCTTTCCTTTCATGGGCAAATGCATTTTTCCGAAAAGGAAGAAGTTGCACGGTGCCATATCAGGTGAATACGGGAAGTAGTTAATGGTCAAAATGTAATTTTTGGTCAAATAATCGTCCTTCGAATGTTGGATTATGAGCAATTTTTGGTCGTCAATCAATTTGTGCGGAACAAACCGTGCACACACCTTTCGCAAGCCCAAATGTTCGATCAAAATGCGATAAATCGATGTTTTGGAGATGTTCAATTCCATTTCCATGAATTTCAATGATGATTTCGGCTGATTTTCGATGAATTCACGCACAGTTTCGAAGGAATTTCCGGTGATCACGGATTTTGAATGGGCCACATGTTGATCGTCATTTATGTCCTCACGACCACTTTGAAAACGTTGAAGCCACTCGTGCACTCTGCTACGGGATAGGCATTCATCGTCATAAACTTGTTTCATCAATTGAAACGTTTTGGTAAAAGTTTTACCAATTTAAAAACAAAATTTAATGTTGGCTCTTTGTTCGAAACACATTTTCGCACCGACAACACAAACATACTGACACTTAAAACGCAATAACTTCACTTCCAATATATGAAATGTCAAGAAATGAAAGTCACACAGATTCTAACGCACTAGTCGTCATATAGATGGCGCCACCAGGGGGCACTAGATTCAAAAAGTCCCGTTTACTTTGGAACACACCTTGTACATTTGTACATACATTTATGATTTCGTATTTCTTCGCAGTGATTAGCTCAACCAACTTTACGCTGACGTTTTCCATAGCAGATAAAGCATCAAGGCTCTGCTTGTCATATCCATTAAGGAAGTTGAATTAGCTTATTGAAATAGTATATAATGTAAGTATAGTTCATCAGTGTTGAGTTAATTAGCGTGCTTAAAGTAGAAAGCAAAAGAAAACAATTTAATTAAGTGGCACAACTTGTTGAAAATGAAAACCTCTTGCATGTACGCTAATAAGAGACTGCTGATGACTGGAAATAACGATTTAGTTGGATTTTTTAATTAAAATGCATCGAGGAGTTAACACCGAAAGTGAACGCGCTCATTTGCTGGACAAGTGACAGCCGACAAGTGGGCCGGCCAACTGTGTCACAAACATCTTCATAATGGATACTAATTTAACATTAGAAAACAATTACTTAAAAGCGTTATAAGGCAATAAAATAAGAGGATAATTACTGCTAGAAAAAAAAGAAATTTCAGCGAAATACATTTTAAAGCCAGTATATTTGGTATTAAAGTTTGTAGAATCACATATAGATTTCAGTATTTTTTTTTTTTTGCAAAAACAAAATTGATCAAAGAACAAATATTTTGCCACCAAGCAAGTTCTGTGGGATTAAGCAAGAATTTTGTTAAAAATGTTGACTTTTTTTGGATAGTGATATGTACTTATATATAGCATTATAAATTGATATATTGAAAAAAATTGGTTTTGAGTTGCGACTTTTTTGTAGATAGTTTGCGATATATTTGCCTTAAAAATATAAAAATTCCGAATTAATTTGATTCTATGTACACTTCCTTTGAAAAATGCGGTCATATTCGATTCAATTAAGAAACGTAGAATAGCAATTATAATTTTGAAGCTTTCGATATTTGAGGTCGATAACTTTATTATTTTGGTTCTTATCCACTGGAACCAAGAAGACAATGAGAGCCGAATTGGTCAATACCAAAGCATTCCTTGATGAATTCGAAGCGAAGAATGTGCAATATCCGTTAAGAACAGCTAAGTTAAATTTTCAATTTTCCACAGTTATGATTATATACATAAATGCCACAGTTTTATTACACAAATCAAGGAAAAACATTGAAAATTTTAAGCCTTTACCGTTCAAGCAATGTTGTCTCTAAAAAAACATTAAATGTAATAGCAATGGACTCGGAAAAAATTAAATAATATATCAAGAGTTTATTTATACACAAATTTATTAAAGTTTTCCCTCACTGGTTTTTATATAACATTATCTAAAGGCAACATCAACAACCCTTCGTCTACCATCCGTTAATGTGCGAGATACGAAATATGCCGTTAGGCGTCAGCTGAGAATTGAACAGGTGTTCCGCCTTCATGAAAGTCAAGTAATTTCAGCAGCCGAAATTAAGTTGGCTTATGATTTAATTTGCTCTTAAGTTGTCACCAGTTGCTGCCTTACGCTTCCCTGCGTCACACAGTTCAAAGGCTCTTTGTTGTATCAGGACAACCTTTTTCAGCCGAAAGGAAGCCGGTCTGAATTAAGTGACTTTCATTGAATTCTTAATTAAATATATGTATGTAAATGTATTGGTATATCTGTACTTTTAAGTACATACACATTCAAAACGAAATACTTACGAGTAAGTACCACATACAGACTTTGAGGTGTGTTAATGAAAATCTGTAAAGGAGAATTTTTGTTTGTAAATTTTTAAAGTTTGTATTCGAGTGTATCAAATATTTACAAAATTTTTTAAATATTTATAACGGTAATTAAATCTAATAATCACGACGTTTCTCTTAAGTGCCGTAGCATCTATTTACCTTCATGGACCTTTTAAATTGTGGTAAAACCTTTTATTTTTATATAATCAATATAGACTGTTGTGCCATTTGTTTAACGAGAAAATAGACACGTAAGAAATAGCTAAGTTCGAGTATAACCGAACATTTCATTCGCTTGCGACTTGCAAGGATTAAAGCCAGGGCATGTTATATGGGGTCTAGGCCGAGTTTTCTCTCGATTTTATTAATTCTTAGCACAAATTTGCACCGT
This sequence comes from Bactrocera neohumeralis, assembly GCF_024586455.1. Classification (NCBI taxonomy): domain Eukaryota; kingdom Metazoa; phylum Arthropoda; class Insecta; order Diptera; family Tephritidae; genus Bactrocera; species Bactrocera neohumeralis. Next base: position 2,737,637 of record NC_065921.1, on the reverse strand, counting down.
TACAAGAAAAACAAGCTCTAAGTTTTAATCAAATATCACATATTGGTCGATATATTAAATATAAAGTCACACGGAAATGCGAAAGCCTTTATAATAGGTATATGGGGGCTACGAAAAGTATTGACCCTATTCAATCAATTTTTGACACACAGAATTACTATTATCAGGAAATGACTCTCTCTTTCAATTATATAATATATCTCACATATTCTTCTAAAGCCCTCTCATACCTCCGTTATATGGGTAGTGAGCACGGTTACTATCCGATTTCATCCATTTTCCCACCACAGGAAGGAGCTCTTATAATATTTGAGCTGGGTGAATTTGGTTATTGTAGCTTAAGTGGCTTAAGGGATATATACATTATATAATTATTTGCTTAGTAATGGTACTTAATAAGTTTTCGGTTAATTGTGTTTTTTGCCAATGAGCGCACATACCAAGTTTCATCAATATATCTCAATTTTTACCCAACTTACAACTTTCACAAACGGACGGACAGACAACTAGTCATCGGGATTTCAACTTTTTTCCTCATTCTGTTGATTTATATACTATACATATATGTATATATAACCCTATATCTATCTTGATTAGTTTTATGTGATACGTACAACCGTTAGGTGAACAAAACTATTAATCTCTGTAGCAACATGTTGCAAGAGTACAAAATCGCTTATCTTCCTCTTTCACGTAATCTTTAAATTCTGCTGACCAGCGGGAAAATCGGCTTCCCAGTCCACAAATATTGAACTTGTAATAAGTTATGAGTGTAGCAATGAATTGTATGTAAATAAAACCTGCAATTATATCAATTTCGATTAAATGGCCGCTTTTTTAATTATATACTATAATCCTCTCCAAATTTCTTAGGACCGTTCTCGGAATATTTTTTTTGTACACATAAAATAAAAAATACTTTTGCGATGAGTTGTAGTGGCACTTGGTGAGAGAAACGATAAATATTGATAGCTTTTAAGCAATTGAGGCCTTTTTAAATGCTTACCTTGAATGGAGTCCATGTATACATAGCTCATATTTATACATATATTGTATCTGCTTCTGTTAACTGGAGGATATTATATGGCTAATTTACTTATTTATTTAAATTGATTTCGAGTCCTGTCATTGTCTGGCGAAGGGTAAATGATTTCAGAAAAAACTTCTTTGTGATGATGGTCGAATTGATTATTATTACATCACAGCGGCATAATTCATGACTTGAAAACTTAACTTAAGTATTAAATTAACTGATTTTATCCAAGTAACACTAGGTGCACATCGAAGTTAAATACTGTTGCACTGGGTTAATGCTTATATATATGAGACATTATAAATTATTTCTCTTACTACTCCAATCTATTGAGCATACTCTTCTCATTAGTAACTCCTCGTCACTCGATAAGCATGTGCTTTACTTTCTGAGCTTTCAGACAGTTTAGTGTTGACATCAAAATCAACAATAAATCACTGTCAAAGCGTGATTTCACCAAATTGGCGTTTAATCAGCAACAACACGAATTATTTGTTCAACACTCCATGCCGAAATGCTGACATGTTTCTGGGAAAATAAAAAGGGGTTCTGCAAAGCTTTATACATACAGATTTATGCTATAAGTACGCATGAATGTCTTCACAAAACGAATCAATCAAGTGGAAACTATTGAAAAAAGTATTAGAGCGGGCTGTGGATGGAAACATAAATTTCTTTTATTGTGTAAGTTTTGTTCTGTTTGGTATGCCATACGCCAAATAACTGATATTGAGGTAGAACTAGAAATAAAGTTTTTCAAATTGTAATGTTTTCATAAATATTTTTCTCGTGACTTTTAGTTATCGTTAAAGGTTACATGTAAATAAGTGGTTCTTCTTTGTTATTGGTAGCATTGTTGGTAAAAGCAACTTGAACTCCACCGAGTCAATTCATTGTCATTTCAAAACGTTTGGCAACATAGGCATACAATTCATGGTATGAAGCTTAAGCTATTTGTTTGGTAAAGGCAAAGCCGTAGCCCATGAAATTACATCAAGTTTGGGCATTATGACAATCATGTAATTTTGGTTTGGTTTACGAACCAAATGGCCATGAGGAAAACCACCGCACTCGATGACTATGTAGATGGAGTGACATTTGCCACAAGCAAACAGATTTTGGAGGCCTCCTGCCAAAATCAGCGTAGCCGGTGCAAAGCCGCAGCACAGTCAAAAGCGCTACCAGCAATGAGTTGCTCAATAACAAAGGGCGCAAAGCGCAGCCACTTTGGTCATGTTCATGTGTGCTCCATTGTTCCATTTTCATAGTTGCCTGCGCTATTAAGTTATTAACCGCTAGGAGCAAAACATACCCACACACACACTTCCTCAGTTTCTTCCTTGCTGCATGCTCTGCCTAGAATTGTGGCCTCGGTTATGGCTATGACAAAAAGGTCGAGTCAAAATTCAAATATTTTTAATTTTAAATGAAATTATAGCTTGGGAGTTTTTATATAATAAACGCTTGTAATTTTCGAAATATACTGTTTTACCTCATATGTACATATATGTATATGTGTAGTAGATATCAATCTAGCACTTCAAAATATATTTAATTGTACCCTAATTTGTAGCGGCTCATAAATATTACTGCCACAACAACTCTGCCGATGTAATTATTTTCCAGTTACGTGGGAGACGGCCCAAAATAAATACAACTCGCGCGCCACACCCTTGTTGCTGATTGCGGGATTTTCGAAATTATTTTGCAATTTTCTCAAAATCGTGTGCCTACACATACACACACGTACACTTTAATGAAATTTAATACCTTGAAAATAATTACATTAAAATTATGACTCCCACATATACGAAGATTAGCAATGAATTCGAAATAATCGCATTTAACTACGCAGTTGTAAATGTATCATAAAAAGGGGGGGTATGCATGGCGTATGAGCAATATTATGAAAACACTGAAAGCATCTATTTAACACTTTTATTTCTTCTATTTTATATTGCTTACGAATGACAGAGCAAGATATTGGTTTTGCATAAATTGTTATACACAAGATAGAGCAAAATCTTAAGCTAGTTTCTAAATGTGAAGCATCTCCAAGGCAATTGAGGACTTATATTCACTTGCAAGTCAACAAAAAACGAATGAATGAATAAAAATAATATACTTTTACAGAATTTAATGTACTTCAATAATAGCCGATTAATTTTTAAGAATTTTGGATTATCTCGCTCTCATAGGCGATTTCTGGAAGGCTTCCCAAAAAAGATGTCTGGCAGTGAGCACGAATTTTTCGTTTAAATATATATTAAATAAATATAAATATTATCTAAAATGCAAAAAAAAAAATATTTTTGGGGATAAATACAGATAATGATCAAAGAACTAGTCAAAATTCTGACAAAATGGTGGCTTCCCAAAAAGAAGTTGTTTGTTGTGAAAAAATTACTCCCTCAGACTGGCTTAAAAATCGAAATTGTTATCAATAATATATTTTTCACAATTATTACCTGACGAATATATCCAAGAAGGTCGTGTGAAAAGTGAACTGATTATCAGTTGTTTCGCAGAATTTTTGCTCACCTATTCTGAAAACAGTGCGTTTAAAGTTCTGAAGGACGATTACACTATGACAAAAAGTTTGTAAAAATCCGCTCTTATTTCCGACACTATTTACGGGATCAACGTTAAAGGTTGAGAGAATATATGATTTTAATATTGGGTAGTTGAAAAAGTCTTTTCGTATCTTGTCGATAGATGTCGTGGCAGTCTTATATCTCCAGTGTTGACAGTCACATTGTGTCATACCATTTAGTGTTGGAAAGGTGAGCTTTAAGCTTCATTTAAACAAAAAAATTAAATACGGGGAAGTTGAAAAACCGTTACAGAACAGAAATTCGCTATATTTTGAAATTTTTGTATGAAAAAGGGAAAAATGCCACGCAAGCCACCGATGAAATTTGTGAAGTTTACGAAGACGATACTGTATCAGTTCGTGTAGCACAACAATATTGCATAAAGTGGTCGACCAAATTGGTACATATTTGCTTATTTATTTATTAGCATAAATATAAAAATAAAAAATTACTTGAAGTTTGATTAGAAATACGAAAAGACTTTTTCGACAACCATAAATGAGTTTGTGTACAAGATTTCAAATTCGATTTTTTTGAAATTCATAAGTGGCTATAACTCCTTAACTCAACATATAACTTACCTGTAGTTGTTCGGGAGAGTACTTGCACAATAAACAAGCAATTTTTAAATAAATTCGCAATAAATTCAAAGCAACTTTTTATAATTTTTATTCAATTCAATGATCTTTTGTTCGCATGCAATTTTATCAAAGTTGTGTTATTAATGTAATTGACAGACTGTTTCTCATTTCAAATTGATCCTTTGGCTTTAAACGTATCTGCATGGGATACACTCTCTCAGTGCGTTTGCCTAATGAATGATGGCATTTACGTAAACAAACGGCAATGAAAAGTTGTGTTTGCAAATTTGTTCGCCTGCTTGTCTCTTCCGTTTGATTGCCAGCAGATGAACAGCAATTTTTCATTGAAATATTCCAAAACGATTAATGATTTATCAACTTGTCAATGGGAAGCAGCAGCAGCGTCAGCAGCAAGTTGCAGACAAATCGCACGAATATAATTGAGATACATATGTTTTTGGTTGTCTCCCACTGGATCTGTGCTGACCATTGGACATTTAATTTATTTGTGCAGCCAAATGGAAAATATTTAAATTTGCCAATTCACCATTTGTTCGATTTGAAATTCAGATGAAATGAGAAAATGGCAATTGAGGAAATAAAGTTTCACGAGGAGGCAATAGAAGGATGTGACTTGTACATACATATGTATGTATGTGTGAATAATCCTTGAAGTCTGTGAAGTGTGCGTGAACAGTAGTATGTGAAAGGACTACTTAGAATTTAACTATTTTGCTTTAAGGTTTGTTATTAAATGCTCGAATCAAAAATATAATTTAATGCTATAGATTTAAGAATCATTAGAAGAGCATGTGTTGTCTGTATGAACATTTTTGTTTCTACTCTTTTATTTCGAAATTCTGTTCTCTTCGGTGATAAGCTTTAAATTGTTAGCATATTCTTATTAAGGAAGAAATTAGAAACTCAAGTTAATTGACTTGAAAAAGCTATTCATTACAATTTTTTATTTTTGGACTTTTAACTATTCATCAGTGTATAAATGGTCCAATGACAACATTGTATACCAAGACTATAACAGTTTAATTAATTCGTAATTATATAGATACTAGAGAACCCCTTCATGTTTTACTCTGGCTGATACATAGTTAGTACTACTAAAACCATCTACATGATTTCTATTAGTTAGATTATGACTATTAATTAAGGAGATGTGGCATTTTTGGTGATGCAACTTGTGTTAGTTAACAAATAAATGAACCAAAAAAGCACTTCGTGCGTTAATAAAGCATTGGTCTTTGGGGTAAAAATACTATTGAATTTGGGCTGTGTGTGTGAAATCAACCGAGTCCAATCGACAGTCAAGCTAGTGGACTGCGTATTATGAAACAGTCCTCAAGCGTGGAAAGACAAAAAAATCGGCTGGCAAGGTTATGGCATCAGTCTTTTGGGACGCACGTGGTATATTATTCATCGAATAATTACTGAGCCAGTTTTAATCCATTCACTGTGTGTTTGGAGGCACTTCTATTCTACTATTCCAAATATTTAGCAATTGTATTATTTTTTAGGAAAGATCACTTTGAAATTGTATGCATATACTTCATCGTTTCCGTTTAAATATTGCACTGCTCTGTGCAATGCTTCGAAAAGATTTCTGTATATCTCAAATTATAATAGACATTTTAATCAACACTCCAATTATTGCACTATATTTTTATGCTAGATATTGCATTGGGTTTGTTATAAATGCATATGCGTCCGTCGCCCATAATCTCGCAAAGTTGACGACGAAAACGTCAATGCCATTTTTTGTTGTGATTAATTTTAACATAAAGAGATAAATATATCTGACTTTGGTTCGTCCTAAAAAAACAATTTTGAATGATTCAGGCATTCTTGCGTTAAAATCAATATAACGATTTTCCTTATATATAGATGTTTGGATATGCGTAACTATTTTACAAGAAAGATATAATATATATCTCGAAAAAGTATTTTTTAATTTCTAATCAATTATCAACATGATTTTACATGAATTTTCAACAAATGCATTTTATAATGCCATTGAAATATATCCATTTATATATACTTTTCTGATTTTTCGGCGAAAAACTGCGACATGTAATTTTCACAGGCTTTTCTTGAAGCCAACTTTACTCCATTAAGGATGGTAGTCCGTTGGTGAAAGATCAGGACTAAATGGTGGATGCATTAAAACTTCCCAGCCAAGTTCAAACATTTTTTGCCGAGTCATCAAAGATGTGTGTGGTCCAGCGTTGTCCTGATGGAAGACGAAGCCCTTTCTGTTGATCAGTTCTCACCGTGTTTTTCGATTGCCGATGACAGCAAAATGTAGAATAACCATTCGACCAGACTGGAGCAGTTTATAGAGGACGATTCCCTTCGAATCCCACTAAACACTTAGCATAACCTATCGAGGAGTCAATCCTGGCTTTGCGATCATTTGTTGAGCTTCACCACGCTAGCTCTTTTGTCGCACATTATTGTCATATTTGATCAACTTTTCGTCTCCTGTTGCCATTCGCTTCAAAAATGGTTCGATTTCATTTCGTTTCAGCAAAGAATCGCAGATGTTATTTCGCTCCATTAAATTTTTCACAGACAATTCATGTGGTACCCAAACATCGAGCTTATTTTTGTAGCCAGTCTTCTTTAATTAGTTCAAAACCGTTTGATGATGAATGTTAAGTTCCTTAGCGATGTCATGGCTGCTTATGTAAAGGTCCTGGTCAATATTTTCCATAATTTCATAGACATTCTCGACCAGAGCAAGGTGCATCTTTCACATCGAAATTTCCAGAACGGAAGACGAACTGATACATCATCGTCTCCGTAAACTTCACAAATTTCATTGGTGGCTTGCGTGGCATTCTTCCCTTTTTTATAATAAAAATTTCAAAATATAGCGAATTTCTTCATTATTTTCGCTCATTTTTGAACAGCTGTAACATTTTTTCAATTTCCCCGATTTTTATTTTTTTAAATGAAGCTTAAAATCTAACCTTTGCAAAAATATATGGTATGACACAATGTGATTGGTAGCCAGTTTCCAGTAATTTTTCGGACACTTTCTTTATTTTCTTTTTAATTGCAAATTCCTTTCTCTCTTCATCTTAGTATCTAGTCTCTCTTGGCATGCGAATAATTGGATTTCTTGTATAAAATTTGTTATCGACACTATTCCTCCGGGCAATAAACAACTATAGTCAAGTCTTAATTATATTTGTATAAAATTTGATTCCCGAAACCCCATGTGACGACATTCCCCCACAAATCAATGCATTCCAGTGACAATTAAATGAAAGTATTTTATCTAATAAACCCCCGAAATGTGCTGTGCGTTGGCTCCATTGGATTTATTTCCATTTTATCGCTCCTAAAAGCTTTTGCATGAATACACACAAGTAACCAGATGACACAATGAAAGATTACAGTTTTGACACTTGATTAACAAAGTGGACAATAATATGCATGTATGTGTACAAATAAATGCAGCAGCATTAGAGGAAAATTGCAACATTCCTTTCAAACCAATGAAATCCTCGCAAAAGTGCATAATAAAGGATTTTACAATTTCACATTGCTTTTAGTGTGTGTGTGGGTGTGTGGGCATCTTGCAAGCTTCACACATTCTATTTGCTTGATTGTACGTGAGATTGTAGCCATCTAATCATGCACCAGCGCACACCCACATACACAAATGCTGAGGATTGCAAGCGACAAGAGCAAACAGATGCCAACAGATGCCAACTCAACCCGCAGGCGAGTGCTTATGTTCGTGTGTGTGTGAGTGTGTGCATTAAGCAATGGATGTTGCAAGAATGCATGACTTTCGCTTGACTTGAATCATGGCTGTCAACAGCAGAAGCAGCAGCAGCAGCAGCAGTTGCATTAAATTGGGAAGGCAATATAACAAGTGATGGAACGGATTCTCCGGAGGACAAGCTGATGCAGACGAATATAAAACATTTTATTGCTTCCGTAAATTCACTCGCTCGGTTCATGAAATATGACTTTAATTTTATTATCCCTCAGTGGCAGCAAAGTGCCAGGCGGACAATCAGTCCGCGGAGGTCATATTAAGTAAGAGTGGCACATTTGATTAACATTATCTTTTAAAGCTGCAAATTTATTAAATATAAATATCTGAAGTGCATGTTTTCTACTGATCTTCCATTTCCTTGGTTGTTAAGAAAGAAAAATGTTGTCTTTGCATTCATCTATTTGCCGAAATGCCTGCAGTCTTCACTGGACTTAATATCCTCTCCACGCTCCACACAATTCACGTCTGACGGCATTTATATAGTACATATTTACATATAGTAATCAGACATGCGTATGTACATTTGACTAATACTTGTATGTGTGTTCTCCAAAAGAAGCCAACAAATATTAGCTCCAAGTGCTTGGCAAAGTTAAAGTCCGCTCATGTAATTACATGTTGATATGCGACATGTATATGTGTATGTATGTATGTACATTTGAAGAAACACATGTATGTACATATGTTTGTATACTTATAAGTATTCATTTGCTGGTGAACTGGTGAGAATTAATGTGGATAAAGAGGGGTAACAAATAGCAGTGAATAAATACAAAGCCCCTTTATATAACAAAGAGTGTTATATTACCGAGTTTGCCACCCTGTTAACTGAAAAATTTAATTAAGTGTAATTAATGTTGCTATCCGATCCTTCTCAAATGTATTGCCATTGAAAAGTTGTTTGATCTTGAATATAGAGTAAGAATGGCGTTATAGGCGAAAGAACCAACAATAACATCATCTTTATTGACTATAGGCAACATTGAATCATGTATTTATATATATATTATATAATATACTATATCAGATGTTCACTATGTGCCAATCTTGGAAAAGACCCGTGAAAGGAAGATTGACACACACTACCTCTTCGCCGATTTCAAAGCTGCTTTTGACAGCACGGCTAGGAGCTGCGTTTCTGCCGCTGTGTCTGAACTTAGTATCCCCGCAAAACTAATATGGCTGCGTAAACTGACGTTGAGTAATACCAGAAGCTCCGTAAGAATCGGGAAGGACTAGGTTGGACAAAGAAGTGAAGCAGATGGGTCTGACAATGAACGACGACAAGACGAAATATCTCCTGTCATCAAACCAACAGTCGTCGCACTCGCGACTAGGCACCCACGTCACTGTTGGCAGTCATAACTTCGAAGTTGTCTCTCGACGAACTAAATCAAAACTCTAAAAGTCACTCATTATTCCCGTCCTGCTATATGGTGCAGAGGCATGGACGATGACAATATCTGATGAGCCGATGTTACAAGTTTTCGAGAGAAAAGGTCTGCAAAAGATTTATAGTCCTTTGCGCGTTGGTCACGGCGAATAAAGAAGAAGAAGACATCTAAACTTGTACTTGTATATATACTATATATTATATGTATCATATCAACATTAACTGCAATGAAACCATAACACTCTTTACAGTTGCATTTCTTATTGCGGTAAAGGGTACCAAGGATCTTTATCTTGATTTTTACCAATCAGTTTGTATGTTGGTTGGATATTTCATGAAGATATCATTCTATATAAAAAATCTTTTTGCTTTTAAAGTATTTGGTTTATATTGATCAGCTGCCAGCTAATCCAAGATTGGTCCGATATCGTCGGTTCCGACAAATGAGCAGCTTCTTAGGGAGAAAAGGATGTGAGCACAATCTGACGATACATAAAACTTAAAAGAAAGAAAACTAGTTTTCGCACGTTAGCTCCCTTTTCGTAGACCAGGTCACATATATATATACATACATATTACAAACTTCGTGGTATGTTCAATGCTTGATAAACAAGCATCTATGTAGCTCTCATAACAAAAGCCACACCCTCATGCAGACACTTATGAACACTGTAACCATTTACAGCCATATTTACAGAACACAATAAGAGACATAACAATAAATACAACAAAAGCGAAAAGAATAACAAAACAAGCATAAGCAGAAAACGCCAAGGGAGATCGGGCAGATTACTTTGTCAACATATTTAGCCACTTTTGGCGCGACAAACAGAGGGAACAACAACAAACGGCAAGCGATTAGCGGCAGAATATATTCTATGTATGTATACATGTACATAGATAAGCAAAGGAAAATAGAGAAATGCAAAATTTCATTGACGAAATGCGTCGCCCACGACTGATTCAATTGCCATGAGGGGAAAGTTGATGGTTCTAATCCGCCGTATAAGTAAGTATGTAGATAAATATACTTACATACATAAATGACTGAATGATGTTTTGCCACTCACTGCTGCTTTCCAAATATATCGCATTACTCCCAATTTGAATGTAAATAAGAGATAATAAAAATGTGAAGACCGTATAAGGATCTGAGTAACTTGGGGTGGACTAAGTTCCAATGAACTTGCATAAGTTTATAGGCCGACAAGGATGTTGTCCAGTTTCCATGTAATTTGTTTTAGCTGGAAGCGACGCTTTGTTTTCTTTTCAACTTTCAAATAAAGCAAACAACAGCGACCGTTCCCACCGAAGACAGCTTGGAAATTAAGGAGTGGCCTTGGATATTGAGAGCAAAAAGGTCAGCAGAAAAGAGAAAACAATAATTTTTTGTTGTAGAAACTCAATTAAGTAAGGAATCCGTTGAAATTTCCTTAATTCCGTAGTTGAGTGTCAACACGGCGAACTCCGCACAAATTTCACTTGGAGGTAAATTTATGCTTAATTAGGGCTTAAGTGGTGTATTGATTAGGGGCAATCATAATTTGGCTTTATTCTCGGCGAATTTCATTAAAATGACATTAAGGTGGATCCGTAGTTAATTTAAATTTATTTTTGGAAGAAAGTTAAACAAAGCGGCAAGCAATTTACAGTATACTATGTATGTATAAGTATACCGTTGTGACCTAATGAGCTAAAGAAATGTGCTTATACGAAATAATACACAGACAGTTATACACGTAAGGGTTAGCATGCCCTACAACAAATTGATAACAAATAAACGAAGTGTTATCATGTTGATAAAAAGTTTCTGCTCAGTTCCACGGAACTATAAATTTTGTTAGCCAAATACGAAATATAATTGAGGGTGAAATGGAAAAGTAAGAGTATGATGATCCAATTTTCAGTTTCTGTATTCCTCTTGTTTCTTCTTTTAGAAGAAGAGCCAATTGTAGTGCCAATATTGGAGTGAACTAATCCATCTTAGTTTAGTTCTGGTTGTAGTCACAGTGAGTTTCTATACAACTTAACTCTATTGGAACCAGAATTTTAATGGTTTTAGTAAACAATAAAGACGTTATTAATGTCATATGACAGTATCTCTCATTTCAAATAACTTATTGAATTTAACTTCCAAATTTTTTGGAAAGAAGTTGCTTGGAAACCCAATAACCGGTTACCTCTTGCATGAACTATTTTCTCTGGTGATACTTCAAAATATAAGTTTTAAGGAGGTAAGATAAAGATATGGATTCGAAGCAAGCTAATTCCTGATATGGAATGTTCAGTAAAGCAAATATTTAATAAAGAAAAATAAAACCAATATTTCTGCCTTCTCGTTTCATCTTGTATATTTTCAGTTAAAAATTCGTTGTGATATCGGATATAATTAAAGGGCAGCGGTTAATATCGGCGATAAGGCAAGAAAAGGAAAAATGTACTTAGTATTAGCATAAGTATAGACCAACACACTTGAAGGTACAATATTATTTAGTTTTGAAAAGTTAAGTTTTGAAATTAAATTCTCAAGATTTGTTTTTTCGATAAATTCTTTAATGAAACTCCTGAATGATAGTTAAACTAAAATGTTAAACTAAATCTCTTATGCTAAGCCAACTTTTATGATGCCAATGAAGAAAGCTTAGAACAATTTTTGCAGAAAAGCCAAATTTCAAGCTAAACACTGAATTTTTATGCTCTAAGCTATTTCACTATGTCAAATCGTGGATACTTTCTCGTTTGCACCCACACATAAACGCATTCAATTTGCGGCTTTTAATTTAGTTATATACACACTCTTGCATAATAGGAGGTGAAACTGTCTCTTTTGCCTGTTGATTTCGTGGTTGACGATGGCAACAATGTCCATGACCGTTAAAATGGCGCGCTAGCACCAAGAATTCCGTAACGGTTTGAGTTTTCTCTGATAAGATATATGCGCTTGGAATTATGTTCTTACGGTTTTTTTAAATTATGCTATCAAGCTAATCTTTGTTAGATAAAAGCAGGCTAGGGCCACACTTTTAGAATCTTTACAAAATTTGCTATGACGTAATCTGTAGTCAATAATGCCCTCATATTCGTTACCAGAATCTTAAAAATGTGCAGTTTAATTTGGTGTGTGAAGAAAATTGACATATATTAGCTTAGCTATCTCTTCGCGAAGCCAATGCCTTTTGATGAGTCTCTTTCTTTACCCTTATCGAAGTTCGCAACTCTTTCTGAGTTCAGTGAATCTTTTGTTTACCTTTAGCAAAGTCTACAACCCTTCCTGAGACTTTGTTTACCTTTAGCAGAGTCTGCAATCCTTCCGGACATCAAAGAACTTTGTTTATGTCAACGACTCATTTTTTACCATACTTGGGGCCAGAAAAATATCCCGAAGTCAAAGACTGTTTGTTTTTATCTTTAGCAAAGTCCACAACTCTAACCAAGGTTGTTGTTGTTGTAGCGGCAGAAAATTACCCTTCTCCCCCCCCTTAAGGTTGTTGACACTCGCTAAGCGTCAAAGACCTTTTTCTTTCAATCAGTTTGAAAGAGACCTCTTCATTTAATCCAATTGATTCGACATTATTAAATTCTGATATGGAGAAATAAACAGAATTTAAAATTTTAACTCAAAATTCTTCAGATTGGAAAACTGTAGCACAAGCTGGTATTAAAATTTACTCATCAAAATAAAAAATAATTTTCTTATATCCTGTATAAAATCGATCTTCTGAGCGTTAGTACATTTAAGTCTTTAAATTTAAATTTATTTTTGTTTTTTATTTTAAAAATCTTTTGCCATCTAAAAATGTTAATAATTTACATATGAGTAAATATGTATGGGCGTAATACTACTAAATTATCGATGGCATGGAAACCGAAACAAAGAATGGAATAAAAATGTCAAAACTGACTATTTGTTGTAAATACACATACTTACTTACATAAACATACATATTACAGCGATTAAGTTGAATTGAACTAATCATAAGGCCTGATTGAAATACGCGTCGTATGGCTTTGAGACCTTTCTACATATATATCTGAAAAGAACCTTGGCGTTGGCTATTTGACTTATGGCAACCTTCTAAATTTTTGTTTAACAGATGCGAGTATTCACCCACAGGATTGCTTTACCTCCATCATAAAAAAATGTTTAACTTACAGAAAAGCAGCCACGGACACCCCAATACTTAAGATTATTGTCATGAAGGCCAATTTTCGATAATCGACACTTGAGTGGCGCACTGAAGTATAATTCCTCCTATGTAAGTGAAATTAAATGAAATGGAAACATGAGGCATTTATTGTATTTCGTGCAGACTTGTGAGTTCGTTCGCACCATGACTACCTCCTTACCTGCTGAGTATTACGGTTATACGAATGCCTTGTGTGCTACAATGCAGCAGACAGGCGCCACAGGTGTGAAATCCTTCACTCCACGATTTACTTAATATTCAAAATATTTTTTGTGCATTTTTTTCACTTTTACAATTTATATTTCGCTTGTTACTGCCTGCCATTTTCACTTGGTTTTCATTTCTTCAGCATTATCTCATGAAATATTAATTCCGCTGGGTGATAATTTAGCTTCTTATTACTGTAGCATACGCTGAGCCACACTTGTTGCATTTTAGGGCGTCTGTACATTGGCTTTGTTGGCATATTCTTTCTTCATCACTCGCACTCGAAGCTTTTCGCATGTGTTTTATTTTATTATACCCTGAACAGCGTATATTAAGTTTGCCACGAAATTTGTAATACCAGAAGGAAGCGTCGGAGACCCTATAAAGTATATATATAAATGATCAGTATGTTGGGCTGAGTCGATTTAGCTGTGTCCGTCTGTCTGTCTGTCCGTCCGTCTGTCTGTATATATACGAACTAATCCCTCAGTTTTTAAGATATCGTTTTGAAACTTTGTATGGAAAACTTTCGCATTTGACTTGGTATCTTCACGAAATTTGGCATGGATTACTGCTTAAGATAATAACATAATCTTCGAAAAAATTGTTCACATCGGATTACTATAGCAAATAGCTTCCATACAAACTGGACACATAGTTACTAAAAGAAATGCACCAGTGAGGGGTATATTAGCCTCAGTGCAGCCGAAGTTAACGTTTTTTCTTGTTTTTATTTGTTTTCGCCTCATTTGCATTTCAACTTTTTGGACTTTCTTTCGTTGTCTGTTCGTTAATACCAATTATGCATCTGTTTAAGATTTCAAGAACACAGTCGTAATGCCGCTGTTGCCCCCAAGCGCTTATAAACGCAAGTTGCTTTTCAATAACACGCTTTCACATTCCTCCAGACGGCACTGCGTATGATGAATATTTTGATTTGTTCGCGCTTAATATGTGTACGTATATATGTGTGTACGTTCAGGGCTAAGTTACAAGCAAAAGCTCATGCTTGCATCTACATAAATCATTATTTATTATTAATTTGGCTGTAAATATTTATGAAAAAAAAGCGCTGTTGCCGTCGAAACGAAAAAGAAATCCAAATTTTGTTTGTTCCACTCTGAACTGAAAATGAAAGAATTTTCTGCTGAACGCGTATGTGCTGCCAATAACAAGTTCACATATGTTTCATTTCATCACTCTCTTAATCACAGCTTCTCCTAAACCAATAACTGGTAGTGATGCAGAGCGCAGGTGTTAACACAGCACCTTTAGCCTTTCGTTAACCTGCTCCAGGAAGAAGCAAGACACAACTCTAACACGTTCGCTTGCGCCGTAGATATAATACCCTTCACAAATAAAAAGTTTCCACACAAGCACTTGATTTTGATCCAACGGTTTGTGGTTTATAGGGTCTTCGATGTTTTCCTTTGGGCGTTACCAACTTTGTGGTTTCGGTTTCTTTTGCAACTTTTAATGAATAATATGATAATCGAAATGCGATTGGTGGCTAGCAATTGCCTTCACTTTCCACTTTTGATTTATTCCGCGCAAGAATTGTTGGTCCATTCATATTACCAATTGAAATAAAAGAAAACAAAGTATAATAGAATAAGTAAAAACACAAAAAGGTTTATCAATTCCGAAGGTCACAGACCGTTTTCCACTTATAACAATATTTACAGTGCTCCCACTCAACTTCTTGGAATATTTGCAGTACGAAATCTATCAGCTGAATAATGAAGCAGACGCAGAGAAACCAAAAATTTTAAATCAGCAAAGCTCAACGTCGGCAAACGAACTTTTGCATAGGCATTTACTACTTTGTTCTTTAGAAAATCGCCTCAAATAATTTATGTCTACGGAAACCACATCAATAAATAAATCATTATACTTAGTAAATATGATTTAGTGCTTATATAATTGTTGGGCTGGATACTCCTCCTCCTTGGTTGTGGCTATGATTTGCGCCTGCAACCCGTGTCACGCCCTCAACTAACTTTTGTAACGTGCTCACCTGCCTTCAGCGAAAGTCCAGTTAAATTTTTTTAGTTTTAGAGAAAAGGAAGAACCTTTTTGTTTCTATAATTTTGACCTCACTCAGTCTCATTTACACCGTCGTATGTGTGTTTGACTGCTTAAAATTCTGCATTTAAAAATAGTCGCTTCAAGTGTCCAAACCCCCGAACTCGGAAAGTAACAGCAAACAATGGTAGCAGCCTCAACCGGATGTCGAGCACCGGAAAATGCGAGAAAGGACAAGAGAACGAGTGAATGGTGAAGTACATGGGTGCGAGAAAAGTTATTTTAGGAGCAAAGGAATGCAAACATTTTTTAATGGTCCACGCTCAGAGAAACACACACAGATGTACTTTTACTTCCATGAATTTTTATGTGCATTTGTTTCGCGTGCATATTTAGTTGGCCATAATCGCTTGAGTACACTTAAAGTAACTAGAGCGTATCCTTTTGAGGTCACTTTTGGTGCCTTAAAAAATTTCCTTAAATTTCTGAGTGACATGTGGAATTTGCACAAAAATATTGAATTTTTACCAAATTCATTCTGGTAATTTCATCGCTTCTGGTAAAATTAATATAGCCTGTTCGAGCGGTTTTGTCAAATATGTTGAATTTTGTTAGCATGTCTTCCATAAATCATTTTGATAAAGATTTATCCATCCATCAGAAAATCTTCTGAGATTCATTGCTGTAAGCATAATCACTAACCGCTATAATAATAATCGATCAAGCAAAACTGAACACGGATAAATTGCCAGCAATTAATTTTGTGCAGAAATAATGAAGTCTCAACTGCATTAAGTCCCTGCAAAATCAACTAGGACCTAATTAATCAACCAAAAGCACAAACTTCTATTACTGCTTTTTCTGCTTGCTGATTGCTGCTGCCTGATGACTGGTGCTCTGGTACTCTGTGGAATTTTACTCCATCACAATTAACGAAAACTTAAAAAAAGCGAAATTGCCAAACTCTCGAAGGGAGTGGATTTTGAGTGCAATTAAGTCGACGAAAAAAGTGTTAAACAGCAGGATTAAGTTAATCAGATTAACTTGTCCAGACAGCGCACAGCGAAGGTAGTAAAATGCGCGAATAATTACGGTAATTTATTTGATGAGTGCGCCAATGTACCGCTAAAGTAGAGCTGGTGAATATTTTGCTCTAATTGAGTAATTCACTGCTGATTACAGCAGCCGTTGCTTATGATGGACAGCTTGCAGCCAGCAGACAAGTGATTTCAAAGTTATTATGAGAAATGTGTTACGCCCCGCTGACGAAAGTTGAAAGTTTTCAATGTCTGTGGAGGAAACAACAAAATGTTCCATATTCAATGCAGAAAGCGATTGCAAAAAGGGAAGGCCTTTGAAAGTACTCCGAAATAAAGTGGTTGAGAGTTGCATTTGAAGTAAAATAAATTTGTTTTGTATTGTAGATGCATGAATTGCATTAATCAAGGTTTTTTAATGGTATGTGTGCATGTTTTTATCATTCGTTCTTCAATTTCACACAAACGAGAAGGGTTTTAAATAAGATTTCAGACACTAATACGAGTTAAAAGCTGAATGCACTAAGCGAGACCAGACTGAAAATCAAAACAAAACGAAATTGAAATATTTATTATTTTTTTTGTAGAACATTGTTCAATGAAGGTGTTACGACAGTTTAAAATTGAAACTAGCTTAAGCTTCTTCTAAAACTCCTAACATTACTTCCAAAAGCACTAAAGTAAAATTGTAATATTTTCGATTAAAAAGCATGGAATGCAGAAAGCTGTGAGGGATTTGAATATCGACCACAAAATTTTTTTTATTTTTCAACACTTTCCTCATTACTATGTGAGTATTGTTGATGGGCTCATTTCGAATTCCGTGTGCTTTCCTCATTTTATTGGTATCCCTCGCACATGTATATTATATGCACAATATGCCAACTCCTTCCTTACTACCACTATCGGCTGCCCTAAATTTGGCGCTCTTCCGCACTTCAGCATTCCTATGCATTCACTAAATTTTCAGTTTTACTCGCTCAGCTTCAGCGATGCCAGCTGCGAAACTGTTCAGTTTATTTTGCAAAATTGTGTGAAATTTCCGCCCTTGCACCGAAAATTTAAAGTGCCGTTGAGGCGCTGGAGTGTGGCGAGCTTGCTCTGTTGCACTGCAATGCTTTTAAGGCATTCTCCGCATACGTATTTGATTTCACCAAAGTGCTGCGGCGCAGTTTGCCTGGGCGTGGCCAGGCATGTGGAGTTTGTGAGTGTACGCTTCCTCCGCCAAACATGAATTATTGCTTGCGGTTACAATAGTTGGGAATTTCTAAACAAAAGGTAGCCTAACCGACGGGTTTAAGCACAAGCTATGTATGTACGAATGTCATACTTCTTCTAGGAGGCATCTTTGGTTTTAGTTCAATCAATGCATTTGGTAAAAGTTCGCATTGAAGGTTTTCATGCTTCATTATGTAAACATATGTATGTATAAAAGATGTTCCCATAAGAATTCGGAAATATTCCGAATTCTCTGCTTTTAAAGCTTTAGTGATTTGCCGTTGCTGCAACCGATCAGATGTACATAACCTTGTATATAGGCACTCCACTTGACCACTTGTGATGTTCTTGGGTAATTTTCGTTTGGCAACATTCGGCAGCAAATTTTCGAGCCAAATTTGTGCAAACGAAAAAAGGTGGCGGCTTGGCCATTTGCCGGACATAATGCTAAGTGGGTAAAGCCATTTGTAAAACTCAAAACACTCAACTACGTGAGATGCGGCGTCTTTGTGCCGATATGTGCATAGATAAATGCATTCTGCTGGCTCCATGGCAGTGCTTTTTGGTAATGCTTCCAAGCCTTTTCCTGATTTTTCCTGAATGGAGATTGTAATTCATGTCTAAGTGGTTTTGCATCTAAATCACCTACCCAAATGTAAGCAGGAAAGTGAGTTTTTATGATCTCAGAAGGTGTATGAGTATAGTTGACTTCGATTCGCCGAAATTTGGAGAGAAGTGAATCGAACAAACAACTGGTAGCAGACATAAAGACGGTCGTAAGGTTATAGAAATTGAATGATGTGTAATTTTACCATTTTAATGTGATGTCTTGTCATGAATTTAATTTAAGAATTTTCGTGTTTATTTCACATTCAAGTGTCGCCGTTTACCTACATAATATTGATAGTCGAAAAAATCTTTTCGTATTTTGGAATGTGGATGGAAAAATGTCTATAGCGGGAAAATGGCAAAACATGCTCGACCAAAATGGTACATATTTCTTCATTTATTTATTAGTTTAAATATAAAAAAAATATGTTGAAGATTGATTAGAAATACGAAAAGATTTTTTCGACTACCCAATATTAACAAACATGAGCATATCTCTTTTTTAAAGAACATACTTCCACAAGCTATTTTTTTGTATTCTTAATATAATGAAATTTAACTGCTTCAATTATAATATCAAACACTCTCTGCTTAAAGTAAAAACAAAGCGAATTCCCGTCTCTCGACGCGGAAAACTCAATTAATGGCGCTGTTTCGGAATGCTTTTACGAGTATAACAGCCATCTTTTTCCTAGCATTCAAAATTGTATCGTAAATAGAATTACTTACACAATGAAATGGAGACAGCATACACGAGTGTGAATCTGTGCGTCGATATTTATACTTTTTCATGGCCTGTCTTGTTCTCAAAGACCGCAGAGCCTACTACTTATATGTATGTGAGAAGTTAGTTGTGTGTGTTTGTGTGGATATTTTAGTAGCAAGGAGTGTCTGAAGACACGTGGAAAGAAAAAGTGTATAAGAAACATAAAAAGACAAAACAACACATGTGCTCTGTAGGGAAATTGGAGCCTTAAGGCAGTGTTATAGTTCCGAACTAGAATAAATTCGATAGATAGCATTAAAGACTTAAGTCTTAAGCTAATTGGCACAACTCTCTTTTATCATTCCTATAATAAGGATAGGTAGTTGCCACATGCACACTCCAACTGGCGCTGATACTTTCTGCACCTACGTACAACCAGTCCCAGATTGTTTCATTTTCCGGCAGGGTGTGTACGCTTTGTGTAAGAATGTGCTTGTTGGGGAGAATAATGTGTGAACAAAGTGTTGCATAAAACAAAGAAAGTAATAAGCCAACAAAACTAGCTGCCGATGAATGAAGTAATAAAAGCAAGGAAACGCTTTATGGGCGGGAAGCTTTTGACCAAATTAATGATCACGCGTATTCACTGTTAATTGAGAGAAAGTAATAAGAAACAGAACAAAAATATAATTCCTCACAGTAGAGTTTTGGTTATAGAAGCTTGCCGAATGATGAAATTGACTCAAGGGAAAAATAAATTGAATATGAAACGAGAACTTTATGTTTACATTTCGTTTTAATGTCCCTTCGGCCAATCTTAAAAAGTTAATATGTACATTCTGTAGATAGGCTCTTGCTCATCAACTTGAGATAATAACGGTATGCAGATATGTAGTACATTATGTTGTTCACATGCTAATAAATATGGATATTGTGCGCTTAATAACTCCACTGATGTGCTTCAGATCATTCTCTGGCACATCATATTTAGTACTTATTAAAAGCCAGCGAAGTTGCCGTCGGTTGCACTGCAACAGACAGAATAATAAAGTTGCTCAGTTCAATTTCGCGTCGTCGTCGCCGAAGGCAACAGCAATCTTCGTCATTTCATATTCACTTTAGGTGGATTTTCGTTTGTTTAGCAACATCTTTTAAGGCCTTTCGGCTTTTCTGTTCCCCATTCTTATCACACAACTGCCGTTAACAGCCGCATTTTGTTAATCGCGCAGACGAATGTGGGAGCAACCCGTTTTACGGCTTGAACACACGTCAAAATGTTGCGAAAATTTTAATGCACAAAATTCACTTTTAATATTAGCAAACACGTGTCGGTGCAGGGTGGTTCATGAGCGATCCAATATGATTTGTTTTATGATTTTCGGAAAATGCGGGGTCTTCATATTAAGCCAAGTGGTTAAAAGTTCCAGATTAGCAGCACTTTTATTATATGGCAACTTTGTAAGAAAAACTTTATGTATTATTTTTTCCTTGATCCGATATTACCGCACCGTCACAGCTTTGCCCACTAAAATAAATTCGAAGATTTCACGTTTTCTGCTCTTTCAGATTTAGATGCAATAACCTAACGGTGGACGCATAGTGCAGAGTGGAATTGATGTTTCATCCTTGACTGCATTCACATGCCAATCAAGAGGAGGGCAAACAAAATCACGTGTGTTGGAGCGCACAAAGAGCTAAAGGTCTTGATTTTCACACTGATTGAAGGCGAAAGCAAGTCAATGAAAGAAACTTCACGCCACATTTACATATACGTATATACAGGATATATACATATATACGAAGTATGCACGAAGATAATGCAAAGTTCATCGCGTGACTGATGGCTGTTAACGCAGACAAGATGATATTGATGGCTTTCAACACTGCTATTGACTAAGTGAGAGGGAGTGGGGAAGTTAGTGCTAAAACTAAAACTTAGATTTTAGAATTGAAAACAAAAACTTGGTGATTGGGGTAGAGAGAAGATGGACTCATTAAAGGAAAGACTATCATTACATATGCTGTATTTTCTCATTACAGAAAAAAATATTTTTAATTGAGCTTGCAAATTTGTTTAAATAGTACCACCTAACCAATGTATGAGCGCTCACAAAATCTTCCTGTCTTACAAAATTTTCAACCATTTCTAAAATTCGAAATTTTACCGTTGAATTAATTATTTTACATTGAATAAATTTTCCCTTCAGCTATTCTCATTTTGGCCGCTCTTGTAGCCTGCAGATCTTTTACACATTGTAATCTTAAGGTCACTGCAGCTTTTCAGAAAAACTTTGCTGCCTCACGAACAATCGTTGAACAAAGTATATGCTTTGTTTTTGCGCCCAATAAATTTTCCAATTTCCGATGTAATCGAATGCGAAATTTGTGGAATTTTTTCCGATTTTTGTTATTGTTTTCAACAATCAATGAGTTAGGTATGTTTGCTTTTACACAATTTTCTCATGAAGGATTGATTTGAGTTTGGTTGCTTTTCAGCTGCTCAATTGACCTTATTACTGTCCTTTTCGGTATTTCGCCTGATCATGGGCGAAGATAAGGATGCGAAGATGAATGGCAGCAATTAATTTTATGCTCAAAAACTTTTCTCGCATTTAGCATACTTTGAGGGTTTTGGGAGCACTTTGTCAAATCTTATGCACATACACTTATGAGCAAAATAATAGGTGTAAACTGCTCTTATTTAATAACTTTGAAATATTGGGTAGTCGAAAAAGTCTTTTCGCATTTCTAATCAAACTTCAACTTATTTTTTTTATTTATAATGAACTTTAATAAACCAAATATGTACCATTTTGGTCGGCCACTTTTTGCCATTTTTCCGCTAGAGACATTATTCCATCAGTGTAAATCGAAATTTCGAAATTTCCAGATCGAAAGCAAGCAAACCATTGTTGTACTTCACGAACTGATACAGCATCATCACTGTAAACTTCACGAATTTCGTTGGTGGCTTTCGTGGCATTCTTCTCTTTTTTATACCAAAATTTCAAAATATAGCGAATTTCTTTATTTTTTTCACTCATTTTTGAATAGCTGTAACTTTTTTTCAACTTCCCTGAATTGAATTTTTGGTTAAATGAGCTTAAAATCTCATCTTTCTAACACTATACATATGATATGATACAATGTGATTGATAGCACTGGAGATATACGACATCTATCTATCCAATATGTATTTGCAATAAAACAATTTTGTTATAGTTATATTTTTGCTTTACTTTGTTAGACCTAAATATGGCGGGAATTTTTCATTCCGAATATTAAAACTGAATTTTTTGTCAAAACAAGAAATATCATTGGTCAAAATAATAGATGCAAAATATTATTTTCTAACTAAAATATAATATTTATATTATAGTTATCTTTTATACTTTCTACTTCTTTTAATAGTCTTTATATTCTCCGTGTTTTTTCATAAGTTTTCCAATTCTATTTCGCCTGTATTGAAGTAAGTAAGTAGAGAAATAGTGGGTTTCCAACGAGGTGTCATCCCAAAATTCCTTTGATTTCTGCCACAATTGCTTCTTATTTTGAAATGAAAAGGCTGCCAATATTTTCTTAAGGTCACTCCATAAGTTCCCAATTGGGTTGGAATCAGAGGATTGATAAGGCTTTTGCATTATGTCCATTATGTTTACAGTTCCATGTTTAATTGGCTCTGGTGTATCTAGAATCAAATTATTTACCTTTAGGCTGGCGGACAGTTCTTTTACAATCTTTTCCGTTAATATTAATCTTAACTTCATCATGGTAGCACTGCACTAATTTTCAGCGGCGAAAGCTTTTCCCTTCTGTATGTGGACCTTTCGTAGAAAAGGACATTGGCTTTTACGACCCATTCTAAATAATTTCTTCATTTTAGTTTATGGTGTACAAAGGAACATAACATTACAAATACTCCAATTCTTAGGTCAGGTTAGGATAGATTGTTGATGGATGACCTCGCGTGGACACTGGTACATGTAGTTCTTTAAGCCATAAGAAAATAAGAACTACAGTGCTCGAACTTACAGATTGGCAAAACGCTTAATAGTCAATACAAAATTTGCAAAGGCGCTTAATTTCAGCTCCAGCCAGTTCGGTGGGATGTCTGAAGGTATGCGCTCCCAAGTGTTTAAGTTATCTCCTGCGATCAATCTTGGGCCAGAAGGCTTTTGCGACTGCGCAAGTACCGATGGTGGCCCAGCGCTGGCCAAGCTTCCACGAAGCTCAGCTATCCGGTAATTAGTAGAACACAAGAGGATATGGGAGTACTGACCTGCTCCCATTCTACCGATAATGGTTCTAGAGTGTCTTTCCTTGCTAGCTCATCAGCTTTGCAATTACCTGCGATTCCGCTATGACCCGACACCCATATCAGTCTTATCACAAAGTATTCGATGCTATTGATAGCGAGGTTAGGCACTCCTCAACCAACCCTGAACGCACTGTAAATGAGTTCGCCGCTCTGCTAGAAAAGTGAATGGTCACTTCTCTAAAGCAGGCCGCACTCCGAAGCAGCAAATCTACTGCTACCTTGATGGCTGCGACCTCAGCTTGGAAAACACTCCAATACTTAATTGATATGAAAAATATTTCGAAAGAACCACTTATTTTTAAATACTAGTTACACCTATTTTATTTACGAACCCAATTTAATGAAACAATGATAACTTGTCACATGAAAGCAAAATGAACAAAATAATAATGCATTTTGTTGGTACTAATACTCTGCACTCATTCGTCTTCATCGTAAAAAAATCGGTTTGACGAAAAAACAGCACTAGCCAAACTCACACCTATTATTTTGCACATAAGTGTATGCACAAATTTAATACTTTATAGATGATTCTAGTTAGTAAATGTGGTATGGGTGCAAGCAAAATTAATATAGCTCACATACACTTGGACCGGAATCGACTTGGAATCATCGATAAATTAGTACTTGATTTTCCAAACTTATTTGCGATTGTTACCAGATAAGATTATTGCAAATATTTGAGTAAAAAAGGAGAAATTATCGGAAAGAAAAATGAATGCTCCAAAAAACTCTATCTTTGCCATTTGTGTCTTAATATTAATATGCTTTAATAAATATTTTTAACATACGTAGGATTGATGGAGTCTGCCTGCACAGCATTTTCCGGAGGTCGATCGGTTTACCCACTGTACCGCAAGAAACTTTACATATGGTTTTGCTGCTTGTTTGTTGTTTAAATGGAAAAGTTACAGCGGCTTAGAAGGTGTAGAAAGATAAAATAATCGTTCGCTACACATGTCCGTTCGGGTGCGACAAAGTAATAAAGAAATTTACGAACAATTTTCGAAGCCATAAAATTGTAAGTGCCGAGATTTTGTCATTTACGTTAAAGTGCTGTACTTTGGCTTTGGGTGGTTATATGTGATCTTATGACACTTTTTACGAGAGCATTCATACACACCTATCCACTACAACATGCACATATGTTTCCAACTGAAATGATTTGTAAGCAAAAGTTGTGCTTATGTGTGCCACCATGTAAGGACTGTCATTAAATTGCAGCTGAAAGCCCGTCAAAGCATCCGTTAAAAGTAATGCCCATAAAATATTGGAAAAATAAGACTGTAATATTAAGTATATATGTATATGTGGTAGTATATTTACCCCAAAGAAATTTAAAATCATTGCTTCCACCTCAATGTCGCATGTGGCAGAAGAAATGCTTGAAAATAACACTTGTTAGTATACATAAAGAAGTGGTAATATGGCACTAAGGTCAACTTTGTAGAGTAATCAGGGGTGTTGAGGTATCAGATAGTTGTCGAATCAGAATTAAAACCGAACAAAATTCAGATTCGAAACAGAAATTGTATCGGTTTTGGGTGTCACGGAAATCAATTTTAACGGTAACTTATTTTTATTTCTATAGGGGAAAACGTAAGAATGAAACTCAAAATGCCCAAAATTATTGAATTTATAGGAAAAAAGATCCAAATATTTCAAGGGGGCCCTCCATGAATACGCATATGTGCCTAGGTTAGGTTAGGTTAAACTGGTAGGCAATAAGCCACGCATAGACCAGTTTTGGTCTTTTGCGATACCAAATGGAGATCAGTTCCTAGGTCCAAGAGATGTAGTCAGACTCTGCGGTCTCACTATCGACACCTCCTCCAGTGTTTCTCTGGTGCCCTGTTCTAAATATTTCATTCTGAAGGCGTGTGCCGCCACCAGACAGTGACCCTTTTGCACATTACTTTTGCAGTCTTGCACCCTGGTAGTTCGTTCCATCGTGTTTTGATTTTCCTTACCATACTTCTGTTCCCAATGTTTTTGGATGTTAGCCGCACACCTCTCTTGGCAATCTCGTCCACTATTTTGTTGCCTTCGATGCCTTTGTGATCTGACACCCAGGAGAAGTGAAGCTGCTTACTTTTGGCAACACTTTCCACTGCTGCCCTGCTTTCTAAGGCACGTATATTCCCGCACCCCTTCATCTTCAATTTTCGAGCCATCAAGTAGGTTTAGCACCAGTTCAAGAGCCACCGTTGGAGTTCTTCTTAAAGCTCCCGTTATGCACAGCGCAGCGAGCCTCTGAACCTTTTTCATTGGTTTCCGGTAGGTGGATTTCCGTACGCTTGTCCACCATACTACTGCACCGTAGAGCATAATTGGATGTCAGGTTGTGCCGAGCATCTGCCTACACGCATATAAAGCATTGCTGGCTTTTCTCACACTTTCTTCCACGTTGTGCTTCCACGGCAGCTTGCTGTCCAAGACTATCCCAATGTGAAAGAGAGTTGTGTCCAATTTTTCGAAGGGAACCCCATAGAGGAATTTTGTTTTTTCTTGTGAACACAGCAGATCGGTTTTTTCTGGGCTCAACCCCAGACCCACTTCCGATGTCCAGTTTTGGACTGTACTGAGAGTTGTGGTCATAATATAGCCATTCCCGTTATTAAGATGGCAATGTCGTCCGAGTATGGTACTATCCTAGGGGTTTTGCCTTCAAAGTTCCTTAGTTTAATTATGTAGGTGTTTCTTCCAAACTTATTATTTTGTGAGCTTTGTCAAATTAGTAAACAGCTGATTCGAATATTGTTTTTGAATATGCTCAAGAAAACACGAAAATCTAATAAGATTATGTGAGACCATTTAAAATCAGAATTGGTTTGCAATTCTGCCAACTAAGCAAATCTGTCTTGGATAACACAAGAACCCTGAATTTTTGCAGCAGAAGGTGAAAGCTTTAATACTAATCTTTTTATAAGACTTTTGTCTTGTTGTGCAGTGCCATTATTATGTGCGGTTTAGTTTATGTCAAACTGAATGGAAGTCATAGTCAATGCACTGAGAACATTGTTGTCATCCGATTTGTATTATAGAACACATTTTTTGAATCAAATTGGCCACATACTAAAAAATCATCATTAATCTTGACTGTTTAGTTGGTATGGTCCTAAATTGATACAAAATGTGTTTTTAGAAAAATAGATCTAGTATGCTATTATCAATATGGTTATCAAGATGGAAGTGGAAATTAAAATTCTACGAGAGCTTTTAACAAAGAATGATTTATACGATATCCATTTACAAACAACTAGGGCATAGCGTATTCGATTCCGTTCGACTGTCCTAAGTGGGCAAATTCTGCGTCATCTTTCCGTCAAATGTTTCTTAAAGACACTTCTTTTTGATTATTTTTAAATTCTTCACCATGTAGATTCTAGCTAGTGAATGTGCATTTCTGCAGAACGTAAATATTTATACTCATCAGCTGGAGCAATGGCCTTGCATTGACGTTTCTTAAAGCAATATGTGAAATTTAAAATCAACAAAAGCACAAAAGCCTTTGCTTTTCTTCGTTGTTTTCTTTCCATCATTTGCGTGCTACGAAAAGAACTTAAATTCCTCTGGAATATGGCGATGGTTCTCCTTTAAATTTCAGCAATTGCAAGGAACGCATAACACGTGCAACTAACTGTTTCTACATGTCTACATGTCAGCGTTGCACTTCTGCAACACTCGTGATTTTTACGCTAAAATGTTAATGCACCATTTTGTGGCAGCTGCGACCTGCTGTGTTGCAGATACGATGCACTTCACTCAAAATATGATTACACTTCATTAAGAGTGCGCAATGCAAACACTTCACTCGGATAATTATCAATTAAGGGGGATTTCGCCAATTTAGGGGATAGTCGCAGCATGTACTACTGTGATCAAATTGAAAGGTAAATTTTGTCCATTTCATTTCCTTCAAAGTGGTTCCCTCCCGCTGCAATCCACTTATACCAACGAAATTTTCAGTCATTATAGCACTTGGAAAAATACTTTGCCGTGATGGCCATCATTCAGCTTTTATATCCTCAATTGAGTCAAAAACGTGTCCTCGGAGTGGTCATATGAATTTGCTGAACAGCCAGAAGTCACACGAAGGTTAGTATTAGTTGAAAATGTGGTGAAATAATCAGGAATAACCAATGCAGATGCAATCGCACTTCCTTGTTTAATAAATTCAGACATAGTATAAATCGAAGAATTCATTTTTAGAGCCTCACAAAACGACGCATATCCCAAATACTAATGAATATTTTAATAATTTAGCATAGATGTCACTAACTGTACTATCAACTTACATTTAGCTATTCAAAAAGCACGAAAAGTATAAATTAAAAATTCACCTTTCAATTTGATCACAGTAGTGTGCTTAAATTGGGACGCATGTTGACTTACACAAGTGCGATCGTATAGTTAGAAGTGTGTGTAAAATAGCTCGTTGTTTCGGCTACTAGCTTTCGACTGTTTTCATTTATGGACAGGATAGATGAAGGACAATTTGTTGAGTGACTTCGATTTGCTTTGGTGCAATATGTTCTTTGGCGAAGATGATACACCATTTAAAAGAACTTCTTAGCCCCAAGTCCGTAAAAGTAATGCTTAGATTCGTAAGTTCGTAAGGGTATATATTCAAAATATATATGAAAAATATTTATATATGTAGCCTGGTCTTATAGAATATTTAGTTAAAGACAAACTGGTCTCAAGTTGTAGCAATTAAGCAAACCAATGAAAAATATGAATTTTGACTGACTTTGAATTTTGATATGTTTTGTTCAGAACATCAACAAATATTTGTGAAAGATGATATACAAACACATTTTCAATCTAAAAGCCTAAATGATTAGAGTTTTATTGAAAATCCTCGACAGGCTTTTGGAGAGTTTACTTTGCGGGGCGAACCACCCATTCAAAGAAGTGAAAGAAATGATTTTTCCTGACTTGTAAACCAAATATTCACTTACTGAATTACGCCAGCAAGGAGATCCAAACAACGTACTAAAGGAAGGTCTGAAAAAGTATACAGAACCTTGGACTAACAAGTAGTAGGTATATTTGTATGAAACCACATTAATCTACTTGTAAGGTGTTACTAAATATTCAAATTAAAACAAAAGTTAATAAAATTCGACCGAATTATCCAAATTGAATTTTCGTTACCAATCAATATTTCCTTACTTAAGTGTTTCGAATTTTCATTGGCACAATTTTATGATTATATATTATATTAGCTTAAATACTACTACTTCAAACATGTGCGCTCATAAATACTAGAAGTAAGCATGTGACTCATGAATTCACAAATATTTTCAGCGGCATTAAAAGCAGATGTTGCAGACAGCTTGATATACGAATCGCTGAAGCGTGACTTAAGTCGAGCTATTCACCGCTAAAGCGAAGAGTCAAATGGCGCGCACACACACCCAACGGCGGTTAATTTTATTGCAGCTTTTATAGCGCCACATATATAGATGCGGAGCATCGGATTACTCATATTCCGTTCAAGATAATATTATCGCAATACTTTAAAGCATTAACATGAAAGTGTTCAAGGAATTATGTTTTGTTGGCATCTCGCAGGTCCCCAGATACTGTAACACCACGTGCCCATGAAAAGACACACATACACACATACACATTGCATGCTTTTGCTCTTCCCTAGCGCGCTTCCTGTGTACATAAATCGCCATAAAGCGGATATTGTATGTTCAAGCACGAACCCCACCGACTGCCGTTAAGCAGACATGTCCATAAATGTAAGTGTATGGTATGCAAGCTGGAAAAAGATATTTTAATTTTGAATGTTTTTCAACGAAAGTTTCAACTCAGATTTCCAAACAGATTAACTCTTCAATTAGAGAAGCGGCAGAGAAAGCGCACTATTTGGCACTTTTAGATAAGCTGATGAGTTCCATTTAATATGTAGTAAGGAAGCAGGCAATATTGCTGCTGCTGGTTACATGAACGGACATGGGTATTAACGCATAACGGGAAAACATTTCGGCAAAAGCGTATATCTTTAGGTTACTCATACGCCGCGTCATCGACTTTATATGTAAAATGTGGCATACGCAAGGATTATATGAAATTTAAAATAAGTAAAGACTTTATAAAATTTTTTCTACGTTATGGAAAGTTAATACATACATATGTATATATTAACGAATTTTTGAATATTATTTTTGATTTTGCTTCGTCAGTGAATTCGCATTTTTGGTATTTCCTAACTAATTTTTCACTCTTTTGGCACACTCATTTGAAAATTCTTAGAATAAAAGCTGAATATAACAAAATATTGTTTGATTTTTTTTGAAGCATGAGAAGAGTAGAGGCTTAGTTGTGTAAAATTTGCCACAGAAACAAGAACTGTTAGCAAGTAATTTCATCCAAAGTGAAAATTCGTCTTATCTTCGTGTATATGAAAAATATCTCTGCACACTTTGCATAAAAATAATAAATTTTCAAGCCAAAAAATCATTTTTTCTTTGTTGTCTACAGCTTGGCCGCAATTTCAGTTAAAAAACTTTTCTACTTCATATTGCCAGAAATATTGCTTCCGAAATTCGCTTGCAACTTGAGCTGCGAATTAAAAACATTTATGCTTCACTGGCTCACGTTGAAAACTTAAAAGAACCTCACCTCATCCATTAAACTTTCATTTATACTCGTAGGTACTTCACGAATTTTTCTCCAATTGGTTGGCATATATTGCGCCTGTCTGGCCGATCCCCTGCAACTATCGCTTTATGAGTTTATACTTGTATGTATACAACACTTTTCCGCCCACAGCTAGTCTGATAGCCTAACTTTTATTTCTCGTTAATTAATTAATTCACATTCAGCGCTAAGTCATCTATTTATACACACACATAAACACAAATGTCAAGGCCTTCAGTATGTGCTTACCTGCAAGTCATGCGCTCACTGTTTGTTATGACTCTCGCAGCGCAGACAAAAATAAAATTAGCATAAACTTATGTGTGTGTGTGTGTGTATATATATATATACAATGGAAGAGTTGCGCGCTTTCTATGTTGCGGCGCTGTCTGCATAAATATAGTCCGAGTCTATGGTTCTCGCGTTGAATTTGACCTTTCATGCCACACTTTGTTGCACAACCGAAAATAAAAGTTGACCACAAATGCTACATATCTACAATGGCATGAGCCAGCACACATTGGCGACGCACGCACTCGCCGCCTATGGCAACAAAGGAATAAAAGGACGATTTATTGCTTTTCGTCTGACCATTGGTCATCATCAGACTGCTGAGTCCCCGAAGCCAGTCCACACACACATTCGCACATACACATGTAAGCGTTTATAGTGTCTACGTATGTGTGTGTGTGTGCGAAAAGGCGATGATTACCTTAATCATTTGTCTGCCATTATTTTCACTTTCGCCGAATTTACGCTGCTTCTCATTTCATTCATTTTCTCCATTTTTGTGGCATTCGCTCAAGCCGTGAAAATAAGTTAAATTTATGGCTTTTAATTTTGCCAAAGCACCAGTGTTTTTATTTCATTCTTGCGCAAGTGCTTTCAACCATTAAACAATACTTCTGCGCGTTAACAATTCTTTGGCATTAAAATTTTGTGAGAATTCTGTGCAGCGCGCTCGCATTTCCGCCATCTTTTAAGTAATCACATTTCCGCTATCTTTATTAGTATTCCTCTAGAGACCCAAACGCGTAATCTTTGGCCTGCTTTCTACTTTCTATGGGGGTTGGGTGTTTGTAACCCGAATTTCAGCGCTGTTGATGAACGAAATTGTGGATAAATGGATTTGCAAGCGTAAAGTTTACAATTATAATAATTAAGCCATTTCGTTGTATTTGAAGCTGCTGCGGAAACTGTGTCATATAATTATTTAAGCATAATTTTGAAATTTATATGCCTCTGATTTTGGCAGACAACAGTCTTGAATTTCACACAAGGCTCTTTATTACTCAGATCTCTTCGGAAAATTTACTTACCACGCTCTAGGTAATTAAATTCAGTCGCAATTTCTTGTGGTCCTTATGCTCCTTATTCTTCTTGCTTGTGCTTAATTAAATCTGTGAGCTTGTCCGTTTATGTGCACTCGTTGGCGTTGCCTTTGTGGGTGTCATGGCGTATACGTAACTGCCAGCGTAACTGGTAAGTTGTGTGTCGTAACAGAATATTGCCCAACGACTCAAAACTGCTGACGACATTTTAATAAATTTAGCTATCAGTTTGGTAATTTCGGTAATTTATGATTAGGGGATTAACCGGGAATGCTCTTCAAGTGGATTCTGCAAGCTAAGTGTATTATTTTAGCATACCTACAATGAGTTTTAGTCTATAGAAAAACGTTAAAGAAAATTTTAAGTCTATGGACATTCTCCGAAGTTCGGAAAAAAGAGCTTCTTACACATTTTGCATGATAATCTCTCTTGTCAGAACTTTTTCCAGCTGAAATATGATAGCAAAAGTAAACTGGCGACATGTAGGCGGAAAGATTTTTTTCTGTTTGCTTTCTGATAAAGTAAAAATCGTTTTTAAGTAATTTCCATTGCGAGCACATATATATATATTTCTCAATTCTTATTTACATATTTCAAAAATTACATTTATTTATAACAATAATGTATTAATGTTAATACCATACATTCTTAGCTTATGATCTTACAAAGCTACATATAATTTTCTATTAAAGTGAACCTTGGAAAATTCAGCAATTTTTTTTTTCAATTTGCAACAATATCAAGTACACTAATAAAGTATTCTTCCACAATGCGTTTTAGAAACAATATATGTACATAGATATTGGGTAGTCGAAAAAATCTTTTCGTATTTCGAACTTTTCTGATACAAAATCGAACACTTTTTCATTTTTCCGTATATTACATTGTAAATCAAATTTCGAAATTTTGGGGGTCGTTGTGCTACACGAACTGATACAAAATCGTCTCCGTACACTTTACAAATTTCATTGGGGGCTTGCGTGTCATTCTTTCCTCCATTTTTATTACAAAAATTTCAAAATATAGCGAATTTCTTCTTTATTTTCACTAAATTTTGAGCAGCTGTAACTTTTTTCAACTTCCTCGATTTTTTTTTTGGGTTAAATGTAGCTTAAAATCTCATCATTCCAGCACTATATGGTATGATAATACAATGTGATTGGTAGCACTGAACTGCCACGACATCTATTGACAAAATACGAAAAGATTTTTTCGACTACTCAATATACATTATAACAAAAATATTTCTAAATTAACATATTTACACAGCATAACTATCTTAACTTATAGAAAAATTGTACTAATTAAGGTAAAAAAACCTAATTGCTCTTAAAGCAGGGCAATTAAATTTATAATTAAAGATGAAAATTCAAGCGAATTTACTTTATACAAGTAATTTAATATATACTTAGAGTACACACACCCAGACACAATTAGTCACATATACCACAATTACATAATTTGTTAATTTCGATTTTTAATTTAACTATATACTTGTACTTACACACACATTTAACTATTGACAGGAATAATTTACAAATATCAAGTCATTTTCTCTCAATATTTGACACTGAAAATCACTGAAGATCAGTATTCGTGCTCAAGTTCCAAAGCAAACACACAAATGAAAGCAATATTTACACAAAAATATCAATTATTTACAATTCTATAATTACAGTTGCAACATTTTTATAATTACAGTTACAACAATTTTAAATAATATTTACATTTAAGTGGTGCTTAGAGTACAGTGTGTTAAAAAACTTCTAGTACTTATAGTAAATTCGTTAGTTTGCGTTTAATAATTTCCCTTCTCGCTTTTGATTAGCTAATTGTCTTACTTCTAATATTCTTTAACTTAGCTAAATTAATAAAGAGATTGCTTAATACTACTCATAGATGTTAGTTCTTTATAATTTGTGTTCTCTTATACGGAATTTTCCTCAAGTCCTTGCTGCAGATAATATGAGAAAGTAAACAGAATAATTGAAAAATCAGTTAAAGGCTTAACAAAAAGAAACTTCAGCAATTCGCTTAAATAGTTTTACCAAAAAATATTGAATTATTGAACAAAAAAATTATTAAAAAAAATAAAGTTGAGTACGGTTGCATCGAAGCTATAATACTCGTATCACCATCACAAATATAAAAGATTCCATTCAAGAACTTCATATAGATTCGACAGTGTGAACGATAGCTATATTCTAAAGTGGTCCGATATCGACGATCCCGATAAATGAGCAGCTTCTTGAGAAGAAAATAGTGTACACGAAATTTCAGATCTATAAGTATATCTATACATACAAATGGACAGACAGACAGACGGTCATAAGAACGGCTGACCATTTGGTTATATACTTATATCTTCCTTCACGGTGTTACAAATTTCGAGGCAACCTTTGCAGAGCATAATCAGGGAACAAAAAAGGACCGTCTTCAAAGTTTCAATTATATATCCAAAAATTTACCAAAAACGCCTCGAAATCTGCTATTCGTCTAACTCAAGATTTTCCTCAAATTGTGAGCAAGCCTTATTATCAGACATTCAACCTGCACAACTCCCACATAGTTTTCTTCTGAAGGCAAGTAACTAAAAATGAAACATTATTATTCAAACCGGCAGCACTTTATTTGAGCTCGGAGGAAGTTGCATAATTGCAGCATTGCATTGTGGCACGTGCCCACCCAGAGCGGGATGTACAAATTAGAAAAAATCGCTTGGCAAGTTGCTCCGAATCCCTTGGAAATGCGCAAAAACAACAAGACATCGCCGGCATATTCTCGTTTTATCCACGCGTATAGTCTATATCTCCCGTCCCGCCGGTGTCTTATTCGTGTTTACATTCGTCCATATTTGCCCACTACGCCTATGTGGCAATACAATGTTGCACCAACACACATACAAACAAACGAAGTGGCACACCAATGAAATGGAAATCCCGACTAAGGGCACAATGCGAAAATGCAAATTTTACAGGGCAATAAACTGACGGACCATGAAACTTGCCCGACTATCAACTTTAAAGTGCTACATAGTTAAAGGTATATGAAACAAGTAAGGAAGGGCTAAGCTCGTGTGCATAAAAGCCAGGGAAATATTTTAAGGTGCTAAATGTCAACTAGGCGATCGGGATCCAAGCAATTTTGTATACATATATTCGATATAACTCATACACTGGCCAACATATTCGACGTAAAGTTTAAGAGAAAACATTTTTTTATTCTTGTTAATACCACTTACTACACGTTCCGACGACGCATCGGGTCTACGTAACCGGAACGGAGCCGGATTTCTTATCCGACCAAGACCTATCTACTCGAAAGACTTCTGACGCTATAACAACAGCAACATGCCATATAGTATAAAAATATTTATTGGGTTTCATAATGTCCCTCACATAAAACCACCAATCATATGGAGTAAAGTGAAAGGGATGTTCGAAAATCCTGATATTAGTTATATGGGGGCTAGGTCAAGTTTTCCCAATTTTATCTACATATTTTATCCAGAAAGATACATTGTTATGAGTAAGACACGCTCTCTTATTTTCATTGAGATAACTCACATATTGACCGATTATGCGGTATAAAGTCATCAGGAAGTTCGAAAAGCTTTATATTAGCTATATGGGGAAACAGGTAAGTATTGAGCCGATTAAATCCATTTTTGACAGAGATACTATTATCAGGAAACGATTCTCTTTGAATTTCAATTCTATATCCCATACGTTGAGCGATATTTTCAGTAAAAAGTCAACTATAGATACTGGGGTCCATATATTCGATACATAAGGGCCTATTTTATAGGTTTTCGGTTAATGCGTTCTGTGGGCGTGGCAGTGATCCGATGACGCCCATCTAAGAACTACACCTTGATTTTTTTCTGGGGAAAACATGTACCAAATTTTATTATTTTTTACTCAAGTTACAGCTTGACGGACGGACGGACAGACAGGCATTTACTCGGATTTCAACTCGTCTTGTCATCCTGATCATTTATATATACATAACCTCATATCTATATCGATTAGATTTAGGTAATACGGACAACCGTAAGGTGAACAAAACTATTATAACCTAAAGCAACAGTTTACAAGAGTACAAAAAGAGTGTAAGCGTGAGAAATAAGAGTGGAAACACACCTTCATGAGCGGACTAATCGCTCGCGGCATAACGGTCAGTGCCGTCACGGTGGGCATCGTGTGTAAAGTGCCGTTAGAGCTGTGCTGCAACGCCATCGCAGCGCTGATGTTCGCGTTCACACTCAGGCTCTGGTTGTGGCCCAGCAGGGTGGTGGTGGTGGCCGATGAGACGCTGGACTCGCGCTTGCCTTTGCCATAGTAGGCTGTGAGTGGCCTGCAAGGAATAAAGCAAAACAAACGCAACCAAATATTATGCGATGGCAAATGAAAAACTGAAATTGAGAAACAAAGAAACCAAGAAACAGAAAAACCAACAAAGAAACAAAATTGCAAGAAAGCGAAAACAGAGCAAATTTAGTGCATATTTCAGTCAATTTCTGTGTTTACTACGATAAAATGTCGTACATGTAAAATATAGTATACCATCTGATAAAATTTGACTCGGACTGGCCGATTTAAACTGTGTTCGCAAACTGATCGTAATATAATTTTTAAAAGATTAGTACAATCTCTTTATGATCATGAGAAGTTTGATGTCCACGTGCCAATTTGTGTAAGTTTTAAAGCTGTTTGTTTAAGCCGAAAAAAGTTTGTCTGGCCATTTCTATCATGGAAAAGCCAATATTTAACAGCGACTTTGCATGACATTTTGTGTTTCCAATGAAATCACGGCTACTGAATCGGTAAAAATGTTGCGAAAACGTTTTGAGGACTTAAATTTTTTAGGAAGACAAGTATTTGAGTGGCAAAAATCATTCAGTGAAGGTCGTAAAGTCATCGAAAACTAGGTCTTGACAGTCGTCCCTCCACCTCTAGTAATGACGATATCTTCGAAAAAGTTCAAGAGACAGTGCAGTGTTGATATCAGAGACTAACAACATCTCTTATGGACCGACTCAACCATTTTGGTTAATGGTTTGGGAAGCATGTCAATGCTAGACTTGTACCAAAAGACCTAAATGCGCTGCCATTTTAACATGATTGAACTTTTTATATGATTGACTTTTTAGCTAAACACGAAACGTGAGTCAACGCTCAGCCACACTTTGACCATTTTCTGTTTTCGAAACGGCAAAAGGCGGATTACTATGGGAAATTGTTTTAATCGTAGGAATGCTTGTATTAGCTCAAAAGGCAACTTATTTTGAAGACAGTAATAAAGATTTATGAAAAGTTAGTTTTTTTGTCAGTTAAATTTGATCAGATGGTACATAACGAAAAGACTTTGGAATAGATTTACCTATTTTAATTTCTAAATAATAATCGTAATATGTACTAATAATAATAATATAATTTGCAATGTACATATGTGGTGGACATTTTAATATTAACTCTAATATTACCATACCGTGTGCTCTCGGTTCTCGGCGAGCAATCCTTTGAGAAGCTCTTTGTGGTGTATCTGTAATGAAGAATATGCAACAACAAATTTAATAAAGCGAAGTTATTGAGCAAGTAATAGAATACAAAGAGGCCATATTATATAGCCAAATCAGTTTATAATCTGATTCTTAACCAGTCCAGTCGTCCAGTCAAAACAAATATCTCTTTACATAGCACTGATTATTTGAAAGACTTAATGATCCATTGGTATATACTTATCCGATGCCTTCACTTACAACCACTGACTAACCTAGCAAAAAATCGGAAAAAATACCAGGCTTCCATTTATGCTTCTGGCTTCTATCATTTTGGGTTCAATTTTAAGCTGTCATTATAAACTTTGATATATCTGACCACAAACCCGTCAGAACGTTGAATCGAAATGTGCCAGTTATATAAAGTGCTGTCGTTTACAGTGGGAAAGGACTGAAATTTCTCTAAAGAAGAAAAGATTATTGAAGTATTCTTAGGCAATAATATGTCGAGTCTCAATATTATACACAACTATCTGTTAATGACGACTGTGTGATGCATTTCATAAAAATAAGAAAAAGGGGGCAATCTTTCTTCACTAAGGTAATGCCAATTCTCACACAACGGCAGTGACAGGGCGAATTTTGAATAACATTTAGCAAATAACTTCGCATCGTGTATCAAATTTGTCCCTATATGTATACAAGAGTATGTATATTGATCTCATAAAAAACGTTTCTAAAACTCCAATATTCATTTTTCCTCTGTTCGGCCAAAATTAGAGCTTCGGGCGTCAATAAAGCTTGACCAAAACAGCATGACATTGCGAATGAGCTGAAAGGCGTCGTGTTAATTTTAACAGTACTAACTGTTCAATTGATGTTGTGTGTCTGAACCTACAAATGACGCCTGCACCTTGTTTGCAGTTGGCATTGTCGCCCACATACACAATAATATGCATTGTGGAGCGGCATGTCATGAATAGCAAACGTGCGTCAAAGCGTGTTGCATGCTAAATGCGGCTTGTTCACTGTTATTTAATCGAAAACACTTCTGTGGCCACTTGAAACCTAGTGGATGAACTGTACAGGTGCAATGTACCTTTGTATACTAAGGACGACCAACAAACGCAAATGCAGTTCAAGAGAAATGTTAACAAATTTATTTCAAATAGCCGAACAATAGTAGGAATCAGATTCTTAAACGTGCAAATTTTGTATTTGATATGACTTTCAAAAGTGTACAGTAACCACAAAGGCTTCATTTAAAATAATATAAAATTTACAGGAAATAAATTGTTATTTATTATATAAACTCTATATTTTGCAAACTCTCCATTTGTACAGCAGGAGTCTTCATATTTTGCCATTCTGTATTAAATTGCAAACATGTTGATAGCCTCAAAGGTATGCGAGCAGTTGGAAAATATTATGTAAGTTGATAAAATATGCGAAGAATTTTGCCAAAACACATTTGAAAATATATCAAATTTTGAACACTTATTTTCGTGAAGAAATAACCCTCTTTACCGCAACGACATAGGAGGACCACACTTTCACCCATTTTAAGTAATATTCAGAAAAAATTTTGTCATGAATATTGATATTACATATTGCAATCAGAGTACAAAGACTATCGAAAAATAGAAATTAAGCTATATTTTGAAATTTTGGTATAAAGAAGAACTAAATTTGTGAAGTTTACGGAGACGATGTCTATCAAATCGTGTAGCACAGCAATGGTTGGCTCGCTTCCCTTCTGAAAATTTCGATACGAAAGATGCTTCTCGCTCTGGTTGACTTATCGTTGTAAAAGTCGATAAAATTATGAAAAAGATTGACCAGAACTGTCACATAAGCAGCCAAGATATCGCTAAGGAACTTAACCAATTAAAAAAAGCTGGCTACAAAAAAAAGCTCGATGTTTGGATGTGGTACCCAAACTCAAATTGTCTGTGAAAAATTTAATGGTCCAGCCTGGTCGAACGATTGATTCTACATTTTACTGTGAAAAACTGATGAGATTGAAGCAAGCAATCGAAAAAAACGGCCAGAACTGATCAACAGTAAGAGCTTCGTCTTCCATCAGGACAAGGCTAAACCACACACATTTTTGATGACTTGGCAAAAACTGGGAAAGCTTGACTGGGAAGCATTGATGCATCCACCATATAGCTCTAAGCTTGCACCATCGGACTACTATTTGTTTCGGTCAATGTAGAACTCTCTTAATGGAGTAAAGCTGGCTTCAAGAGGAGCCTGTGAAAATTACTTATCGCAGTTTTTAGCCGAGAAACTAGAAAAGTTTCACACTGATGGAATAATGTCTCTAGCGGAAAAATGGCAAAAAGTGATCGACCAAAATGGTACATATTTTTTTTTTTAAAGTTCATTATGAATATAAAAATAAATAAATTGAAATTTGATTAGAAATACGTCTATTCTATATAATGCATTTTTAAAGGTAAAGAATCTCGAAAAAGCTAAAATTAAAAATAAAAATTACTTTTAAAAATTTTATACTTGTGTAGTGCCTTTAAGAGGGTAGACTTGTTTGCTGTGGCGTATGAGCAACATTATTGCCACATTTTAATTTAAAAATATTGTATTTCATATTACTGTATATTCTTTGGGTCTTTACTTTACTTCCGTTCCTCATCAAATACTAAATTTATTCATCCTCAGCTTCGAAATAAGCAAATACATACTTACGTTTATATGCATTAATCACCTGTTTGCTCACCTTCTGCTTTGATTCAGTTGGATATTCCGCTCGTCGCGCCACGTGGAAATGTGATGCCTCAGCGTGTTTCTCACTTCGGAATTTAAGAAACAATAGAACAATGACACTGCGAAGCCCTGCGGAAGAAAGACAAAAACAAAGTGAATTAAAGCACGTTTGACGGCCAGCGGATGCTTGGGAAAGGCGTAAGAAAAACCACAATCCTTTCATGCGCTTTCAAGTTCGATTCATATTATCTTTCACAGTAACTCTATACAGTTGCTACAATGTGCTGTTCTGTGCTCTGTTTAACACTGCCGCGCAACCCTCTTGTGTGAGGTGCCATTACCTGCGTGCTGAGCAGCAGCGCGCGCACGACGGCGAACATGTGACTCATGACGCCGCTTTCGCTGGGGCCCGCCAAAACCACCAAGTAGGTGATGCCGAAGAGCGGAATGAGCACCAACAATGCCTTGGCAGCTTTGCGATATTGACGCGTCTCCACCGTGTTGGCGGATCGGAGTTTTGTTATCAACACCTGCAAATAGACACAAGCAAAAGGATTTGGCTGGTAATTAAATAGCGACTTATTGAACCAAATGAAATATGATTTGTTTAAACAGTTTGAGAAAGAAACCTGATTCGCTTTAAAGGGTTTGGAATTTCAGTTTTGTGATCATTATTTTCTTGTTTATCGTAAAACAGTTAAAAGGGAGAAGAAAATATAACATAAAGATAATAAATGCCTTAGTTAAGACCTTATTAATATGAATATATATGGGGGTGCCTTTGAATTTTAATTAAATGAAAAAATTTCGAAAAAACTTGTTAGTTTGCTAGAATACAAATACGTTTGTGGACATTATTTGCAAGAGTTGCGCAATGGAACCTCGTTAAAATGCGCTACTGAGGGAATTGTTAGGAAAGAATCCGTTTAACCTATTTACTATGAGCCATCCACACAAAACTTTCAACTTCTTAAAACAGGCTAGTATTTATTTATTACAGTTATACAGTTCTGTTAACTTCCAAAAATGGTCTTCTGGTCTCTATCTTTAATTAAATGTTCACAAAAGCTGCATTTACCAAAAATATACTTCCTGCGTGATACTAAACTAAGATTCTTTCAACGCCTGAAGCACTTTCTTCTTATCACAAGTCTGCAAACTGCTTCCGTCTTGAAAACATGATTTTCTTAACAAATTCTTAAAGCAAGCGAGGAAGAGAGTAAATAACTTGCAAGATTTATGGGGAAAAATGAATTCAGCTACTTTCAACTACGAATAAGACAGACTGTTGGGTTTACAAATAAGAATGAAATTTATGATGAAGTAATAAATTTACGTATTATGCGCGTTGGTAGTGGTGTCCATGTACTTGTGTGCACATGAACACAGAAAAAAAGAATCCTTTATCCTTTACAATGGTTGCTTTTAAATTTCCAACGAAATACTCTAAACTTACAGCGTTTCATATATTTGCGCATGTGTTTGTAAACGTCTTCATTTTGCTTTTGAACCATCAAATACAGAAACATATTTACACATATTTACTTGCATGTATGAGTGTGCATATTTGTTTTGCTAAAAAACATGCAAGCTTTCTAATTCAAATATTCTTGAATGGATATCGCATTAAGTGCAGTCAA
This sequence comes from Bactrocera neohumeralis, assembly GCF_024586455.1. NCBI lineage: Eukaryota > Metazoa > Arthropoda > Insecta > Diptera > Tephritidae > Bactrocera > Bactrocera neohumeralis. The sequence goes on along the minus strand of NC_065921.1, from coordinate 2,696,069 downwards.
GGGATATATTTTTATACTTCAAGTAACAATCCCCTACAAACATACACATATACGTACGTATACATGTGTGTTGGGCATGCATGCGAGTTTGTTGTTACGCGCTTCAAGAGCCAGCACTTAAAATAGAATGACTATAACTTTTTATTCGAGAAATGAGCCGTCATTGTTTACTTCATGGCGGAGGCAAGCTCGATAACAACAGCGTAACTGTGCAATATCACAGGCATGAGATGCTATCTATTTTGGCTACTTGAGGACTTACTTGTTTGTGCTTATACAAATATCATACATACATATATACCTACATATGTGCTTGGTATTGTAAACAGGCTGTTAACACTTACCCACATAATTCTCAGTAGAAATATTAAGTTCATTATCAGCACCGCGCAGACTGGGCCCTGAAAAATCCAATCCACATGGGTTTCACGCATCCAAGGGCAACCGATGTCGAACTGTGAGGGAGTTTAAAATTACAAATTGATTTCAAAATGTATTGAAAATTATTTTAAAATTGCAAAGATTTAGATTTTAAAGTAATGGTTAAGTTCAGAAAATATAATACAATGATTTACAGTATATATAAGAAAGTTAAAGATGCAATCACCGACTCACCTTCTCCACATCGTAGGATATCGTTAATCCCTTGGCGATTGCCCAAATGACAACGAAACCTGCGGGTCCACCTAAACAAAAACCAAGGTATGCTGTAACTTTTATCAAATAGAGTTAATAAGACAGAGAGAACGCTGCTCTCTAAACCATTAAATGATAACAAAAGTTAATGTAGGAGGGATAGCAATTTGAATGAAATATTTTGAATGTTACTGAATTAGTTGAATTTGCAGCCCTCTATAGAATAGAATTTAGGTGGATACAGCATTAAGTCCAACCCTTTTGATCCAATTCTGCAAACACATGGGCTAAAATGGTGCATAAATGAATTAATGGCATTAAAACTCGTCACTGATTGATCTAAATGATGATCTAAAGCGGACCTCAATTCCTCTTCAAAAGTTTTTAATTTACATACAAAGAACTTTTAAAGAACTCTGCAATACTAAAGCCTTAATTTAGCTAATATTTTTCAAATACTGGGTAGTCGAAAAAGTCTTTTCGTATTTGTAATCAAACTTTAACTTATTTTTCTCGGCGAAAAACTGGGACAATAATTCGCACTGGCTTCTTCTGAAGCCAACTTTACTCCATTAAGGGAGTTGCATTGACCGAAACAAATGGTAGTCTGTTCTGGCAGTATTTTCGATTGCTTGCTTCAATCTCGGTTGTTGACAGTAAAATGTAGAATCAATCGTTCGACCAAGCTGGAGCGGCTAATAATGGATGATTCCTTTCCAATCCCACCAAACACTCAGCATTACCTTTCCAGGCGTCAATCCTGGCTTTGCGACCATTTTGAGCTCCACCACGCTTGGACCATGATTTTTTTCGCACATAATTGTGGTATTTGATCCACTTTTCGTCTCCTGTTACCATTAGCTTCAGAATGGTTCGATTTTAGTTTCTGCAAAGAATCGCAGATGTTAAGTCGGACCATTAAATTTTTCACAGAAAATTCATGTGGTACCCAAATATTGAGCTTCTCTTTGTAGCCAGCCTTTTTGAAATGGTTCAAAATCGTTTGATGATGAAATTTAAGTTCCTTAGCGATATGATGGCTGCTTATGTGACGGTCAGGTACTGGTCAACTTTTCTCAACGTTAGGTCGACCAGATCGAGGTGCATCTTTCACATCGAAGTATCCAGCAGCACTGGAGATAAACGACTACAAAGACATCTATTGACAAAATACGAAAAGACTTTTTCGACTACCCAATATTACTTCATTGCCGAACGCCAAAAACTATACTTCTCAACAAGTAATTTGAATATTTTCGCTTGTTAACAAATTTTAGAGACAGAGGCAGAAAATTCTGCTGAGCTAATTTCAAAATTCAATTACATGAAGTTGTATGAGGCATTTCGACCCAAAACGCTGAAAAAGCACAATATGGCTTAACAGCAAGTTATTCAGCGTTTTTCGCTGTATTTGGGGTTGTAGAAGGTGGAAACTTGGATATTTTTTATTGGAATAAGGATTTTTTAAATGCTGATATCAATAATGAAAAAATGAAATTAAATTGCCTTGCTCAGGATAATTGCATAATAACTAATGTGTGCGTTGTGTGTGTCTGTTAATTGGCATCGGTACCGGCTATTAACGCCCCCAAACTAATTGGTGTGGGATGAGTTCCGTTTATTCACACATGTGCTCTGCCTTGCAACGGTTTAATTTCGCCATAATTTACGCAACATTTGCCCCACAGAAAAAGATTTTATCTTCCACCCACACAACGGCGTAAAAGCGTGCATGCATACATTCATATATTATTACATATTTACGTACACATGCGCCTATTTCACGCCAACTCAGCAAAATATAGTCGCCTCTGCCTACTTACACCACACCGCTAGGTACACACATACAAGCAGACTTTCATGTTTACACACACACACACACACAGAAAAAATACTTGCTAAAATCATGCGTTATATAACTACGGGTACATATACATGCATATGTATATTGGTGTAATAAGCGCTTACCCCAGCCGATGATTGCGTATATATTGAAGCGTATATTATCGCCGGAAAATGTCTTCACAACCAGCATGTACAAATAAAGGCCTGTAATGAAGAGAAAGTTGAAAAGAAACAAATGAAATGAAATCGGAGAAGAAAGTGGAGATTTACGAGCATATTTCTGTTGATATAATTCCAATACAAATGCGCATATTTATGCGATCTGATTTGTATATGTCTCTGCGCAAATATAAATAGTCGGAAATAACTGTTAATATATGTTCTTAATAAACAAGATGTTGCTTTGATAATAGAGTGCGGCTGACCAAAGGTCATTGGTTGGAGGTGAACGTACTTTAGCCGAGTGTAGTGCACCTATATATACATACATATACATATACATATATGTGTTTGTGTGTCGAGCAGAGCATTTTTCATTGCTTAGCGAAAATAATCGGCCGATGAGCGCATATTCGTAGAGGTATGTGGTAAGCCGACTCAACTGATGTATGTGTGCTTGTATGCATGAGCAACACACAAATCAAATAGAGTTATTGTAAATAACTGATTACTTTGGCAAATGCGATTAACGGTTAGCAGTAAAACTGCACAAATAACAGTATTAAGCAACCACAATCCAAACATGAAGACACACATGTGACAAATACTTTTTATATATGCACATATACATATGTATCTGCACACACGTGCATATCTGTTCACTCGGTTTACCACATCCTCCATTGTTGAAGGAATATTTGTGTGACTTTTGCTTGCTCAGGCATGGCATTTTTATGCACTCATTTATATTATTGCTCAATCGCTTATCGCTTATGAGCTTACTGCTAATCTCGCTGTAGCTTTGCATCTAAATATAGCACATTCCAGAATTCAGAGATTTTCCTGCGAAAGCCGAAATTAAGATTTTGTTTTTGTAACTGAATTAATGGACGTAATAATTTAGTTATTGGCCTTTTGCAATTTATACTTGGAAGATGACTTTAGCAGTCATCAAATAATGGAAATTGATTATTTGCTTAATTCTTCAATAAACAACTTCCTACATAAATGATACAAATATTATTTTGGTATTTTATGAGATTATTTTATATAAGTATTAAGTAGTTTACTATTATTGGAACCGGTATCAACACTAACAACAATGTGTCAGAATAACTCTTGCCAACAGGTGGGACTAAGTTCTCTGTCGATGAACAAAACAAACTCTATAAGTCACCATTATTCCCGGATGAAAGCGCCAGATAGCGAAAAGAAGAAACCACTCCGTTTAAAAGACCAGTTGTTGTTACGCCAATCTCCAAGGAAGAAAAGAAGAAAAACTGGTGCGCTTTTTCGACAAATTTTTCAACAAAGTTTCACTAATTTTTTTGTGCGGAGTCAAATTTCTGGTGCCGAAAGATTCAGAATGTTGGAAAAGGTCTTCGGTGATAATTGTTTGCCGAGAGCAAGTGTTTTTGATTGGTACAAATTATTCAAAGAGGGTCGAGACGCGTTGACGACGAACCACGTCCAGGACGACCATCCACATCAACTGATGATCAACACGACAATAAAATAAAGGAATTGGTGTTTGAGAATCTACGATTATAGTAAAATATCTTACAGATATCTTTGGAATATCGGAAAGATCAGTGAAAACCATTTTGAAAGATTATTTGGGCCTAAGAAGAGTGAAAGTACGATTGGTTTCAAAATTACTTAATTTTTTCGACAAACAGCGTCGCGTCGACGTCTGTGAAACAATGCTTTCCGACTATCAGTAAGTCAATTATTACTGGCGATGAGTCTTGGATCTAAACAAACGATCAATCGGCGAAATATCTTGGCAAAGGTGAGCCGAATCCGAGAAACCCCCGTCAAAGCAGGTCAAAAATCAATGTTATGTTGACAGTTTTCTTCGACTATCGAGCTTTGGCGCACTGCGATTTTCTTCCGACTGGCCAAAGGGTCAACAAGGAATAGTATTTGAGTGTTATGCGCGAAGCTATTCGTAAAAAGAGGCCGCGGAGATGGGCGTAATAATGGGCTGATAACTCTTGTTTTTGCACCACAATTCGGCAATGATTCTTCGTGAGTTTTTCGCCACATTTTCAAGCAAAATAGCTCCTTGGGACTTCTGGCTACTCAGCAAACTCAATCAACCGCTCCTTAGAAACCATTTGGAGTCAATTGAAGACAATAAACTTGAGTCGCTATGAGTATTGAGGGCTAATCTAGAAATTGACTTAAACAATTATTTTGAGGATTGAAAAAACGTTGGCACAGGTGTATTGGGGGCAAGGGGGTTTACTTTGAGGAGGACGACATAGATTTTGAAGAATAAATTAAGAATTTTAAAATTATAAACAAAGTCTTACTACTTTCTGCTCTTAGTATAGTTATATGTTCAAGTATAGAAGTGGTGACTTATTTGAAGAACGTTTTCTTAATTTCAAACTGTTTTAATTCGGGAGCAATTAACTTAATTCCACGCTCTTGCGATAAGACAGTACTGTATTGGCCATCAAATTTCTTTAAGGAAGTATTAATGGTGGACCATCAAAATATTTCCAGACTCTTAAAGAAATATCATCTCGGAATAATGTTGCCTCCAATCACACAAAGCCGTACAAACGCAAGCCATTATCTATTATGAATAAAAGTTGTGGCAGAAAAAAATTTGTATACACACATATACATAAAAGAAAACTATAACCTAATACACTGCCAAAATGTGGACTTACCTTCAACGAGCATCCAGAAGAAATTAGTTAGGGTGAAGAAATGAAAGAGCGTGACGAGAACCACACAGCCTCCCAAGCCCGTTCGTATGGAAATCTGTATGCAGTAAGTATATAAAAAATAACTGTAATTATCTCATTTCTATTTAGAATTGAGGGGATAGTTACATAATTTTAATTGTATTTGATTTGTAATAATACTGATAATACCTAAACTATTCATGTATTCTTAAAATATTGATATTAATTTTGAAATTTCACGAAAATATTTTAAACACAAAGAACCTTCATTCGTGTGCTAGGATGTTGGCATATTTATTTTTCAGTTCAATTTTGTCCGCGTATCTTGAGCACACATTTTTTCCATAACACACCTTCACACGATTGTGGATACATATGTATGTGCTTTTGTACGAAGATTTCACTCAAAATTAGAAAAAGCTACGAAATATCGATGTGTGTGCACTTACATGTACGGACAAAGTCAGTATCCACAGCAACGCCGACATTATGTATGTGAAGAATAAATTGGCGTGAATTGAATTGCGTAAACAGCGTAATTCCCTGCATCCGTTTTTCATTTCGTTTTCGATTGCAGCGCACGGGCGAGGAAATAAAGGACATCAATAGCATTCGCAGCGAAACGCACAGTGAAATATCATAATAATAGCACAGCCGGCGGCAGCAGCAGCGGTAGCAGCAATGCAGTCGATGTTGACGTTGGCGTTGGCGTAGGCAGCAGCAGCGATGTTGCGCGGGATTGGAGAAGGAATAAATGAAAATTGTAGAATTACAAGAAAATATAGATATGTGTGTATGTTTGTATGGATGTGTGTATATGTATGCATGTGCGTGTTAATGTGGCCTCGTATGTGCGCCAGGATGCAGAGGATGCAAAAGAGCATTGGCGAGCGCTCGAATTTTTCGATTTTTCTCCAAAAAATGGATACAAAAACATTGTGTGGTAATTCTACAAAGGTTACCATGGCTAATAGTGTGGCAATAAGTTCTGAAGGATCTTTGTAAATTTTCGTCCGAAAGCATCTAACACGCGCTTACAAAGCAACATACATTTGTATTTGCTTAGAAGTTATTACATTACTGTTATTTTTGTTTCATGTTGCATTAAAGGAAAAAAATATCGATTAGTTGTTTCTAAGTTATTAACTTTGTGTAAACAAGAAAATTAAGTTAGAAGTTCTTTCAGACATGTACATATAAGTTGTAAGAGGAGCAACGCTGAGAGTTTCTTGCACTGAAAAAAATATTTGTTGTAAAATAAACCACACGTATTCGGAAGTACTTTAGCATTATGTCATTGAAATTATTGCTGAAATTCGAAAAATGCAATATTTTAAGTTTTTTCTGTTACTATAAAGACCAGCCTGGGAACAAAAGTGATTAAAGAAAGCGCTTCAAAACAAAAATAAAATTTTATGTTAGTTCAAAAGATTGCCTAATTCAGAACTCAATGTTACATTCGCTCACAGCGCTTTTGAATATTATAATTTCTCTGTGAATATTATTTTAATTCCCACTTAATTAATTTCTTCTTGAAAATTTCAAAATTTCAACAAAGCAATAATACTCACTTGAAATAGGCGAAGACAATAATCGCCAGCGTCAATGAGACTAAGCTGATGGTGTAGCCAATGTAGTAAATTATCGTTGGCAACTCGATGATCGGTTCGAATTCAGGTACAGTGGAGGGCGCAGGCAGGTGCATGCATAAGTCATAGTTTGTATATTTCTCCCATGTGCCATTAGCATGGCAAAAGCGCGTCGCATTCTCTGCAAAAGCAACCAAATAATTTGTTTCATTTTACGGATTGAGTAACAGTTTATATGTGATAGGTGATGAAATTTTTGAACGTTATGTTTATACAACATTCCATTCAGAAACTCACTCATTATTTCATCATGTTTTATTCAAAAGAAGTCTAGAGGAAGCAAATTTTGAATCGGAAGAGTAAGAGTAAGTGAACTCATAAGGTTGCATTCAGTTCGCAGAATTTCATGCAGAAGACGGTGGACCCGCAGACTGATTCCGGACATACATTCGTGCATAGATAGACAGCATGGGGACCTGGATTTCCACCTAATACAAATACTTTGTGGCCAAGGGTGCTTTCGAAGCTACCTGTACAAATATCGTCATGACTTTGGTAGTATGGACTGTCCGATGTATAAAGAGTGTGTAGAAGGCTCTGAACATGTACTTTATCATTGCTCTCAGTTTTCAAGTATAAGGGAAAGCTGCGAGTTCTCTGTAAGATGGAAAGATGTCAGCGAAACGGCAGCTCAAATTGTGACAAGATTGAGTCATCTACAACAAACTAGATGTCACTTAGTCCTTACAATAGAAAAGACTTAAATGCCTTCTTCTCTCCCAAGAAGTAATACTTCGTCCAGTGATCCCGTGGGAGAGAAATGAGATGGGAGTAGGTTAGGTTTAGCAGAATAAAAACACCCGCTCCAGCTTTCCATGCTTTAAAAAAGACCGCTTTTAAGTTTGAATTATGTACCATTATTCCTTACTGTCCACCTTCTATGTCGATTTTACCAGCTGTGAATTACCTTAGATATGTTTCTATAATTTTTATGTAACGAACAAATGCGATTTCGCCTAAAACAGATCAAATTAAATACGTTCGCATTTAATTAAGTAAGAATCCCACAGGCATTTGCGCTCAGCACTCTCAGCACATACAAATGCGAAGAGTGCTGCTTATTAGCAGATTCCACAAAACCACTGTCAAAGCCCCAGCAAACCGTGGGAGACGCGGGTCTATTGCCGTCGCTTGTGCATTGTGCCTTTCAACGCTTGCCGCTTTCGTCATTCGTGCAGCTATGAAAATGTTGCAACGAGAAAGTTAAAACATATGATGGCGCTGCACCAAAGGGCATAGAGACACACGTCACCGCCTCGTCTAAAGTATTGCAGAAGTCTAAAGAGTGCAGCCGCGTTGACAATAATTTGTGCCACAAGCCAACCGCATACTCTTGCAATTACATGTACGTATGTATGTATACATGTTTAAATGCAAACACGTACGGTTGGTTGACAGGATGTATGTATATAGATTCCCCAAAGTGTGCATATGGACCGCCACATCCTTTTGTTCGTGTTCATTCGCGTATCGCCCACATAACTGGGAATAGTTCCGAGCGCACATCAACTCTCACACAGGCTCACAGATATACTTTTACAGACATTTTCAATTTACTAACGGTACTTACGCGAGCTGTCGTACTGTATGCCTTGGAACTCGTGCAGGCACGGCAGCGCCGCCAAAGTGCCACGCGGCGTGCGAGGCCAACAAAGGATCGAGTCGAAGTGGGTGAGGCAGTAGGCGCTGTCATTGCCGTAGGTCGTTGTATCAATGTGCTGCTGCACCAGGCACTGCAGTTCGGTACTCTCATTAATTGCGTCGAGGCTGTCGTAGGACTCGAGCGGTGTCTCGTCAGCGCCCACGTCCACGTCCACATCTACATGTGCTCCTGCAGCCACACCCGCACTCGCTTCCGCCACTTCGGGCGAGCTCGACATGCTGAGCGGATTCAGTGCAAGCGAACGACTCACCAATGCGTCGGCAATTATTTTACTTGTGTCAGCGCTGTTGCTGTTGATGTTGATGTTTTTGCTGCTGCCGCGGGCTGGATTCGCGATGTGGCTGCCACTGAAGCTTGGAATACTATTACTGTTGCTTTGGGCGCTTCTTGTACTGTTGTCGCTGTCGCTGCCACCGGCACAATGCGCAGTATTGTACAGCTGGTATTGTTGTTGCTTTCCCTGTTGATGCCGATGATTGAGTTGTTGCGGTTGTTCATCGTCGTTGTCGAGAAATCTGTGCGTTGCGTTTGCCTCTGAAGACCTGGAAGCGAAAAGCATAAAAACCCGTCTTAAGTTGGGGATATTTAAAGCGTCAAATTTTCAACATTTTTGCAAGATTTTATCCGATATGTGTGTACTTTATTTATAGGCCGTCTTTTCGCAAACATATAAGTAATGTAATAGTTAGTAGACAAATATAGGGAGATAATATTTGAAAATGTGCATAGAAAAAGGGTATAAATAAATAAATGGCTTATGTTTTTTTTCCAGAGCTATTTTTGCATTATTGTAGGTTAACTAATTGTAAATAAATGCTTTTCGCCCTCCTTGGGAGAATACAAGCTGACATTAAGCCCAGTACCATTGCTATAAGCCTATGTAAACCTAATAGTCTTTTATAATCAACTTCTAGTTCAAGCCAAATTCTAGACCACGTCTCTTTTTGAGCTATTTTAAGTTGCACACGAAGTTTCTTAATAATCAGAAGGAAATGTCGGGGACTCTATAAAGTATATATATATTTACAAATATTTAAATGAACGAAGTCGCTTTTCCCTCCCCAAGAAGCTGCATATTTAGTGGATTCGTCAATATCAGACTATACAAACTTATCGATCCGAATCAACTTTTTTTCAGGAAATTCGAAATGGTATATCATTGAGTGTCAGATCGGACTACGACAGCACTCAAATAGGCCGATCAAAATTAAGATTAAGATAGTCATAAAATATGCTTTTTCTTTATTATTCGTAAGTAATATTAATTCAACGTTGAATGCTGTTTTCATCAAAGTTAGTTACATATACATATATAAGAGGTGATCTAAGTAGAGGTACTTTTTTAATAGCCTGTTTTTGGATAGATCACGCGTGAGTCGTGTCAAGCTTTCACGTTACTTATGTTCAGTATAATTTCAACACATATAAACTCAATTTTGGAGAATCTTCTCATGGAAAACCAACAAATTTTTCAGCCCAAAATATGCTTTCACGTGTGATATTCCACTTCGAATCGCCTGAACACTTTAGCAATCACACTATCACTTTGAATTGATTGAACAACAACACCAGTGCCCAGTCATCGGTTACAATTCATGGCATCTGTAAAATTGACAATGGACAGACTGAGCCTGAGAGACAGAGTTGTGGTTTAAAGCGCCGCAGCAACCAATGAAAAGGAAATTCAATCAGATGAGTTCAACGAGTGAGGTCAAAAATCACTTGCTGTTCGGTGTGTGGTGGTGGAACTACGATCGTCTGAACTCGTGACGGCTACACAACTCTGAAAGGTGTTGGTGTGTTATTGGTGTTCACCAAATGCGGTTATAGCGGCATCATTGCCATCGAACAATCGTTGTGTGGAATTTGTTTGCTCGTTTGGCTGCTCGGTTGTTCGATTGTTAGCTGATTGTTGGCCATTATTGCGCGTTCAAGCGTTAAAGAGAACCGTTGTGCAACAACTACAAAGTCCGTAAAACAATACGGCAAATACAAATGCAAACTGAAGCTGTGAGCATGAATTTGCTGTGAAAATATCGAATAGCCAATTGCAAGGGCGTATATGCGAGCAGATAGTTGTGGCGGAATTGTAAAGCTTTAAATTATTGAAAGTTCAAAAAACCACGTAAAATGTTTTCTCTGAAAAGTAAGTTGCAAATACTTATTTTTCTAGCCAAAACGATCAACCTCTAAGTAAATATAGTATATATTTGCGTTATAGTCATATTTTACTGTATATGAGCGATTTCGGCATCTGACGCCAACACAATTTTTATTTATTAACTGCTTTTGATGTACTACGCACACACACCTTCGCAAATATACACACGTATATACACTTTTATAGCGAAACTCATGACTATTTAAAAATCGTGAAGGCGTCAAGCATAATCCATTCTTTAAAAAGCAACAACATACGAATAAATAACTGGATTTTCGCCAGAAGTGTGGCTTTGGCATTTTCGCTTTCGGCTCGCCTTCTCTCGCCCTCTTCAGCACGTACTACTTACAAGTGTTAAAGTGAGCGCACGTTTTCATTTTCTGCGAACGTTTAAAGGCATTTTCGTTACACAAATACAGCCTTATGCCTGCTTGACCTCACCAATCGCTGTGTACCTTTTGGCTTACTATTTTTGCTTTCGAACTATTTCAAGCGTGCAAGTCATTAAACGGCACTATATCGTTCCGTGAATAGCAATAACGGACGCGATTCGTCATTTATTAATTAATTTATAATATTTATTTTTGTATCGGTTTATTTTCCGCCAGCGCCGACGGGCCTCCACTGTGTCCACGCTTTATTCCATTTCACTTAGCTGTCATCGCTCGTCTTGATAATCGCTCAACTGTACGGTTTCTAGGTATTTCATTCTGACCAAAGATGTGATGGAAAAACGGCCATATATCTCCGTGTTTACTGCTATGATGAGAGTTAACACAAAAATTCAACACATACTCTCACTTCGGGGTTTCGAAAACACTCGGTTGATGAGGAACTAAAAGATTTGTTTAAAACTTTGATGTGGAATCGTCATTGATTTGTTGCATTAAAAGTTAGCTTTGATATTTCGTAAAAGATTGGTGTATACAAATTGCTCGTGGTGGTTTCGGTGGTGAACTATGTTGCCAACTAATTTTCAAAGTCTCTTAATAGTATTTCGAGTTCTTTCACAAAGTTCTTCACTGAAAAAATCATTTGGTTGGGAAAATTTCAACAAAACTTTTTTTGGTTAAAAAGTTCTACCAAATCGCCCAAATCTCACAAATGCTCTGAAATATGTTTTCGCATACTCGATTTGTTATAATGGCTTTGCATTGCCAAATATGCAAACCTCATCTATTTTCTTCCCCAAATGAGGGCTCGTTTAACTGCTCAATTAAATGTAAACGCAAATAAAGTCAAACATTGAAATTCAGACAATACTTCGGCTTTGCCATTGAAATAACTGTGGAAAGTCATTTACATAATTCTCCAAAGTATTACGAAATTTGAAGCTGTGGTGACCACCCACAAAAATTCTAGAGAAAAGAAAACTGTTTTCATTCATTAAAATAAAATTGGAAAATAATTTATTTCTTTGTACTTCTTAAGAAACGGATCAGGCAAATTATTGTATTTCATTTTTTTAACATTATTTTTATTTTATTGTTATTATTATAAAAAATATATTAATAACTCTACAAGTATACTTCTTTAAGTGTTCATATATTAATTTAATTATTCATATAGATCGCTTTATTTTCTACTTTTTCATTTATCAAATAAATGTTTGCATTTTACTTCTCTCTGTCTCCGACAAATAATACGAAGGCGTCTTAGTGACTGCGGTACTCGTATTTGTATTTTCTGCGATTAATAAATTTCTTTTCTTAGGTATAACGGTATGCTGCGAAGAAGAGTCCTCAACATTATTCATTCTTAGTATTTGAAAATAAATGGGTGTTTCTCCCCCTCTTTGTGTGGTGCCACAGTTCTCATTTGATTTATGTTTGCTCAGTGAGGAGTATTCATTTGCATTGGCGTTGGTCCAAAATTTCATACAACGCAGCAGAATAATAATAAAAGAAAACTTATAATTTTTAGTAATTTAGTTTCGGTGTACTGTTCCCCATTTCTAATTAGTGACAGCATATACATAAATTAACGTCTAATTTGCTATGAATTATTCAGAAAATGCATGAGTTCTAAAATATTGTTTGCGAGTGCAAGCGGTCCATATAAAGAAAATTTTTGAATAAAAAAAAATAGCTAAAAGCTGCGCATTATTTTCTTTCACTTGTTAATTTCCTAAAGCCTGCAAAACTGCTCATTCAGTTAGTTATACGTTCGTTGGTTGCCTAATGATTCATCATATTCGATATTACGTACACACTTTCGAGGAGATACACTGCGTATGAGTGATATTTGTGCTGACAGCGTATTTTCGTTTAATTTGACTTAAGTTGGTCAACCATTATGGGATGCGTTATATAAATGCAAATTACGGACTTAATACAAGTTTACAAATAGACTTAAGGAAATATACACACCTATGAATTTCGAAAAAAAGATTTTTTTTGCATATGCATACATCGAATGCACATAAATTTGAGAAAATTCTTCGAAGTCCTCCTTAGTGTACTCGGTTCCTAAATTCTCGAAAAACGCGTTTTCTCGAAGCGGTCAGGGTCAGTGAGCAAAATACCAGCGAAACTGGTGGATCGATAGACTTGTAATTATTAAAGGACCTTTTTAGATATATTTGTCAGCAAATGATAGAAGCAATAAGATTTTGACAATAATTTCGATTTTTTAAGGCACTCAAAAGAGGAAATATTTCAACAAAAAACTACCTTTTTAGTATATAAATCTATAACATTGAAAAAATTGCAAATGCAATTGCACCGCCGGACACCTTTTTATGGAGGTCCACCTGAAGATTGGCTACGGAAATAAACGAATCCGAAATGAATCGCCAAATATTTATTACATTCTGTAATGTACGTTTTTTTATTTATTTATCATAAAAAATGCCTCTTAATAAAGGTTTCAAAAATTGTCTGAATTGCAAGTGGCTATAACGCCTTTCCTAAGAAAAGTATTGCCTTTATTCGAAGGCTGATATTATCTGACTTTACAATACTCGAAATGTTATGTATGTATAACTTGAGCAAATGCTTCGCCTAGCTAGCCAATTTGCCAGCTAAAAGCGTGATAATACTATAAGCCAATATTTAAAAATTCGCTAATAAGAGAAACCGCGATAAATTCGCGGACAGGCACTTTTAATGCAATTGATTTGTGGTGAAGTAAATTACTGAAAGCAAAGCTTCCTACGAGGGCTCTCATGCTAATACAAGTACATTAATACACATTAATAACCACTTTTAAATATAATCCTTCAGTTGCATATAGCAAAGCAGATTTGTAATAGAAAATGCTTGTCAAGCTGTTATTAAGCGTGATTAATCCAGCAATAATTCCACCGCTTATTAGTGTCATATGTGGTCAACGCTTTTACTGACATTTGCTTAATGTAACACATGTGAGTGTTTTCGAACTTTTTGCTATCGCTATCATGCCACTTAACTACAAAAAAATGTGGGCTTTCGAACTTAATCGCAGAAAAACGTAAATATGTGCAAAACACTAGGAAAAGTGGTGAGTGGGCGGCTTTAGTTGGTCTGCTGTAATTATGTATGAATTTGTTTGTACACCGCGACGCCAACGCCAACGCCTTCGATTAAACCGAGCGCAGATAACTGTCGTCGCATTTAATTAAGCGTTAAATATTCGGTATACCAGCACGCCTCTTGGGTTCGCCGCAAAATTGGCAAGTATCAACGGCTTCTCTGCGCTGTAATTACAAGCTGCTTTCAACCGGCTTTAGCTCTGCTGCGAAATGTGCCGCTATATAAACTTTTAAGCACAAGTGGCTGAGCACTTAGCTTAAAGTAGCAAGCTTTAATGATCTCTCAATGAATGCTTTCAACCTATCAACCCGTCAATAAGATAATATAATAAGGCACACAATGGTGAGACATACACCACTGTGCGTTATCCAGCGGCAGCGAAAGCCACTAGCAATAGGTCAGGCGAGCGAAGCGGAACAATGCATTCAACCAGTAAAAGTGCTGTTCAGCCATAAAATAGCGGCTAGGAAATGCTTTGTTCTGGCGCTTTACCCGCAATCTAACGTTGTGCTTTGATAGTGACGTGTTAGGCTGACAAAGAAGTCTCTTTGTTGTTTGCATTTACTAATTTTCAAACTGATTTTAAAGGTTTAGATAAGGGAAAAGTTTATACCCTTGATTTTGTCCATCGTTTTAGAAAATTGTGACAACTCCTTGTCAAATAAAAGTTGTCCATATAGAGACCTGAACTGAACGATCTATTTATATGGCAGCTATATCTCATAGCGCTAAGATATGGGCAGTTCCGACAAATTAGCAGGTTCTCAATATAACGGATGGCTATTCATGCAAAATATCACGAAATTTCGGATCAAAAATTCCTCTTCCTAAACACTGTTCCTTTGTCATGGGATATCCACTCCTTTCATGGTTATGAATTACCTAAGGAAAGTCAAAATATTGTATCTTTATTCAGACCAGCAAAAGGCATAACACAGGAACACGAACAAACAACGAAATGTCCATCGCAGCCAGCGGCGGAAGTGTGGCAACAAAGTATGAAAGACACAAAACGGTGTTCATAATGGCAGTCATGAAAAGTGAAAGCACTTCCATGCGGCAGTTAAGTGTTGGCGGAATTTTCGAAAAGTCCACTTTATGGGACATGTGGCATATAATAGCCACAGCGAATAAAAATCGAATGAAGCAGCAAAGCACAAAAGAGCAGAACACTTGTTGCGGTCGGACTGTGGCTTTTTTTTATTGAGGAATTAAATATTAATTTTGTGTTTAGTCCACTAAGATTGTGTGCTCGGTGAACCTGTTAAGTGACCAGTGCTAAATGTAGTCATTATTTATGTATGTGTGTAAAGAAATGTTTGTGCATTGACGGGTGACTAAAAGAAATCGTTCATGAAGTTCAGAAAAAACTAAAAAAGCATGGTCATTAAATTATATTATCGATAGAGAGACAAAGAACCCAAATAGAGTGCCAGTTATATATTTATGCGTTTTTCTCGAAACTTTTGAAGTCGGTTGGCAAGATTTCTCGAGAACTACTCAACCGATCTTCATGAAAATACAATTCTTAAAGACTTGGACGAAGGATTTTTTTCGATTAAAACTGTTGGAGGAAAAAGGTTTTAACTAAAATACTTATTTTTCACTTTAGATGATCCATGAAAGACTTATCCTGCCAACGTGGATGCATTTCTTTCCGATTTCAAAATTTCTTCGTTGTTAGTGTTCCAAACAATCACTTGATTAGTTTAGTTTATATGGCAACTATATGATATACGAGTATGCCTCGGAGATTGCACCATTGCTTGGGAAATACTTCGTGAAAATAAGTCGTCTATAGAGGGACTTGATTCCTACCGTTTCGTTCGTATGTCAGCTATATGCTATAGGGTCTTGGTCGCGTATATACAGACAAACTAACAGACAGACGGCATTGGATAAATCGACTCAGCTCCTTTCGTTCTAGGTGTTACAAACTTCGTAACAAACTTAATATAACCCGTTCAGGGTTTTATTATGATCAATCCAGTTCTTTAAGCTTATAACCGAAAAATTCACTTTGAAAATAGTCCACATTCACTCATACATATTTGTTTAAATGTTTGCATGACAAAGTAATTTCCAAACTTTTCATAAACATACTATATATAGAAATCCAGTCTAAAGTTCAAATTTCCATAAACAAGCATTTGGAAATACCAAAACCAAAAGTATGTGGCAAGTGAGATAACTGTTAAAGTATATTCTCGAATATTGCACTCACCGCGCCCTAGTTACTCAATTAAACCGCAAACAAACTTTTCAACTTTATACATGTTGACCAACAAACTATCGAGGGAGTGCGCTTTCACACGCTAACCACCCTCCTAAGCTTCTCACCTTGAACCGCAACAAATGGCAGTTGCAGTGATGCAATGGAATGAGTACATGAAATAAAGTAACTGGATGTGATGATTTAATTTGGAAAAATTACACAATGGTCTCAGTTAGAGAGAGGGAGAAAGAGAGTGAGACAGTTAAAATATAATAACTAAGAACCTGATAGCATAAAATAACTATGAATTTAATGTCCTCTATGAAAAATGTGAGAGTATGCCCACATATGCACCGACAAACGGATTCGTCCATTATAAGTTTAAACATTACTTATAACAACCTCACACATGCACACTTAGCGGTCGCAGAACGAAGTATGCGCACGTAGCGGGAAACTTCTTCACTTACGTCACAATTACTGTGTGGCAAGAAGCTAAACCTTAAGTGGATAAGAATTGCTGCTTGCTCCGGCACGCATGTGGCTAAATACACACATACACACATAGATATGAATCTAAGTGCATTCGCACATAGCTGTGTGTGTGTAGTTGTAGATGCAATGCAGGTGGCGCACGTCTCTCTCGAAGAAAGTCACCACGTACAGCGAATTTCGCTGAAAACTTTCTTTTCAAAGTCATTTAAAATCAAAAACCATAAAGAAACATAAGAGCGAAAGCAATAAATTAAAAATATTAGTTCTCTCTTATATTTATACTACAATAGTACGTGCTTAAAATTGATTTGGATTTAAACTGATGCAAGATGAATTTTATCAAGCTGAATTGTTTTTGCAGTAACCAGCCTTCGAGCAGTTGAGGAATGATTTTTGAAAGTTCTTAATTTTCACGGAAGCTATTTGGTAAGTTGTGGATATGAAGATAGACTAGTTTTATCTCGAAGTAATTTTTTGATATAATACATAATAATACATCTCTAAAGAGCAATAATACTGTGTATAATTTTGTATCAGATTGGAGACCGAATATGAGTATAAGTCTAATGATAATACAGAAATGTGTATATTATTCTTTATCCTATTAGTGGGTTTCCCATAACTGAAACAAAACGTGAACTTTGAGTAGTCCAACCCCAGCGCCATCTAGCGATTGCACAAATATTTTCATCATACATTTTATAACCATAAATCATAATTGGTTTATATGCGCGTCCTTTATAAATAGGTCGATAAAATTATAATTTGTGGGGAAATTATTTCTAAAAATGGTGTTATAATATATTGGGTAGTCGGAAAAGTCTTTTCGTATTTCCAATCATATTTCTTATGTACCATTTTGGTCGACAATTTTTGCTATTTTTTCGGTAGAGACATTATTCCATCAGTGTAAATCGAAATTTCGAAATTTCCATAACGGAAGCGAGCGAACCATTGTTGCGCTACACGACCTGATACAGCATCGTCTTCGTAAACTTCACAAATTTCGTTGGTGGCTTGCGTGGCAAAATTTCAAAATATCGCGAATTTCTTCATTATTTTCACTCATTTTTGAACAGCTGTAACTTTTTCTCAATTTCCCGGATTTTAATTTTTTTTTGTTAAATGAAGCTTAAAATCTCACCTTTTCAGCAATGTGATTGGTAGTACTGGAGATATACTGCATTGACATATATTGACAAAATATGAAAAGACTTTTTCGACTACACAATATTTAGTGTATGGCAATCGGTTTATACCGTTCTTTTAAAAAAAAAGGTACAGAACTCAGATACAAGATGCTTAGGTCCTGAGGCCCTTTATCTGGTTTTGCAAACTCAACACGTAAAATAGCTACAGAGAAATATTTCCTTTAAATAAAACGCTCATAATTTAATGACCCAATTTTCGTCCACTTTTTCTAGTAATTGGAAGCCGTATGTCAGCAATAACGCGTCGAATATTCTCTTCGAAGACGTCAATCATATCAAGTTTATCTGCGTAGACTAGCGACTTTATGTAACTCCGTAAAAAATAGTCCCGAGGGCGTATAAATCACACGATCTTAGAGGCAACGCCACAAGCCCACGACGAGAGGTAATGCCCTAACCAAGCTTCTTAAAAAAGTTGATTGTTTTGTTGACTGTATGACATGTAGCGCTGTCTTGCGGTAACCAAATTTTGTCCACATCAACATCCTTCAATTCAGGCACGAAAAAGCCATTAATTACGATTCTATCCTCATTGCCTGTAACATTAAGACCGGCTCCATTTTTAAAGAAACATGTACCAATAACTCCCTCTGCGCGCGATGGTGAATACACTCAATCGGGTCTTCTTCGATACTCTACTCCACAGCGCTAATAGCGCCTTCGGTACGCACTCTACGGCATCTCTGAAGATGTATATTAACCACTAGAGTAACACACGAAAATTATACCCCCTGAAAATATTTCTAAGACCTCTGCAAATTTAGCTCTACTAAAAATTATGTAAGGTCGTCGAATTCTGCCTTCATTGCCGTAAATTATACAAGACGCGTATTACGAACGTTCCCAACAAATGTGTTTACTCAAAGCATTTTTCCAGCCAAAAAAATAAAAATTTGGCTGTCTGCAATGGCGCCAGCATAAAATAACAGCCACATATGCATATTAACACACACAAGCACACATCATATAGATGTGAATATATGTATGTGTATACAAATCTTTTCTTTATTATGAATCTTTTGTATGTATGACGCGGCTTTTGGCCATACGAGTTTTCTACAAAGTCGGTACTCGGTAAACGAGCACTATTAATTATTCACATAACGGTTGCGGCTTTAATTAACGCACTAATACACACACACACACACAATATAGATGGGTTTTTCGGTATCGAATTTCAATGCGAGGAGTCATTATGTAAGCAGATTTCATAAACAATTCGTTCATACAAAAACTATGGGACAACCGCTGAGCTTGTTCTTGACACCGAAAAACATTTATAAAGAAGCTTGAGTTTTTTCTGAACAAACTTTATACTTTGTTTAAGCTGTATACATACTTTGAATAAGTTAACTAAAAAAGCGAAAACGTAAAAGCAAAAAAAAAAAAATAATCAACAGAAAAGAATTTTTGTTGAGAACTCCAAAAAGCTCTTGAATAATCACTTTACATATACATACTTATATACATTGTGTGTGTTCTTATAATTCGATTTGAAAATTAAGTTGGCTTCAACAGAATATTAAATAATGCGCCTCGTGAGATAACGGTATTTTATTCCTTTAGAAAATAATACGAGCTGCAGAACTAAACGGAGAATGTACCATCTTCTACAAGAATGTACAGAAGCTGGTGCAGCCGATGATAATGGTACCATTGGCCTCAACAACCGCGCCGTTAATTTTCCTTTCTACAGACTGGATAAGCAAGCAAAGCGTATGTGTCGGATGCGGAGGCATGGACAATGCTATCATCCGAAGAATCGGCCTTAGGAGTGTTCGAGAGTAAGGTTTTGCGGTTTGGCATCAGCGAGTACCGCATTCGATGGAACGATAAGCTGAATGAGATAAACGACGACATTAACTTAGTTCAGGGAATCAAGAGACAGCGATTCCGCTGGCTGGATCGTGTTATCCGGATGGTAGAGAACCCTCCAACTTTGAATTTTTCGATTCAGTGCCCGCCGGTGAAAGCAGGTGAGGAAAAATACTTCCACTGCGTTGGAAAGACCAGATGTAGAAAGACCTGGCAGCGCTTGGTATCTCAAATTGTCACAAAATAGCGAAAAGAAAAAACCACTGGCAGTGTCTACGTTAGTACAGAAGTTAGAGAAAAATCTGAGATATGCAAAAAATTTAACAGGTTTGTATGAAAGTTAAGAGTCAGGTATCACATGAGAACTTAATGTGTAAAACTCCATTCTATTTATTACTTAATGCTCTCTGAGAGAACTGTAGCCGAGGATTTAAGTTGAGCTTAATGAAATATATTTGAGGGGATGAATTTAAGTCTCTGGGCTTCGAAAGAGAGTAATGAGAAGAGTTACTGGGAAGAAAAAAGAAAAGAACAACTCGGCTGTTGAACAAAGCAAAACAAGAGTATTGGACGAAAAACGAGTTTTAGAAATTTATTCCAGAATATAAGCTGTGTCACAGAATATGTTAATATCGGGATCAATTATTGTAAGGTAGTGGTTGCTTTTTTACTTTTGGATGAAGTCTACACCTTCAACTTGCTGATTACAAAATACCAAAGTTACAACCTTTTCCCATAACACCACTAAAAGCAAGGTCAAACAGCATAAACATAAACAAGTGTGTGTCTCATATTACGCAACGGCTTCGACATTTATCTAAACACCTCAAATATTTACTATGATATAACATACAAACAACAGTCAATAAAATTTTTGTTGAATCACTTTGCTTTTTTAAAGATTCTTGTGCGCCTACCTTCGACTGCTGAAGTGATGACAGCAAAACCGTTGTCTATTTTTTGATCACATGTCAGTTCGATTCACAAACAATTTTCTTTTATTTATTGGCGCTTGGATAAGAGCTTATCCTTTTTAAGAAGTGAATAAAAGCATTTCGTTAAAAATTTCATATTCCAATGTCTATGTGAACAGGCATATTCATATCCACTTAAAGAAAAATATTATCTGCCATGATTTGATAATTTTCAGGCGCTCGGCTCAGACATACTCGCCCCCGCGCAGCTTATGCAGATTAGCACCAATTATTTATTCGCCTGCCTTGCTTACACCGGGTCATGGCGCACAGACACTGTCACTTGGATTTTATTTTTCTATTTTCATTTTGTTTACCGGCTGAGCCAGCTGTCTGAGAAGTTACTCCTTGTTCGCGTGAGTGTATGTGTGTGGGTGTGTCCTGTTCACAATCTATCTTTTACTATTTTTGGCACATTTTGTTGCATTATATTTTGATTATCTTGTTTTTGTTTCTTTTGTTGTTTCGTTATTCACTTTTTTACTGTTCATGTCTGGCAGCGGGCGATGGGCCTCCGCTGCTTCTGCGGTTGCGCTGCCAGCCAAAATGGGCCGTACATTTTTAACACGAAAGAAAACGGAATTTCATTTGCTTGGCTATGGGCAATTTATATGAACAGCACGGCAATTTATTTCCTTTCGTGAGCTTATTGGCTAACCGGCTATAAATGGATATTCGCACACACTTTCGCAACTTGGGAATAATTATGGTAATCACTTTTTCTCCAACTTTTCTCTTCGTTGTTTCTGTTATTTGTGGAATTGGTTACTTAATTTACTTTCTTCTTGCTTTATTTCGGCTAATTTCGTTTTTTTGCCTTTCCACACATCACTGGGGGAAATAAGCTATGAATTATTACTCCAAATTCTATAAAAGGAAGCAAATGATGACAAGGAGAAATGAGTATAACTCACAGCTTAAATTGCTCGGAACCTTAGTTGTTTTATTAGAAATTAATTTAATTTTTATATTTTTTTTTATTTTAGGTATAGCTCATTATCCTTTTTATTTTCAGCACTTCAATTTGGTTTGGCTTAATTAGTTTTTACTAAGTTTGGCATATATGTATGTACATGTTTGCCATTTCCACTATTTGAACTTTAGTGTTTTTTATTTTATTCAAAATTCATAAATAATTAATTAATACCTAATTTTTATCTGTAATTAAATTTGATTATTTTTGTGCAATTTCCCACAATAAATAGACTTTTTAGATTTTATCATGAATAATTTATTATTTTAAATTTTATTTGTTTTTGAGCTTTCTTGTCATATACGAAATTGCAACAATAATAACAAAGCACTATATTTAACCATTCACCACAATTTCAGTCAGTCCAACTGCCACAATCAGCTTCTTAGCTTCCACCGCTGCAATTACGCTCTTCATTCGAGCGTAGCATTTCCTAGTGCCTACGCACACACACACACTCCCCGTATTTATGAGTATATATGTGTATATAAGTGTCCGTCTTCGGTACTAAGCAGCTATGGTTTAGCTTGAGCGGCCTAGCTTTCGTATGTAATTACTCAGAAACAATTTTATGGCTTTTGAGTTGGCCCAAAGGCAAGCAATTTTATTTGTGAATTCCCTTGGCTTGTGTCGTTCTTAGTAGTGCTGCCTTATGTATGTATTTGTATGTAAGTGTGCGTTTGTGCGCGACTATTTCTCATACAAAATTTCGGCTTCACCTAATTCTTGGGTATCAAAACCCAAGTCAAAGTCAAAGTTAATAAATGTGGCTACAGGAAATTATACCGTTACGCTTTAGTGCGCTTGTAAAGATTTCAATTTGTGACCACAATTGGTTGTCTTCCGTCGCCTGCACTTCGGTTTGCTTGATTTGCTGTTTGGCTGCCTGCTCGGCTGGTCATTTCGCTGGGGAATGGCGTTGTACATGGCGTATACGTGACGGCAATTATGCTGATACGTGGGCGCCAACTGTCGGGGAATTTGATATATTCGACGGGTAATGAGAATATATTTGGGATTTGTGCACAACGCGTAATTGGCTAGCTGTCTAGTGTTGGTCTTTATGCAGGTATTGCTACAACAAAAACTCACACCTTCACGGCGAGTTATTATTATTTTATTTAGCCATCTAAGCTCTCGTCTCGTGAGTTTGCACGAGCTGGCCGGTGTTGCTGGCATAATTACATGTTGATTAAATATTACAGGCAAAGCGCGTGCACATGAACTTATAAGATATTGGAAGAGTAAATAAATATTATTGGATTCATGGCTTCACCTATGAGCTAACATTTGTTACTAAATTATATTCTTCGAGACGGACTGGAAATATTACATTCGAACCAACGAATGCAAGAAATTTATGCAATTTATGAATAAGAGGCAACGTAAATAGGTTTTAGTATTAAATATATTTCGAACGAAAATTTTTTTCAAATATATACTATACTATAATACCCTTCACAGGTTGAAGTTTTTCTACAAGAACTTGATTTCAATCGTTTAGCTTGTATGGCAGCTATAAGCTAGAGTGGCCGATCTGACCCATTTTTTCGAAAATTGTATCGTTTCTTTGAACAATAATAGAGGCTTAATATCGTGAAGATATTTTGTCAAAAAAAAGTTTTCCTCACATATATAGCAGACCGATCTGAACAATGTATCTCAAAAACTGAGAGACTTCATCAAAGGTTTGATGTGGCAAAAGCATGGTAGAGATGATTAAACAGTTATACTCTTCTAATTTTATGCTGATATCTTCCTCACCATCCGTAAGGGTATAGAGTTTACGGGGCTAAGTAAAAGACAAAATTGTTGTAGTTTTACCAACTTTTGGCATATATTATTTTGATACACTATCATACGATGATAATACATATTGATGTAATACGGTGTCAAATGAAGGGAGAAACTACAGCGAAATATGGGGAAAGGGGTTCCCGAAACGTCATTCATATTTGGTATTAAGCCACAAAAGGACAAAGAAAACACATACCGTTGATTTCATCATGTTATCTTACATGTGGATCGATATGTTCCGCATAAAGTGAGTCAAATGGAAGAAGACTCTCTTACTCGATATATCTGTATCAATGTTTTGCAATTTTCGATAAAGTTTTCACTTTCATGGAAATATAGACCTGCTATCCTGATTTTTTAAGATACTTATGTATTCTATATCTGTTTGTGACTCAATGAAGGTGTATGCAAGCTATATCCGTGCTAGGTATATATTAAAATGTTCTCGACGAAAAGACTTTTTTGGTGTTAACAGATAATCTTCAGGGATGTCCAGATATTCGAAAATCAAGAAGTTTTCATCCTGCTTTTGACATATGTTAGAGACATAAGAGGTTTATAGGCGATTTAAAATGTTTAACAACTCCAGGTTTGCTATTCCTGAAAAGTTATATCTAATGTGGAAACAAATTCTACGCTTCAAACAAAATATGTTAGCAACATTTATATACATATACACATACATATATGCAATATTCAAGTATTTCGTGATAACAGTATCATTAAGAATAACTGAGGCTGCAGTGATGGGTGGCTTCTAACAACAGTTGTTGCATTCCGATTGCTCCTTTTATGTTTTAATTTGCTCGCCGATTTCTAATTTGCATCATTTATCACTCATTATTCAGTCGCCATTTTCAGACACACAACTATTTGGCCATTTTTATGAGCGCAAAATTCCATTCGAATTGTGGCATAAAACGAATTTAATTTGATATTCTTGATTGGTTTTGTATTTCATTTATGGTGTTGGCGTATGGCTACAAAATACTTGAGTGCTTGTAGGAGTACCGCTATTTGGCAGTATTGCAATGCGTGAAATTTTATGACACTTTTTATGTGCAATCGTCTCTTGCTACCATCAATTTGCATTTTTTATGGCGCTAAAATTTATTTAGATTCAATTTGCACAAATTCTGAAATTAAATTCTTAAATTGTTAACAATCGCGCGTTTGTTTGCGAATCAATTTTGAATTCACTTATTCGAATTTTAAAGAGAAGCGATAAATACGTCGCAAATAATTTTCAGTAAATATTTGGGGAAATTTCATTTTTCATATTTATTATCAGGCAATAGTGAAGTAATCACAATTTTTATAACACACATTTCATTAAAGTTGCTTAGTGGACGCCCAAATAGGTGTCCGTTTGGATTCCCAAGCACACTTTTCATTTTTTTTTATCGGAAATTTAAGCACTAAATGTCAAGACCATGCTTCGCAAAGCAAATAAACGCACATATTTTTGTATATATATTATTTAAATATGTAGCTCACCTATTTATTCTATTTCAATACATAATTGCTGTCACCCACATATTTTTGCGCTAATCACATTGAACTGCAGATAATATGATAATTTTTGATTAATAATCCACAAGCGCTTACTGTCTCAATGCAGTTTGTTAACAATGTAAATAAAACCGATTGATTAACAGTTTTGATTTTCAATTATTTTGCTTGTTTAATTTGCCGGCTTAAAACAAAGCAAGTTCCCGCCAACTGAGCGCCGCGCCAACCGACCACGTTTGAATGCCAGCATTAACTGAAACTTCATTATAACTGTATTTTGCGAGTTACCGCAAATGTCCAAATAGCACTAACGCGTACAGTTAAATTGTCTGTTAGCATTACAGCGTAGTTGCAGCATGGCTGTTACCAAAAATGTTCGACTTATGCAGGTAATGTTAATGAACTTTAACCTTTTAACATTCTCTGGCACATGATAATAAATGTACTGTAATCTTTGAAGCGCCAGCATATGGTTAGTTAATAATATATGAAATATGATTCATAAAATTCATCAAAAATGTAATCTTCACGATTCTTTGCTTTTATGCTTCAACAACAGCAACTGTTAAAGTGTACATAAACATGATTGAACATGATAAACAAAATATTGGAAGTATAATCTAGGTTATCCAGGCAGACACAAATTAAGAAAAACTCAAATTTCAGATTCAATTAATTAATGTAACGCTTGCTCTATGTTAATAATAGATAATAATATGTAATAATAAAATAAAAATATTCAGCGAAGATTAAAAATATGTTAACATATTTTACGCAATGTAGTCTGTTATAATTTTACTAACATGTGCACGACATTGAAACAAACATCGCATGTTGCTCAAGGCTTTCAATATTTATCTTAAGCGAGCATGAATTCGAACAACAGCTGAGAGGTAGATAACTGTTTACAGTAGAACAGTTGCTAACAGAGAGCACAGCAGTCATGTGTAGTTATTTAACATACTTTCAGGTGTAGAACAGTAGCATCCACAATTTTTCGGAGTGAACTCATTGAATGCTGCGCGAATGAGAGATGAACTAGAGGACATAAACATAACATTGTTTTATGAGAGAACATAAACGTACCTGTTTAATGTTCTCTGAATAAATGTTATGAGCGCGTGATATCAACAGGTGCTGCGAGCAGTTAGCTTAGTGAGCGCGTGCAGGACTATGTTGTTGCAGCAGAAATAAGTTGCAAATGTATGCATATACATATATGGTATTTACTGTTATAAAATTCAAACACTTGATTATGTACATATGAGTGTGTCGAAAAGTCAGTTTGTGAATGTCATGTCATTTTCGTACACTAAGTTCCGAACGAATATGTGATTATTATGTATGTGTTTGTGAGCGCTCATATTCTTTTGTTAGTCCATGGTCTGTTGCTGACAATACCAAAACACTTATTAACTCTGACAATTTTATTGCTACATTTACAAAAACCCAACAACACAAGAAGGATGCAATTTCGAGCTTTGAGAACTTAAAATGCTTTAAGTGGAATTTCGCATTTGAAAGCTCTTATGACATAATCACACTTGCATTGTTATATAACTTACTTTTTGTGTCTTCAGTTTATTTCGAATTCATAAGTGAAGTAAACAAGCAGGCCTTATGTCCTTACTTCCGTGCATGTATGTGTGGATGTGTGTGTTCGTAGTTCAATGAAGAGAGGAAGCAAGGGAAATAAGTTTTCATGGGTTCACAAATATTTGAAGGATTAGCTAAGCGCACAAAGCGGAACACTCCTTGGGATTTCAAAGGGAAATGGAAAAACAGAAACTATTAGCGTGTGCATTGAGCTACAATGGACAGCCGATCGATTACAGGACATTTAAAATCGTGTTTACATGAAGAAAAGAAGGTAAGGACACACACACACACACATGCGCACACAACCAATAGAGTTGGTACTTCGAACTTTGGGGCAGAACAAATACCAACCTTTGTCCGTCCGGCTATTCAAATTCCAGCTCAATTTAAGTGCAAATATTTGAGGATGACCCGACCCACATCAGCCGGTGAAATGAAGAGAAACAGGGGCTCATCGGGGCGCATATTTGCTGTGATTATTTTAATTTTTCTGCCGGCGTTCGACATTTCCTTGATGGTTGGGCGTGTGCGCGTTCTTTACCATTGTTTGCATAACAAATTATTTGGCTTAACTTCTGCTGTTGCTGCTGGCGGCCGCTAAGCTACAAAAACTGCTGCTCAACGCCCTTAAAGGGGGGGGGAGAAACATATACAAGCTGCGGCAATCGGGAATGAAGCGCCGCTGTCTCAGTAAATGCGCTTGCACTAAGGCGATAAAGTAGCAGAAATGTCTTGCGCAACAACAACAATCCTGGGCGGCAAACAAACTTGCATTTGATTGAGAGTTTAAGTGCTGCTGCTGCTGCTTTTTACCATTTCTACGCAACGCTGGCACATGCCGCTCGTGAATTGTTGCTGTTGCTGTAGGGAAGGATATATGTGCGCAAATGTTGTTTTATGCTCATTCAGTGTTATTGACAGAAGGGTAATGCACGTGCATTACTCACACCTTGCTGCCGCCACGCCGCCCCTCCTCATGTTCCGCAGCAGGTGCTTAAGTGCTCTCATCACCGCTGGCAATTGTTAGGTGTCACCGGCAAAGTCACTTGTTTACCTAGGCGAAGTGTTAGCATCATTACACATGCAGAATGGTTGCTCAACGGCTACAAGCTCAACACACAGGCACAGACACGCACTCAGACACCCACACATGCGCACAAGTGGATATAAATATGCATATGTATATTCCGAGTATTTCTTTTGATTGCTATTTACACAAGCTCTGCCACCAGCCACCACCCACTTGTGTCTACTTTAGAGCGATGGAAGAGTGCGAGCAATGAGGAGGAGCATTACTGTTATTACTGTTGCACAACGGTAACGGTAACGGCTCACGGCGTGGATATAAAGGTGCAGCCAGCATTTACTGCGGAGGGGCGGGAAAATATGCCAAATAGAGCACGTATGGATGTATGTTGATGCTTCAAACTGTGCTAGCATTCGATCCAATTTAGTTGGCGTTTTCCGCTCTTTGACATTTTTTAGAAACATTCAACTCTTGACTATTTAGTAGGTAACTTTTTGCAAAATTGTATCCGGTGTGAAACATTTGTATGTCATAATTTTCTTTTTATTTGGAAATAATGTGTTAGGTTGGGGGATGGAGTCATGTGTAGAAGTTCACGCAAGTGAGGAAAGTTCGATTAAAGTTTTGACATTAAAACTGCAAAAAAATGTACGATTATACAATTTTTATAATTTTTTTCAATTTTTTTTTTTTTTTGTGTTTACTTTTATCAGATTTTTACTATACTTTGTTAGATTATTATTCAAAAATATAATAAAAAATTTAATTTTACACACTACAAAAACAACTTTTCATACTAACGCCATTGGCATCTAATAAAGGTTAGCGGGACAATCATGCGCAAACAATTCCAAAAAACGGGAAATTAACGAAATTCCATTCACAACCTAACACGCATAAATTACGAAAATTCAACAAAAAAACAGGTGCAATAATGTCACAGCCAGAAAGCACAGATTGCAAACATACATATACATACTAATACAAACAATTTGCATGTGAAATTCAACGGTTTTTTCGTTTCTATTGTTGTTGTTGTATTTTTTTTGTGACAACCCCACGCATCAAAGAAAAATAATGTAAATTAAATTAAAGTCAAGTGTCTGTTGCAATTTCATATTTGCACAGTATATACCTTCGTATGTGTGTATGTATGTATATGTAAGTGTGTGTGCGCACATATTGAACATAAAGTCGGGAGAAACAGCAGACACTTGCGCATGCAAATGTGTACTTGTCCCGCAGAAATGATTAAAATGTCAACATTTAAAAACGCTCGCGGGATTTTAAATGGAGAGATACCCAAACAACCTGAAGGATCTGCAGGATATGCATGCGGGCAGGCAAAAATGTATGTAAAAAAATATGCAAATAAATGCTCAGTCACCAGACAAAGCAGAGATTGACTGAACAATCACTTGGCGCTGCATTTTGCTGCTGGAAACAGTTAGTGCCAAAAACATTACGAAACTTCCAACAGTCAACTAAATTTAATAATAAAGAGGTATGAGAGCAGGAAATCATTTGAATTGGTCAAATATGTTAGTATATCCCTTCACACCTAAATGAAATTGGCACTGCCTTACTTGAAAGCAATGGCACTCACTGTATGGCACATAAGGCAATTACAGAATCTCACACGCTTTAATATCGCATATAAAAACTTCCCATTTCCCTTATGTGTGTGTGTGTGTGTCAGTATAACGCAGCTATCTGAACCCATTTACCTGCCTGCTCGCCTATCAAAAATATGATCTACGGTGCGTATGAGTAATATTTCAATCGAATGTACGCAAATTACACATAAAAGCACACACTTATTCGACTTCAAAGTAGTACCAAGTATATTGAAGCTTTGTGTATGCATTTCAAAGTAAGTAGCTTTGTATAATATGGGAAGCCTTTTGAATCTGCTTTCTCTCGTCATTCGTATGACAATCACTCAATGTAATTTTCCATATAAAATACAAATAAAAGCAGTTTAATTCTGAGAAGTAAAGTGCGATAATCCTATCTGTCTCCGCCAGACGGTGTCTGTATGAAACGTCAGTAATTTTTCGAGTGTAAATCTAGCCAAATTGTTGTTAGCGAGAGTTGGCAGGCACATCCGAGTTTGTTAGGTATTCGCTGACCTTTAGTTTTGGCAACTGGTTTTAGCGCGACTTTCCTACGACATTCCACTTTTCTTTGCTCTGTTAAACCTTACTTTAATCTACTTCACTCCACTTCATTTTAGACTGCTTTATTCTACTGCAACTCAGTTTAATTTTGTAAGCAGTGGCGTACGTAAAGAAGACTGCATTGTATTGATAATTGTTAAAAAAGAGATCCATCCATTCCCTTCACCAATTTCTTGATAATTTAATATAGTTTAATGAAGTATTCCTTTACACCGCTGGCACATCAGTTATAAAGTCGCATTGCTGAGTATGCACAGAACTTTAGTTTGCTGGTAAAAACTGAAATTCTGCCACGCCAAGTATGACGAGTTATAAATAATTGCATTGCCATAGCTTAATTATCGTGTTCTCTCTAATATTGAGTAATCGAAAAAGTCTTTTCGTATTTTTAACCAAACTTCAATTTATTTTTTTATATTTATAATGAACTTTAATGAACCAAATATGTACCATTTTGGTCGGCCACTTTTTACTATTTTTCCGCTAGAGACATTATTCCATGAGTGTAAAACTTTTCTGGTTTCTCGGCGAAAAACTGCGACAAGTAATTTTCACAGGCTCCTCTTGAAGCCAACTTTACTCCATTAAGGGAGTTCTGCATTGACCGAAACAAATGGTAGTCCGATGGTGCATGGTCAAGGCTATATGGTGGATGCATCAAAACTTCAAATCCAAGCTGTCCCAGTTTTTGCCGAGTCATCAAAGATGTGTGTGGTCCAGCGTTGTCCTGATGTAAGACGAAGCCCTTTCCGTTGATCAGTTTTGGCCGTTTTTTGTCGATTGCTTGCTTCAATCTCATCAGTTCTTGACAGCAAAATGTAAAATAAATCGTTCGACCAAGCTGGGGCGGCTAATAGTGGATGATTCCTTTCCAATCCCACCAAACACTCAGCACAACCTTTCGAGGCGTCAATCCTGGCTTTGCGACCATTTCTTGGGCTTCACCACGCTTGGACCATGATCTTTTTCACACATTATTGTCGTATTTGATCCACTTTTCGTCTCCTGTTAACATTCGCTTCAGAAATAGTTTGATTTCATTTCGTTTCAGCAAAAAATCGCCGATGTTAATTCGGCCCATTAAATTTTTCACGGGCAATTCATGTGGTACCCAAACATCGAGCTTCTTTTTGTAGCCAGCCTTTTTTAAATGTATCAAAACCATTTGATGATGAATGTTAAGTTCCTTAGGGATGTCATGGCTGCTTATGTGACAGTCCTGGTCAATATTTTCCATAATCGATCGATTTTTTCAACGAAAAGTCGACCAGAGCGAGGTGCATGCTTCACATCGAAATTTCCAGAACGGAAGCAAGCGAACCATTGTTGTGCTAAACGAACTGATACAACTTAGTCTCGGCAAAATTCACAAATTTTCAAATTTCTTTCCTTTTGTATACAAAAATTTCAAAATATAACGAATTTCTTCATTATTTTAACTAATTTTTGAACAGCCGCAACTTTTTTCAACTTCCCGGAATTTTGGGTTACACTTTTTTTGTTAAATGAAGCTTAAAATCTCACATTTTCAGCATTATATAGCACGATACAATGTGATTGGTAGTACTGGAGATATACGACAGCTTTGACATCTATTGACAAAATACGAAAAGACTTTTTCGACTACCAATATTTATATCAGAAATAAAATTTTCATTTATTTGTGACATGAGCTTTGGCACATACGAATACCTCCTTTCTCAGTACCCACTTCTCCTCTTCCTCTATTACTCATTTAATCTAATTAAAATGACTCAATGTTTCCCTTTCATATTCTTTGTATATGCACATAAGTACATTTATATAGAAATGTAAATATATATAGTACACATATACATATACTTTGTATGTTAGCAAGTAAACGGTACGCATCACTGCTCTCCACAGCCCTTATTTATTATTTGTTTATGTTTATCTGTAATTTTGCTGCTTGACGACACATTGAGAAAACATTCCAGCAAATTTGTTGCCAGAAGGTGATTGAACGCAAGGAAATCGCAAGAAAGGGCAACAATGGTGGAAGAAAAATCACATAAAAGTTAAGCAAAATAAAAAATATGCCACAGCAAGTGAGTTAAAACAACGAATTGAGGGAAATGCGAGAATAATGAAAGAATGCTACATATGAGTGCGTCATGCAAGGGCGCTTGCAAGAGCGGAACGCGTCAAAAAAATAGCAGTGCCGCTAGTCTCTATTAGCAAACCGCAAAACAACAAACAACAATGGACGAAACACTAACAAACTCGTAGATTGGCGAACAAAATGGCAGTTGGAAGGGCATTAGAGTAAAGAAGGAAGGGGTAGGTGTACTGTAAATCAAATATAGAGAGATTTTTTAAGCGTTCTTGAACTAGTCAGAGGCTAGTTACGAAAGGGTTATGGTAATATTTAGTTTACAAATCAGTCATTGGCCAACTAAAAGATAGTGAGAGGCTAGAAAAATAATATTTTTGTGAGTAATTTTGCGATTCTGTATGGAGCTGTATTAATAAAAAATAATAATCATAAAGTCGATGTCGGCTCATTACAATTATTCGCTCCTGGATCCACTCATCCCTACAATATTTATACAAAAGCAGCCACTTTTGCAGGTGGCCATTTTTCTTCCATATTTTCTTTCTATTTGCCATGTCGGAAGAAACTTGAAAAGCGCATATTCAGAAAAAGTTTTTCAATTTATCAAGTTCAAGAAATGCAAAATTCACGCAACAGCATGAAACCATGAGCTTCCTTATGTGGTTTGCATATGTGTCTTTTATTGTGCACTGGTCCACATGAGCAGCAAGATTTTCGACGCACACACACACATCATGGATATGCTTATCTGCTTTCACGCGTCAACTAAACTCAATTAAAATCTGTAAGTTCGCCTGAAAGTATGCAAGAGAAAGTGAGCAAGTGAAATTGCATTCCAGATGTGCATGGAAACAGGAAAATTTCAGCGGAAGCCCCTTTGTTTATAACTAATATTGTGCATTTTCCATATAAGTATTGTACTCGATGCACACACACACACACATTTACCTAGAATACGAACGTTTTCTGGAGAAAATTCCATTAAATGAATTAATGTAAATTCCTCAAGGCTACGGCTTCTCTTTCACGTCATCTATTTTGCATCAACTAAGTACACAAATACAAGCACAAGAACATTGAATTATGCATATGTGAGTGTGTTTGATTTAATTTTCATATCAGCTTTATTTCCGATTTCCGTTTACGCCAATTAAGAGTGTCAGTCATTAGCGTCTCAGCTCTAGTATCATCAAAAACATTTTTTTGCTTACTTTGGCGCACCGTTTCCCCCTCCCAGTTCAAATTTATCGAAGCGACGGTAATTTCATTTTCTTGGCTCATTTGCGTTTTCCCGCTTCATTTCCCCCGATATCCTGTCAATACCTCACATCCTTTGTACACACCTCAATTAAACAGGAGTCAAGCGCGCCAAGATTCAAATGTTTGATATGCTGACAGGCTCTAGAAGTATTATGTACATATGTATGTGTGTATGAATACTCATCTGTTATTATTTTTAACGATTTTTATCGCTCTCTAGCTCAAACATTAAGGTAAATCTGCTTATTATGTAAAGCTCGTGTGTTGTTGACAAAGTCTTCTAAAAATTCCACGATTTTGCATCGCCATGTGGAGTGATAATGATTTTCCTTTGGCGATACATGTGCGCACTTATATACACACGGTATTTCAAATGAGAAGATATGAAAAATTTTAAATTAATATAAAAAAGAAGCTCACATACTTACATACTATTGCGATGAAAGCCCGACATCAGTTTGTAGTACGGCCCAAGTTAGTTAGAGATTATCTGTCTTTCCTCTCTGCATTCGTTTTTTCTTCTCGCTTTTATCACATCCATTCCGTCTTCGAGTTAAGAGTATATCTTTTACATGAACTTCGTTAGTGTTTTATTTTAGAGAAGATCTTATACACAGCAGGCATTTAAGACACCCACTAATGGTTTACTACTAGATTTTGTAGACTTTTTGCTCAAAGTCAGCTGAACTTTGGCACAATTTAAGTCTAAGATTTCCTTAGAACTCTAACTATTATGAAATGAGCATTTGAAATATAGAATATCTTACCTGCATATTTAGACGCACACTAAATCACCAAATAACACTTTTCTTCAATAAACAAAGTTTATAGTTTTCATACAATATTCGCTCGCTTCCGTTCTGGAAATGATTAACCAGGACCGTCACATATGTAAGCCGCCATAACAACGCTAAGGAACTTAACATTGATCATCAAACATTTTTGAACCATTTAAAAAAGGCAGGCTACAAAAAGAAGCTCGATGTTTGGGTACCACATGAATTGTCTGTGGTACATTTAATGGACCGGTTTCACATCTGCGCATCTTTGCAGAAACAAAATGAAATCGAACCATTTCTGAAGTGAATGGTAACAGGAGGCGAAAAGTGGATCAAAAACGACAAGCTCAAAAAATGGACCAAGCCAGGATTGACGCCTCGAAAGGTTATGCTGAGTGTTTGATGTGACTAGAAAGCAATCATCCCCTATAATCTGATCCGGCCTGGTCGAACGATTGATTCTACATTTCAGTGTCAACAACTGATGAGATTGAAGCAAGCAATCGAAAAAAAGGCCAGAACTGTTCAACAGAAAGGGCTTCGTCTTCTATCAGGACAACGCAGAAAAATAGCAAAAAGTGTCGACCAAAACGGTACATATTTGGCTCATTAAAGTTCATTATAAATACAAAAAAAAAAGTTGAAGTTTGATTACAAAATTAAAGGACTTTTTCGACTAACCAATATTATGGTTAAGCTTTTCAAATATCTTTTTTCTGCATATTTAGTCGCGGGCTAAGTCGCCAAATAAAGTTTTCTACAATTTCTGAAGTTTTTAATTTTCAGTAATATTTCAATCTGTTCTAGAAAATAATTTCGTCTCTGACTTTTCTGCTTCTCAGAAGGAATATGCGTTCAGTTTCATAAATCTATGACTGAACTTGGGCCCTTCAGAACATGAGAGTTGCTCAGAAACATGAATACCTCCCGTAGTTACTTAAACACAGCGTTAAAATACCTTGTGTAAATCTAATTTTTTTCCATGTCACGTTTCCAATACCGTTCATGATAAGAAACGCCACAGAGGTAACATAAATATATGTAATCCATGTCTTCATTTGGAAAAGATTTTAATAATCCCTTTTTGCAAAAGTTAAAAAGCAGTTGCAGGCTTCATATTCAAAACCAAAAATAACAATAAGAGTAGGCAAAAAAATAGTAAAAAACCCCTGAAAATCCATTACATTTGCCGGTAAGATAGGCACGTGCTCCATCGCTTTATTACTGCAAATGAGTGTTCTTATTTTTAAATACTGCAATTTCATAAAATTCTAATAGCAAATACCTGCTAAGCAGTTTTAAGCTGTTTATATTACAAAATCTGGCACGTTTTTCAGGCACTCGGGGGGAATACACTTTCAATTTTCACGGTACATTACAAGCGGCTCCGTATTCTCCGTGGCAATGTCTCAATAATTACACAACATCCATCGCCGCCAACAGCAATTCAGCTAATTTAAGAAGCAAAGCAAGCAAGCTCTGCGGTGCAGCACACGACATCCCTCTCGTCCCTAGTGAGGTTGGTTCTGCCTTGTTACAGGCAGAAGTTATGATGCCGATAGCACCAATGGTACAAAAATGATGAGCAGCAGTTTGAAGTCAACGCATAAATTGTAACTAGAGAGGTGAAGACGAAAGATATTAAAGTTAAAGGGAAATAAACACATCCACGTACACAATGCTACAAAAAAGGTGGCGTATAAATGAATGAATGGTGTTTGCATTAAGAAAGATTACACTATTTAAAATTAAATTTGCAGCATAGGTTTTTGGCAAGCTGTTATTGTCTAAAGTGCGGGATCACAAGGCGCAGCTGTCCTATTGTAAGACCTCTTGTGTTATATTCTACCGCTTTACTGATGGTGTCTACGATACATCTGGGCTGTAGGGCGGCTGCGGACGCGTTGGGATGCCGGCCTTGGTTAGCTAGCTGTTTACAAGAAAGGCGGTGTGAGCCGAAGCGTTGTCGTGGTGCAACTTCCAAACCTTCGTTTGAGTCTTTTGAACACTTTTACGTAAAACTTGGCTTTGACGGGTTGTCCAGGAAGAACAAATTCATAGTGGACGATGCCTTTGATGTCAAAAAAGACAATGAGCATCGTTTTCATGGCCAGAATTTAATAGCGTACCTCTGCTCTAAGTTTGTCCTGGCTCTGCAAGTCCAGATTTTAAGATTTTGCAATTCCATTTCTCACCTCACATAATAATTTCGTAGGAGTTTCAGCCCCTTTAAGAGAAATTGCTGAAAAAATAATAGAGCCCTGTGTACAGTGTTTACATAATTTCACATGATTATTCAGTTTAAATTATTTCCGTATTAAATATATCAATATACGCTGCAGTTGTAAGCAAGATTGGCTAACAAGTTAAATCTGTTATTAAAGACATTCCCTTTCTCTTCGAAATATAATGTATTTACTACTTGATCATTAGGCATTTATCACTTAATCGCGCCGTTAATTACCTCATTAATTATTTAGCAGTCATGCCTGTCGGGTGTGGACGCCTACAAGTATGTCAGACACATCAGACATTTCTAGGTTACAGCTGTCGCGTCTCGCGCCTTCGCTAAGATCCAATTAAATTAGAATGCATTTATTAATAAATGCTTGATAATACAAAAATCAACGAAATATTTAAACAGAAAACTACAACGAGAAGGAGCTGAAATACCCATTTTGAAAAACAAAATAGTAGAAGCTTAATCTTCAAAA
Organism: Bactrocera neohumeralis; assembly: GCF_024586455.1. Lineage (NCBI taxonomy): Eukaryota > Metazoa > Arthropoda > Insecta > Diptera > Tephritidae > Bactrocera > Bactrocera neohumeralis. Next base: position 2,659,114 of record NC_065921.1, on the reverse strand, counting down.
CAAAAATTGTAAAACTTTCAAATGAAAGTAGCAAAATTTTATATCTTTCAGAGTGCAAGAAGTTAAAATTCAAATATATATACATATATTAAAGTTTTCTCTCAGCATCAATATTCCAATACATCAAATATTGTTTTGTTTCATTTCTAATTACGCAAAATCATCCGGGTATTTCAAGCGTCAACACCACCGATTGGCTGACATTGCGAGTAGGCGATTGAAAAGCAATTAAAATGTGAACAGCGCTTCGCCCACCGCGTCAACGGCAATGATAAGGCCAACAGCGACTAACATTTCGATAGCAACCAATTGCGGAATGCTGCCTGAATACATATGTATATAGGGCAATGCACCAGGCAACGGACACGGGTCATTTAACATTTCAGTTCAGGCTTTGATGGTCAGCATCATGGCAAGTTGAATGAAACAACAACATTAACATAACAAATAATCTAAAAGCAGCGTTGCTTGTGTTCTACATATATATATGTATGTATGCAAATGGAGCTTCGGTTGAGGAACGTTGCGTGCCGAATATGTCGCATACATATAGCGGCCAGTATTCAATTTGATCCAAAATATATTTTGTTTCTGTAACAATGGTATTAAAGCATCTGCACCAAACTGCGCTTCAAGGTCGCATTGTCAACAATAGCATTTAGCCAAACATTTATAATTGTATGGAACAATTAGAATAGAATATTATTTATAATAAAGTATAACAATTAACTCTGTACTTCCCGTACTAGCATATTGTATAAGCATTAGCGTGGCTCATAATATACCATAAATAACACAAAAAAATTAAAAAATCACAATATATTGGGTAGTCGAAAAAGTCTTTTCGTATATCTAATAAAATTTTAATTTTTTTTTTATACTTATACTAATAAAAAAATAAAGAAGTATGTACCATTTTGGTCGACAATTTTTAGATACATTATTTCATCAGTGTAAATCGAAATTTTGAAATTTCCAGAACGGAAGCGAGCGAACCGTTGTTGTGCTACACGAACTAATACAGCATCGTCTCCGTAAACTTCACAAATTTCATTGGTGGCTTGCGTGACATTCTTCCCTTTATTACACAGGTATCCCTCGGATAACACGGTTAATTGGTTCCGTGTTAATCGAAATCGTGTTATTTGATACTAATAAATCATACAATTTTGGAGATGCCGTTCCGTGCTATTTAAAACCGTGCAACTCGAAACTCGAGATCCATACAAATTTGTACATTTGGTTCCAAAGATTAATTAAGAAAACATTAAAAATAAGAACAAAATTTTTTTTTTATTTTTAGTTATAAAATTTCAGTTATACAAAAATAACAAAATTCATTCAATTTAGAAAAGTGAAACTTAAAAATTTAAAAGGTAAAATTTTATAAACGCAATAATTCTTAAATTACATATGTTCAACCACTGATTCAAATGAATTATTGCGTCATACTACAAACAGTCGTTCGAAGGAAAATTATACTCAATTTTTAACAGGAATTTTCGCGACTTCGTGTAATTCGAACGCCGTGTTATTCGAGGGTTGTCGCAATTTTTAACCGTGCTATTCGAGATTTCGTGCAACTCAAGTACCGTGCTATTCGAGGGATACCTGTACAAACAATTTCAAAATATAGCGAATTTCTTCATTATTTTCACTCATTTTTGAACAGCTGTAACTTTTTTCAACTTACCCGAATTTAATTTTTCTTGGTTAAATGAAGGTTATAATCTCACCTTTCCAACACTATATGGTATGACACAATATGATTGGTAGCACTATAACTAGTATTCTACTAAGCAGTATTTAATTTATTTGTAAAGTTTTCAACATCAGCGCCTTTCTCATAAAACACCAAAAATTAAAAAAAAAATTGTCCATATTGCAAATTAAGGCACAACCTAATGTTTACACACATTAATCAAATCAAAATATATATCTGATGCAATTCAAGGGAATTTCCATTTTCGATTACTCATTCGGATCTGCGAAAATTTGTGTTATATAAAGCAATCGAGGAAAATCAAACTTTAGTTTTTACTTCAGCCAAAGTGGAAAGCGTTCGGCGAGTGGGACATCCAAACTTGATTTTACACAAATAACAGTGCTTTAGAAATTACAAACATGGCATTCGCTTACATTTTAACTGTGCTTACAGCATGTTTATTTGTAAGTTAAATTAAAATCATTTATTTTTTAAATAATTAGTAATGTTGCCTAACGACAGGCTTTAGTGAAATGTTGTTGGATAAATCCGTTTCCCTTTGAAGAAGAAAAAGAAAGAAAAGACAAAGTAAAATGTGAGCATAATTATCAATTATTTACAGGAAAAATATTGACATTGAAGACAATCAGCAATTTTTATAAGTATAACAGGATTGATTGGGCTCCATTGAGACTAATCAATATATTCTTCAATAACATAATTTGCTAAAAAATATTCTTAAAACTACTTAAAATCTATCTGGAAGGCCCAAAACGTGAGTTCTTTTTAAGTGTCTAACACCCATACTGCTATCCAGTAGATTTATTGCCAGTAAGTTTTCATAATTAGAAAGTCTATCAAAGTATCTTCGTCTTTAACAAAATGAATTCAAAGTTGCTCAAATACCAAGGCGCACTTACAACGCTTCTTAAAGTCTTAGATTGATATCTTTGGAGGATTTCAATGTTGGCTGTACTCGCAGTACCTCATAACTACATTGCATACGTCCGTACTGGTTTAAGGATTGAGTCGAACTTTATTTTCAAGACTAAGCTGTGATCGCGATCCTAAAAGCCAGTATATTTTTCTGGTTTTAAATTTGATTCAATTTCTCTTTTATGTGTGTGTTCGAAGTGAGTCTTCTATCCAAATAAAGACCTAGGTATTTGACAATTTCACTTTCAGATATTGTAGAGAAATTTAATGATACATACAGACGGACATTTGGTTCTTAATGTAAACGTTATTTGAACGGACTCCTGTGTATTTACTTCTATCTTCCAATTCTTTAGATATTTTTCTTGTAAATGATGTGAGTTGTCATTATGGTTAAAACTTGTGGCAATAATTGCCATATCATCAGCATAAGTTGTAAATCATTGATGATCGGCAGGTCAGCTGTAATTATTGTATATAACACGGGACCCAAGACGCTCCCTTGCGGAACTCCAGCATCAATCGAATACAACTCAGAAAATGCACCTCTTTCTTCGACCGTTTCACGGCCACTTGAAAATGACGTCATAAATAGATAGTAGGGCGCTGGGTGCCATTTTCTAATTTTATCAAGTAACCTTGGATGCTATACTTTATCGAATGCTTGTTTAACATCTAAAAATACCCCTGCAAAGTATTGCTTGCGTTCAAAAGCATTCATGATAATTTTAACAATTCGATGGCATTGCTCAGGTGTTCCATGTCCTCTTCTAAACCCAAACTGGTGTTCGGGCAATATATTTCGGTCCTTTAAAACAGGTTCTTTTTAAAAGTGTTTTTTTCAAGTACTTTTGAGAAGATCGCCAGTAAACTAATTGGACGTTATGAAGAGGAACAGTTCTCAGGCTTATCAGGTTTCGGAATCATTGTTATCTTATAACATTTCCATTGATTGAAGAGTATGGTCGAGTCGAAGAATAGAATTGTAGATATAAGTAGACAGTCTGATACAAATATGAAGTAGATGTTTAACAGTAAATCCAGTAATTTTATCAAATCCAGTCCACTTTTTAAGTTTTATTTTCTTAATCTCAGTCGTTACTTCTTTAATAAAAATTTTTCGAATAGGCAGACTCATCTGGCAAGGGTATTCTAGAAAGTTTTGTATCTTCCCTAACTCTAAGCTTCAAGAGCTTCATCAAAGTGATTGAAGAGTATGAGTTACTTTTAAAACTTATAAGTTCTATGGAAGCTCATCTCCAGAAAATATATTTGAACTCGTACATTCAGAATTTAACTTGCTCTCATCAAAGGAATCCTCCAAATCTGAATCCTTTAAAAATTTCTTAACTGCATTCGTACTCCTTTATTTTCAGGCTCACACCCAAGCGGCCGCCTTCAATTGCTCGGAACCACCAAATCTGGGCCACTTTGTAAGTAGCTCGACCGCAGTGACCTTTAGCTTTAGCAGAAAATCCTTCAAATTCAATTGTATAACCGAACGTTTGGTGTCTTTCAGGATGTTCACAGTTGCTGTCGGATGCCAGAAGTCGACTTGGGCGAAACGCCAGCAAAATGCGCCGCCTATATAAAAACGCTCAACGCACAAGCGAGAAATATGATGAACGGCATGGGCGGCAACAATAACAACACCAACAACAATAATAATATGAATAATCCAGCAGCCGAATTTCCAGCTTACGCACACATTGTGAGTTCCGTCACATACACATACACACAAACTGAGTCGCCAGCCGAGTGACATTCGGCGCGCACAATGACACTTATCTTCTTTTGAGTCAAGTGCTCATTGAGAGTGAATTTGAATTTGAAATGTTTATCTGGTTGTTGTTGTTGCAGTGCTATCCAGATTGTGTTTACCGTGAGACAGGCGCCCTGGTCGAAAACGAATTTAATATGGAGAACGTCAAAAAATTCCTCAACAAAAACGTCCACAAGCGCGACAAGGATATTATACCGCAGATTGCGCGCTCCTTCCAGAGTTGCCTGGACTACAGTACGTATCGCACGCACACAAGCAAAAGCCAAAGCAAATATGCTACAAACACACATGCACACACAAAACAGATATTAAGTCAAAAACAAGCAAAAGTGAATCAAAGCCGGGCAATCGTGAAAAAGAAAGAGCAAATTACTCGATCAGATGGCAAATATCTGATTTTTCACTATGACAATATTGGAGATATTTGCACTTATTTGCCTAAATGCACATATACACACACACATGCACACGCATACAAACTTACATTAGCACACTCAGACAAGTCTCCTCCTCACTTCAAGTAACTTTTTTCATTACACACCTTCCATTCTTACCTTCACTTTTCCTTACTCTTCAACTCGCTCTTCTTCTTATCGTTGTTCGGTTACCCCACAGTCAAGGGTCACATGGCGGCGGTGGGCATTAAAACGTATGCCAAACTGCCGATGGGCTGCTCACCTTTAGCCAGCATGATGTACAGTTGTGTCAACGCGGAGACCTTCCTGCACTGCCCCGCCAAGATGTGGAAGAACGAGGGGCCCTGTAATGTGGCGAAGAGCTTTGCGGCACAGTGTAATCCACTGCCGCACGTGCCACTGCCAATTGGATAAAGCATCGCAGACGAGTGGCGGAGCCGCGTGTTGTGCGGCGAACGGCGAAAGAACTTTATGAAATTATAAATTTAGATTTACAATAACTTTTTATTATGTACGAGTTTTGCCTTTAGGCATTTCTTGGCTTTGTCTTAGCATTCGCGCCTTGCGCTCGTATGCTTAGACACTTGTTCGTTGCAATAAATTTAATGGCTAAATATACTGTACGTGAAACTGTTTGGACTTTAAGGGTGACATGGGTTTCACGGCTTCAAAAAATCGATTTTTTATTGCCTTGTTTAATTTTGAAATACCTCTGGAATATTGTTCTAAATACTCAAGTTCACCCGAGTAATAGCTGTGGAGATACAGCCTTGAAAAGTTGCGCGCTCGTGGTCAGCTATAAGGTTACTTAAACCTTTAAAAGCGTTTTTCTCGAAACTGAATTTTTAAAGTCGGTTGTCAAGACTTCTCGCGAACTACTCAACCAAACTTAAATTAGGTCTTCAAGATGTAATTTACAAGCTCTTGAATGAAGACATATTTACCAAAATTTATATTTTTTTTTGTGAATACGTAAAATACGTAAAAAAAAAATTTTACTTTTTGCCGGAAATTACTTCTTAATAGCCAAGTTTTAAAAATGGGTAGTCGAAAAACTCTTTTCTTATTTCTTTCTTCAACTTTTTTTTTATATTTATAATGAACTTTAATCAACTAAATATGCACCATTTTCGTCGACCACTTTTTACCATTTTTCCGCTAGACACATTATTTCATCAGTGTAAAACTTTTCTGGTTTCTCGACGAAAAACTGCGACAAAAATTTGAAGCCGACTGTACTCCATTAAGGGAGTGCTGCATTGACCGAAACAAATGGTAGTCCGATGGTGCATGGTCAAGGCTATATGGTGGATGCTGTAAAAACTTCCCAGCCAAGCTCTCCCAGCTTTTGCCGAGTCTTCAAAGATGTATGTGGTCTAGCGTTGTCCTGATGGAGTACGAAGCCCTTTCTGTTGATCAGTTTTGGCCATCAGTTCTTGACTGTAAAATGTTGAATCAATCGTTCGACTAGGCTGAAACAGCTGTTAGTGGATGATTCCTTTCCAATCCTACCAAACACTCAGCATAACTTTTTGAGGCGTCAATCCTGCCTTTGCGACTTTGTTGAGCTTTACCACGCATGGATCATGATCTTTTTCGCACATTATTGTCGTATTTGATTCACTTTTCGCCTCTTGTTACCACTCACAGATGTTAATTCGGTCCATTAAATTTTTCACAGAAATTCATGTGGTACATGCAAACATCGAGCTTCCTTTTGTAGCCAGCCTTTTTTAAATAGTTCAAAACCGTTTGATGAAGAATGTTAAGTTCCTTAGCAATTTCATGGCTGCTTATGTGACGACCCTGGTCAATCTTTTCCATAATTTCATCGACTTTTTCAAGGATGGGTCGACCAGAGCGAGGTGAACGGTCTTTGTGACTTACCTGGCATTCTTCCCTTTTTTATACAAAAATTTCAAAATATAGCGAATTTCTTCATTATTTTCACTCATTTTTGAACAGCTGTAACTTTTTCAACTTCCTCGGATTTAATTATTTTTTGGTAAAATGAAACTCAACTTTCCAATACTATATGGTATGACACAATGTGGTTGGTAGCCCAGGAGATATACGACTGCTACGACATCTATTGACAAAGTACGAAAAGACTTTTTGGACTATCCAATAGAGGTACTATGGAAATACTGGAATCTGAATGTCTTCAAGAAAATTTTTTACTTTCTCTTTTTGAATATAGAGAACACAACACTTTTAAATTTTATCCGCGACCGGGTTGGGACGATATTTAAGATTTATCAGTAGTATGCATGTGAAGATTGCCGCAATATAAGCCTAAGAGTTATAAACTGAAAGGGTTAAACAAAGTATAAACTGGCAAAAGTTGTAAAAGTTATTGTTTCCTGGGTTAACAGCTAAGGTGCCCCATAGAATCTAAATCGGAATTTTGTTCTCCGAACTAGGCATATAAACGTATGCTGGAAGAGCATGCGTAACGGGCTTTGACTCGCATTATAACATAATATAATTATAAACATGCTAAAACGTTTACTTTTGGGGCTCGATTGGGTATGAAATAGCATTAAATTGTATGTTTGGTAATTTCGTTATGAGCACGATGATACTATCATTACCCCTTTAATGGGGCGTAGCTAATCACGCCTAAATGGACACTGTCCCATATATGTACATACATATGTTTCTGAATTGTAATGCAAAATATACGTATCATGGAGAGCATTTACGTATTAGTCGCGATTATATTATAAAGTCACGGATTTTTGTGAATTATGGTGTTAAGAATTTCAATGGATTTAAGAAATATTGTGGTGCTTTGGTTAATGATTGCAGCAGCCGAAGCCAGATTTGAGGATTTCGTAGTTAAAGATCGGGTGTGTAAGGATGCTCGTAAACTTTAGCAGATATAAAGTTTAAAATATTCTTTAAGTTGCCTTAAATGTCTATTACTTTCCGACTTCTAGAATGATTTGACTCGGTTGGGTTATGACGATGACATCTCCGATGAGGATTATGAGCTTGATGAAGCTTCGTTTTCTAATATAGAATTTTTGCAGCAATTATCCGAAATCGAACCAAACATTATGGAGATGTTAAATGGCGTTTCATTGGAGAATATGCCTCCGGGTTTGCTCCGGAAACTACAACAATTTTACACAATGATGGACTCATCAATGTGCATGGACGACGATGATATGTGGCAGACTGGGGAATTTCGGAACTCCTACGATATAAATGGCTTCGATGATACACTACAACTTGAATAAACTTACACACATTTTAGGATGCGAATATGAGTCTTCCAATACACACAAGATTCATAGGATACTTACGCCCAACTAGCAGTTTGATTTCATCAATCCACCACTCAAAAATGTAACCGAATATTTTCCAAAGATAAGCAATAAATTCGTTTAACCGATTGGAGGAAGTACCAATATCTATAATAAATGGGTTTGAACATGGTTTATAGCAGTGTCCAGGAGATCAATGTAGAGTTCACGAAATCGCGTCGCTATAATTGAAGAAAAATTATCGCGCTTTACCCGATACTACTTACATAAAAGAAAACAATCTAAGTGAAGACACTCTCGTTGTAAAGAGGAGCTCCAATAAGGCATAAGGAACTGGTAATGTTAGGCTACAAGCAGAGAGATAAAGTTCTAATTAGCTTCGGTGTGATTGAATCCTGTCACTTCAATAAAATAATTGATTGAGAGAAGATCTGAAGAAGATCAGAAATAGTGTATGAATTTCAAATCTTAAGCTTTAAGTCTAAGATTTTGATCTTCATTCACATAAAATAACTTGAACTGTATTGTTTAGCCTTTGTAAATATGAACTTTTCTTTAATATGTTCTTCTCTTATCTGTTTCGTGCGCCTCCGTAATTAGCGGCCAAGGAAGAGCCAATTACCTTCAATCATCGATTAACAATTGGTTATATATTCCCTGGTTATCTCACATTCATTCGAAGATATCCATAACTTAGGCGGACAGTTAAGAGGCAGTTCTTGTCCAACACAAGTCAGGTAGCCAATCAGAATCATTTTTCTGGTCACCACACTCGGTTGAGGGGCTGATAGTGTAGGTCTTCTTGTTTGAATTTTAGCTATGCGGGCCTTAACAACCGACTGACATTTTTCAAAACTGACAAGCAAAGCATTGGCAAACACGGGATCGTTGGGGTTGAGCTTGTTGAACATTTTACGAGCGTTGTCCATCTTCAGCTGCTCTCCATTTAGAATGTCGGCCGCTTTGAACAAGCACTCCACTTTATCCTACGCAATGAAATCGGCATTCAATTATGGGAATATTAGAATATTATGGAATTAAGATGTGCTACCAGATTTGATGATGGAAAACCATCTCCTATATTGGGACATTCACGACTATAGGCGCCCAGGTTCGGTTTCGGCTTCCTGCAGCACTGAATCAAGTTTTTCTAAAAATTACAATAAATTTCCTTCAACAATGTCATTGAAACTAAGCTTTGGACTTACAACAAAACCTGCTGGAGGAGTACTGCAGTCACTGGCGGCATCGATCCATCCCAACTGCGTAGCCAGCAACGCTATGGCGATTATTCGGTAGTTCATTTTAGCTCCAGAATCAGACTAACTGTTCTTTGTGTATATTCCAAGTTATATAATTTAGGAAATTTTGTTCAAAGTGGGTGATTCTATTTTACTAGTGCGTTTTTCCATTCCAAATGTTTGATATTAATTAATTTTATTGTCATTAATTTATTTTGATGTCAAATCATTAAAATAAAATTACTTTTTAGATCAGAAATTTAAAAAACTAAATTTAAAAAACTAAACCACATATTAAGAGAGGGCGTTGCTACTATCCCAAGATTTTTTATTTTTTTTTTTAGTTTTGTTGGATTTTGACAATGGCTAAAATCCATGAATTAAAGTTCGATTTGTTGGAGCACCCAACGTATTCACCAGATTTCACCCACAGCGACTTCCATTTGTTTCGAAAATTCAAAAAATGTATGCGTGGCAAGCGTTTCTCCTCAAATGAAAAGGTCATAACGGCTGTTGAAGCGTATTTTGCAAACATCCCCGATTCTCACTTCAGGGATGGATTCCTCAGAATAGTGAAGTGTATTTTGAATCATAAAATTGTGTTTTTCTTAGCAAACGACGAAACTTATTGAACAACCTTATAAAAATTCTAAAATGTAGAGAAAATGATTGGAGATATTCTCACTGGGACCAAAACTCTCCTGCTCTGAACATGAGAACTGTAAGAGCGACACATTGTGACGTAGGAGTGACAAAAAAACAGTATCTTTATTTTTACTCTGTCGTCGCGACGTGTCACTCTCACAGTTACCCTATGCTTTGAATGTAACAAATACTTTTATTTCTCCAAATTTTCAATAATGGTATTTAAAAACTCCGATTCGGGCAAAAATTCCTGAAAATTGTGTCAAAAGTGTACAAGATATAGGGCGAAAATGGGATTTTTCTATGGCTTTTAATAAGATGTCTTGTAAATTTACTATCAATTTCCTCAAAACCCGTATTGTGAGAATTTTGGAACTTCAGAATTTGCGTGGCTTCTAGTTCCTAAATTTTATATACTTAAAATCGAAGATATTTTGTAAAAATTCTCTTTTGATCGAACCACCTCATGAAACTTGTAGGAGGGCGGCAGAACATCCTTGGCCCCGGGCGCCCGAAGTTGTAGCTACGCCACTGGCCGACAATAATTTCTCGAATTCATTATAATTCACTTAAAATACATTTACGCGGTTTGTTTTTTTCTTTTATTTCATTTTCATTCATTTACTATTCATTAATTCGTCGATAATATCGCCAAGCGGCGCAGAGATTAAATCCAAAGGGTTTTCTTGGCAATCCGCTGCGTACTCTTCACAAAATCCAAACGAACCATCTACTTCGGCTTGATAGTAGGGAAGTGGAAGATTTTCATGCGCCGATGTGCTGGGACTGAAAGTTACAGAAAATCCGATAATTATTATTCAATAATGGATGCAACAATCATCTTAGAGAGGAAATAACTTACGAAAACATTATATGAACTAGTGTGCCGAGAACTCCGTTCACCTCACCCAGACCGGAGGAATTCGTTTCGCAAATCAAACGCAGCAAGCAGTGCTCAGCATTATAGCCGCTTCTAAAAGGGAACAAATACCTAAATACACATACATATAAACAGATGGCTTCTTATATTAAGCAAACCAAAACAAAACCCGATAATAATATTTACATACATACATATGTATGTACTTATAAACAACTTGAGTCACACGACGCCAAGATTTAGGCGACCAGCGCTGATTAGAACCTTCTGGTTCGCTTGCTTGCATCAAATCGACACACCACTGTACCGGACGCGCAAGAGCGCCATCAAAGGCATCAGCCGCCTGCGCGTGTGCGACTAATTAGAGTTGTTCCTTTCCTAGACTGCTACTTTGCTACGCAATTGCGTCGATGAAAGTAGTTTCACACTCGTTTCATAATTGATTATAAAAAATCAATAAAAGTGGTTGAGAATCAAGAGAGAACATTAATACAAATACACAGATTAATACACAATATTCTTTGGCGCAAATTATTTCATGGAAAAAAGTGTGAAACGTGAAAATATCAAAACTCGAATGCTCTATAATCGGACGGACAAGTATTGAATTTGAGTAGCATTACTCTAATTGGCTTTCAAATTCCATGAAATGCAAACCTTTTGAATTTATCCATGAGTATGTGGTAGAAGTGGGTGCGCGTTAGCAATGAATTTGGCACACCTTCCGTCCGTCGCCGTGTTCTTGCAGCCGATTCTTTAGCGTAACTTGTTGAATTCACTGTAGGCGCTGCTGTTGTTGTTGTTGTTGTATCTGCAGTAACATTCTGAACCGTACAGTTAGTACAACCTACCGTCTGATTCAAATGTTGAAAGTTCCTAGCTTGAGTCAAGACATCATCATCTTCGATACCATTCTGAAAGCATTTGTATTGACAAGTATTTTAATGGCAGTGCCGTTAAATTTGAATTAACAAATGTGGTATATGTATACCCTAATGTGAATGCAGTGACCGAGAGAGAGCGGAGATTGGGAACAATTCCTCCCGAGCCCGGAATTATCAGAGCTCTGCAACAATTTTTTACAAATCTTTTTATCCAACAATTGATGGATCAGGGTCCCACATCCTATCTCTTCCTGGGCACTGGTTTTCTCACAACGGACAGGTGTGAATTCACATGCATACATATGTAGATATATTTTTTACTAACCGCTATTGGCGGCAGGTTCCACGTGTACGGCAAATTGTAGTTCGCTTCAAAATTGTAAGAGATAAAGACATTGCGATGTGGCAGCTCCAACGGCACCGCGATGGCGGCAAAAATCTGAAAGCACACTTAAATTTCTTCCAATTGCTTTCGAATACTTTGCGCACTTACACCATATGCGGAATTGGTTGGAAAAAACGCGGCACCACAACACAGGTTACTACACCAAAGAAAGCTCAGAAGCCGCAAACAAAAGCCCGTATTTTGTCGTACGGCCATTGCACAGCACTCACGGTAATTATAAGTTAAATTACTTTAATCGATTTTTATTAAACGCGAATCAGCCCACGTCTTTCCGAAGAAGGCCTTAAATAACGACTAAATGCATTTACTTCCTTCCCAAGCTACTTGCTTAAGTTAAGCAACCCATGAATGAGAATAAGTTCTACCATTTCATTACTAGAGAGCGGCATACCATTAAGCCACAGAAAGTAGTAAGTGATCGCTAATCATTTATGTCAACAAATCTCAAGAAAGCGACAGCGTTAATGCGGCATATTGATAATATAAGATATTTGTAGTTCTAAGTTGAAGATACCAATCCCACCAAATCTTTAGCTTTCTCTTTTAAAGAAAAGTCCACAATTTTTTCTTAAAAATATTTTGTTATTCTAAATATTGTATTGTTGCTTGTTGAACCCCTATTTGAGAAAATAAAATTTTTACTTTTTCTGAATCTAATAATAAATTCAAATACTTATAAATATCTGTAAATTAACTGATGAGCGATGACTTGTAATTTGATTGAATATATACAGTAGTACAAAAACAAAAAAACAAACAGTTTGTATATCAGCTTCAATTTCAAAAATTTCCAGATGAAGTGAATGCGTTTGAGTTCCTCTTTTACGTAAAATTTCAATTTCAGTTTTGCCGTTGTTGAACAATTATAACCGGCACATGCGTATGCAAGAAGAACTATTACCTATTTTGGCGCTTCTTTCGCTCTTGCCATGTTGCAAATTTCGTGTTGGCCGACTGCAGCAGTCGATTCAAATGCTGAGTGAGGGAAGCACCCAACGGAGAGAGCTCATGCAATGCACGGCTCTGAAAATAAAATAAAAAAATATATGCAAACTTTTTGTAGTTAAGTTTTATTATTGCAAATACCTCGAACGGCACCAGTTTGGCCATCTTAAAGCGTTGAAGCGCATCATGCATGCGTACGGCTCTCTCTTCGGCTTCGGCGGTGGTTGGTGGGAAGCAGTTCCAGAAATGTTTCAACAATTCTGACAGCGATAAATATAAATTACGTAAATCCTTCTCGAAATCAGGAGGCACCAACTCTAAAGTAAATAAAAATTAAGAGGTGCCTCATAATATGTGCTTGGCACACACTTACGACCAACTGATTGCTCATGAAAGCCACGCATCAGCGCACCACCCGGACTCAGCTCGCCCAGTGCATTCACCGCTGCCGTAGGACTAACCAAAACCTTGGCTGGCGTACGTTGGTTCCAGGTTTCTGTGGCACGCATTAAATGATATTGAATTTCTTCCATACGACGTGGATCTTCATGCATATCATATCCGGTTATTGGCATGGGACCGTGTAAATACCGCTCTTCTTTGGCTAGTGACAATTGTTGCGATTTCTTTATTTTTTGTGTGCTATCAGTTGTATCAGCTGCTTCTATTAACGGTTCACCAAGATCCTCATAATGAATTTTTTCTATAATCCGTTGACGTTTCGCCGGCTTATCGGGGCTTCCAAGTACGCCGTTGGCAGTGGAATTGCTTGCTGAATTAGTATCAGCATCACTTACTTTGCCCTCCTTTGATGATTTGGATTTTTCAACTCCTCCATTAGCGGTAGCGTTTTCTGTGCTTTTGGAGTCTTTTATTTTAGTTGCCGGTCCATTAGCTGTTGAAGTAGAGCTGCCAGACACATCGGCACAAGTCTTCAGCACCATTATTGAATGTTGGTTAAACCTTTTTATCATATTTTGATGGACAATATTACCACTATTTGATATGTTACGATCGCCGGCTACACTGCAAAAACCCTCCTCCAACGGTACATCTTCAAACTGCTTCAAATCGAGCAAAGGATCGCCAGCTCCTTGTTGGACTGCAGCTTTTAAAGTTTGATCATCAATTTTTCCACATTCCGTAAAAATATCTTTGGAACCAGCTGTAATACGATCACGATGAAAGTAATGTGACTGGAAAAATTTGGTCCAGAATTCAGCTTCCGTCATTTTAGAAGGAACATTTTCTTGATGCTTTCTTTTCACGGCGGGATACGTCTTAAATATACACAGTATTATGTCGGGGGTTAAGTTATATTTCAGGCCGTTGCAACCATCAGTTTGTGGCTTTATGTCAGCAAGAAAGGCGCCGGAAACACCTGTATATGTGGAAATCTTAATAAGCATGATCACAAATTTATAACACGACGTTTACTTACCAATATCCTGTTTTTTATTATTTTTCTTCATCGCATGCTCCTTGGCGTGGGTAGCCCAAAACTCTTCACTAGTAAGAACTTGTGTTATAACTAAATCCTTATAGAGTTGCAACAAATTAGGATTTTCCGAAAGTATGCGGTTTTTCTCTTCCAATTCCTTATCTACTTTTCGTTTGAAGTTTGGAAGTAGCTGTTGCAGCAACTCCTTCACTTTATCACGGTCTTCAAGCACCGCTTGCAGTCCATTTCGATTGACAAAATGGAAAGTGGAACTGTTACCATCATGTAAAACAACTTGAAGTTGCACTTTTGGTTTTCCTTCAGGCGATATTTTCTGCACTATTGGAGAAACGTAAATGTAATTACACTTTCATTTACCGTGTAAATTATGCATTTACTTTTAATGTCGGCAAAACGATGTGACACCGCAACAGTATCACGATTTTCCGCCATCCATGCCAGACGTTCATTCATTACGTAGAGCGTGCCATCACCTTTTTTATAACGCACTTCGCCCATTTGCAGCAGCACATCCTCGCTGCTCGTCGTCATGTTGACCGCAAATAATATATGTTCCCCACAAACTTTGTAATTTCAGCGCCACAGCAGAAATAGGTTAATAGTAGATAGTTGGAATATGTTGGCTGTTAAAAATGTAGATGGTCAAATATTTTATTGAAATCTAAAATCATTTCATTATTCTCAATCACAAGCCCAGTGGTATCGCTTTTCTAGCTTCATTTGCTAGCTAGATTTGCGCTTGTGATTTATATTGCGCCACTAAGTTTTCAGCTTGCCTGTATTTTCAATAACAATTTACCTTTCAATTGTTTACCAAGAGATATTTTATAAAATTCTGATATAATTTCAAAATATAATTTTTTTACCCACCGTTTTAGTGGTGCTCTGTCGCCATTTGCAAAACTCCGCAGCACACACAAATGTCATTTTGCCGTTTGCTCGCTGTCAAACTGCCCAACAACAACTGCGGAACAAAATACCAGGGTTCACTGCAAACTCTATTGCGTAGCCTTCAAAAGTACGCATTTCACAAAACGTAGGAAAACTAGAAAAAACTAATTTGGCTCCATAAAGTTATACTTGCAAATTAGTACCAGAAAATTAGTCAAATAATCAAACGTACGTTATCGAATATTACTTCATAGCTTAACAATTTTTTTTTTAATTTTTTAATTCATACTGTTGGAATCTTAAAAAATTAAGAGTTATATGTTGAAATGTATACACTTCTATGCAACCCTGTAAAGGCGTTACCAGACGTAATAATACATTAAGGTATGTTTTATACTTGAGGTTTCTTTCATCGAAGGGGTATATTCCGATGGATAAGAATACAGAATCAAATTTCGATAAAAATGAAGATTGAGGGCAATTCTATTGAAAATATTGATCTATATACATAAAATATGTATGTCTATGTGACTGGATACGTAGATAACTATAAATGCTTTAAGGTGGTTGAAATTATTGCCATTTTCTACAAAGTATGTTTTGTTGTTTTATAAAATGTTTCAGCGTAGAGTAAGTGGTGATAGTTCCGGCCGGATATGAAACTGTCCCTTCCGGGTACATGTATACCAATTTCAAATGTTTTGTTTTTTTATCATTTATGTTTATTATTTTAGAACATATAGTTGCAAAAATTTATTTAATATTTATTTAGTTTTTCTTAAAAATATCTCCTACAGTTATTGTATAAACTAATAATATGCTAATTCTTTCACTTAGTGAGAAGCGAGAACACAATGTACACTTTCGCTATGAGAAAGCTGTAACCATAGCATCGCTATCAGTGGCGTCTACCTACGGTGTTGTGTCGCTCCAAATTGCGTCCCTTCTCTAAAAGCTCTCGATATGTTTTAACTTCATGTCGCGGTATTTGTTGTTTATATTTTGCATCCAGCAGACCATAAACAAAATCTAGCTCAGTCTCCACATCGTGTCGCCCCTCCGGCAGCTTCGCTATCAGAGCACGCTTCTGACAAACAAATGTATCAATGGGCGTGTGCTCGGACTGTTTTGATTCGAAAATCTCCACGTATATTTGATAGGGTGGTTTCGTCGGCGAAAAGTGGTCGCGCAACAGTTGTAGAGCATCTTGCCACGACTTCGCATCGCGTCGTACGCCCTTCCACCATGTGGAAGCAATACCTTGAAAGAGAAGCGGCAAACCTTTTAGCGCGTCTTGATCGCTGATGCCTTCCATGTCCTTGTAGGTTTCAATGGCGTTGACGAACTCCTCGACGGCATCGTTGTCACGCTGACCATGGAAGCGTACATTACAATTGCCAAAACTGCTTTTCGCCTTGTTAGCTTGTTGCTGCTGCTGCTGTTCGCTGTGTTGTGGACCCAGCGCTCGTATAGTTGCGAGTAATTGTTGAAATTGCTCATCGGACATGCGACCAGTCGACATTTTTGCGTAGCTTTTGGCTTTTAATCAAGCGCTTTGTGTTTTTATAATGGCAAGCGTGATATGGACGAGCACGAGCGCGACGACAAACCGATGACAACCGCAGCCGCAGCCAAGAGAAGACTGTTTTCGTTTGCCGACATAAGCATTCGCTTACGTTTGATGGTTCTCTTAGCTGACTGATTGGGAGCGAAAGTTCCAATAATACGTGGGGTCATCTGTTGCGAAATAACTTGTTTACAGTATTGAAAATGCATATGTAGATGCTCATTAGTCATCGGCAATTCGCAAAGAACTTGTCTCTCCCCAAATATAGTACATAAAAACATGTTTACATTTGTACGTTTGCCTCAAACACCGTGGTGTGGACACTTATAAGAATCACAAAAAAATCCACGAGGTCCCAATAAAATATACAACTTTTATTGTGAGATTTAGGGTAGAACTAATATTCGGGGCAAACCTTGCCTTTTAGTAACACCTTGAAAATAATTGCACACTTAGTTTCGACGTTTACTGGCGTGACTGTGTGCAGAATTTAATCAATAGCACTGTGGTGTGAAGAAATGCAATGAATTCCATGGACTGATTGAAACACTGTGCTCCTCTATGCAGATACGTACATAAGTATATAATGGTATGTTTTGTTTATTGTGGGATTCAAAGAGAAACAGGAGAGCGAAGTTTATAAAAGCCGGCTAACTTCTAAATATTGTTGTTGTTTTTCCTGTTTTTGACTATCGCCAAACCAATTTTGTATTTGTTTACAATTTGTACATTTCTTGCCTCACTTAAGTACATCTAACCAATATTCGGGGACTATAATTAAAGATAATAATAAAAAAAAGTTCCTCTATTATAATCTAAGAGTTAGATAAAGTAGCATTTGCCAACAGGTGTGTTGTTGTTAACAATTTTTGGACATTGAAAACACTTAAAAGTAGTTGACATACATACATACATACATATGTACTATACATAGACTCAGAAATCGTACGAGAAATGATGAGTCATTCGCTTTTTGTTTGTACTTTACCGAAAACTTAATGATCACAGCTTAAAGTTCTATTACCTATGTATTTAAGGTCGATATTAATCTTTAATTGCATTACTTGACCCAAGCAACCCAATGCAGACTTAAACAGTTCGAACACCCAGGTCAAATCTGCAAAACAAATGAAGAAATATGCATTGGTTGTACTCTTTTGTAAAAGGAATAGGTGAACTTATATATTCTATGGTTTCTCGCGTATTTTCCGAGGTCAGCGGGCTATTGGGGGTAAAAACTTTATAACTCTTGGAACTGAAAATGTATGTAATGCTTTTAAAACCTCCTGACCATCTGATTCGAACCGCAAAACAATCTGTGGATGCAGGTTTAACGCGCTTGGATCTATACATTCGAATGAGGATCATATACCCTCAATAGCGCCAGCAGAGCCCTGGTATTCAGCTAGTGCTGGTCTTTTGACAGTCCGTGTTAAAGAGAGGAGGGCACATAAGGCGATAGTTGGTCGCAGTGCACGCTTTAATTAATTCTATCTAAGCATTAATCAATTTTGGCAAGATAAGATAATTGAAAAGAAATACATATATAGGGGACTCGCAACTTGCCATAACGTATCGTAAAATCATAAAATCATAAATGTTTACACTTGTTTAAAAAAATTGATGTTGGATTACATACAAAAATTAGTTTACGCATTCAATTCTCAATTCTTTTCGTTATAACTTTATGAGACTATATGATCAAGAAGTAATCAATATAACGGGATATAACTTTGCACAAATAATGCTGCTAGGGTATGCCTCATTGTAACGAAAAATTGTCCAAATCCAAAAAAATCTGTTCTAGACCTTATGTATGAAATATTTGGGCCCCAGTGCCTATGGTTGACTTTTTACTGAAAATATTGGTCAATGTGAGAGACATAGATATGTTTGTATGTATAATTGAAATTCAGAGAGGATCCTTTCCTTATAATAGTATGTCTGTGTGCTACAAATGGGTTGAATCGGACTAATACTTTCGTTAGCCCCAGTGTACCTAATATAAAGGCTTTCGAAGTTCCGGGTGACTTTTTGCCGCATATATCGGCCGATATGTGAGTTATCTTAATAAAATTGAGAGGACGTATTTTTCTTATAACTAAAATATTTGTGCTTTGAATGAATAAAATCAAGTGAAAACTCACCCTAGACCCCACACCTTATGTACCTTAAGGTACTTCCCTGGCTTTAATCCTTGCAAATTACTAATCACCTTATCAATTTGCAATATTAATTGGACTAAATCCTTTCCATATACATACTATGTACATACATATGTATGTACTATGCGATTTCTACCGAACCAAGAGTAAGCCATGAGCTATTTCATAACTTGTGGAAATTGAAGCAAGCAACGAATTTCCGATGAAAAAAGCAACTGACTACAGCCACATAAACATATTTGTAAGCATGTACATATGTATGTATGTATATTTAATTATATGCATTGCAAAGTGCATCAAGTTTCTCGTTAAACATTAACTGTGGTCAATTAAGGAATTTATATGCAAGTGTTGTTGTAACTGCTCAAGAAAACTAAATTTGTCATATAAATTAGTTATTTGTTGGCGAAATTAGAATAAGAATTTAGCAAAATATACATATACACAAAAAAATGAATATTTGCCGGTTGTTGCAGTTAACCGTAAATACACATACATATGCGTGTAGTTCTCTTCGTTAGCCGCTCACACACAGAAACCGAGAGCTTTTATTATGCATTTCCAATTATATACACACATACTTCCATTCTTATGACTTCATGCGTTTCTCTCCCAAACCGATATCCACAAAGGTGACTATAAAAGCCGCTCCGCTTGGTAGACGAATTCAGTCTCTTACGACCAGCAAGTGAATTACTATAGTAGCAGGAAGACATTCGCTAACAGCAATTGGCTTTGTTCGCTGCTATTAACAACAAAACATTAACAAACAACAAGCAAGAATTGTGCGTGAGTCATTTTAACTTCTCGTCTACGAAGTCCACATTTTTCCAAACAACAAAATGTCACAACCCGTCGTACAAATGACAGCCGAACAGCTGCAGTCACTAATCGAATCGGTACGTTTGGCAGCCGTGGCAGGTGCCAGCGCTGCTGCACCCGCCACTCTCCACAGCAAAGGCAGTTTCACGAACTGCACTAGCCGTTTTGGTGGTCAGCGCGATCACGAAGCCGTTGAGGAGTTCATAACATCGATTGTGACCTACAAAGAAATCGAGTCGATCAGCGATGAGGATGCACTAAAGGGGTTGTCTTTGCTGTTCTACGGACTGGCGTCCACTTGGTGGCAGGGCGTGCGTAAAGAAGCGAAAACTTGGGGAGATGCCATTGCGTTGATTCGCGATCACTTCTCACCCACCAAACCGGCCTACCAGATTTACCTTGAAATCTTCGAGAATCAGCAACGTGACAATGTGCCCATCGACACATTTGTTTGCCAGAAGCGTGCGCTACTCGCACAACTGCCAGAGGGACGTCACGATGAGGAGACCGAATTGGATTTGGTTTATGGTCTGCTGAATATCAAGTACCGCAAGAATATTCTGCGTCAGGACCTTAAAACATTCCGTGAATTGTTGGAGAAGGGTCGTATAATCGAACACAATAACTTGGAGGTTGAAGCGGAGCAAAACGGGCCAATACGTGGTTCGAAGCGCACCAAGCGCTGTACTCATTGCAACTTCCGTGGTCACACGTACGAGGAATGTCGCAAACGGAAATCTTCGAACGAAGGCAACGAATAAGCAAAAAATCACATTCCACTTCATCAGCTCCAAGAATTAACCAGACATTCACGCATACAACAAATCCAATGACGACAACCTGCGCACAATACTAACAACCATAATGAAACAAATTGGACAATGATGTCATCACCCGGTGAAGTCTCAGTCCGAGCAGCTTGCGTCGCAACCAAATCACTGAAGCAAAACTTTCGCTCTCATCAAAGCTGAAGCTATGCATCAGCGTCGAACTGTGGTATCAGCGGCAACAGCAGCAACAATACTACTAAGTCTTAGTATAAGTATACATACATACATACATACACACATACATATAGTTATTGCGAACTGAGTTGCTCACAGTTCTCTTCGATTCTAGTGGACGTTCTACATTGGAGGGTAAAGTCTTTGTCCAAAGATTGTTATTATTTCCAAAAGAGGAGAAGAGGGCAGTGGCTTCTCAAAATCGTCAAAATCTTTACACCGCACGCTGTGTCTAACACGGCTCCGCATGGCTACGATCGCCATTAAATCACAAGTAGTGAAACCAAGAATTTTGAATCAAAGTCGGTTCTTCGGAACCATAGAACCGAGTCACGCATCTGATCAGCTGTGCTTCAATAATATTGGGAGCAATTTGCCACGCTTGGCATTTCAGGCAATACTCGAACTTCATTCTTCAATCGAAACTTACAGTGGTCTATTCCCTTGTTTTGTTCGAGTGGGAATTCATGTGCATGCTGTAACAACTATGATATCCTCGGAATCCCAGTTGTTCAATGTGCATTAATGAGTTTCGGCTTTTTCAAACGAGTGGCTTTGGCCATTGTTTTTCGATCGAAAAATGAAATATTTGTTTTGTTGTTTGAATTTCTGAGTTTAGTGGCTGATTGCTAACTTTATGAACAAGGTTGTGAAGATGAGTGACTCAAAACCCCGTTGCATTTGTCTGCGGTTGAGTGTGGTACAAACGTCTAGGAGTGAGCGCTTGATTGGACCATGCCTTTGTATTTGTTTCATATGGTTTGGCTCAGATCGACATCTGGTAGACCCTTGGTCCGGCATTTCGGTGTTGTTCCAAGAGTTCTATCAGGTCGGTGTGCTCCAACCCATAGTTACAAATGCTCAGCTTTTCCTATTTTGCATTCATCAGAAACTAGGCTTTTTGAACTCTCTTACTCGCTCTGAAATGCGGCAAAAAACCAACCGTTACACTTGGAAGTGCTGCCTGACATTTTGTATTCCGAACCAATATGTTGGGCTATACGATGGATATTGCTGTGTAGGCGGTTCCAACTTTTGCCGTTCGTACTTAAGTGTGTATTCCTTCGGGTTTATGCATTGTGTGCGAGCGGTAACTGGTGGATCCAATGACTCGGTTTTGTTCTCGCATAGTCCACATACGAATTCGGTTGCAAGCGTGTTGACAGTAACTCTGAGTGCGACAAAAATAAAACTTGCTCTCGGGCAAATTTTAAAAATATTATATATATTTTATATATTTAAACAGAACTGGAAACAAATTGTACAACGATGGCTAGACTGTCGCCATTCGTACAATTGGCACGCCAAATTGATGATTTGCATGTCAAGCTAGTTGAAAAAACATTGACTTCAGCTTCAAGCGTATGGCTCGCCACTCAAAATGCATTCATGCATTTACTCAAACAAAATGTCTAGATTGATCACTCATTTACCTTCGGAATGGGATGATGATCTTAGCCTATGTAGAAACCTCAAATGCTTCTCATGTAATGTTGATATCTGCAGTGTTGTATACCGTCATCACGTGAGTGGGAATTACCAACCAACCATTTGCCGAGAGCGCCCAATTTCGGAGGACCTGGCCCATAATTCGGTTTAAATGGGGTTGGTGGTCTCACCTGCTAATAATTTAGCAAAATCACTGCCACATCAATATAAAATATCAGCATTGCATAAGAAGTACTGCCTTAATGTTATACATTTGTACCTAAACCTTTGTAAATACTAGCAATAAGTTTTGTCAAAACACAAAAACGAAAAAACAAAAAAAAAAAATTCCAGAGTCGGAAAAAATAAAACGACAAAGCTAAAGCAAAATTAAATACAAAGAAAATCAAAACCTAAATCTTAACTGTGTTATTATTATAGAATAATAGGGGGTAGTACTCCTCCAGAAAAATACTCCAACTGTTTAGGGAACAAATATATTCATACTCTTAGAATTTAATGAGCTGATCCTAATACATAACGAAATTACTCAACTTCGTTGAATCAGCGATCAGCGTTTATAAAATTTTATTTTTTTTTAGTCCATAGCCATTCCTATTTAAGTTAGTCTACAATATTAGTGTGGTGGCTATGTAGGTGATAGTTGTAGGTCTGTCATCGTGGTGTACACAAAAATCCTTGAGTTTATGACAAAAGCGGTGAAAACTCACATAAAACAAGAAAAAGACAAGAATTTCTGTTGCACCCAACCCATATAACACAGAACTATTTCATAAAAGAACTTGATTTCGATCGAGTTATTGAAGCTACATATATACAATAGTGGTCAATTTGAGAAAAAACTGGTTTGGATTTTGACGCAGGTCGACATTAACTTAAAAACTTTTCCACCTTGTAAATATCATTATATCTTACGTCTAAGATCCTAAAATAGCTTTTAAATAATTAGTCTATGGAAACACTGAATTTTTATTTTCAGGAATGAAAGATAGTATTGGCCTTAGCTTGCAAACGATACTGCCTTTGTCTATTTCAAAGAGTAAATAAATCTTTTGAGATGATTACTGGATACATTTTCGTTATGTAGCTTCATGTAGCTTTGATGGCAAATCAAGATAATTGTGAACAACGACGAAGCCCCCGCTATATGTATCCAGTAAACGGATGGAATAACTAAATACGAGTAGAATCCAACAAAATTTGATCAGAACTGCATCGGTGCCTCTATAGATGAAAACCTTAAATCCACCGCTCTCACGAAATGTGTCAAGATTACGAAGTCTACTCCACTTTGTCAAAGCTGAAGATCTCATTCCGTTCTTCCCTTCTCAATCTAGGCTAGGCTATGAAGGTTTAATTAAATCAACAAGTTACTCTATCCCCTTATTTAGTGCGCACTTATGCACCTTCTCAGGCCTCAGAAAATCGAATTTTTTGTCTACACAAGTAATTTTTCCTTTAATAAGCTCTTCTTCACAAGCGTTCCTTTAATTTACTTCCTTTTGTTGTCGATTTCGAACATTTTCCATATTTAGCGGTACGTTCAGAATTGGGCCTGTATTAATGTGTATATACATATTTTCACTGTTAAGTATGTATTAAAGAACAGTTCTACAAAATTAGGTGGTCTTTGCTTTATAATTTAAGGCAAGCAACCGGTAAATAAAATAACTAAATAATCGGTTATATGAGAGATATGTGATATAGTTGCCCGATCTGACCGATTCCGACAAATGATCAGTAGAATCTCAAAGTGCACCTAAGTATTAATTTTTTTTTCAGATATGTCAAAGACTGTGGAAGAAATTTTTATAATCCCGAAAAATTATACTTCACTTAAGAAATCGAGCCGTGTTTAGACCCATAGTCGCTTGGGCAAAAAGGTTCAGAATGACCGTATATGATTCCCCGCATACGCGATTCCTTCGTTTTTTGGGCTCCCTGTAAATCATTCCGCTCTAATAAACATACAATATGCGATAAATTTATTTTTTATTGTGCTGTGACGTATGTATTTATTCAAAAGGGGACTCCTTAACAGTGTGGCAGAGAGAAACGCCGCTTGTGAATTTGAGTGCCGGCCTTAGCATATCATGTATGGGTGTGTAATTTCATATACACGTATCTCTGTGTATTTTTTTGGGTAAAATTGGTTATTACTTAATTGTGAAATCACTTGGCTGTGAATCAAAAATGGTTAGTCACTTCCGAGCTGTACTCTTTAGCTAAATGCTGCTGATGAGTTCGAATGGTAAATATTTTAGTCAATGGTCGTGAGCGAAAAATGCGAAATGGAAGACAAAAGCCGGTTGATCTCTTTATGCTTTAAATCAGTTAGTTATGTATGAATGTACTTCATATTTGCTCAAACAACACCGACTCTCACGCGAATATATATAGCTATATATGTGCTTATATAAAGCTGATATACATTTATACAATAACCAATTCTAGTACGAATCAGTCAACTCATGTTCGCTCTCATTCGTCTCTCATTCACAAAAAGAGCTTTTATTATATTTTTAAGTGTATTTTGTTTGATGCACTTTTTCTCATTGTTATGAGTAGTTGGGGATATAAAAGAAATGTAGACTCTTGAAGCCGCATACACGAAGTAGCAATTGTACCGAGAAGACGCTGCCAACAATAAACGTACAACAACATATCATAACATATTAATAACTCATTCATTTGAACCACCTAGAGTCATCTTCATAAAGCTTCATATTCCATCAAGTAAAATGTCACAACCCGTCGTACAAATGACAGCCGAGCAGCTGCAGTCACTGATCGAATCGGTGCGTTTGGCAGCCGCTGCGGGCTCTAGTGCTGCTGCACCCGCCACTCTCCACAGCAAGGGCAGTTTCACCAATTGTACCAGCCGTTTTGGTGGTCAGCGCCATCAGGAGGCCGTTGAAGAGTTCATAACTTCCATTGTGACCTACAAAGAAATCGAGTCGATCAGCGACGAGGATGCACTAAAGGGGTTGTCTTTGTTGTTCTACGGACTAGCGTCCACTTGGTGGCAGGGCGTGCGTAAAGAAGCGAAAACTTGGGGAGATGCCATCTCGTTGATTCGCGATCATTTCTCACCCACCAAACCCGCTTACCAGATTTACCTCGAAATCTTTGAGAATCAGCAACGTGACAATGTGCCCATCGACACATTTGTTTGCCAGAAGCGTGCGCTACTCGCACAACTGCCAGAGGGGCGTCACGATGAGCAGACCGAATTGGATTTGGTTTATGGCTTGCTGAACATCAAGTACCGTAAGAATATACTGCGTCAGGACCTTAAAACATTCCGTGAATTGTTGGAAAAGGGGCGTATTATCGAACACACTAGTTTGGAATCGGAAGCGAGCCAGCCCCGTCTAATGCGGGGAATTAAGCGTGTGCATCAAGGCCCAGTGTTCGAGGTGCCACACCAGAGAAAGACGAGTAAATACAGATATCGAGCTAATGTTGGAAATGCCAGCACGGCGGCCACACCGCCACAGCCGACCTCGTAAATAATGCACGCTAGGCAAATTAATAAACTTTGCTGGATAAATTCTTATACATCTACATCTTAACTGTTTCCTATAACACTTTGCATAATACACCTAGATAATCTAATTTGATAGTTTCTTTCCTAATTAAAGGTCTCACTGCTCCTCTTAATTCTACATGACGTATGAGTAATTTAGTGCTTCCATTCCATTCATTTTATTTATTAATCTTGAAACCAGAAAGTACTTAAGTTTCCGATGGAATTTTCAAAGTATTTTGGATTTTGTAAACATAGGAGTTCTGCCACTCCAAACGCTATTGCATCTTTTCCACCTTATGTCATAAAATATGTTTCCCAGAGGTGTCTTTTAAGAATGCTTTTCAATTACTGACATAAGTAGAACCTAAGTCCCAAAGCTGATTATGTCTGCTTTCAGCTTAAGGAGGGCATTAACTCGTATATCATCAACTGAAAGTGAGTTGGCATCAATCTAAACAGCTGACTGATGTATAGTATAACTTGTATTTGCCTGTGTTTCTAATATTCTACTCAGGAGAAACTTTACGTTACTTACCATTCATTGATCGAGTATTTTCACATTTCTCTTGCATACACAGTTATTGTTTTTTTAGTTTTTATTTTGTTTGTTTTGTTTGTATGGTTTTATTAGTTAGTTAGAAGGAGATAGGTTTTACAGTGTCTTTCGCTTGTTGAAGTTCCGCATGCGAATTCCCACAGTACTCGATGCCAGAAGATCAGACGCTGAAAACGCCCTAAGCCGACTACCTCTCTGACCATTAGCCCATACAGCGGAAATGTGGGCCAGATGCTCCAGAGTATTATTTGGCGCGCTTTCGCTGACGGTACTAATTGGCCAGAGTCGCCGCTAGCACCTTTTGAGGTAGTGTCATCGAATAGTGTGGGAATAGTACATGTGGAACTAAACAAGCTGGGGTCCATGGCAGTCACAACATTTCTGGAGATGCACATGTGAATATTGTGACGAATCAGAGACCAAGGAAAGGATTGCGGCAGTTGACGTGCCATACACCTGACGCAGTGCAGGTCTGCTGAGCGGCAGTTTGGCGTGTCAACGTCTGTACGAATGGCGAAAGCCTAGCCATCGCTGTACTTATCTGAAGGAAGGCGCACCTGCAAGTGCCTAATTAAGTGTGTCACATATAAAATTGCTGTCCAAACTATTGCGCTCTCTACCAACAATACATAATATAATATGACAGCGGTATTGACGATCACCGTTGCAGCTCTCGAATATATTTCGTATACCCTACTTATGCATGTACGTCTGCTGTGAGATGCACATGCCAAGGCGAATACATACAAGGTGGCACAAGCTTCTTGTTCCGGACTCTAAAGTTCATAAATTAGTTTTCATTTCCAGCTGCTGCTTCCACCTTTTATCTATACAAGAGAGGCCATGTAAACGCCAATCCCTCTGCAATATCATCAGTATGCGTGTAACGGTAAAAGAGCGTAAAATTGTAGACAGCAATATGCAACGTTGGAGATCGCCACACTCAGTTGTGAGCACCTGCTACCCAAAAGATACCAAAACGAAACTTCCCAGGTATCTTCAGAGATACAGGACTCGACTGCTGAATGCAGCGACATTTGAGTCGCATGAGCATGCAGCAATTGAAATGTGTCACTATTCTCAAGAGCATTCTTTACTTACTTTTTTCGATTACATCACACAAAACCACAACCTTTCCTTGTCATAGAAAACTGCGTCAACTCAGATACATGTCGAGTTGCTGCGACCCTAACAACGATTGTAGTTGCTCGGCACGCAGCTGAGTTGACGCCAAAAAAACGATATGAAGTTAAAGTTGCAATTTTGTTTGCCGAATGGAAGAACAGTAAAAAATACTAACTGAGACAAATGACGAATTGTTGCTGATGCTCACGATGACTCATTTGTAATGAACCTCTGGATACTATTCTCCGAATTCAGTTCTCCAGAAGCTCGTAATTATCGTAGATGAATGCTGGCGCTCGTTGGCCAATTTGAGCCGTGGAGGTACGGCGTTTAAGCGCTTTTGCTTGATGATGGGTTCAAAATGTAACCAAATCCCTCTCCATTGAATCTTGCATAGTTTTTCGGGCAAAGTAAACGGCGCATCAAACTGCTGCGTTGAATACTTTGCCCTCCGAAGCAATAGCTCAATTCAATTCGAGAGAATTGGTAAACACGTTGTGCGATGTCGATGTGGATGTGGATGTGGGGTGAATGTTGAAAGTGTTAGTTTACAAATTATTTGATAATTACTTATACACAATATATTGCTTTGGTGTGCGGTCTTACGGCTTGACTAAGGGCTGCTTATTGGTTCTCGTTGGCCTCATTGGAACTGCTTCTGATTTCGCCGGTATTGCCGTCGTTTTCGTTTTTGCGTTTTCGGCATTCGTCGTAAGTGTGTCCTCGGAAGTTACAGTGGCTGCAGCGTTTGCTTCGTTTAGTGGCATGCAACAGTTGCACGGTGTCGTACTCCAAGTTATTGTGTTCAATGATACGACATTTCTCCAATAACTCCCGGAATGTCTTGATATCCAGACGTTGTATATGCCGACGATATTTGATGTTCAATAAGCCGTAAACCAAATCCAATTCAGTCTCCTCGTCGTGACGATCCTCCGGTAGCTGTGCAAGCAGCGCACGCTTCTGACAGACAAAGGTGTCGATGGGAGTGCGTTCGTCTTGCTTTTTGATAAAAATTTCCATGTATATTTGGTAGGCTGGTTTGGTGGGTGAGAAGTGTTGGCGTATCAGTGCGATAGCATCGGTCCACGTTTTCGCTTCTTTACGTACACCTTGCCACCATGTGGAGGCTATACCGTGCAGCAGCAGTGATAGTCCTTTGAGTGCATCTTCATCACTGATCGACTGTAGCTCTTTGTAGGTCAGAATTGCGGTGATGAACTCTTCGACGGCCTCGTGGTCGCGTTGTCCGCGGAAATGGCTCGTGCAGTTGCTTAACGAGCCCTTGGTGGTGGCGGCGGTGGATACGGTTTTTGCTGCATCGATAAGTGAATTTAATTGCTCGACAGATATTTGTATGACTGTCTGTCCGTTATTGTTTTCCATGCTAAATTTTGTTTATTTCTTTAAATTCTTCACTATTTTAATTTAAGGTATGCGGTCGATATGGCAGAATGGCAAGGACAAAGCCAAGGTATGTTGGCGAATATCTTAATGCAACCAAGCGCTTGGTCGTATGCGACTGAGGTTTACTTCTCACTTCAGGGGTTTTTATAGTTGGGCGGTAAAGCCAAAGTGTCGATGAAATAAGGAAAACAATTTGCGTGTAAACATTTGGTAATTCAGTATTAATACAGTATTACCCCATTTTTAAGGGCGGTATGTTAAGTGGATGTGTTTGCAGATAATTCTTGCTTGGGCAAAGAGAATTTCATATACATATATAGAGGAAAAGATGAGAGCAGTGAACTTTTAATATTATTTATATTCAATTCCGTGCACGACCGTTTCATAGGGAGCCAATTGGGCGTGTGATCCGCTCTGCATTTTATTTAATGGCATTGACTGCTCCCGTGGCCCAATGACGCCTGTATGTGTCATATTAACATATTCTATGTTGGAACCTAGCCGAGCGCGTCTCGATCAACACGCGACATTTCCTAATACTTACATTTTTTAAATCAAGATTTCTTTTGAATAATTCAAAAAGTTTTTTAATGGTATTGAAACAGTCCTGAATATGAAGTATTTAATTGAGGATTAATGCCAAGGTACAAATAAAGAGCTTTAACGGGGACGACATTTTATTATATTTTTTTCAAAAAAAGAACGCTTAGATAATTATGTTTATGTTCAGTAAAGTCGTGCTACATTAAGAATTTTTAAGAATTTTGGTTGCATTTCTGTATGGGGTTCACTGTAGCTTACGTCGTTGAGGGCGCTGCGTAATGGGTAAATAAGAATTCGAGCCTTAATTGTATGCCTAATGGATACAAAAATAAAAGGGAATAAACAAAACATAAAAAGGTATATACAGTAGTGGTTGAAATATTGGGTAGTCGAAAAAGTCGTTTCGTATTTCTTATCAAACTTCAACTTATTTTTTTTATATTATATATACCATTTTGGTCGACCACCTTTTACCATTTTTACGCTAGAGGCATTATTCCGTTAGTGTAAAACTTTTATGGTTTCTCGGCGAAAAACTGTGACAAGTAATTTTCACAGGCTTATCTTAATGCCAACTTTAATCCATTAAGAGAGTTCTGCATTGACCAAAACAAATGGTAGTCCGATGGTGCAAGGTCAGGGCTATATGGTGGATGCATCAAAACTTCCCAGCCAAGCTCTCCCAGTTTTTGCCGAGTCATCAAAGATGTGTGTGGTCTAGCGTTGTCCTGATGGAAAACGAAGTTCTTTCTGTTGAACAGTTCTGGCCAATCAATCTCTTCAGTTGTTGACAGTAAAATGTAGAATCAATCGCTCGATCAGGTTGGATCAGCTCATAGTGGGTGATTCCTTTCCAATCCCCCCAAACACTCAACATAACCTTTCAAGGCGTCAATCCTGGCTTTGCGACCAATTGTTGAGCTTCACGCTGGGCCATGATTTTTTCGCACATTATTTTCGTATTTGATCAACTTTTCGTCTCCTGTTACCATTCACTTCAGAAATGGTTCGATTTCATTTCGTTTCAGCAAAGAATCACAGATATTAATTCGGTCCATTAAATTTTTCACAGAAAATTCATGTGGTAGCCAATATTCGAGGAAGCACATGAGACGAATTGCATCTTGAATGCATAAAACACCATCTTTCGGGAAACTTTTATAGATTGTAGGGCAGCAATACTATTTAAAAGTTTTAAGGGAAGTACTTCTCTCATTTATTGATCAAGAGAGAGTAGAGACGGGAATATTTTGATGCATCGTTGCGCACCTTAATCTTTTTTCTACAATGACTTGTTAGATTTCCCGAACTAAATCCTATTATGAACGTGAGAGTTTTCCCCAATAAATTAATTAAACAAACTGTATTCAAAACTGTCAAAAAATATTTTAAGCGGAATATTATTTATTTTAAAAATCGCACTTTCTAAAACCGTTCTAATAAATGGAACCGCCACTGTACTTACATACATACATACATATGTATTACATATAGCAGCCTCAGTTTTTAAGCATTCTGAAATTAAGCGATTGTCTTCCTCCTTCTCACAACTCGAAGTCGTAAATATCAATACGTGGATTTTTGGCAATTTTAGTTTATATTATTTCGAGTATAAAAGCAATTTCGTTGGAAAAATTGTAATATGAGTCCAAATCTATTATGCTCTCGCCTAATGCCCTTGATGGCGAGGAATTGCGAATTGATTTTCGGACGGACATATGTATACAGCAAATAACTGGTACAGTTTTGAATCAACTTTTGCTCATATTATTCGTATGACGTCCGCTATGCCCATTTTTGGTCGCAATCGGTCAATATCTTGCCCAGCCGTCCAAATTGAGACTGGCAGTAAATATGCGTGATAACTGTAATTAAGTTGAGTATATTTTTACACGAAATTACTGGAATACTTAACATTTTTGAGCCTGATCTCAATACATACATATGGGTTTTTCCATAGAAAGGTCTACCGGGAGCAAAAATTAAAATAGTGATAAACAAATAATTTTTTCTGATATTATATAAAAAAATATATATATTTTTTTAATATAATATGATTTGCAGCTTATCTCAAGGGTTTTTGTTAGAAAAATGACCTAAAAGTTGAAATAGCGTGGAAAGTAGCATTTGTGTACCTTTAATGCCTTTTTATTTTTGTATTTTTTGATAATACGTAAATTCTTATTATGTTTGCACTAGTCTTTTTGAATCTTGCTAGGAACAACAATGAATACAAAAAAATCAACGAGACCAAACGAAGCTCGATAACGGTAAATTTTTATTTTGCTTTCATTGATATTGTTTTGTCGCGTTCTTGTCCGTAAATCATTATTTTTTATCAGTAATTTGCGATCGATCGTAACACGTGGCTGCAAATTTATATTTAAATCAATTTTAGTGACCTAAATTAAAAAAAAAAAGTTTCAGTATCTTACATTCATACAAAATATTTTAATTGGTTTTTGAAGTGTGTCGCGTTCGCTACCGTAAGTATAACTTTTTTGAGAAATATTTTTTTTTTGCTTTTTTAGCATGTATATTTATTTATATAGATAGGTAAAACATGTGGCTTAGCAAGAAAAGAAATATCAAAACCCGAAAACTGCATTCGATCTCCTGTGACGATCATTTGAAATTAAAAGTAGCTCAAACCGCATATTCATTGAAAAAAAATATTTCATAAAAAAAACATTTCTCATTTATTTTTACTGATTTTCTTATATGAATTTTTATTTTTGTTTTCAATTTCTTTTTTTGAATTGGAATTATTGTAGTAAGCGTCATTAGAATCATGGAAGGCAAATATGTCGCGTTCTAAATGTCACGTGCTAAATTAGATTTAAGCTTGTAAAAAAAACACCGATGAAAATATATCAACAAGAAATGTATCAAAAAAAGCCCTTTTTAGTCCTTTTTAGTTTAAATTAATCATTCTAAAATATATTGTTGCGTTTCGCAGAATCTTGCATTTTTCTATATGTAGTCGAAAGCAAGTTCTATTTTTTGTCGCGTTCTTGATCCCATGTTTATTGCTAATGAATTGGAAACAAATTATCGAAAGCTCCTACATTTTGTACTATGCATAGTGATAATGAAAAGCTTTCGAATAATAACAACGCATTTTTTTGTTAATTTTTTTACTTTTGGTTTATGCACTTCAAAGGCGTACGACTGTCGCGTTCTCGACCATGGAAATACCCATATGTATGTATATTTGTACCGTTATGCTTTATGATAAGACTAAAGGCAAAAAGTTTGGCAGATGAGCAGAATACTTCCATTTGTTCTTATCATCCACAGGATATTCCTAGAAGTAGATTATTTCTATTACATATCATGCGCCCGAATGCGTAATTTCCTAGAATTTGACGTATTTGACATATCTACAAGTTAAATGCACTGCAACGTTTCG
The DNA here is from genome assembly GCF_024586455.1 of Bactrocera neohumeralis. NCBI lineage: Eukaryota > Metazoa > Arthropoda > Insecta > Diptera > Tephritidae > Bactrocera > Bactrocera neohumeralis. The sequence goes on along the minus strand of NC_065921.1, from coordinate 2,626,066 downwards.
ATTTTAATTGCAATGTTAGGTTTACGCACTCGCACACACATTGTTACGAAGCTCAATTTGATTGAATTTCACAAAATGTGGAAATCAAATAGATGTACATACATATGTATGTACATATGTCGAATATATGCATGTAGTTCCAAGAACTGCAAATATTTGTGTATACATAGGTAAGCATAAAAACCGGTCAAGTGCAACGTTGAGATATAGTATATGCACAAGTTCGTATGTAATTGCAATAAAGAGGGCCTCTCAGTGAAATCTTTTGTGCTCTCGAAGTTTTTTGCTGCGACATGCGTTGAGAATGCAATTATGTACTATATAAGAGGTGTATGTGAGTATCGAAGTTTAGTCTCTAGATAGATGGAACTAAGAGCTGTGCGAACAACACCAACACCACTTAATATGTCCGCTGCATAAAAAGCTCCTTACGACTTCAAGAGATTGCGAGCCAACAACAAAAACGAAAATGTCACAACAATCCACCATTCAGCTGACGACCGAGCAGCTGCAATTAATGCTGGACTCGGTGCGTTCTGCAGCCGTTGCCGCGGCCAATTGTGCCGCCCCTTCCACCGTGATGATGAGGGGCACGTTCATGTATTGCAACAGTCGACTTGGCGATCAACATGATTCCGCTTATGTCGAGGAGTTTATACAATCGGTATTGGCTTACAAGGATATGGAATCGATTAGCGATGAGGACGCACTTAAAAGTATCGCCATACTGTTTTACGGCGAGGCTGCTCTATGGTGGCTGGGTGTGCGTGGGGCGAAGGAAGTACACACTTGGGATGAGGCAATCGCTTTGATTCGTGAGCACTTCGCACCCGCCAAACAAGCTTATCAACTTTATATGGAGATCTTTGAGGAAAAGCAAGATGACGAGACAGCCATTGGAACATTTGTCTGCCGGATGCGTGCTCAACTGGCACAATTGCCCGAGGGACGTCACAATGAGGAAACCGAGTTGGATATGGTCTATGGTTTGCTGAATATGAAGTATCGGCGTCAAATATTACGTCAGGATGTTAAAACTTTCCGTGATTTGCTTGAGAGAGGAAGGGCCGTTGAGCATAATTGTAAGGAAGTCGATGTGAAGAAACGTAAAAATAATTCCTAACGGAGGAGTTTGAAAGTATTCATCCTATCGTCAGATCGCTTACTAATAGGCGATGAGCAAATTAATTCGTTGTATTTTGATCTTGAAATCCGACTCCATCAAAAATGCGGAAACATGGAAATTTTCTTTCTCAAAGTTAGCGGAAGCAACGTTGTTGTCCCCGAAAAAAGTATATTCTTAGAAAATTATTCATAACCCGAGATCTCGAGGTGCAGAAGAGCTTGGAGAGCGACAGTAACTACGTTATGAAAGGTTAACAGGTAGTTTAGAGTCATATGTAGGAAAGGAGTTAAGGAGTATGTAAGAAATGTGCCTGAAATATATAAAATAAATAAAGTGATTTATAAGCGATATGTTTTACAAAGTAACGTTATATTTTTAGGAAAACTTCTGCGTAGCAATTACCTTGAGGGTTATGTAGACTTATTCTCTGAAAAAATTCTTTTTTTTTATTAATTTTTACTTACACGAATGATTTAGTGAAATAGAAATTTTATACAAACAATGGTAATTTTACCGGAAAAATATAAAAATCCAACTGATTCAGAAAGTACTCAGCGAAATCCATTTTAAAAAATTACAGTAATTTTTATGTATTTTTTTGTCAGTGTTGAATCATTGAAGTCGTGTTTTGAAATTAATCACAATCAAACATAACGGTTTAAAAATGGAACGAGATGGTTGCGAGTCTATAGTACACTTGGGCTTGGAGTTACACTTCCAACATTATTTCGTTTTTTAACGCCAGCTATTCGCCAGCAGGTGGCGCGCTCGTGTTTTTTAGTTCCAGCTGTTTGCGGACAGTCCGGCAGCACTGCATACGCCACCATTCAGTGTTCTCGAACAGCATTTGATTCAGTCTGACTTTTTCGAATATTTGGTGTGGATGTCTGGATAGAAAGTCGCGGTTGATTCAAGTGAAAAATTCGACTTTGTTCTGAAGAAATCTAAAGTTTTTTGAATAAAAGTGGCATAGTGTATGGTGTTGCACAAATACTTAGTTCAATAATTATTTTTGAAGCAAGTTTGAAATACTGAAAAAGCATTACAGTGTCCATTTTATTAATTAAAGTTGCAGATATTTCGCCAAAGTGTTTTTCGTCTGCAAAATTAGTTTTGTGCAAACAAATTGATAGAGTAGCACGGCGAGCGGAAATTGCGCCCGCGGCCGCCCTTAGTGGGAGTGAGATAAATATATAAATTGCGCAGGGCTTTTGCTTATCAGTCCGAATTTTGTTTTTGTTTCACGTAAAAATCGCGTTTTGTTTATTCGAATCGGGAAAAATACAACAATGAAAGGTCGAGCGAATGTGTGAATTGTTTAATAATAGTAGAATTGTTGGTGTAGTAGTACGCGTCCAAAAGCCGGTAAAACAACAATTTCACCGCTTCAATTGATGAAATGCCATCAAGTGATTAACAGTTCGTCTTCGATTAAGAATTAAATTACTTTTCGAATATTAAACGCATGTGAATGGGTATGTGAAACTTCCCCTATTCCTTGCCTCAGTGCGTCGCCTGCGAATACACATTCAAAGCGTATTTGTAAAAGTGTAAAAAGTGCGAGAAAATGAAAAAATACTACATTGAGGCTGTGTGTTGCAATTGTTTGTTGGAAAATTCATGAAATAATGAGAACATTGGATATTCATCAAAAGGATTAACTACAAAGAGGACACACATTGCAATTTAGACAAGTGACAGCGGGGTGCCAAATCGATTGTGCACCACAGGAGACGGAGACTACGCACGGTCCGAGTAGATGGTAAATATGTGGACTCGCCTGTCGACAGGCGTGCGGTCACGCAAATGGCAACAAACACACCAGCAACCGCAGCGGCTGCAGTTGCATGCAATCGTGTTGGGAATTTTGGCTTCATTATTGCTGCAAGCGCATTCTTCAAATGCAAGTCAAGGTGAGTGAAAGTCTCAAAACACTGCATGACAGATTCCCACGTCCTAAAGCGGGGAAATGTTTTGTTCGAAAACCCAAGTAACTGTAAATAAACGGTATATATTTGAAAACTGCAAAAGCTTTTCGAAGTTTGAGAGGAAATACTGTATTTTAATAAATTTATGCATAAGTGCTCTTAAATTTGTAAACACCAAGGTTTTGTCAACATTTTACTGATTATAGTTCTAAAACTTTATATTCATGTCGAAAACAAATTTAACAATCGTTTTTTTAATCTGATTCGAAAGCAGATGTCTTCAAATAAATCGGAACTCGCAGCTCCTCTAATTCAATAATTCTTTGTCTGACTCTTTGAGCGCCAGCATGCCAACATTTTGGTTATATATTCCCGATTTTTAGGCTTATAAATTATTTTACCGGTGTTTTGAAAAAAATGTTTACCGTATGAAAGTATATTTTTGGGGTTAATTTCAAACAAATTATTACCGTGCGTGCAAATGCTTACATACATACATACATACATACATACATATGTACGCACTATGCCGTTGTCCATGGTCCGCCACGACTGAAAGCGCGCTAAAAAGCGGAAAGTCACACTTCAGTGTATTTGCTCAAATTCAAATGTAGCGAGGCATTGGCAATTACAAGAAAATATTTCGCACATTTTATGGCAACAAGAAATACAACTTTGCAGAGCAAATAGAAATTTATGTACATACATACATACTGAAGGAATCTAATGGGGCATTGAACAAATATTGAATTTACGGCAGAGCGAAGAGGCAGCGCCGAGCAAAGCTAATTAGTCATAGCTGAAGGCACGAGTTCCAACGTCTAGCAGCTTTAGTACATATGTATGTATATCCATCAAATTGTTGAACAGTGTAATTAAGTCTATGAAGCATATGTATGTATGTATGTACATATATGTATGTATTCACAAAAACCAAATATTCAAAGACATACATACATACATATCTACGCAAACACAATGACGTATCCAAGCAATAATTTGTGCAACTTGCTTCTAAGAGCTTTAGCACATGAAGGTGCGATTTATGAGGCGTCTTTGTGTCTGCACAGAAAATCAAATATAAAAGTGCAAAAAGCAAAAATGGAAAATGGAAAATAGCCGGAAAGCCAGCAACTAAACCGTATGCGGACGTGCGAAATTTCACATTGGAATTTCTACCTAAAAGCATGGCAAATACATAACGTCATATGCATTTGAAGATAAGATAAGGATACGCAAATTTGCGAACTTACTCACCCAACTTTGGCCAACTAATTAAAATGTGGTCATGCATCATACATAAACGTTGTCAAACGTGGTTAATAAATGACAAGGATATTATTTCCCCCAACTACAACTCATGTGATGTGTGATGTGAGTGATACCAGCCAAATTAAGCCAAAACCCAAACTGACGTTATTATGCATGCGGCATTTCACAATTGGTCCGCCTTATCAACGCGCCGTAATCACCAATTCCATAGGCAGCGTAATGCCTGTGAGCGCCTTCTCAAAAACCAACTTCATGTGATTCGATTCAAAACATTTCTACCTTTGCATATGGTCTCACATTTGAACGCTTTCATAATGCGCCAAGCAATTTATTTTATTTTTTTTTAATTGCTGTTTTTCGATTTTCTTCTGGTTTACGATTTTGGGAGCGTTGTCGCGCCAAATCGATTGAAAAGTGTGTAGAAATGAAAAACAAACAAAATGTGGCCAACACCTTCAATATGAATTGCTTCATTAACGTTTGCATTTTAATCTAAAATTTAAATCAAATATTTGATCGAGTGTCGGTGACACTCGACTGACTGATACCCCCGAATGATAAACAGCGAACGATGGCGAAGTAAATGAAAAGTTTGACGTTCAGACGTTCAAATTGACGGTGAATATGGTGAAGTGACGAAATCGTTACTGCATGAGCCACTGGCGGCTAATGCGCCGCAACGAGCGTCACATTTCGTATTAGAAGTTATTGTGCGTCGTTTTTGTTTAAACACATTTTGATTTCAAAACAAGTACGATATTGAAAAATGAAATATTCATTGCAAATTTCAGTTTTTCAATTTATAGCACCAACTGATGCCAAATTTTCTTGAATTACACTGCATAGAATAAAGTCTTGAGATTTCACCTTTCGAAACGTAATTTTCAAATAGATGCCTTGAAATATGGCGAAAACCTGTCCAAACGTCCTTACAACAAAATAGTGCAAAGAAGTTTCATAACTCATATAATAAAAGTCATATTGTTTTCAATGCTATCAGTAACTTTCATTTCGCTCGAGGTTTTTAATTATTTTTATCGCTTGTGTGATGTCAAATCCATCAATAATTAATTAACCATTGTTGTAAGTGTTTGAAATATAAACATTACTCCAGTATTCGTTCTTTTTCATCTAATTATTTTTATTTTAATAATTTATCAGTTTAAAATGTCACTGCCTGCCTGTTTTGCCAAGTTGGTTTTGGAAAAAAATCACCTCAAAATGACTTGACGAGAAGCCACACTAAAACAAAACAATCGAAATGTATATTAGCAGATAAGTGCCGATAATAGCGCCACAAAAAGCATATTGACAACATTATTTGTTATCAGCAAATATTGTTAAGAGCGTTTCAGCGAATTTGCAATTACGCAAAAACTGCTTATATGATTTGTTTGTACGTGGGATGGTTCAGGTGTTGCCAAATATTAGGGTGTGCTTCCAAAACTTATTGCATTGTACTTAATACTATACAGAATAGTACAAAAGCCTTTCAAAATCGAAAAAAATTTAAAAAATTCATATAAAATATAGTGTATTTTTTTTTATTTATTTTGCGCCATTTTTGCGCTATAGACATTATTCCATCAGTGTAAAATTTTCAAAACTTCCCAGCCAAGCTCTCCCAGTTTTTGCCGAGTCATCAAAGATGTGTATGGTTTAGCGTTGTCCTGATGGAAGAAGAAGCCCTTTCTGTTGTTCAGTTCCGGCCGTTTTTTTCGATTGCCTACTTTATTCTCGCCAAGTGTTGACAGTAAAATCTTGAATTAATCGTTCGACCAGGCTGGAGCAGCTCATAGTTGCTTTCCAATCCCACCAAACATTCAGCATAACATTTCGGGGCGTCAATCCTGGCTTTGCGACCATTTGTTGAGCTTCACCACGCTTGGACCATGCTTCAGAAATGGTTCGATTTCATTTCGTTTCAGCATTTTCGTTTCAGCAGATGTTAATTTGATCCATTAAATTTTTCACAGACAATTCATATGGTACCCAAACATCGAGTTTCTTTTTGTAGCCAGCCTTTTATAAATGGTTCAAAATCGTTTGTTGGTGAATGTTAAGTTCATTTAGCGATGCCATTGCTGCTTATGTAACAGTCCTGGTCAATCTTTTCCATACTTTCATCGACTTTTTCAACGATAGGTCGAGCAGAGCGAGGTGCTATTTCACATCGAAATTTCCAGAACGGAAGTGAGCGAACCATTGTTCTGCTACACGAACTGATACCGCATCGTCTCCGTAAACTTTCCTTTTTTATACAAAAATTTCAAAATATAGCTAATTTCTTCATTATTTTCAAAAATATATATTTATACCTTTTCAGCTAAACTAATTTTTATTCCAGAATCTATAGTTTCGTTATCTAAAACTAGCGCTATAAACCAATAAAATAGCAAGATTGCATGATATCAAGAATGGTTACCAAATTATAATAATTGCCAACTGTAGTCAATACAGGGATGATTACGCATACACACATTAAATGGGTAATTAAACTCACACACACTACATGGATACATATGTACATACATATGTAAGTGTGTGTATACACGAAGGGTACACATTTTCATAAAATTTGATTGTTCTATCGAAATTCCTCAACACTTCCGCTTGACACAATGAAACCATAAGCGTTACTTTGCCTTATTTAGTGAGACGAGGCGAGTAGTTACAAAACGACGAACTTGACAATTTTGAAACTAATTCACTTTGCCGGAATTTTAAGCGCATTATGTGGACGTGTTACTGAGCCTTGTGCCGACCGTGGTGAGGGGAACAGGGCAAGGCAGAAAGGAGAAAAGGCGCGCACGGACACCGGTTCGAACACACAATACCGACATAGGCACGCAACCCCTAAAATTCTACTAACTTTATGACAACAATCTTTTGCTTATATACTTGTTGTATGCATACTTATTATGAATATCTAATATATGTATATATATTATATTATATACATACATACATATATTGCCAACAACAAGAAAGTGTGTACTGTTTCTGTTGCAAGCTGCTTTAGCATACTTATTTGCTAGCCGGGTGTCAGACTTGAACTTGTGCACGCCACACGTCCACTACCTATATCAACAACACCACCAACAGCCCTTGCCGTTGCTCGCCCTCCTCAAGCAAGGGTGGTTCGTCCACCGTCAACCGACGAATGCCTACCCTTCGTTGTGACTGAAGTGGGTTGTGATAAATGCAAATGTGTCGGTTAAATTAAGCGTGCGGTATAAAATCAGATCGACACACCTGAATATGTATGGATTTGCATATATTAAAAGATATGTACAAGAATTATTATTATTTATGATTTACTAGATGGTAGCCGGTAGTCGTTGAAATAAATTTTCATAAATATTGTCAGTACCTTACTATAATAAAAAAAATGAAGGTGACATTATTTAACATACATTTGTGTTTCAGAAAAAACTAAATTCTTTTCATATGTAAAAAATATTATTTTTTGTTTTTCCACTATAAAAGCGAGTTAAAGCCAGAGCAAGGTGCTTTTTTTTATTGAATAGAGTGCATATTGGTCCGATCTCTTCACTGTAACTCAGTATTACCTTTCCTGTCAACCTTTTCTTTTGAACGAATTGGAAGTTCGAAACCAAAGACTTTTGTCAAGTATTTAACTCTATAAAAAGCCGAGCTTCAGTATTTTCTAGAAGTAAATTTAAATGAAAACCGTCTAATTCTCACATACCAATGACTCGGGAAAAGTGGTTAGTTGATCGCTTGTTGCATAACTTCTAATGTGTGCAAGAGTTGAAAGAGTTCTCGTCAATTCTTATTTTCATACATTTTGTAAAATTTAAAAAATAAGTTTTTTATTACATCGACAAAAAACATTCAATTATTTTGCAGAACTTCAAAATCATTAATTAAAATACACAATTTTGATAACCATATTTTACTTTTATTTTTCCGCAACCCAAGAGCCGTTGATTTCCGCATAACCACACGGGTGGCTTCCACTTGCCAAGTATTCTCCGCTAACTAACCTCACAGCAGTATCTCTGCCACAGCGTGTCGCCACTCATTTTTCAAGGCATAATTATAATTGAACGTCTTTTGCTCGCTTCGCATTCGCTTCACGGCACTTATTATGCGCTGAGCTTTAGAAATCCGCCCGCAAACGAAGTACATAAAATGCTCGTGAGCATGCCGAAGTACTTGAGTTCGCGCGGTGGATGCGGCTACGCGACAAAGACTTTGTTCTAATCAAAACGGAACTAATTTTAATTACCACTGTCTGTCGCAGGCGTCAACTATCGTGACCAACTTGTCGTTGCGTGTTTTCCTCTCCCTCCCTCCGCTGCGTGTTTTTGTGGAAGAGGGCACGTCCAGAGAGAGTGCGTAGTTGCCGACTGTGAGTTATGAAGTGTGTACGAGTGTGTATTGCATTTCCACCTTTAAATTGGTACCTGCTCCAGCGGTATTATTTCTGATGAAAATTCCATCACTCGCTTGTCTCACTCAGCCTATTTCCTTGTCGCGCTCGCAGGTATGAAATGCTTTCAATTGCTGTTGTTGCATGCCGCAATTGTACTCACTGACTGTGTGACTGTGTCAGTTGGTGATCCTGTGCGTCCTTTGTGTGTACCTCTGCTGGGTTTGTTATGCAAATGCTCATAGGCGACCCATTCTATTCCACTCTAGTCACATCCAAGTACAACTGCCCTGTTTAATGGTTGGGATGGCTGTGTAATGGGTGCGTCTTGACATGACGGCGCAAAACAAAAAGTCAAATAATGAAAAATGCTTGTTTGTCTAATGTGTAGGTACAGCTATAGTAGAAGAATGCGGAAGTAAAGGACAATGTGTGGTAGATTAAAATAGCAGCGCCGCCAGTTTCTCTCATGAAAACATAAAAAATTGAAATTAGGTCACATGTGTCCACTTTGCAAGTAAAATTCATCTAAATATGTACTTCTGACGGCACCCGCATTCAAATGTGCTTTAATGCCCATTGCAGAAATGAGTAAAAAAATTTTATGACAAATTCTGCTCGCTTTTTTAAGCGTAGAATGAAGGTGAAAGTGAATAGAAACTAGTATGACATGTGGGCGTAGAAAAAGCAGAGTAGCTGAATTAAAACAAAAACGATAATACATGGGTATGATGTCGTAAGGCAATACTTTGTGGACTCCATTTTAATGTTAGAAGAACACCTTTAACTTAGTTTTCAGTTCAAATTTGAGTTGATTAATATGAAAAATCTCCTCCAAAAAGAAAGTAACCAAACTCTTTGAGGACTAGCCAAACATTTCCAAAGGAATCTTCTTTCTTTTAACCCTGTATATGGACACCTTACCGCTAAGAGCTATTTTTAGGCGATTTTCGTTTATTTTTTTTTTTTCGACGGTATATTTTTTAATGAAAAAAATTTTTTTTTTTTGAAAAATAAGAAGTGCCGAAAAAAAATGCCTCAACTGCTGGCATGATTCCGGTCCTGAATTAAAAAAATTAAAAATGTTTATTAAACTTAAATATATTTTCTATACAATGAACTACGATCTTTGAAAAATATTAAAAATTAAGAAAGTGGCGTAATTTTAAAAAAAAAAATTGACAAATTGACAATTTTCAACCAATCATAAAGATCGTAGTCTATTGTATAGCAAATGTATTCAACTATATCCAGTTTTAATTTGAAGTCGATCGGTCAATTTCTCGTTGAGTTATAATGTCAGCAATTTTGAAAAATTTCGTTTCGAGAAAACCGCGTTTAAAGTTTCACTTATATATGTTTGCACCTCTGAGCGGTCGCTACTTAGAACGCTGCCATTCAAAAATTATTGAAGATACGACCTCGCCGATTTCACAGGATATTTCTGAATATATGTATAAACTATCGAAAAAGCAAAAAAAAAAAAAAATTTTTTTGAAAGTGTCACACTAGTGTGAATGGAATACTTCAGAGAATATTTCTTCATTTTCGCAATATTATAAATTTTTTTGAGAACTCGCAAACATTTCTACATAATCTTCTTTCGTCAACCCTCTGACTCCTACCGGTAAGAGCTATTTTGACCTTTTTGGATTAATATATTTAAAGAAGTATTCTTCAGAAAACACTGCGGTGCTTTTTATTATCCGGGTTCTGCTGTGTTGTGTATCAAGACATCAAACATACCCGATATCATGATGTATCTTTCCAAGAATCATTAAAAATTTGCCTTTCCAAATTCAAGAGTCGAATTTAATGAGCATGGAATCGATTACACAGTTATCTGAAATGTATTTCTGAAGCCAAGTATAGACTTTGCTTAGTTACTCTACTGCAAAATCTTGTGATAGTTTGTGAGTATTCGGCCGTTTTCTTATAAAGTATGATCATGATTCTTAAACAAATCTGAGCTTAAATGACTAAAAGAAGTAAAAATTTACAATTTTATTTTTACGCGGTCCCTACTTAACGGTAATTTGAAAATGTCACTTAATATGACGCCCATAAATTTTCAAAATAAAAACTTATTTATGACTGTAAACAACGCGCGAAATTCTTCGAGTTGAAGGAGACACCGGAGCCGTGGTCTTCCTTTAAATTTCGTTTACCCGTATTAAATAAAAGTAAACACCTTGTGTGAGTGAGCGAAAACAAACTTTATATAATACATACGTACATATGTAAGTAAATAAACTGTCAACGCCGTCAGGCAATCACTGGGAAATACCTCAAATTTTAGCACATTCCGCGCCCCCTTCAACACCAATACATTCCGCTGGATGACCGTTATTCTCAATTTACAACGCTCGACTTTCCTACAACGTATTGGAAAATAAAGCTCATACTTGAGCATTTTTGCATGTGTTTGTGGCTGGTGGAAGTGGCTGTCATAAATGTCACAACGCTTGACTGGCAACATTCATAATTTCTGCCTGCTCCATAGAGGAGTCAAATTCAAACGGTAGAAATGTCGAAAATGTGTAAGCGCGGATCCACGCCCTGCTGATTTGCTGTCGGAGAATTCACGCGAAACGAGGACAAAGCGCGCTGTCCAATTAACCGTAAAAATATTTCAATAATCGGAAGTGGAGAAACGTTATACATGCAGGAAGCGCACGAGCACTTGGTAGCAGAGGTAGAGAGGTGCGAGCAAGTGCAATGACTGAGAAATTGCTCTTCGGCGTAGTCAATTACGTTCACATACACCCGCGTACATCTGTACCGATACCTTTTCATTAGTATTTGTTGACTTCAAAGTTTTGCACTGCTCATAACACAAATCCAGAAATGCGACTTTGGCTAAGTCAAGCGAAGAAATCTTGTTTACTTAGCAAACTTTGCCCGGCCATAGTTAAATAATGGACTAATTTCTGCTTTTTGCTTGTGGGACTATGACCTGTGTAAAATTTCATGAAGATTGGATGAGAGTTCTGCAGAAATCTTGCTAACCAACTTCAAAAACACAATTTCGAAAAAAACGTACAGAAAAAAATTAAAAACTAAAAAAAGTAAAAAATTTCAAAAATTATGAGCTGACAATACCCATGATTTCAACCCTCCTAGTTAGCTGAAACCAAAAAAAAAAAAGATTATTAATCTAGAATAATGTCGCAATGGCCGGAACTACGGAAAAGTGGGAAACATTTTTTTTCACAAAATGGCGACAGCCTGAAAAAAAAAGTTTTTTTGGATCACTTTTTCTGACTATTTCGAATTTTTTAAAAATCGGTCCAGTAGAACCTGAGAAATCGTGGGTGTCGTTCCGAAAAAGTCAGTTTTGAGAAAAACGCGTTTAAAGTTTAGGAGACAATTCTAGTGAACACGGACGCCACGTCACAAAATCGGCTGTATCTCCGAAAATAAGTCGAATTTTGAAAAATCCTTCCAAGGTCATATTTTTGAAAGTCTAAACTTTCAAGATATGCAAAAAAAAATCGATTTTTTCAAAATCCTAGACAAGAATTCCCCCTTAAGAAAAGTTGTCATATCAGTCGCATTATTAAAAAAATTCAGAAAATGTTTCCACCTTATTCGGATTTATTGTGAAAACTTGAGGCACAGAGCACATATTTTCGAACTTACAAAGGCAACGCTCAAAGAAGTTTTTGAGAAATTTACTCTTCGAATATACAAATGTACACTATGTAGTATCCACAGGAAATACGACACCATTTATTACCTTAAATGATTCAGTAGGAACCCAATTTCGAAATTTCACTTATTCTTATCAAAACACTTCAACCAAAATAAAGACTACATAAATATCACTAAACTATTTCCAAAACACCGAGTACTTTGACAGCTTCACACCATTTTATTACAAGAAAACTGTTTCCGTTATTTATTTGAAAAGTCATTTAATTTTCGTTTTGTGTAAATTTGTTGGACATTGTTGCTAAAGTGTTGTTTGTTGTACGCCATCCGACTGACGTCGACTGCACCGCACCCATAAATCTTTCAACTTTACACGATGCCCTGCCACAAAACAACGCGCCCAACAAAGCCAACAAATATAATAAAAACCGAATTTAATAAAAACAAAAACAAAGCAGGAAAAACATTGAAGAATTTAAAAAACTAGCGAAAATATCATAAAACCCCGAAAATCGAACGCACAAATGCACTCAATCAACGAGTCGGCGAAGTGAAGTGACTCAGAGCGTCATGGAGGGCTTGTTGGCCCGCTTGGTTGCGTCACTAACGCGGCGCCGCCAAAAACATTTTTGCTGTGTATTTATGGGCCGGCACGCATACATGCATGCCCACATCCAAGTGCAACAACAAAACTGGGTACTTGAAAACAACGCAATTACAACACAAAATCGGTGTACGAAAAACACAGCGAAGAAAATGTGAGAAGCAACAAACAAAATAAAAACAATTGTTACAACTCCTAAGCACTCGAGAAAACAAAGCGGAAGATAGTATTGAATTGAAAATAATTATTTCGGCGCACAATCGCACAAGCCGTAAACTCCCTTAAAGTGGCCAACAACACGCATTTTAGTGCAGTTTCATTTTCGTTTCCAGGTAACCTTTCCACCTTTCTGGCCTACCTTTGGTGATTTTTAGTATTTTTTAGTTTCTACTTTTTTCTAATAATCGCTTTGGTGGCAACCTGTTAGTCACGCCGGCAACGAAAGTGAAAACACCTGTTTTGTTGCCTTTCTATTCTTCTATTTCGTTTTCTACTCTTTCTACATTTTTGTCTTTGCCGCTTTGCGTGGGAAGCTGAATTTCGTGAATTCTTTCAACAACAGCTGATGTACTATGCTGCAGGTAGATTGGGATAGGTAGGTTTGCTGAAGCAGGCAATGTGTGTTAGCAAAGGCTTCCTTTAAAGAATCTCAAGATTGGTAATCTTAAAGCCGTTTGAAGTGAAAGTAACGGCAGTCTAACATTGATGCAATTCTGGACGATGTAACCTTATATAAATTGAAAGTTTTTTGCAAATATCAGGGATTTCTTAAAAATCGTATATTATTGCAGAAAGCAATCCTCGAATAATACTATCTGGTCAATCTGATCGTCATACAAAACTTACATTTTTACCAAGAGGAATACAAATCTTTATTTCAAGGCTTAATACAACTTTCCAAATACTTGTTATAAGTGCCGGTTGGGATGGCTTCAGTGCTTTCAGTGGATTTTGGTTTTCCGGGTTCGACCATTCTCTAGATGGTTGGACAGTTTCGACCTTATATTCATAAACCTAAGTCTTCATTCAGGTCTTTTGGTATGAGTTCAGCTTTGACAGATTTCATACCCAAAACATTAACCAAATGGGTTAGGTCGATCCATTGAGATGTTTAAATTATTTGTTTATTACTCTGATGCCAACACGACGATTTTCAAGAACTGTATATTTTGATGTTATTCATTACCGAAGTGGTTGGACGTCTGCATGAGGAGAGTGTTCGATGATGAAGTTCGATGATGACTTTCAGTGAATGCTTTGTGCCACTTAAATACTTTTCTTCGCGATAATGTGGATTCCGCAAAACACTTCTCTAACATTTTACGTGATTCCATTGAAACCCGAAATAAATTTTTTTATGGTGCACATCGCCACTCAAACTTTTCCCGTCATAAACAAACTGCCGCCGAACACATACTTATTAACATATGGCGATCAAACTCCATACGAACATAAAAAAGGTTGTGCCAGTCTAGGAAAATATTTTTTATCAAACAGTCCGGGTCAAATCATATGCTATTTTTAATTATTCAAAAGCCACGAATAAACCGTTGTTTCAATAAAATTAGATTAAAACTTGGTACATACTTGAGCATCTATTTCAAGAACCAACATTATTTTGTGAGGGTTTACAGAGAAGTTTTTTTTAACTAAAACTGCTTTACTAGAATTAAAAGATAATATTTGCATATATTTCGGCGCATTAATAAGCCCTGCACGCTTTAAGCGGGGTCGCACACCTATTATTAACATTTCAATTTTATTTGGCAATCTTTCGTATTCTGTTTCATTTCGCTCCACTCAAATTCGTAACTGCTTGAATCGTCGATAAAATTACCAAAATTAAATATGACTTTAAGCATGGAATAAAAGTAGTGATTACATATAATGATAATGGCGGCGATAGCATTAATATGCCATGAATATGTACTTATCATTGTAATGACCATAATTATGAGAATTGTCGATGCTTAATGAGTGGCGTGCAACAAGCAATTGAAACTGCTCGACGGGCTCAACAGATGGCTACAGCGAGTGCACTTGCCTTAGAGAGGGCACTTGTGGCCGAGAGCAGCCGCACTTGGTGGCACATAATCCGTTTTATGGCAGCCAATTGATTGGGAATTGAATACGAAACCCAACATAAAAATCAAGTGCTGCGAAGAAACGGCACATGGTGGCCGAAGATGAGGTGGAGTGAGCGAGCATGAAGCCCTAAAACAGCGTGAAAGGCGTGCATAAAAGGCACTCAAAGACGCGCTCGGCACGACGGTTACAACGAGTGCACTCTATGGAATACTATACATATGTGGAGATACCTGTGTGTTTGTGTGTTCGTCTGTAAGCTGCGCTGACATGTGAACATGACATTCGCAGTTGTAATGAGCCACACGGTGCATGTGGCCAACTCCGACGCCAATGTTGGCAAGAACTGAGTTGTTGACGCGCTCCACCGCGTACCTTGCGCTGCTGATCAATGAAAAGTGCCGCCACAATGCAGTTGATGGTCAGAAAAGACTTGCATGTGCGACTGGACAGATGTAGCATTGTTTGGTTGAAAATCAAAAGCGAGAAAAAAGCGAACGAGCGAGAAGAATGCGCGTCATAACTTACAACTAGCGCACACGTCGCACAGGTCGGGCGGTGTAATACAGGGAAGAAACTGCTTAAAGGTTACGTCGTGGCGTCTTTACGTGGACTTGGCCAACAAGTAGATATTTATTGTAGTTGCAGTCGTGTTCGCTGCACACCGTTTTGGAAGCGAGCAATGTGTGACCTGTGACTCTGTGACGCTCGCCTGCCATGTGCGGCTTGTGATGATGAGTGTCTTACCACTTTATTACCATAAACGGTCTTTAAATGAATGCTAAATGGTGTAATATGTGACCGCCTCCAACGCAGAGTGTCTGCCGTGGCAAAATTGCTTGGCCACATGTTGCAGCAGCATTGTGAACATGAATGAGTCGTCGCTTATGGACCTAAATAAAGTGCTCTTGGGCGACATCGGGCAAGGCGAAGGGAGATTGTATACAGTGTCGGATATTGATATGTGACTCGCTCCCTTTTTAAGTATATTCTTCTTACTCACTTTCAAATTTTGTTTAGAATTTGCTCAATCTCATGGTTCTTAGAGAGATACGAAAAAGAGTGAACGAGCGAAATTAAAAAAAAAAAATAAAACAGCAGAAACAAATTTTGGAAAAGCAAATAAAATATTGAAGAATGTCTACTATTTTATACCCTGAACAGGGTATATTAAGTTTGCCTTGAGGTTTGTAACACCAAGCAGGAAACTTCTGAGACCTTATACACTATATACAGATACAGGGTTTGTTCGGATAGTAATGGCATTGATTTTCTTCTGCCGTGACTGTCCTTCGGAGCTTGCGCGCACCGACTGGATTCGGTAGAGGGCGTTCTTAGCTAACGAACGATCGGCTGGTCACTTATCTCTGAGCACCTGGAGAGTCAGAACAAACCTTTTTCGTGGCACCAAGCCTTTTTGGAGGGCCGGGAAGAGGTCGCTGATGAATCCCGGAAGAATGAGCAAATCCAAAGTGAAAACGATGCTCATTGTCTTTTTTGACATCAAACGATCGTCCACCATGGATTTGTTCCTCCTGGAGAAACCGTCAACGCCGAGTTTTACGTGGAAGTCCTCAAGCGAAGGGTCAATCCGGTCAGACAAGACATCGCAGCAATTTGGAAGTTGCACCACGACAACGGTCCGGGTCACACCGCCTTTCTTGTGCTCAGCTAGTTAATCAAGGCTGGCATCCCAACGCTTCCGCAACCCAGATGTGGACCCCCGAACTTTTTTTCCTTGCCTGAAAAGGAAAGACCGATTAAACGCAAGCATTTTGAGACGACAGAGGGGATCCAAGCAGCATGAAAAATGCCTTCCTTGACTTGACGCCGTGACGCTTGGAAATCGGGCTGGCTGCGCTGCATCGACGCGTTTTAAAAGTTTTTAAAGAATTGTAACGATTGGTTCAATAAATTGTTTTAAATCGACTCAGTTCTATTAAAATTAAGTTTTAGTGTGCTTTAAAATCCTACATTTGGTGCAACCGAAGTTGGCGGTTTTTCTTATTCTTGAATCTAGTCGTGCTGTCCATACCTCAATGCACGCCACTGTAACTGTCTGTGTTCACAATTATGCTTTAAATTGGATAAACACGTTTATCACTCGTTCTTTGTGTAACCACCTCATTTGTATTAGTATTTCGACTCCATCTTTTCTCCGCCATACTCTTTATCGACCACCAGTTGCTGGTCACATGCGCCTCTTCGTTGTTCGGACGCGTCATCTCATCGTCGACCGCATACTTTATGCCGTATGATTTCGCATTTCGGTGCGGGTGTGCAGAGGAGTAAGTAGTAAATTATGATGATTATGCAGCTGACTTAATATTTATGAGATTAAATGGTGTGGTGTACATTTAAAAGAAGGCCACGAGGTCTTCGGCTGTTGGAAACATGAGAAAGCGAGCTGTGAAAGCGTTATTGCACTTCAACACAATCAATTCTTGTGTGTGCGCGCTCATTAAATTCGTTTTTCGTGTATTAAATTTACGACCACAGTGCAGCAACGCTCGTTAGCTTACCTTCTTCGGCTGCAAGCGCCCCAGGAAAAGTGTGAGAATCAAATATTTCTGCAAAATGTCTTTATGCAGTTGCGCTGGGAATGTGCGGACAGCACCGCCAATTCCCACAGAGTCCGATTGCCCAATTCAAATTTGAGTTTTCGGCACTCTTGCAGTTGCTAGCTCCCCTAACCTACTAATAATCCCGCAACAAATGTCAAAATAGTCTCGCCGTCCATCTATTTCCATGGCATTGCGTATGCATTCCTTTTCCTCAACGCGTTGTCCACCCACGTCGTTTGCACGCATGCGCACTCACACACGACCACGCCCACTCAAGACATCACTGCATATGAAGCAGCTTTGAACTGAAATAGCCATCAAATGCCAGCAGAGGCAACAGCAAGGCGTATTCAAATCAACATGCAAATGCATTCGCCACAAACTGCACTTCACACAAAGCCCTACTCTCCCCGGCAGATGGTACTAGTGACATGCATGCAGCTGTGAAATGAAATCGCAACATCTTCCAATTCCAATTGACGTGCGCGTCGCCGGTTGTTTACTCCCAGCTCGTTTGTTGTCTGCTCAGTGCGAATTCGAGTCTAACTCCACGATGCGTCTTCGCTCCACGACGCTAGTCCGCTGCAATCGATTGGTCATAAAAAGTTGTTTCGTCGTTCGTTGAACCGTCAAATTGCTCGGCGGAAGGCAGCCCAGCCACAGAGGCAGTGGTGGAGGAGCTTTGTAGAGCAAACGCAACAAATTGCACACAAAGAAGTTTGAAGTTAGCACAAGGCGGAACAGAAACGATGAGCAGCTCATCCTTTTTAATGTCGCATAGCATTTGATGGTGCAAAAATGTGGGCATTTTTTGTTGAATGGTCATCCAATTTTCGGCGGCAAGGAATTAAAAGCTTTCTGCTGCATATTTGTAACGGTCTTTATTAGAGTAAGATGAGGAATAAACTGCAGCAAATGAGTCAGCGAGTGAAAAATTGCTAAAGCGGAACGATTCGATCCACTTTTCTAACCAATAATTACATGTCACGGTGGTTGTGAAAATACAAAGCAAACTCAGTCTCATGTTTTGAGAATCAGCGAAAGTACTTCGTGCCTACAACGATCTGGAAATTGTTGGGAGTAGAAAAAAATGTTTTATATTATCAAAAATATATTAAATAAGTCTCAAATAGATCCAACAATTATGGAACATTCCCTTATAGTTAAGGTTTTTAAGTTCTCAAGCTTATTTTGGCGAGAATTTGTCGTGCTGAGTTTGATGATAAGGGTCTGCATTGTGGGATTAATTCATACTAAAAATTTCTTGAGTTCACAACTCTTTCATTTCAAGAAGTGGTTAATGGTTTCAGTTGGTCGGAGTCCATTTATCAATTCGGTTCTGGGTCCGTATCCGCAGGAATCCATAACACTACTGAACACTTTTCTTTTTCTAGTTAATCTGATTTGTGGTGTTAGGAAACATGAAACCCCTGTCTTACCTTCCTTAGGAATAGGACTAACCAGAATCTTATGTAAACTCAATGCGTGGCAGAACACTGGTACATCGTTTGGAAATCTTGCCTTCTTCATATATAATTTGTTATACTTGTGATTTTACAACCTTAATATTTACTCAAAATGAGCATACGTATGTTTATTTATGTTTCGGTTATGCTTGAATGCATTTCTAAAAGCCTCGATTTATAACCTGTAATGTGCTAATCGCCATTAAAGTCATCTAAAAGATGCAATCGCATGCAAACATTCCCTCAAGAGACACTCAGTAGAGGTTGGCTTAGTCATCCAACACGTTGTAAGAATCACACTTTAGTAGCTCGCATTGAAGACATCAAGCGGAAGTTAAAATCACATATTTAATCGGTCGTACATTTAACCACTCACTATGCTCGCTTGCAGGGGCGCGGCTGGTAGCTTAGGTGCAGGCGCTCATATGCCGGCTTCGCCTTTCGCCAGTCTTGTCACTTAGAGCTTCAAGTGACGCCAGCTGACAGCGGAGCTACGGCGCCTCGCATTCAAGAACTCAATTTAGAGCGCTAAGTTAATGGCTGTGAGCATATAAAATAGTATGTACTTGCATTATACATATTTATTGCGTTGTTTTTGTGTGCTTAATCGACTACGCGCATTGCGGATAATATGGCGATCGTAAAAATATAAAAATAGTAACATTTCTGTTTACATCTTTCTGCACGGACACAGCGAATGCTATACGTAACGTCCTATATTTGTAGCTGAGCTCAGCTAAAAGTGGGGCTGACGGCTGTGCTTGGTATTCGTGTGAGCTGCAAAGTGAGTGCTTTCGTGCGATGGAAATATATACTTAAGATTTCATAAACCCCTAAATGATAATGTTACACCAACACCAAGACCATCACCATCATCATCATCCTCAGTGGGCTATCGCATGTCTCGGCTCGTTGTGGATCTTGAGGCCGTCCGACGCCCCAGCACTGCACTTATTGCTCTTCCTTCCAGAAGTTAGTGATTATCTCGGTTTATTGTTAATTCATACAATGAATATTTCATATGATTTTTGTTTGTGTTTTCATTTTCAATTTTAACTCAAGTAAACAACACGCTCAAGCCAGCCACCCAGTCGGTTGTTGTTATATTTATTAATAAAAAAAGCTTCGTTCTAATAATAAAGAAGTCGGACGGGCGCTTGAGAAAAGTATATACGTATGAATAGTTGAACTTATACTCGTAGAAGTACTTAAGATGGCACATAAACATGGAAGAATCGAGAGAAATCCATAAAATTGCAAGATAGAGTCTCCCACGTGTGAACCATTTGTCTGCCATGAAAGAAACGCTACAATTAAAGAAATGGGATTTACGTACATACGTATGTATGTATGTAGTTCAGTTCCTTTGCGAAAGTCTTCATATTTTCCTCCAAAATTTAGCTTTTTCTTCTTTGAACCTTCATACTACTTAGATCGGTTAATGGATGTACTACGGGATAGAATCAGCTGCAAAACTGTTTCAACTATAGAATAATGCTAGATATGCCAGCAGACTGGGAACCCATAAAATTACTATTGAAGCTTTCAAGAGGTAGAAGAAGAAGAGCATATACATAGAACACAAGGAATTACAAGGATTTGTATAGGAAAAGAATCGCAACTATCGGTCGAGGGTTTCTTGTCGATGTCTCGGAGGTTGGACGAAATAAAACTTTTTGTGTTGATGAACTTCATCAGAAGGAGGTTTCGAGAGGACAAACTCGAGTGAGCGGTTTCCCAAAGGCCTAGGTGCATCTTAATACATCCACTCTTCCTACCTATTGAGAAACTCAACCAGCAATAATGTTGTAAATAAATTAAGGGAATGTTGCTGATGTGACGAACTGCGAGCGAATTTAAAATCGGTTCCGTTCCAGTTACATATAATGAAATTTTACCGAAATAAGCGAAGTACCAAAATATAGGATTAGATAGTTACTTGGAGTTCGAAAGATCAGCAGGTTGTTTTAATCATATCCAAATAGATGTACATAAGACCAACTAAGGAGCCTTGGAAGATGGGTTAAATGCTGCCGACAGGTGTTCGGCACTCTTTCGGCGTTTCAGCTAACTAACTAACCAAGACCAAATGAATCAGAATTTATCGGTTTATTAAAATAGTTTAGGGGTTAGGCAGCCAAGATATTTCCCACGCATTTTAAGGTCTATTATACACAGTTGAACTTCATAAATTGAGCGAATCGACAACGAGGAAACGGCTACCGCGATACGTTTACAGCCATAACCACACCTTCTGCGCTAATGTGAATAAACCAGCGATGCAGAACGTTGGTCGCCGACAGACGGCCGATCGCTAAAGTCAAATCGCACAATTTGTCGGCTGCAATAACTAAGTACATTTGTCATTCCCTCAGCAGTGTGGAACGTCGCAGAGGTACGGTTATGCTGTGCTAATTATATACCGTAGATAAATACTAATGTGGCGAACACAACCGCAAGTCAACACAGAACTTCTTCGGTTTCTGCTAAGCAAAAGTTCTTTGCTAATGTCAGACGCTCTTGTGATGCCACCGAACGGAACCAAGAAGCACATTTCAGCGTTCCAAGCAGTCGGCTTCTTTCCTATCTTTCCATGCGCCGTTGTCTAAGTAGCGAACGCGCTGCTACGTCACACGCCTGCGCAAAAAACCTTGTCAATGCAGCGCTGCGCGCACACCCAGGTATGCCGTCTCGTCTAAAGACAAAGCTCCAGACACTCAACGGCTGTCTCGCCGGCGATTGTATGGCAGATTAAGCGAGCACACGTGCGTCAGGAAAGTGGCAAGCCGCTTTTTCTCCAAAGCGCTATCGCTAATAGAAAATGCTTTGCAGTTAATAAAGGTGGAAGAAGAAGAAGAATACTTATTGAAAACGTTGAGACAGACACGCGCTGGCAAACAACGGCAAGTGTTAAAGGCACACACAGAACGAACGGGGCAGCACACCTAATCGTGGCTCGCGCTTGTAAGTAGCCGAGAGTTTAAACGCTTTCAAGCAGCGAACTGACAAGCCACTTTAGATAATATCTGCGCCGAACAAACAGCGGCAACTGAAGCTTCTGTATCTCCACCGGCCGCAAGATTCTATTTGTATCGATTTTCGTTTTGTTTTCCTTTCGATTTAAAAGAAGTAAAAATGAAGTGAACTCGGCAACAAACAACAATCGCCGCATGATCGTTACTTTGCTGTAATGGTATGATCCCGGTGTCGCTTTCGTTCCATTGCGCTGACGTTTTTCTTATTGTTGTTGTTAATGTCAACCACTGTCACAGCGATTGTGTTTGACATGGAGTTAAATAACAAATTGCCGGCCGATAGAGTCGCCGCAGTCGTCGCCGTTGCCGCCACCGCTGATCGTGCGGTTGTCGTGGCTGGCGACAGCAGTCTGTGTTCGCGTCGGCAGCGGTGAATGCACCAGCAATGTAACAAACTAATTTATATAGCAAACATTATCCACATTGTCCACTGCTGTGATTTGCAATCTCGTTCGCCTTCCCGGACCGCTCGCGTCGGCTTGGAAAACCGCACGATTAACAAATCGAACTGTTTAATCGATCAAACTTTGCTGGTGCCGCGCCAACGGCTTGCTGACGACAACTCTGAGAGAAAACAACTATTACGATGTTTTGTTACAGATTACCTTACATACATGCGGGCATGCTCACACAGTTATTACGAATTTCATGCGGTGGATTAGCGTAATTGATTGGTTCAAGTCATCTGTGTAAACACAAATTTTACGACAGTAATCGGCTTTGTGGAGCCGTAACGCGGCAAGAAGCTAATTTGGTTGCGCGAACGTCATTTATTGGTCAGTGCAACCGACGAGCAGATATTGTAGAGAATCAAGGCCCTCCAAATATGATTCGCATGCCAGTGGAGTTCAGGCGTTATGGCATATTACCTCTAAAAGGTAGAGTCCTCGTGTCTATGCAGAATCGTATCAATAGAAGTAACATCCGTATTTGAACTGATCCAAATGTGATTTTTTCTATTTTCCGGGATTTATAGGACCACAAAATCTCAGTGTTAATGGATGCTTTCTGCAATTAGGCATATAAAGAATTTGTTTCGTGATCTACTTTCCTTGCCGCTCGTTAGAGCAGAAATACTGTGTGAAACTCGGTAAATCTGCAGGCTTACCCAGATGTTGCTTTAGTAAGAGGTGGTCCGTGGTGGCCTTTTTGGAGGGCCGGAAAGAGATCGCTAATGAAGACCGGAAAAATTAGCAAATCCATAGTGAAAATTATGTGCAGTGCTTTTTTTTTTTACTTTTCGACCATGAATTTGTTCCTCCTGGACAAATCGTCAACGCCAAGATTAACGTGAAAGTCCTCAAGAATCTGAAATGAAGAGTCAATCGGGTCCGACAAGACATCGCGGCCGATTGGAAGTTGCACCACGACAACGCCCCATCTTTCTTGTGAACAACAACCTAACCAAGGCCGGCATCCCAACGCTTCCACTTCCGCTGCCGCCCTAGAGCCCAGAGGTGGCCCCCCGGACTTTCTTTTGTTTCCTTGCCTGAAAATACCGATGAAAGGGGATCCAAGCAGCAAGCACCTCGGCTCTTAAGCGGCTTCCGCGACGCCTTCAATGCTTGGAAATCACACTGGCAGCGCTGCATCGACGCAGAAGGAGCCTATTTTGAAAGTTTTTAAAGAATTGCAACGATTGGTTTAATAAATTTTTTTTAAATCGACTCCGTTCTATTACTTTCCTGACAAACCCTGTAGTTATATTATCCATTTCATTATTGCAATATTTCCTACCACAAGGGAGAAGACACTCTCTTAAGTACTCAACCCACACACTCACACACATCCAAGAGGAATGGAGGAGCGAATTGTGGCGTAAATTTTGAATGCTGAAAGTAAAATGCAAGAAACTGATTTCGAAAATTGTCATTATTTTTATTCGCATAAATGTGTATGAGTGTGTTTGTGTAGAAATATGCACATTGTCTACCAGAATTGTTTGTCGGTCGTCTGTACCCCTGAGCATTCAAATAAATAAAAATTGCGTTCAACTTTACCAACAAAAAAAAAATACGATAAAATAATGTAAAAGCCAACAACAAAAGAAAAATCCATTCTTTCGTTTATGTGAAAAGAGTTTGCGTGATGCTGTTCTTTGCAGTTTTTGTGGGCTTTTTGTAGTTGTACGCGCCATTGTTGCTATTGTACAGTGGCATAGAAAACGGAAAGAGAACGCAGTTCCCCTCAGCCCATAGAAGAATGTGAATATAATAAATAAATAAAATCTCAAAACGGAGGGGGGTGGGGGAATGGCGCGATGCTGAGTATGGCAAGTAGAATCACCTCGTGGAAAGCAGATTACGCGCAGCGCTTCGGTATGCTGTGAGGCATTTCCAATGACAGTTGGTATGTGCGAAACTACATGTCTGCTTATAATGCAACAACAGCAATTGCAAGCAAATGCACTACGATATTAAAATTTATCATTGTCGTTGTCTACAGTAAAATGCTAGGAATGCTCAGTTAGTTTAATATTTTGGCGAAATAAACTAATTTTTGTTTTGCGGAATTGTAGCCGATATTTACCATCCAGCAATAATTCGGGGAAAGAGCATACACAATTTCACGTATTACAAACAGGTTTCGGGTCAAGATGTCTTAAATTTCAAAATTTCAGGAGTCCCAGACGCTCCGACGGAATTTTCCTTAATACTAGTTCTTGGTCTCTACATAACATTGTTGGCGCCATTTTGTGCCTCAAAGTTCCCAGCTCACATCTCTGCATAAAATATTCCTTTCAAAAAGTTCAAACTGTGCGGCCTACCTTCGTATGCATACATAAATCTTCCAAGTTAGCAACTGTTGTAAGAGGAACTATAGTTGGTGGTCTTCGCGGAGAAAAGCATCTCTCAGCATTGTTTCAGTTGCGTGGGGCGTTGGCGCGGTGCAAATGAATAATATAATCTCGGAAAATCATAACAATAGCAATGGTATCTGCAAAGCAAAGTGTAAATAAACGGAACAACAACAACGGAGGCAACGAACCAACGTACACTTTGTTGGCAATGACACAGATTTCATTTGCAAGCGAATGGTAATGCGACACTCTTCACGACAGTGATCTCCTTTTCTTTGCGAACTGTCACAGCTGCAGCAACATGACATACATACATATGGAGCTCTGGGTTCAGTGTGAGTGCTTGGTGTGCAATATATTTGTGTGAAAACTTCACCTCGTCAATCCCACAAGCCATTAAATATCTATATATGAAAATCAATCGGATCTGCTACGAGCGATTGTGCATGTAAAGAAGTGTTTGAAAGAAAGTTTCTTCTAAAAAAATGTTATAAATTTTAGCTGTTTTGAAACTCAAAATTGTCACTAAAGAAGAGCCAAAGATAGAAAGATGTTTGACCTTAAGTCATTATGATCCCTGGCAAATCAAAAAACATATTTCATCAGACTGATTACCGAATAACTCTTGGCAACAGGTGCTACTTCGGACTGATTAGGTAGTTGAGAAGCAAAGTTTTCTCTCGACGAACAATGACCAAATTCTTTAGGTCACTCATCATCCCCGTCCTGCTATAGGTGCGGAGGCATGGACGATGACAATATCTGATGAGTCGGCATTATAAGTTTTCAAGAGAAAGGTAAGATTTATGGTCCTTTGCGCATTGGCAACGGCGAATACCGCCGTCGATGGAGCGATAAGTTGTACGAGATATAAGTACGTAGGAAGGGAACACAGAAGCGGACAGAAATACTAATAATTACATCCCTGACGGATTGAGCGAACTTGACGAAACTAATGAAACGAACCCTAACACGGACAACAACAGAACGACAACGACACAGTTGAAGTTGAACAGCGCCGCGAGTAAGTCGCAATATGTATTTTAAAAACTTAAATGTAAGACTAAAATTATCTAAAACCAAAACTTTGTAAAAGTGAATAAAAGAAAAAATAAACAAAGAGTATTTCCTACATATATGACGACATTGACATAGTGCAGCGAATTAAGAGAGGTCATGTTGTCCGAAAGACTGAAAACACTCCTGCTCTGAAAGAATTCGACGCGGAAGACCTCCAGTCCATTGGAGAGATAATGCAGAGAAGGACCTGGATACACTAGAAATCTCCAATTGGAGCCAAACAGCGAAGAAGAAGAACTATTGGCGCGCTGTTGTAAACTCGACTATAATCGCGTAAGCGGTCACTACGGCAATAGAGAAGAAGACGAGTACCGAAGTTCGGTTGACAGAGAAAGAGTGGAAAAAAACTAACGGACCGTTGTATCTGATAAAGCTGATGTCATATCGTCATTGACTAGCATGGTACCTACATCCTATGAGTTCTTCATAGGGCTTGAAGCAATTATCACGAAATTCATAGCTGAGGTAAACAATTTATGGCGATATGTACAAAAAATATCGAAAGCCCATACAACAGTAGTGTTGGACTTTACACTAAAAAAACATCTTAAGACAACGACTCATAGCTTTGATATGACTTGACCTGCGGAACTAGAATTAAGTATTACATCTCAGTTCATGCTAAGCCTAGTGGCTAGAACGTTTCAGGGATTGTCGAACTGATTGTGGCTGTTCGCCTCGCTATATCGCAGACGCTCTAATCTTCGCTGTTCTTGAAGAACCTTTACAGCCCAGTGCTTAACATAATTCCGCACATGTTTTGACCGCTACATATGTCGCACTGTATTGACCGGCATTATTCTCTCAGAAATTTGCTTTTCTAAATTCTCTAGTCTTCTAGTCAAGGTATTCAGGTCATCTCACTTAACTTCTTCAAAGTTAAACTTTTTCAGTTTTTATTCACTTATCCTCATTATCGAACGGAAGTATATTAATATCATTGCTGATGGTATTGATGACCCTTCACTATATGAGCTTGTAAACCTTTGTACATTTGCGAAAATAGATGGCCGCTCCGAGAAGCCGAAAGTTTGTAGCATGCGTTTAGACCCAAGGGATTTTTCTTGCGTTGAAGCTCTAAGAACCACGAATAATTCGTTTCGGTTAACTGTACACAATTGGAGTTTACAAAGTTGATTATTGTTGTAGTGCGTTGTTGTGTCAAAGTTCAAAAATAACTTTGAAGTCAATGTTTGACGGTTGACGAACGTGTGGCCATTGACAAGTTGGACTGCACAGAAGCCGTTTAGAGCCTAAGCACTTAGCTGGTTATTAAACGATTGCTGATTTTGTGTGGCTGTGTGTGTGAGGACGAGCGAAAGTTTCTAACAGTTATGGTGATAACTTTCGGACTACTCACTTCCGCTACGAAGGCATTATCCGATGCTATGCAAAAAGTTTTCGTTCTTGCTAGTGTGGAGTCTGTTTCCACAGCCTCACTATGCACACACTTCTCTCCCTTACCTACTTTTTCTCCGGTATTCACTTTTTTCTGCGCTGACAGGAAAATTACGTGATGAATAGACCATTGAGTGCGGCGAACCGGAATTGTCTCCTTAGGTTGGATTTGCCTATCCGCGCCCGTACGCCGCCTCACGGCTCATCTCCGCCTGTCAACTCATTTGGCATTGTTCCGACTGCTTCGAGTAGCGCCGGAAAGTGTCTGTAAATTGCAGCGGCAACACACTGTCAACCCGCGACGAAGTGTGTGCAAAATAAAAATAATTGCGAATGTTGCATCGGACATGTTACGCATATGAAAGTGCAGCGTTGTTTTGCGAGGTGGATACTGCAGATGAGAGGGAGTACGAAGCAATGCACAGTGGATCAAACATCATGCTATTGGACGCAGCTACCTCCCTTTATTTCCGAAGGGAAATCAGCCATTTATTTTCGATTTACAGTAAGAGTGATGTATAGACAAGTTAACTCCAAGGCCCAAGTATTATCGTAGATTAAGGGAAAAACCGAAAAGACGGTTATAACCGACTAACAAGTTCTAGACTCCAGACACCGTACCATAAAAAAAAAGTCCTGAGTTCGATCAACTCTTGCAAGCCCTCTTTCCAAAAGCATAGGAATATCACGCAAGAATAAATAAATAAATATTAGTTTGCTGGGAGATTTGTGAAGGTCTTCACAGTCTCATAGGCTCTCTTTGGTCAAAAATGTTCGAAACGTTCTCCAAAAGGGCACACTGTTATATGATCGCCACCTCGCGCCAATTTGACTGAGTATTTATTATCCTCAACATTCTCTTGCTGTTGACGGCTGTGGCTGCTATAATGATGGTGTTGCCGGTGATGGTATCGTCTGCATTATTACTATTACTATTATCGTTACTGTTATTGGTCCGGCCAATGGGCGATAATAGCGTGCTACCTTTTGTTGTAATGTTGACCAACAATGGCCAACTCCAGCGAACATCACCGCCTGTCACCAGCACCACCGATTGGCGCGCAGTGTCCAGAGGAAGCGTTCGGCATTCGCAAGATGTATGTATGTGCCTCCATGTATGTAAATGCGTTGCGCACATTTCATTCAGCAATTCAGCTGGCGGCTGGACAAGCGACAGCAACGCGCCCAGTTCGCGGAAGTCACGTTTAAATGGAATCGCTTATACTGCAAAAACAACAGCAACAACGCTGGTCAATACTACACTAATAACAATTGCCAGATCAACTATTATAGCTTGCCGCTCTTCACTGTTGTTATTGTAATTGTGACAGCTCACTGAACATGGCAGTTCCCTCTGCTTTTCCCACTGTCCCTGTGGCGGTTGCTGAAATGATTGGAAAGCTGATTGATGGCAATCGTTTCGAGATAACACCATATAACATAAGTTTTCTCTTTGTTTTGTTGTTACTGTTGCTGTTGGCGCGGGCGTTGGCATTTTCGTGATGTTCGTAGCGTTGAAGCATTTTCAATTTCGCCTGTTTACTTACCATATCCGCACGCATACCCACGCACACGATGTCTTTTTCGATGTGTGCTTGTGTTCACGAAGTTGGTTGCTGTTCAAAGTTCATAGAAAATTATAGACGCTTAATACATTAAAAGAGGGTAGTGTAGTAGAGCTGACAGCTCCGAATGTCAAGGGTTCATCGAACGAAGAGGAAAAATCGTCAAAAGATGAATTAGAATTAGAAAGCCCTACAAAAGGTCTTATTAATGCTAAATTATCTCTGTTGACCAAGTATGATCAGTACTCCGATCCTCACTGATCCTTAATCCCACGTCCATAAGAGGCTGGCTTCGCATGTTAGGCCTCTGACCTTTTTAATGTCTAAAGGCATTCAAGTAGTCTTTTAAAAACGACGACCACTTCTTGCTCTTGTGATTTTTGGACCTATCCTATAATGTAACCTATGTACATACATATATATTCGGCACTAGAATATTCGGCAGATTCTGTGCCACCTTAGCCTCCTCTGAGCTGAGTATTTCCGCAATCTCTAACATTGCCTGTGTGTACGCATTTCACAAACTAAATCACAACCGAAATCAGTGAAGCCAAATAACTGCCTGACTGACCGCAAAAGGACCAAAAAAGTGTGAAACCTATGAAAGAGCAGGCTCTAGCTCCATTTAGCGCCACACATTCGCCACATTTACCACATTTGCGTTTGATCCGAAAAACTGTAGTGTGCAATTGTTTGGAAAATTGAAAAGCCAACGCAACGCGCAATTTGACTAGAGTAACAACGCCAGCGGGAGCAGTCGACGAGTAGCAGCAAAGTGGCAACAATCAACGCAAAAATGCCAGACCTCTTCAAAAAGAAGTGTGGCCAAGACGGCTCACTGACTGGCTCGTCTATCATTTGTGAGTGATTGACGTTTTGCCTGTTGCCTGCCGCCACAGCTTAACCACCTAAGCGCCTAACAATCTTCCTGTTGCTGTCCTCCAGCGACTGACTAACTACGCAATGCTCAATACACATGAGTATGTGGTAGAAATCGCTGTTCAACTGCCGGCCCGCAATGCCAAAGCCAGTTCCTATGCGTCCACAATTATTTTTAGATTTTTATCTCGCATGCTCTACGTGATTTACAATTGCCAGGTATGCTTCGATTTGTGTTTCTTCATTCTCCAATCACCGCAATGATTTATTCGTTAGGACAGTTGAGTATTTCGATGTTTTTTGTTTCGCTGGTTTCGGTTGCTTGTTCCATGCCTTGCTGACTGGAATACCAAATGAAGTGGTTCGGTTTGTGGGCTGTTGACATTTTTCTTCTTCCATCCATTTTTTCCACATTTATTGATTCAGTATTTGTTATGTTTCTGGTTTTATTATCTCGTTGTTGTTTGCTGCTCATGTTTCTTCAAGCACTACGTGCAACAAATTCACTCACATTGATAATTAAATAATCTAATTATTGTTGTTTTTATTCTCTTTATCATTGCAGGTGAGTTGTGCGTAATCCAGTGATGAAACTCGTAGAATTCCATTGAAGGGTGCTTGAAGTATGTAACTGTTTTTAACACTAAGTCACAAATCATATGAAGTTCTATCGACATACATATATACGTGTAAATAATGGCTTGCCGTAAAAGTGGAACCTTCTTCTTTACTGGCGTAGACACCGCTTACGCGATTATAGCTGAGTTAACAACAGCGCGCCAGTCGTTTCTTCTTTTCGCAACGTGGCGCCAATTGGAAATTTCAAGCGAAGCGAGATTCTTCTCCAACTGGTCTTTCCAACGGAGTGGAGGTCTTCCTCTTCCTCTGTTTCCCCCGCCGCGTACTTCGTCGAATACTTTCAGAGCTGGAGTGTTTTCGTCCATACGTACGACATGACCTAGCCAGCGCAGCCGTGGTCTCTTAATTCGCTGAACTATGTCAATGTCGCACAAATGACCACAAATCTTTCGCAAAACCTTTCTCTCGAAAACTCGTAACGTCGACTCATCTGATGCTGTCATCGTTCATTCCTCTGCATCATATATGAGTGTCTATAGAGTTTAGTTTTTGTTCTTCGAGAGAGGACTTTACTTCTCAATTGCTACTCAGTCCAAAGTAGCACCTGTTGGCAAGAGTTTTTCGAGACTGACATTGTTGTTGCGAGTGCGACGACTGTTTGATTGATGACAGGAGATATTTCGTCTTGCCCTCGCCCAGCCTGGAGAAAGCAAAGTGAGGCCAATGATATCAATATCATCGGCTTACGCCAGAAGCTGTACACTCTTATAGAAGATTGTAACTGATCGATTAAGTTCTGCAGCTCGAATTATTTTCTCCAAGAGTAGATTGAAGAAATCACACGAAAGGGAGGCGCCTTGTTTGAAACCTCTTTTGGTATCGAAGGGCTCTGAGAGGCCCTTCCCGATCCTGACGGAGCTTTTGGTATTGCTCAACGTCAGTTTACACAGCCTTATTAGATTTGCGGGGAAAATTGAGGTCGAATGATATGAATGCGGAAATTTCATAATTACAGAAAGTTCTAAGAATGTGTTGTTAACTTTTTGCCTACTACTAAATTTAGTGTACTTGAAGCTCACCTTAATATTCTGTAATACGGCATCCACAAAATAGTAACCACTGCTCTACCTTTCAAAGTAAAGTCAACGTCAAAGCTGAGCCAAAGCCATTAAGCCAAATTAATAATCAAGTTTAACACGCTTCGCCCATCGGCAACGAAATTTAACACCAAGTTTAATTAGAGTCTTCGTTAGTGTGTTTCCCAATCAAATAAATTAGCCGCAGACTATTAGGTGCCACTTAATGTTCCCGCTGCCACCACTACCTCATCAGCACAACAATCTTGAGCATCTCATCGACATAAATATTAACTGTAAATAGAGGTAAACACATGTAGATAAGTGCGTGATACTCACTCGCTCGCATCTGAAGAATCAGCTGGCCCAAATGAAATGGGTTATGTTCGCACGCACTTGTGTCTACTCTTTCATTGTAAACAAATAACTTTATACGACTGTGTCACACTCTTTGACGCGCCACGGGCGGTGTTGCCATCGAAAAACTCTGAGCCGCAGTGGATGCTTACCCGCGCTTTTAGATAACACACACACATACACACTACACCAACAATAAATGAAGTTGTTAAATACTTGGTTGTTAATTTTGTCAAACACTTCTGCACGTCGTAGAAATTCTCGTATCTGTGAAATAGAATACTCGCACGGCAAAGTATCGTTCATCGATCCCAATAGCCGCGCGTCCAATCGCTTGCTAGTTTGTTCGTGTGCACTCGTCGGTGTGAATGAGTTTGTGGGGAACTTGGTAAATATTTGAGTTACTGCTTAAATGCGACACGTACAAATGAGTTATCGATACGCTAAGATATTGCCCGCAAACAAGCGACCAACGAACCAACCAGGCAGGCAGAAGTTTCAGGTCTCTGCTCCGAATGCACTGTGGAGCAAAAGAGCAAATTACTGACTCACACCAATTCTCTAGCAATCTAGCATTCTCTTGGTGGTTTGCTTTCATTTCGTCACTCTAGAGGTTACAGCAAGTACTTCGATAGAGTTTCAAAACTGCTTCACCCTTTGCCTATTTTCAGGGGACTTCTGAAACAAGGTTCGAAGGCTTAGAACTTGACTTTTTATTTTCTTAACTAGGAAACCAAATTTTCGTTACGATTAAGAAGAGAGAGGGAGTACTCTTTCATTCAGTTCTACTCTCTAGGCTATAGAAATATGCCGTATCTGCTTTATCCTCCTCGAATCTTAAGTCGACTGTACGCAGGCAATAAATAAAATCAGTTTTATGTTAATTCTAGGGGAGTCCACTATCTATTCACCTAAAACCTCGGGCGCCCATCTCATATTCCCGTGGAAAACCACCTGAAATGCAACACTGTACTACTTTCTATCGCATTTGTTGTTGTGAATACTTGACGTTTTCTTGCAGGTCGTGTAATTTTTCCTGCTATATATGCAGTTATTGTTGTTTTTGCAGTAGTAGAACAAACACAGTCTGGCACTTCAGTGTGTGTGTATAATTTTCTCGTCTGCTGACGGGAAGGCTGCTTGATTAGTTGGCCAGGTAGATTATTTATTGGCTGAAGCGTTCGAACACCTCAACCGCGACGTTACTGCTGCTGCCTTGGCGATTAACTACTACAACAAGAACTCCACCATAATTCATCAATACGTGGCGCTGCCGTGCAATCAAAAGACATGCGAGATTTCATTTACTCAAATCCACACACATCCTCATACACTGGGGTGTGAGCGCTGCGGCTGCGGCTGCGGCTGCGGCGTGTAATAAGCAGACAAGCGATTCACCTAAATCACCAAGCAGCTTAATGCGAATCAACTTACCAACTACGCATATCAAGTTTCCATATTGGAAAGCAACTATTTACTAATAAAATATTTGAGCGCCCATCTCCGCCGGTCGATTATCGCAAAAGCCTTGGCCGGCTGGCATATTGGAGACTGCTTGTGTGCGTGTGTGGCTGTGTCGGTGCACGGTTGAGTGGTGGGTTTGTTCAACCATTTAGATGTTCGATTCACGAGCAGAAAAAGTAACTAAAGTAACTAAATTTTTTGCTGCTGGCCTAAGTGCCTCCGTTTATTTCCTTTGCACTCGCATTTGAATGATGATTGACTGTGCTTCGGTTGAAGACTGTGGTGTGGCTGACAGTTCGACGTTTCGACACTCATTAGCCGATTGAGGTATGATGATTTATTTAGTGCACGCAGCTGCCAGATAATTACAAATAAATATCTTAATTATATGTAACTGACAGCAAAGTGATGGACGTAAGTGATGTGCTTTGGTGCTGCAGCGTTCATGATGAAATGACAGTCATATTTGGTGAATCAACTGTGGTGGCTGGATATACTAATGTGATATACATACATGAGAGATTATTTTTAAAGATTATATCACGCATATTATATTTAAAGTACTTACAAAATAACTACTCTCGACTGCCATTAATTAAGGGGGGAGCCTGCTTTAGAGGCTTCAAATTGATTTGTTTGGAGGGAAAGAAATAATTGATTAAAGCGAAATTTCTAGGATTTATAGTTATATTATATATATACTTATATACATATATATATGTATATTTAAACATCATCCGAAATTTTTTTGGATACGAAATCTTTGATATTCCGCATTTGGGAAGTTTTTTATTTTAAATAGAAGATAATTTAATGCCAAAGATAATAAACTTTGTCCCAATTCCATACGACGTTCAGTTTTTTCATGCCCGCCAATTAAGGAAAATCGTAAAAATGAAAAACCGATAAATTGCGCGTCCAAGTTTTCGCTTTCTGTCTAAGCGCTCATATATCTGCTAAATGCTCGGTCAGTATTTCCCTTCTAGCGTCGACAATATTTCGAATTCCCATCTATAACTTTGAGGACATATTCTTAAATAATTTTTAAAGAGGTTTAAGCAAAAACAAAATCGATTTTTTGAAGCTTCTAAAGGCTCCCCCCTTAAGCCTTCTTAGTATTCGATATGAGGCTCCGTAAAACGAAATTATACAGTAATTTAAAAGTAATCCAAGAAAGCGGTTTCGCTTCTTCTTCTTCTTTACTGGCGTAGACACCGCTTACGAGGTTATAGCCAAGTTAACAACAGCGCGCCAGTTGTTTTTCTTTTTGCTATGTGGCGCCAATTGGAGATTCCAAAGCGAAGCCAGGTCCTTCTCCGCCTGGTCTTTCCAACGGAGTGGATGTCTTTTTGTTGATCGAGAGAGGAGTTTACTTCTCATTTCCCTACTCAGTCTGAAGTGAAGGAAGAAAGCAGAACTAACGGAACGGTTGTTGAGACCAATGATATCGATGTCATCGGCTACGCCAGCAATTGTACACTCTTTTATAAGATAGTACCTTCCCTATTTAGTTCTGCAGCTCGAATTATTTTCTTCAAGAGCAGATTGAAGAAGTCGCACGAAAGGGAGTCGCCTTGCCTAAAACCTCGTTTGGTATCGAACGGCTCGGAAAGGTCCTTCCTGATCCTGACGGAGCTTTTGGTGTTGCTCAACGTCAGGTTACACAGCCGTATTAGTTTTGCGTGGATACCAAATTCAGACATTCAGCTTTAAAAACGACGAAGAGGTGGTGTCGATTCTCGATTCTCTTTTCATGGGTCTTTTCCAAGTTTTGTCAGAAGATATTGTCTAAGGCAATAATGTAGTCTCCGAAGAAATTGTTTAGATCGGAAAACAATGGCATACAGTTACCATGACTGAACGAATGAATGAATCAAGTCGTGTAAGGAACCTTTGGAAAGCTTCGGTGCAACCGAACTTAAAATTTTTCCTCGTTTCCACAGTTAAAGAGAGGAAAAGTATGGTCTGGGCTCACCTGGAGTCATGTGAGGTACTGAGGCGGCTACGGTGCCAAATCGAGAAGGTGAATAAATATCCCAATAAATACTGACTTTGATAAAAAAAAAAAAACAGATCGAATTGATGATTTCTAGAAAGTAAAACTAAATCAATTACAAATAAATTCTCAACTTTTTAAAGAAGGAATTAACTCTTCAAAAGATAAATCATTCTTTATTGCATTAACATGCTACAAGCTGACTTCTGATCAGATTATTGATTTCTCTTTTTTTTTCTACTCCGCGGTTCAATTGATTTATTTTTCTGTTAATTTTTCCTGTGATTATTTGATGATTTCTTGCATACACAATTCGTTATGGAGATGTTGGAAAATTAATTATTTATCGCTTTTGCCCGCCACGCAGCACTAGAAATACATATATGCATACACATGTAGATAAGTACATACAAATTTGTACATACATACATACATATGTATGTACATACACTCGATAGTTACACATGTTTTCACAAATGCAATGCTGTAAACAAATGTGGCCGGCAGACAGACAATTTGTTTGGCCCGAGAAAACCACACTTAATACCCCCGAAACGCACGCACACAAACACGCTTGGCACATACAAGCAAGCGTAGTAAAATTTATTGGTTTTTCGCAGGTCGAGCTTTGTTTGACTTGGCTGTCCGACACACACACATACACACGAGTCCGTGTAATTCTCAGTTGCGGTTTGTGGCAAAGCCTTGTTGCAACATTATGGTCCGACGCTTGCGTTCGGGCAGATATGGCTGTCGAGTAAACACTGTTATCTTGCATTGTTTCCACAGTCGTGTGTGTATGTGTGTATCCATGTGATTTTGGGATCAGTAAACTTATTTGCTTTATTGATTGTCTTATCAGTTTTAATTTTCCTGCCGAGCAGACATGCGCACTCTTGCCACGCTTGTGTGATTACTGTATGCACATATGTACATATGTATGTGTGTGTATGTCTACGTGTATTTCTTATGTTTCCATTTGTTGTCTTAATATTTGTACGCTTCGTGTTGCACAGTATCCAAAGTGTCTTTAAAGTGCGCATTCCTCCTGAAGATAAGCGTGTTATGTCTTATTGATGTCAAGATGTTTGTTATTGTTGTTGACTGCTGCTTTAATTATCTTATGTGAACTCAATTATCTGCGGTTATTTAACCTTTTCCACACGCACTCTCCGTCGCCGCCGCCTCGTCCTCTTAAGCCTCTGAGCAAATGCATAAATTCTTACGGCTTTATTATGTTTTCATTGAGTTAATTTATGTATATTTGTACAGCTCTTAAGCGTCTTGTCGGTGTTGTTGCTACTGCGGTGAATTTGTGGCTCATGCTTTCGGAGAAATTGTGGTCAAACTAACCCCAATTTAAGAATTACACACAAGCTTTGTTTATTTATAAATATATGTACTATGTACATACATATGTATGTTGGTATTTCCATATGTTAAACCATTCGGATTTTTTAAGTAAGACAGTATTTATACAGAGGTACATCGTTCTTCCTAGCTTTAGGATCCAGCCATCTTATATTTCTTATCTATTGGGTAGTCGAAAAAGTCTTTTCGTATTTCTAATCAAACTTCAACTTATTTTTTTTTATATTTATAATGAACTTTAATGAACCAAAGGTACCATTTTGGTCGACCACTTTTCCGCTAGAGACATTATTTCATCAGTGTAAAACTTTTCTGGATTATTGGCGAAAAACTGCGACAAGTAATTTTCACAGGCTTCTCTTGAAGCATTGATCGAAACAAATGGTAGTCCGATGGTGCAAGGTCAGGGCTATATGGTGGATGCATCAAAACGTCCCAGCCAAACTCTCCCAGTTTTTCCCGAGTCATCAGAGATGTGTGTGGTCTGGCGTTGTCCTGATGGAAGGCGAAGCCCTTTCTTTTAAACAGTTCTGGCCGTTTGTTTCGATTGCTTGCTTCAATCTCATCAGTTGTTGACAGTAAAATGTAGAATCAGTCGTTCGACCAGGCTGGAACAGCTCAAAGTGGATGATTCCTTTCCAATTCCACCAAACACTCACCATAACCTTTCGAGGCGTCAATCCTGGCTTTGCGACCATTTGTTGAGCTTCACCACGCTTGGACCATGGTCTTCTTCGCACATTATTGTCGTCTTTGATCCACTTTTCGCCTCCTGTTACCACTCGCTTCAGAAATGGTTCGATTTCATTTAATTTCAGCAAAGAAACGCAGATGTTAATGCGGTCCATTAAATTTTTCACAAACAAATCATGTGGTACCCATACATCGTTTGATGATGAATGTTAAGTACCTTAGCGATGTCATAGCTGCTTATGTGACGGTCGTTCTTCCCTTTTTAATATAGGCCTCCTTCGAGACCCATGGGTTGAAAACGGCAGCAAGTTCTCCAACAACGCTTCCAATGGAAGATTCAAGAAGTACAAAGGAACAGTCTGCACTTGGGATGTACAAATAGCATATCCTTGCAAAGGAAAATGGTAGCTGGTGAAGTCTTTTGTTTTTCGGCTGAGATCGACCCACGGTTGTTGTGCCACAAAAAGAATGCGTTTCTATTTGATTTTGCAGTTTTCTAATTCTTAAATACATTTGCACTGACATCAGTCTCAAGAGTTCTCAGATAGTGACAAGTGGCATTAATTGAAAAGCTCATGCTACGGAAAACGATTATTTTTGGAACGTGTAACCGTGAGTTCAGAATCAGCCCGGTAGTTCTCTTTATTAAAAAATGTATTGATGGTACACAGTGGACTTGAAAGATGCATTTGATTGACAAAAAATTCTACATTTTACTAAGCAGGAAGCCATACATAGTTGTTCGTCAACAATTATCCTAATATATACTCAAAGTTTCATGTCACCCTTTACACAATCAACTCACACCCAAACACCCTACCTTTTTCCATTTTTAATATATTGCTCAAAGCAGCTTATTATTATTGGCGATTTCCCTTCTAAGCCGAAGCTCGTAATATTTTACTACTCTTGATCTCATTTACGGATTTCGCTTTTTAATCCGTCTCGGAGCGGCGCCACGCTTTTGCAATCGCAAGTAAACACACACACACATACACACGTATAACTCGTTCTATTGTCATTGTGCCAATTTGCTCTAATATTTCCTTTTATTGGCAATTTGCTTTGATTATGAAATCTGGAAAATCGTGTTGCCTGCAGTTCGCCCAGCAAAAGCACTCGAATTTTATTCTTATTTCGGACCTATTTTTTACTCAGCGATTTTCAATGAGAAACCAGCATTTATTGTTCGTATTTACAATTGTTGTTGCTGATTTTTGATTGTTGATTAGTGAGGAAATCAGTTCAATTTTATTGGCCATTTTTATTGTTTATGAAGTCGTGATTTGATTTAACAGCAAATGAAGTGACTTACACGCTCTGTGGCAATCGGCTTGAAGATTTGTTGATTGAGTGAGCGCTTGATAATCCATTTTAGTAGATTTTGCAATAGATTGAGATAAGTTGATGGTAATATTGTAATGATAAAGTATAATATTGTAGTTTCTAATATCGATTAAATTTTAAATAGGTTTTAGGGGGCCCCTTTGTGTGTCAGCCCAGAAAATTGAGAGGTTTTGAAAATTAAAAACAATAAAAAACAAAAACATAAAAAAACTTTAACTTCGGTTGCTCCAGAGCTTCACAAGATTGATATGGAATGTTCAGTTTCTATGGTAGCTACATCCTGTAGTGGTTCGATCCGGGCTTGATTCCGATCGTTCAGTTAGTATGGCAGCTATATGTTATAGTTCCAACAAATGAGCAACTCTTTAGTCAGAAAATGATGTGTGCAAAGTAATTTCTGGAACTAATTGAAAACGATTGAAACTGGAAAGTATTAAGTAAGCATAAAGCTAATCATTTATATGCATATATATAACCCTTTATATATATGTACATAAGTATATGTATAACCCTCGCTTAGGCTTAGGTGATACGTACAACCGTTAGCTGAACAAAACCATAAAACTCTGTAGCAACTGGTTGCAAGAGTATAAAAAAGTAGGAAGAACATCGCTGTAAGACCAAAAAAATCTCTTTTAGGAATCATGAATTCAGGAATAGATATGGAGGAATTCAGAAAAAGTTCTGAAAGGATTGTTGATGGTTCGTCGCAATGTGTTGACTATAGCGACACAACAACAATACAGAGATTACAACAACCACAGCATGTAATAAAGTCCACAGTCATCAGATCATCCCAGAAATACTTTCAAGATTAATCGCCACATCCCAGCAAAACAACAAACAACAGTTAAATGCAAAAGTATTTAAAAGCAACAAAAGCTTGTTACGAAGAGTATGAGGTCAGGGGTGCAACGGGAAGAGCGAAAAGACAAATATTGCGAACAAAAATAAAGCGATAAGCAAAACAATAAACGCAAAACGCGAGCTCCAGCGAATAAAGTGAATTTACAGCTCTGGGCACTCATGGATGTGCGGTCATAAAGAATAAAAAATAAAACAAAATACAAAAACGAGCGAAGAAAAACATAAATAAACACAAACAAAAGGAAAAGTGAGAATGGGAATAATTTAGAGGGCGGGGGAAAATGGGAGCTTCACACACAAACATACCCATGCGTCATTACAGAGTTGCACGTGGCCCCTTCTTGTTGTGGCGCCCGCTGACTGCCATTTGGTATTTAAATCAAATGTCAGTGGGATTCACCGTTCTAGTTTCGTTATCAACAGAAAAGCATGGTTCCGAAAAACAACAACAACAACAACAAGCAGTACATATGGATGTCTGGCCATTGCTAAACAGGAACCGCAACAAAAACAATTAAGCCAACTTAAGCGCACTTGGCTTACGATACAACAACAACAAGGAATGTAGAAACGCTTAACACCATTCGGTCATGCATGCACGCTAGAGACATCCGTAACAACTGCATGTGTGTGCGTGCGTGTGTTACGTGATACGGAAATAAAAACGCGCGGAATCTGCCTGCTGACCAAATAGAGCGCCAACTTGATAGGCCTCCAGGCAGTTAGCAGCCTAGATATACGCACACAGCTTTCCAACAGTACTTTGCTGTTGTGCTTTCACAGTTTTTGTGCGTTTAAGTGTGTGAGTGCTTAGTTACGTGTATATTTTTCTATCGCGTCGGGATGTGCAGACATGTTGTGGCTTTGCTCTGGTATTGGCCAGATTAAGTGCGCATTCACTTGGTACCTTGCTTTAAGCGAACATTCGCACACACATCTTTCTACATGGGTGTACTTTGGTGGCCACTTCACTAGATTTACCGAGTTGAACGTATCCTGTCGGGAGGTTTCGTCTATTATGAGCGAACTCTAAACAAACGAAGTTTTTGTTTCTCAAAAATAAACCAAAGAACCGTGCTGTAGTTCACAGTGCTATTTTAGTAACTAACGAAATATTTGTAAAAATTGTTACGTTAAATTTTGAAAATTATTTAAATTTAAATATTTTAAGTTTTGTTGTCCCTTTAAATTTGTTCCATATCAGCCTATATGTGGGAGCATTTTAGTTCTAATGTGAGACTGTGTGAAGTGTATGAGCTACATATTTAAATCACTGCCAAGATTTTCGGACAAATGCACGAAAACAGACGACATGACGAGAAAAGTTGAAATGCGGTTGACTGTCTGTCCGTCCGTCCGTCCGTGCGAGCTGTAAATTGAGTAAAAATTGTGCAAAAAAAAATTCGCCGACAAACCGTCATTAACCGAAAACCTACAAAGTGCCATAACTAAGCACTAACTTAAGATATGAAACTGTAATTTGGCACAGTGGATGGCAAGTAGCATGGCCCCGCCCCCTAATATGTTTATATGCATATCTACTAAACCACTAAAGCTACAACAACCAAATTCGCCCAGCACGAATATTACAGATAGTGCGAAAATGGACGAAAACGGATGAAAATCCCGCTCACTCCCAATATAACAGTACTGTTCAAAACTACTAAAAGCGCGATAAATCAATAACTAAATGCACCAGAAATGTAAAAATTTGCCGCCGGCGTAAAAATTGGACTATGAGCGTGGCACCGCCCACTTTTTGGTGAAATCCCATTTCTCGGGACCCGACTTGACGATTTCGACAAAATTTGGAACGTGGCATTGTTTTCATATTCTTATGTCTTTTTGAGAAAATTAGTGAAATCGGAGAACAACCACGCCTACTTCCCATATAGACAATTTTAAATTCCATTTGATTCTTTCACTTTCCAGTACAGAAATCAGGAAGCAATTAATATAATGGGCTTAAACTTTGCACGAAAAATGCCTTTAGTGTACGCCAGTTTAAAACAAAAAATTGTTCAAGACCCTGGCTACCGAATATTTGGACCCCGGTACCTATAGTTGACCTTTGATCGAAAATGTGGATCAATGTGTGTTATATATAACTGAAATTAAGGGATAATTCTTCTCTTATAATGGTATGTCTGTATGTCAAAAATGGGTTGAATCGGACCAATACTTCCCTTAGCCTCCATATTCCTAATATAAATAACATATTTTTTAAGTCCTTCCAATTGCGTTCCCCAGATGTTTTATGCGAAACTGAATTAATAAGTTAAAATAATCGGCAATGTTTAAATTTGGAATTGCCAACCTAATTATTTCGTAATCAAGGCACTAAATTCTGCAGCTAATGATTTGTGGTCAATTTACTGCTACATACAATTCATTAACATGTGCCATCGGAGTCATTACATGTTGTTTTTGTGCCATAAAATTCCAAAGCTTTGGATTATTGTGCTTACTTGATTTACACGCGCATAATTTGCAATAAAAGCAAACATTAATCACAAATGCCAAATATTTACTCCTCTCAACATTTGATTGTTGTTGTTTTATTGCTGATCTGATTGCATTTTGCAATTGGCACCGAAATTCACAGCGCTTACACACACACATACATATTTACATGGCAGCGAAAAACCGAAAATTATCTGCATTAAGTTTGTGTATATGTGTAAGTGTGTGCCTCGTATTACCCGCCCCGCGGCCGCTATTCCATTATGCACCGTCAAATGGCAAACCGTTATTTGCGACAAATGAAATCCGACGTATTTCGGGGTATTTGCGAAATTCCAATTCATGCTGCGGTGTCACAGATCGAAATCCAACTACTAGCAACGCCCAAACCGCGCACCGAAACCGACCTGGAAGGACCGCAAGCCAGGTAGACACGCAGTAGAGGGGTTACCTGCAATCGATGAGTGGCAAGGTGGGCCAATAACAGATTGTGTACAATAACAGATATGGATGGTGGCGTAGAAAGTAAAGTTTTGCAGTTATGGAACAAGCGGTTCCGAAACCCAGGACTGCCGCTTAAGCATATTTAAGTTTTCAACACACAACCGATTTATATACTCGTCAGTTTTTTATTGTCTTTTGATCTATTTTTTACAGGTTATTTCTAAAGACTTTGTTTGATTCGCCCTTAACTCCTGTATCTTCCTCTGGTAAGGTTAGGTTTTTGAAAATATTGCAGGAGTTTTTGTAAACGTCTCCTTAGTTTAACTATGGTTCCTAGTGTTCCTGAGAAATTCCGCGCCATTTTCTGGCTAATCATGAAGTGCTCTGGTGGTTACCTTCTTCACAATGCAAGGGATCGAAGGAGAGCGCTTTGTATAGATGACGAGACTAATTTTCCTGAATTCCTTTTACAAGATCATATAATAATATATTTTATATTAAGTAGTCGAAAAAGTCTTTTCGTATTTCTAATCAAACTTTAACTTATTTTTTTATATTTATAATGAACCTTAATGTACCATTTTGGTCGACTACCTTTTACCATTTTTCCGCCAGAGACATTATTCCGTCAGTGTAAAACTTTTCTGGTTTCTCGGCGAAAAACTGCGACAACTAATTTTCACAGGCTTCTCTTGAAACCAACTTTATTCCATTAAGGGAGTTCTGCATTGACCGAAAGCGATGGTAGTCCGATGGTGCACGGTCAGGGCTATATGGTGGATGCATCAAAACCCCCTAGCTTTTGCCGAGTCATTAAAGATATGTGTGGTCTGGCGTTGTCCTGATGGAAGGCGAAGCCCTTTCTGTTAATCAGTTCTGGCTGTTCTTTTCGATTGCTTGCTTCAATCTCATCAGTTGTTGACAGTAAAATGTAGAATCAATCGTTCGACCAGGCTGGAGCATCTCATAGTGGATAATTCCTATCCAATCCCTCC
Organism: Bactrocera neohumeralis; assembly: GCF_024586455.1. Classification (NCBI taxonomy): domain Eukaryota; kingdom Metazoa; phylum Arthropoda; class Insecta; order Diptera; family Tephritidae; genus Bactrocera; species Bactrocera neohumeralis. Next base: position 2,582,559 of record NC_065921.1, on the reverse strand, counting down.
AAACACTCAGCATAACCTTTCGAGGCATCAATCCTGGCTTTGCGACCATTTGTTGAGCTTCACCATGCTTGGACCATGCTCTTTTTCGCACATTATTGTCGTATTTGATCCACTATTCGTCTCCTGTTACCACTCGCTTCAGAAATGGTTCGATTTCATTTCGTTTGAGCAAAGAATCGCAGATGTTAATGCGGTCCATTAAATTTTTCACAGAAAATTCATGTGGTACCCAAACATCGAGCTTCCTTTTGTAGCCAGCCTTTTTTAAATGGTTTAAAATCAAAATTAATGTTAACTTCCTTAGCGATGTCATGGCTGCTTATGTGACGGTCCTGGTCAATCCTTTCCACCGACTTTTTCATCGATAGGTCGAGCAGAGCGAGGTGCATCTTTCACATCGAAATTTTCAGAACGGAAGTGAGCGAACCATTGTGCTACACGAACTGATACAGCATCGTCTCCGTAAACTTCACAAATTTTATTGGTTTTTTGCGTGGCATTCTTCTCTTTTTTTGTTTTATTTTTCGCTAAATTAAGCTCAAAATCTCACAGTTCCAACACTATATGGTATGACACAATGTGATTGGTAGCACTGGAGATATACATACGACTGCAACGACATCTATTGAGAAAATACGAAAAGACTTTTTATTTAATATTAACAGAATATCCAGCACACTTTCGGGATTGTTTTATTAAATTACCCATACTTCGGGATTCAAACACTTGTCCGGCTTTGACCGTCGCAGTTGCAACTGCATTGGACAGGAGTTAAATTGATTTATGTTTGTTTGACGTCACGGACTACGCACTATTTGTTATTGCAATTGTAGTTGTTAACAACAAAATTTTCCATTTATACTTAATTGCATTTGTATTATTAGTTGTACTCGGCCGCTACTTGCAGGTTTCGCTTCTATTATTACCGCTAGAGTGGCAATAGCAATGGCAATAACACAACGCAGACAATTACAAACAGTGAATTAATTAAAATTGCAACCAATGCCGGCGGAGAGGGGCCACGCGCACTCAGGCAGGTGGGCGGTAGGCAATGCGACTGGCACAACTTCACCTGCATATTTGCCACCAAAGCATTAACGGGAGCAGCTGCAGCAGCTGCCATCCACGCACACACTCTCAACTTGAACGGCTGTGGGTCGCGTAGGCATCGGCCACCAGGCTGAGTACTAGACGGCACTTGGGTCTTAACAGAGCGGCCTAATGGTGCAAGCTAGAGATTTTTCAACTGCCCAAATGACCACGATTATTACCCGAAAGTATAGCTGCGCGCTTAGAAAATGCACCAAAAAAAATTATATGTGTCTACAGCTCTTTAACGCCTCTAAAGAAGTGTCATTTGGTAGAAAAGCTTCAATTCTTTCCGCTGCTGTTGATCTACTGGAAACAGTTCCTTAATAAATGTTTGTATACACCAATATAGGTACATATGCCGAAGATCTAAGATCTCTATCGTTGGCAAGCGTCGTTTTGAAAATTTATACTAAGTATTTTGTTTGTAAAAAAGTCAAGCGGGCACTAAAGTGCCTTGTATCTATGAGCAAAAATAGTAAGACCACTTTTATAATTCTTAATTTATTCTATGTCATACCCCTCAAAGTAGTCCCCTTTGGCCACAATACACTTGTGCCAACGTTTTTCCAATCCTCGAAACAGTTGTGTAAGTCAATTTCCGGAATGCCCTTCAATGTGCGTAACGATTCACTTTCAATGTCTTCAATTGACTCAAAACGGAGCGGTCAATTGAGTTTGCTGAATAGTCAGAAGTCACACGGAGCTAAATCAGGTGTTGCGTCACGATGTTGGTTGAAAATTTGGCGAAAAACTCACGAAGACTCAATGCAGAATGCGACGGTGCATTATAGCAGTGCAAAAACCAAAAGTTTTCCGCCCATAATTCCGGTTTTTTTTTACGAATAGCGTCGTGCAAACGACGCAAAACACTCAAAAAGTATTCCTTGTTGAAAGTTTGGCCGGTCGGACGGAATTCGCAGTACACTACACATCGATAATCGAAGAAAACTGTCAACATACCCTTGAGTTTTGACCTAATTTGACGTGGTTTTTCGGCTTCGGCTCACCTTTGCCACGATATTCGGCCGATTGATCGTCGGTTTCCGGGTCGTAAGCATAGATCCAAGACTTATCGCCAGTGCTAATACCTTTCATGACATCACGGTAGTCGGAAAGCTTTGTTTCACAGACGTTAACGCGACGCTATTTATCGAAAATGTTGAGTGATTTTGGAATCAGTCTAGCTTTCACTTCTCTTAGACCCAAATGATCTTTCAAAATTTCACTGTTTTCACTGATCCTGCCGATATTCCAACGATGCCAGTAAGATCTTTAACTGTTAATTGTCGATTCTCATGCACCAATACCTGTATTTTATTGACAAATTGATCATCAGTTGATGTGGATGGTCGTCCTCCACGAGGTTCGTCGAAAACGCGGTCTCGACTCCATTTCAATAATTTGTTCCAATCATCAAATGAAGAGGTTTGTACCATCTTCGAAACCAAGAGCCACACATTCATGCCAATACTCAATTACAGTTTCATTTCTTACGGTTCTCGATCAGCTGAATGTCACCCAAGAGTTCTCATTAAATCTATTAGCCGTTCGGAGAGATTTTTACGTTGGACAATAACATCAAGCTACAGAAAAGTGAAGAAGCTCAATCTAAGTTGTTCTCATTCATAGAATTTTCCATTCCTCCTAAAGATATTTTCAGCTTCAGGTATCAATATCAAGCGATAATGGCCCATCGTGTTGTTGTATTCTCTAAATAAAACACACATCCCTTTTCTTGATTCTTATATCTTTCTTTCACTCTAATTTAAATTGAAAATATATCTATGTGATACATAAGTATAGATTCGGTGCACACGAATACATATGTACCTACATATGTGTGAACAAGTACCTTTAAATCTATTTGGACTTCGTGCACCTAAAGCCGACAGGGCGACGAAATTAAATTGTCTACCATCTGTCTTAACCAATTATGGCGAAATTAGCCGCCAGCCAAGTGAGTACATGTGAGTAGAGCGACGTCACCATACACATCAACAACGTTTGCGCACACCTTGCAACAGCAACAAAGACGCAAATTTGTTATAAATATAAATTGCCTGCGAGGTGTTAATACATCCCTGTCAGCGCTGTGTGAGGCAAGGGAAAAGACCTTTTGCGCAACATGTTGCAAAGATAAAAAAAGGATAAATGCGGAAGTTAGGAAGTGGGCTGGACTGATTTAAATTGCTGGGAAAGAAAAAAGATGTGGAAGAAGGATTGAGGCTTTCTGGTTTTTTATTAAAAACTTCGTTATATTTGAAATAGCCTCTTGGCCTTTCGCAGAGTCTGGCTCTAATGTTGGTGAAAAATTTCCGGAAAATGAAACTTTGCAGACCTTACTTTTTATACTAAATGTCAAACTATTGCGATTGAGAACCTTGTTTAAGGCAAGTCAAAAATCGCGCTGTCAACCATCACACATTCACAAATCGGCTGTGGCACCACCCGCGTTAGCTCGAATGGAAGGCTAAAAGCTTGTCAACTTGAACTTCGTGGTATTTCAAAGATTACATATACATATGTAGGACTGCTTCTAAAGATTCCCTTCCATGCCGTTGAGACAGTTTAAGCCCTTTGTCGCTTCATGTTGATGTGCTGCTTGTCGATTCATTTTGTCTTTATGTTTGTTATTCATGTTTTTGCTAATCTGTTGAGCTGCTGCCCAATCCACATATTTATTTGCTCTTTGCTTTTTTCTGTCTTTACTATTCTTTTCTCGCCATCAAATTATCGATTTTCCAGCGAGACGCCACACAGCTGGAGATGCCGTTTTTGCCGCCTGTGTCCGCCGCAGCAGCCACGGTACATGCCACATACATATAAATGACGTTTCATGTGTATTTGTTTTTGCTTTCAAAACTCTGCCTCTGCTTCGGCTGTTTTTCATTTCGCCCCCATCGCACTGAGGACTTGCCATAGCGGGCGGGCGGGGCGTGTTGGCAGTGAATGTTGCGGTGTGCTGAGCGCGGGTGCAAATGTTGTGGTTTTCGTATTTTGCTGATTTTTGTTCCATCCCACTGTGTGTGTAGTCTTTGCCACGCCTCACGGTTATTGTTGGGCCCCACACTCTGCCAGTGTGTCAACATGCTGCCCTCGAAAATGCTTTTCCACTTTCAATAACATCACAAAGCGCTTTCCTGCTACATTCAAAGGCGGCGGGAGGGAAGGTGCCTTGTGTGGCAACCAACAAAGAGGCAAGCAAAGAATTTATTATGCGATGATTCATAATTCTCATTTCTATTTCCATTTCAAGGCAGACGCCGCCCTCTGTGTACAAACATACTTATATTTTAATACATTGAGATCTCGGGCTGCTGGCACTGCCTCACCGCCGTTGCTGCAATGTAGTCAGCCACGATCCACTGTAGTCAAATGCCGGAACGAAGTGTGTGCGCTGAGCTGTTGATGGCTATGCATAAGTTGCGGCGGTAGTTGGCGGCTAGCGAGCCGGCTGTCTGACTGTCTGTCGGCTTGAACTCATCACTTCTTCCGCAAAACGGGCGAAATAACCGCGCGACCATTGAGAGGACTCAGCGCTGAAGAACAAACACAAGCTGCTTTCATAGAGCGTCCCGGCCATGAACAGTGTTGGAGGATGATGCTGGGAGCAGCTGAAGTTCGTGAAAACGCTTGCAGTACTGCTATGCATTTTGTCTGTAGGATGCACTCGGGTGCAGTTGAAAAGCTACCGGAAGAGCTGACTGCTGCTCTGTTTGCACAATTTAGTTTTATTTGTTCGCCGCTTTGTGGCTACGTCGTCTGCTTTTAGGCGCCCAACAGGCTATTTATAAAACGCAAATAAATGTAGAATTATGTTAGAAACAAAAAATAGATGTTAAAATAAAGAGCTGAGCTTTAGGTTTTCTAAATGTTTGTATATTTACAGCTATGAGCTCAAAAGATCTGTGGAACGTTCACAGTTCATTGAGAAAGGTTTTGCGCCGAATCAGCTACACAGTTTTACAAAGAGTTTGATATGAGAAAAGAAATTTTCGAGGCAAAACGTTGGATAATACCATATTTCTATAGAGCTAATATGGTGGTGAATACTTCAAAGCTGGATGCTGTAAACGGAGCAAGGCGATATCACTTTGTAAATTGTTTGTAAACCGCAGTTGTTTGGTAGAATAACTTGTGTTACTTCCGTGACTGCCTCTGGTATTATTCCTCCGAGCATCAGAAGACCAATTTCGATAACTCCTCTTCTGTACTAGCGTAGACACCGCTTATGCGGTGATAGCCGAGTTAACAACAGCGCGCCTGTTGTTTCTTCGTTTCGCAATGTGGCTCCAATTGGAGATTGAAAGTGAAGCCAAGTCCTTTTCCGGCAGGGTACTGCGTCGAATACTTTCAGAGCTGGAGTGTTTTCGTCCATAGTACGACATGACCTAGCCAGCGCAGCCGCTGTCTCTTAATTCGCTGAACTATGTCAATGTCGCGCAAATGACCATAAATCTTTCGCAGAACCTTTCTCTCGAAAACTCATCTGATGTTGTCATCGTCCATTCCTCTGCATCATATATGAGTGTCTATAGAGTTTAGTTTTTGTTCGTCGAGAGAGAACTTTACTTCTCAATTGCTACTTAGTCCAAAGTAGCACCTGTTGGCAAGAGTTTTTCGAGACTGACATTGTTTCGAGTGCGACGACTGTTTGTTTGATGGCAGGAAATATTTCGTTGTGCCCTCGTTCACTATCAAACCCATTTGCTTCGCTTTTTTACCCATTCTGGTGAGGCCAATGATATCAATATGTAGAAGATGGTATCTTCTCTGTATAGTTCTGCAGCTCGAATTATTTTCTCCAAGAGCATATTGAAAAAGACGCACAAAAGGTAGTCGCTTTGCATGAAACCTTGCTTGTTATCGAGAGGTCCTTCCTGATTTTGACGAAGCTTTTGGTATTGATCAACGTCAGTTTACACGCACAGTTTTGCGGCGATACCAAATTCAGACATCGCGCCAAAAAGGCATCTTCTTTTCGTGCTGTCAAAAGCAGCTTTGAAATCGACGAAGGGACGAAGGTGTGTGTCGATCCTCTATCCTCTTTTCACGGGTCGTTTCCAAGATTTGGCGATTTTCCAGGCCTAAAGCCACACTGATAAGGTGCAATCAGTTTGTTGACGGTGAGCTTTAATCTTTCACACAATTCGCTCCATATAACCTTATATGTGATGTTGAGAAGACTTATCCCACGGTAGTTGGCCAAATTTTGGGGTCTCCCTTCTTGGTGATTGGGCAGGGCATACTTAAATTCCAATCGTTGAGCATGCTTTCGTCCGACCATATTTTACAAAGAAACTGATGCATGCTCCTTATCAGTTCTTCGCCCCGTGTTTGCATAGCTCGGCCGGCAATATATCGGCCCCCGCCACTTTGTTGTTCTTCTTTCAGTAATTACATATCGCTCATTTGCTGCAAGACCGGCATAAATCAAAAAACGTGATTTTTGAGTTAATGATGCAGAATTGTTCGTTATATCATACTTCATGTTGAGTGAAAAATTCATATGAATACCTCATATATGCTCCGCTTGAGAAGAGAATATGATTCCTGTTTTCCGTGTAAGGTTGGAGTCAGTTGAAAACTTTTAACGCGCTTTCTGGCAAATCGATTTTTTTCACTTATGCCGGTCTTGCAGCAAATGAGCGATATGTTATCCTAAGGACTCCTAACGATACGACAAGATTCATTTACCCTCAATTTTTCACTTAAACCCCTTAGCTCTTCTTAAAATAGTAAAGCAGCTAGAACGAGGTTAATCAGAATACCATTCATTTTAATAAAAAAGGAAACGCAGTTAAAGAGAACAAAGGGAGGGAAGTTTTCGCCAGGAAACGTACAAACGTACAGACAAAGATAATAGTCTAAGTAAATCCTGTGGTCTTAATAAGCTTACTTGCTAAACTTTGCATAAACTTCTAAACTTTTGAGCTTGCGGCATTTGTAATCCATGTGGCCTACCTTCAGGCGTTTAAACTATTTTTCTCCATTTTCAGCCCCAAAGCTCCGCAACTTTGCCAGCGCAGTAGCCGTCGTTTTAACTATGTGTGCATGTATTTCCTAGCTTTAATAAATTTACAAGCTTTTCAGTTTATGCCAACTCTCTCGTTGCCGAACATACCCCGCTGTCTACTTATAGGCGTTCGCAGCCAGCAACTAATTTTTTAAGTGCACTTTACATTATTGCTGTTTGCTAATGATTTCACCTTGTTGTTGTTGTGCTGTTGTTGCGTTTATTCTTTTATTGGAAGAATTATTACAGTAGTTAATTAAAATGTAACACACATTCCGCATTGTCAGCAGCGTGGCAGACGGCAGGCGGCGAACGTGCAGCACGACAACTTGCAACATGCTTGTAACGACGTTGCGACAGCATTACTCCTTGTAGCCTGAGCGCCGAAGACAAAGCGCCACGATAATTCACAATCAGTGCGACAGAGCGGCGGGGCCGCAGGCGACAGAACAGTGCGGCGTGATTTTTCCGCTGCAGTTGAAAGCACACATGCACGTTCGCTTCGTTCGTTCTTGCGGATGCGACGAGTGCGCTTGGATAAATGCGACAGCTCGGAAAGGATTAGTGTACGCATTCCATTATTGGTTATTATGGGTTTAACTTTTTTTATCTAATCTACTTTAGTTATGAAGGATAAGTAAGATTTTGAATTATGTTTCTCCTTCGTAGTCTTTCAAGGTCTTACTCAATGAAAATTACTTCAGACTATCGAATAAAATTTCACGATTTCGAGGTTAAGTTGGAGTATGAAAGGATATATTCGAGTTAAAGGGTATTGCCCACATTCGACGATAACTGACTAAATCTATCTGTATACATATGTATATGAAGTTGGTCAATAGGCTTATTATGCGAGGTCAAGAGTTAGTTGGTTTAGAGGTTGCGAAAGGACGTGGTTGCTTTAGCCACAAAGGAGTCTTACTGAGCTGGGATGTAGTAGTTAGGAACGCTAACTTACAGGCTCAAAATGACTTTTCTCCCTGGGTTTTTACGTCATTTTAATTGGCTCGGTATTTATTGCAACACCCTCGTAGTTATACGGAAATGTGTTTGTTGTTGGAGGTTTGCCTCTTCTTGGCCGACTGCTTGGCGGGTTGAGCGGCGGGCACTCAATTCCATTTGCCAATTTGCCGAAGGAATAAATAAAATCGAGAATTGTTGCTGATGTAGCCGCAATGTGGCATGCATGGTTGACTCTTGCCACAGTCGGCGCAAGGCAGATGCGCCGAAAGCGCACGACGCCAACTCGCGCGTCGCTCGAAAACGGGAAAAGTGCAAAATAATTTATTGTTTATGATGTGTAATTGTCCGTTGTTGTTGTTGCTGGCGCTGTTGCTGATATTGTTTTCAACACACGCATGCAGCATTCGCCAACTGACAGGCCGAAAACGACGTGCATTGGCATATTTCGCGCGTATTGAAAATTCATGAAAACATTAAATGGGCGACGCGATTTCGCGTAATGCCTCATTGCTCCGTTGAGTTTCACAGTTTTAAGGGGATAATATTGCATCGCAGCAACGCAATCATGCGCGCCACACACAGAGTTTGCGGCAAGAGATTTTTTCTCTGTCCTCAATTTATGTTTTATATGTTTACTCACATGTGTAAGAAAAGTGTATAGTTGAATTTAATGTCTGCGTTTTTGTTTGATTTTGTGCGATGACGCCAGACAGTGCAGGCGTCATGTCCGTTCGCTTTCATTGGAGCAGCCAAGTACTCGTACTTCATATAAGCATATGTACATATGTCGTATTTATATATTTCAAAATTTTCGAGCCGCAAGTAAAGTATATTCGCAAGGTCAACACTTTTCCATATTGGGTAGTCGAAAAAGTCTATTCGCATTTCCAGTAAAATCTCAACTTATTTTTTTTTTTATTTATAATGAATTTTAAAATATCAAATATGTAGACATATTTCGTGAGTGTAAAACTTTTCTGGTTTCTCGGTGAAAAACTGCGACAAGTAATTTTCAAAAGCTTCCCCTGAAGGCAACTTTACTCCATTAAGCATTGACCGAAACCGAAACAAATGGTAGTCCGATGGTGCAAGGTCAGGGCTATATGGTGGATGCATCAAAACTTTTCAGCCAAGCTCTCCCAGTTTTTCCGAGTCATCAAAGATGTGTGTAGTCTAGCGTTGTCTTGATGGAAGACGAAGCCCTTCCTGTTTATCAGTTCTGGCCGTTCTTTTCAATTGTTTGCTTCAATCTCATCAGTTGTTGAGTCGTCAGACAGTAGAATCAATCGTTCGATCAGGCTGTAGCAGCTCATAGTGGATGATTTCTTTCCAATCCCTCCAAACACTCAGCATAACCTTTCGAGGCGTCAATCCTGGCTTTGCGCCCATTTGTTGAGCTTCACCACGCTTGGACCATGCTCTTTTGTCACACATTATTGTCGTTTTTGATCCACTTTTCGTCTCCTGTTACCATTAGCTTCAGAAATGTCTCGTTTTCATTTCGTTTCAGCATTTTCGTGGTACCCAAACATCGAGCTTCTTTTTGTAGCCAGCCTTTTTTAAATGGTTCAAAATCGTTTGATGATGAATGTAAATTTCCTTAGCGATGTGATGGCTACTTATGTGACGGTCCTGGTCAATCTTTTCCATAGTTTCATCGACTTTTTCAACGATAGGTCGACCAGAGCGAGGTACAACTTTCTCATCGAAATTTCAAGAACGGAAGTGAGCTAACCATTGTTGTGCTAGACGAACTGATACAGAATCGTCTCCGTAAATTTCACAAATTTCATTGGTGGCTTGGGTGGCTCTTCCCTTTATTATACAGAAATATTTCAAAATTTAGCGAATTTCTTCATTATTTTCACTCATTTTTGAACAGCTGTAAGTTTTTTTCAACTTCCCCGATTTTTTTTTGTTGTGGTTAAATGAAGCTTAAAATCTCACTTTTCCAACACAGGAGATATACAACTGCAACGACATCTATTGACAAAATACGAAAATACTTTTTCGACTATCCAATATTTCGAAACGTTCGCGGATCAATTCAATAAATTTGTTTCGCACGGCCATGACCTTTTCATATAAACATTAACTAACGTATTCTAAATTAATCTTGGCCAAGCTTTAAAACTATTTGTGGACGAAAGCTTTCCTGGTGATCCGATGGTAAAAAGCTCTAATTAACGATCTGGGATAATTGATGTTCTGTAATAATATCCCTATGGTCTTGTTCTGAAATTTAGGAGGTACAGAAAAGATTTCTCTGGTTCAATAAGAAATCCAATTTTTCTGAAAATCCTAAAATCTTTTAACCTGGTGAAAGCGTTACTTTCAGTTCCTGTTGCTTTAAGAGTCATGTAGGGTGTCTACTGTAGGTTCAACAACATGCTTTGGTGATACTGTAGAATCTTTTCATGGAACAGTCTGCGAGTTTGAGCAACCAGTTCTTGCTCATTTTTTCTTAGCTCATTAAAAAAACATCTCAGAATTAAATATATTTTCAAACAAAAGGCGTACAGAATTTTTCAGGAGTCGAAATTTTATAATATTCATTAGAATATGCACTCGTGTTTTCATCAATTTTGAGACCTTTGTCAGCCAAGTGCTCTACAATCAAGATCCATTCAGCGGCAAATGGAAATCAGTCGCATTTTCAGAACGCTTAATCCCCAGCAATTCATTTTATATTCTCCAATTGTTTGCATTCAATTTGTCGCTCTCGCACTCCGTTCTTTGGCATTGGAGACGCTTTGCTTTGTGCGCGTCTTATTGAAAATTATACACTTTTCTTCACTTTCTTTATTGTCTGCCGGCGCATTGTTGCTGCTGCCAACGCCCGCCAAACACTTTTCTATGGCGGCAATCAAACGGAGAAAAAGCAAAATGCACAATAAGAAGCTGTGAACTGTAGAGAGCATTTGTTTCTCAACCATTCAGTGGAGACACAGTGTCACTGCAGCAACTCCCCTACTTCTCTCCACTTCACTGCTGTTATTTTCGTTGCCGTCGTCTGCCTCTAACCAATTACAATAGCTCTTAAAGCATCGGCCGCTATGCATTTTTGTGCGCGCCACTGTTTGCTCAGGTTTGTTGGTATGAATGTGTTTGTTAAGTATAAATTATGAATTAGTTACATTTGTGGGGCGTTATCTGCGGGCACGCTTAGTGTCATGCAGCCCCCACCTGCATTTCCACCCCTTGCAACATGCTGCTTATATACATCCATACAAAAATATACTTACATATGCATATGTATGTGTATGTAGACCATGCTTTATTTACTTTATCCGTTTCATTTTTCGATTTATTTATTGGTTGTTGGCTGTTTGCCGGCTTTTCGCCATAAATATTAATCCGAGTCAAACTCGAGATGATTTAAGTGTTTTTGATGTGCCACTTTGTGTCTATGCCACGCCTGGCTCAGCACCAACAGCTTCGTGTTTCATTGAAATTTTCAGCTTTTTAGGCTTTTCGGCTTCACTACAACCCGATGTCTATGCGGCGGCCGCTTTGTGCCGTTCTAGCTAATACTTGTAACCATTTTGTAGAGAATTCTGTGTTGAGGGGACAAACCCGATTATTTGGCGTTTGATTTATACATTCGCTTTTAACTCCAATTTTTTTATTTTGAAAATTTTAAAATAATAAATCTTGATTGTGGTTTTAAAAATAGGTGTAGGCTACAGTTTTTCAGTCGACAGTATTGTCAAGTTGCATGAATTTTAATTCTAATTTGGAAGTAGAGGGCACTTTATGCTTAGAGAACTCTAGGCTTTCGATTTTCATTACTAACTTCGAAATAAGCTTTATTTTCTACAGTTTTGTTTTCTTGTTAGGAGTTCCTTTCTCTCTAATATTAGCTCGGCTAGTATCCTTTCCTTGATTTTTTCAATGTTACAAAGGGTTTTTCAACAAGAGCGCTACAAAAGTTTTCTTTGGGATATCAATGAAATTCTTCATTCCTGTGAAAGTACATTCCATTATGTTTGAAACTCGCCGATACTGCTGTAGTTTCACTTTCGATATTCGTACGAAGTTCATCAATCGTCGCTGGCTTGTTGGCATAGACCATAGACTTGACGTAGCCCCACAGGAAATAGTCTAATGGCGTCAAATCGCACGGTCGAGGTAACAGCTGGAAGTGAGCCTCATCGCTGAAGATGATTTTTCGATGAAAATCCGGATCATTTGCAAGTTGTTGCTCAGCCCAATTAACGAACATGCGGCGATTCTGGTGGTCAAACGGCTTCATTTCTTGACAATTTGATCTTGTAAGGATGTAGGCCAAGATCTTTTCGCAAAATTTTTCAACGACGGTACAGAGATGCCCAACGCTTGAGAATGACCTGTGAGAGACTGACTTGGGTCTTCCTCAATTGACAGGGCATATCTTTGTCCCACTGGCACGAGTAAATTTTGTACTGACCCTGTGGTCTTAAACTTTTCCAATAGACGCTCAATTGTTGATCTGACAGAACGATTATGACGACCATAAATTGGACGTAAATTTTAATAATTTCGACTTGTAGCGTCTCTATTGAAGAACCCGTTAGTAGGACGACGCGATCTCATGGCCCTCACTGAGTTTAAAGTGAGTTTTCAATAAATACTTCCGAGAGAGTCTGATCCCTGGTCGGGTCCCACTTACATTGGTAACTGCAGTTTAAATTTTTCTGTCAAAAAAAAATGTAAAAATTTATGAAAAATTATGGGTGTTTCGTGTTTGAAAAGACCCAAAAAAATATCTTACCGTCCTTTGAATCATTTGGTAGAATGTGTTAAGGGTTGACTTTTCTTACAAAAAGTTTTTTAGTGCATTTCGAAAGGATGTGAAAGATGTCTTCCATGGAACATGTAGTTTTTCTATTTAAGTAAGATTCTTGACTATGCGTTAACATACTTTAGAGCTGTATATCTTGAAATAAAAACATAAATTGCGTGTGAGTTTGGTGCAGCAAGAGTACACCTTCCAGGAAATACTAGCGTAACTAGGGCAAAGATTTAATTAAAGTTAAGTGAATATGTAAGCATGACCAAAAACAATGTTCAAGTGATAAATGATTGCTAGATGAGCTTGTGGCATGTGGCCTGTGGCGTGCGTCGTGAAAGTGGGCTCGTTGAGGGGAGGGCAAAAGCTGCACTATCATATTTGCTTTATACTTATGAGCTCTGGACTTTTACAGAACACATACGCACACAAAGTGAGTTATGACAAATTTGAGTCGTTTGAGTCATTCAGAAAGTTTTCGCGCCACATAACGTTATTAAAGAACAAATTGCCAGTTGCGCTTACGATTTATGCGCAAAGTTGACTTTTTGGGACACTTTTATGCTTTTATACCCAATAGCAATTTATTTAAGGTCGTCCTCCCGGCCCAAAACAGCCAATTGACTCATACCAGGAAATTAATTTTTGTTTATTCTTCTCTCGTTTCAGGTGAGTGTCAGCGGCATAAATAATTGGCGAAATTCGTGAATTTGGAAAGAAGAAGAACCGCGAAAGTTACGCCTGCAGTCTGCGGGGAAGGGAGGAAAAGGAGCATTCTGAAAGCGAGAGCGGTGCGCGGGTTCGCGGTCATTGTCGTCGAAGTTCCGGTAAATTGGCACCGCCAAACAGCCAACCAGTTGACAAGCGCCAAAGTTCATTTGCATTTATGGACGAACACGCACACACACCCACATAAGTGATTGCAGTGCATTAAGAACTACAAAGTACCGGCGCTTCGCACACTGCGGTTGGGGTCTGTTGTGTGTGCCTCATCACATTGCCTTTCGTAACGAAATTTTCGCATATTTTGGTCATAACTTCCAGCACAGCACATACTCTTGCGTTTTTAAAGCGTCCCATCAAATTCCTGGAAACGCTGGAGTACGCCAACAACAAAAGCTGCATTTTATGATCTTTATGAGCTCAACGGCTGCGCATCGCCACGCACTAACCGTATCTTTGGGATTCTGCATCTGCATTTTTTATGGATTTTCGGCGGTTTAAGGCTCTGTGCGTTATGACACTTTATTTTTATCGCCGAGCATTGGCCGCAGAGTGAAAGCTTATGCAGATTCCGCTTCTCATATTCATATGAGTATGTGTATGTATACGTTGACGTGTGTGCTTGTGTGTTCGGGCATAATTTGCATAACATTTTGTTTAGAAAACGTCAAGTAAATCCTTTACGCGTGCATTTGTTTTATAAGCTCGCTGATTTGCATACCGACTTGTTTACTTTGTGAGCTTACCATGTGGCGGCTTAGTTAAAAATCATTTTACAGCAAGATAAAACATACATATTTAATACGCGACGGCTTTTTGGCATGACTCCTGCCCGAATTTGAGGGTTATGTAGGCTTTGCGCTCTTATCGATTATTGTTGCTCTTTGCATAAGTGCAGGAGGCTTTTTTCAAAATAAAACTTTCGACCTCTTCTTCTTCTTTACTGGCGTAGACACCGCTTGCGCGATTATAGCCGAGTTAACAACAGCGTGGCGCCAATTGGAGATTCCAAGCGAACCCAGGTCCTTCTCCACCTGGTCTTTCCAAATGAGTGGAGGTCTTCCTCTTCTCTTGCTTCCTCCGGCGGGTACTGCGTAGAATACTTTTAGAGCTGAAGTGTTTTCGTTCATTCGGACGACATGACCTAGTCAGCGCAGCCGCTGTCTCTTAATTCGCTAAACTATGTCAATGTCGTTAAGAAGAAGATGTCAATGTCGTCGTATATCTCATACAGCTCGTCGTTCCATCGAATGCGATATTCTCAGTGGCCAACGCGCAAAGGACCATAAATCTTTCGCAGAACCTTTCTTTCGAAAACTCGAAACTTGAGCCACTATCTCTTAAGGTTTAACACTGTTTCTCTATTTTTATTATCAACTTGAACCAAAACTGACAGCAGGAATGCTTGAACCTCGTGATGCAGTTGTATTTAAAATGCGAACATATTTAAGTCGTGAAGTATTCGAGCTTGAGTTTCTTGAAGGGCTAAGCTTCAACAGGTAATTAATGTTTTGGATGGAAAAACTGTGGCACTGTTGGAAGGCACTCGGGTCTACATAACCGAAACCAAGTCGAAGCTATATTCGGTCAATGGGTTTTAATGTAATGATGATGATGATGAAGAAGCAGTGATAATCATAATAGATGCCACAACTAGAGAACCTCTCCATCGTTTTTACTGTAACTTCAAAATATCAAAGAAAATCCATTTCATCTTATTAATCCTTAACGAGCATTAACAGTTATCAGACAAACTAAAACGGAGTGCCTAACTCTTCAGGTCCCCAACTACACCCATCAATACCAAAATTGCAGTCTGACAATTACAAGTAATTCCAACGCAAATTTAACCGCAAACACACCTAAACAAAACAAAGCAAAACAATAAAAGAGAGCAGAACTTTGGAACCAACAATAAAAGCAACAATTACCTAAAAAACATCACATGACTAAAATAATGAAAGTGAAGTGGAAATAGAGATGGCCGTAAAAATGTAAACGAGACCGAAGAGAGTGAGCAAGTAAAAGTTATAATGGCACTTGGGAACAAAAAGCGAGAAAAAGCGAAATTACAGCTGGAGAAAAATACGGAAATGTGGCAAGGCGCGTGAAGGAAGTGAAAAACTTTTGCCAATTATATTAACGCTATGACAACAAAACCAACCTAAAAACAACACTTACACTTGCAACAACAATAACACTAACAACAAACAAGCCCTGTCTTAGTACCCAAATAAATGGTAATTATCATTGTGGCAACAACTACGCTCACCGTTATAATTTTAATGGTTCTTTTGTAGCGTGTGTAGCAAACAAAATGTGGATACTTTTGTGGGTGAAGAGAGTTGGTGTTGGCTGCGTTCGGCTTGTTGGCTTATGCGACCACCAACGAGCTGCTATGGCAACTCTGGTGGGAGTAACTGTTTAGCGCTGTGTTTGTTTGTAAATTTGGCGCAGTTATCTGTTATTTTTTCGCACTTAATGGCAGCTCTGTTGGTGGCGTGGTTATGATTATTAGTCTCAGCTAGGCACCCACACCACGCGCCGGCGGGGCAGACAATGCCGAAAATTCGCTAATGAACATTCCTGCTGTCAGTTTTCGGTAGTTTGACTTCGAGCTCCATCCAACGACCATTAGTAGACATATTTTACAAACATATATATGAGTGTATGTATGTGTTTTATTTTAATTAGCGCTGTTGCTTTCGTTTTGAGTTTCAGGCACTTTTTCCCGCTAATTATTCTTAAAGTTGCTAAATGGGCGCAATGTGGAATTCACATATAAAAAATGTTTGATTTCAAGTCTCTTCGAAGGAATTATTGGGTAGTCGAAAAAGTCTTTTCGCATTTCTAATGAAACTTTAACTTATTTTTTTTTATTTATAATGAACTTTCAAATATGTTCCATTTTCGTCGAACACTTTTTGCCATTTTTCCGCTGGAGACATTATTCCATTAGTGTTCCATTAAGGGAGTTCTGCATTGACCGAAACAAATGGTAGTCCGATGGTGCAAGGTCAGGCTATATGGTACATGCATCAAAACTTCCCTGCCAAGCTCTCCCAGTTTTTGCCGAGTCATCAAAGATGTGTGTAGTCTAGCGTTGTCTTGATGGAAGACGAAGCCCTTCCAGTTTATCAGTTCTGGCCGTTCTTTTCAATTGTTTGCTTCAATCTCATCAGTTGTTGAGTCGTCAGACAGTAGAATCAATCGTTCGATCAGGCTGTAGCAGCTCATAGTGGATGATTTCTTTCCAATCCCTCCAAACACTCAGCATAACCTTTCGAGGCGTCAATCCTGGCTTTGCGCCCATTTGTTGAGCTTCACCACGCTTGGACCATGCTCTTTTGTCACACATTATTGTCGTTTTTGATCCACTTTTCGTCTCCTGTCAACATTTGCTTCAGAAGTGGTTCGATTTCATATCGTTTCAGCAAAGAATCGCAGATGTTAATGCGGTCCATTAAATTTTTCACAAAAAATACCTGTGGTACCCAAACATCGAACTTCTTTTTGTAGCCAGCCTTTTTTAATTGGTTCAAAACCATTTGATGATGAATGTTAAGTTCCTTAGCGATGTCATGGCTGCTTATGTGACGGTCCTGGTCAATATTTTCCATAATTCCATGGACTTTTTCAACGTTAGGTTGACCAGGGCGAGATGATCTTTCACATCGAAATTTCCAGAACGGAAGCGAACGAACCATTGTTGTGCTACACGAACTGATACAGCATCATCTTCGTAAACTTCACAATGATATCATTGGTGGCTTGCATGGAATTCTTCCCTTTTTTATACAAAAATTTCAAAATATACCGAATTTCCTTATTATTTTCACTCATTTTTGAAGAGCTGTAACTTTTTTCCAACTTCCCCGAATTTAATTTTTTAAATTTTTTAATATTTAGACCACCCAATATTATAACAAAAATCTTGATGGTAGAGCCTTAATGAATTAGGAAGAGCTGGCCTTTTGGTCACCCAATACACATAATCTTTGCAGATCTGACCGTTTATTCGCGAATAGTTTCTTTCTATATTTATTAAATAAGAGGTGTGCTCAAAAAAATTCAATGTTCAATTGTCATTTTGTCCCTTCGTTTTTTGTCCGTGAATTCTTGGCCGAAAACAATATTGTAACGATCCCTCAGCATCCAAATTCGCCAGACATGGCTCTGAACCTTAAAACCGCCCTTTCAGGTTTACGTTATACAAGTTAGATGAAAATCGCTGAAAAAGCTAAAGGTTATCTCAAAATCCGAGTTTGAGAAGTATTTCAACGACTGCAAGAAACGCACAATATCGAATGGGGACTCTTTTGAGGGCGACAACCTCAATGTAGACAAATTAATAATTATTTTTTTTAAAGAGCAAATCTAGTCATCACACCTCGAACATATTTTTGTACCGATTGTGAACTGCTGACGGTTGTTTTTAGCACTCTTCAGTATCATGGGCATATTTGACAAATACTTGATTGCCTTTTTTCCCCCTGTCAACCAGGAATATAATAGGTTTCGAAAGTTTTATTTCCATGTTCCACTGATACCGTTCGATACTGCTGATAGCGGTAGGTAGCCTGCATTTGTTTCCATTGAACGTTCATAATTACCAGCTGCTCCTATTAGAGGCCACAATTTTCGACCTAAAGCCCGCTCCCGCGCTAGATTTACGAGTGCTCAAATGTTTTTATGAACCACACACGCACCCATATTTACATACACACACACATGTATGGTACTTGCGGAGTTTCCCACCCGTCAGCGGGCTGCGAGGCAGCGAGTGCTGCTTACGTCGTCGAAATCGAAATCAATTTAACTTTTATTTGTTTTCTTTTTATTACACATTTGCGATAACATCTGGTAACCCAAAGCTCACTCTTAATCTGTTGTTTATGTATTTTTGTGTTCGTGCTTTAAATGGCTCATAGCTGAGTAAATACTACGGAACGTGACACAAAATGGAAATGGCTTATTTTATTTATTTCTGAGCTATCGAAAGGGACGTGTACAAAGGGGAAAGCGCACCAACTGAATGATTACTGCACTCTTTGGGAACAAAGGTTGGAAAAAGGTGTGAGAAAAAAGTGTCTCCAAACATATCGGTAACGCATGGTAACAGTAATGTGATGCACAAGTGCAGGGCCCTACAATTTTGAAGGCGTCTCCTACTTGCTGGAAGCTTTTTATGCGAAGTTCCTAAAAGTATAATATTTCGAGGGCTTACCTCTGTTATTAAAAGCTTTTTTCTATGGACAACAGATAGAGGAGTATCAAATCTATGTACTTACAGTCACGATTTCTTCAAAAAGCAAACGACCCTATATTTTTTCCCACTCTTTTCATATTTCTCTTCAGTAAGGTTTGCCATTTCATCATGGAAAGATATACGATTCAAAAACACATCGAAATAATTAAAATTTACTACCGAAATTCGGAGTCAGTGGCCTCAACTTTAAGAGCACTATGTCCAATTTATGTTCGCCATAATCGTCCCGTCCGTCGTATGCTCGGGAGTCGTGCTGAGCAACACCTTGAAAATGATCCAGATTTTCATCGAAAAATATTTTTCAGCGATGAGGCTCATTTCTGGCTGGATGGCTTCGTCAATAAGCAAAATATCCGTTATTGGTCACGTACTTCATGAGTCACCATTGCATCCCGAAAATATTATGGTTTGGTGTGGTTTATGGGCCGTCGGCGCCATTGGGCCGTACTTCTTCCGTCATGATCAAGACCGGCACGTTACTGTGTATGGGAATCGCTACCTCTCAATGAAAACCGAAAATTTTTGGCCCGAATTGGATGATATGGACTTGGACAAGATGCGGTTTCAACAGGACGGCGCCACAAGCCACACAACGGATGTCACAATCGATTTATTGAAAATCAACTTTGGTGAACGTGTTACCTCACTAAATGGCCCATTCATTTGGACGCCTTGATCGTTCGATTTGACTCTTTTAGACTATTTCCTGTTGAGCTACGTCAAGTGTATACTCCGTCCATGCCAACAAGCCAATGAATATCTAATGAAATTGCAGCAGTATCGGCCGATTTATGCTTGAAACCCGACGAAAATTGTTAATGACCAAAAAAGTCGTATTGCCATACTAGATCCCCATTATTTTAATAGCTTTGTAAGAATTCACTCACCAAGCTATTAACTTGTTTGCAATTTTTTGTTCGTTGCAACTTCTTGTCGAAATACAATTTTAATAAAATTTGAGTGCAATTTATTAATACACTCATCTGACGGCGCTAATGTGCCCCGACAGTTCGTGCAACCGATTGCCGCTTCGTGTCTCCGCCGTTCACCTGTGCGTCGGTCTCCTTTTCGGCCATTCTGACTGCTCGTTTGCGACATATTCGTCGACAAGTCGCACCAATGCGAAATAATCAACAAGTCACTTGTGTGTTTTTGTGTCTTTGTTTGTCTAAATGTCTGTATTAGTGTCTGTTAATTCAATGAAATCAAATGTAAATTGTCAAGTCAGCGTTCGTTCAGGCGAATCTGGTTGCGATTTTCTATGCGGACTTGATTAAAAGCACTTTAGGCGCCACCAAAGTTGTGTAAGTAAGTCTGTTGTGCGGCTACATGTTGCTGCCGCATTGTTAAGCGGCGCCGAGCGGTTCGCAGGCAGCGGACCAATGCGCCGCGCTGACAGCTGCCGAGACCGCGACGAGACTACCGAAATGTGCGCCGCTGAGCGCTTGCGTGGGATGTGCAAAAGTGGAATATTGCGGCATGCCACATGCCGCCGCATGCCAGAGTGGACTCTTTGGCTGTGGTCGCGTTGAATAACGTTAATAGGCAGCTCTTGGTGGCTGCGCGCGACTGCAACTTAATTCGAGTTGTTTGCAAAGTGAATTTGCCGAATTGCACTGCGGTCAGTGCGGCGCGGCGCACAGCTATCAATATTCCGTGTGTGCCACTTGTGCAACAATGGCACTTGCAATTTCAGTGCAACCACACACATACACGCTGACTGCGACTCAATGTGTGGTTGCGTGTGTGGTGCAATGCCTATAAAAGTTCGCACGGCCACCGCGAATTTCCGCGCTTTTTGGCAACTCTAATAACAACAACAACAATGGCAACATGAAGCGACAGCTGACAACCGCAACAAGTTGTACAAGCTCACACATGGCTGGCAGATATGAGTGTCTGCGTTAATAGACAAGTGTGCGCCAGCAGCTTTGTTGGCATTCTCCGGTTCTCCTCCGCATTTTGGCGCTCATATTTGTGGCAGTTGCACACTTGTTGGTCGTTTAAACTTTTAATTAATTGAAAATTGAACAGTTTTTCTATTAAAGTTGTTTTGCTCATATTTGCTGCTTTAATATGTTTTCGAATTTTCCTGCCAGGCAGTTCTTACGATTTGAAATCTTCGAGTGCTGTGAGAACGAAACCGTTATAATTCCAGTAGCACCCAAGTGTGGGAATACTGAGCACTCAACGCTTCGGTAGAATTGCGGAATTTTCATCAAAAAACGTTGGACCTCAATCGAAATTGGATTGAAGCCGAGGAAAATGGGCGTAACCATTGTGCAACATATGTTGTCGCTGCTGCTACATATGCTTACTGTACATTGCCTATTTATGCTTCATGCTCGACTTGTTCCTTGACGTTAGAATGAAAAAGTGCTGAGAGATGAAGTTCAGTTCAATGAGTGAATCAATTCCCAGACACGTGGGAGATAAGAAATGAAGAATTTTAATTGAAACTGCAGAATTGCTTTTTCCAAAATATGTCTACAAATATCAAGAATATTGGAAAACAACTTTGCCTGCTTCTGCTATAAAAAAAAAAAAATACAAGATTAAGAACAGCCTTTCAAGAAATTGAACTTAACTGCGTTTTTGCTTCTCATAGCGTCAACGCTCCTGTATAACCTTATTGATCACTACTTAACCGATCATGTTATTATAACTTGATTGATCATGTCAACTTATACCGTGTTCCCACCAAACATTTGAAGTGATTCGATTACTTTCAATCTATTCACTGATGTAGACTGTCCTCACTGCCGTTCTTCTTCTTCTTTACTGGCGTAGACACCGCTTACGCGGTTATAGCCGAGTTAACACCAGCGCACCAGTCGTTTCTGCTTTTCGCTACGTGGCGCCAATTGGAGATTCCAAGCGAAACCAGATCCGTCTCCAACTGGTCTTTCCAACGGAGTGGAGGTCTTCGCCTTCCTATGCCTCCCCCGGCGGGTACTGCCTCGAATACTTTTAGAACTGGAGTGCTTTCGTCTATTCGGACAACATGATCTAGCCAGCGTAGCCGCTGTCATGGAGTCGTGTTGAAATTCACGCAAGTGAGGAAAGTTTTCTGATAGCCAATCACTTGGGAGTAGCCAGAAACGATTTTTTTACATATGGCTCAAGCAGCTCACATCTTCCGGCCTTAGATTAAGTATCCTCTGGGTAGCCAACGAACATCCATTTGAAGTCGAGCTAAAGTGAGAAGGCGAACCATCCCTCGCCAGGGTTGTGCGCTAAGTTTGGGACCCGCCACGTAAGAAACGCCTCCAATGAAAAGCAATAAACAGCCTCACTACTGTTGGACATGTATTTCATTTTCTACTAAATTTCGAGTAGATTAGATTCAAAACAAGTAGATTAGTGACATAGTCTATTTAATAGCCTAAATCTTGTCATAAGTCTCGGGCGGAATATGGTATTAGCTTGAATGCCCATACGATTATTAACCAAATAATCCTGTGATTTAGTATAAAAGATTATGTAATCACTAACTAATGGATTAATCCATAAAACTAATTGTTTAAAAGACATGTAGCTTTCATAAAAGCTTCTGCTCTTCAAAGCTATATACTTTACAACCCGGATACGCCAGTAATTTAAGCATGATAAGACCTCTAGTTTTCTCTCTCCTGTGATGTCTTATATTTATTTTAATCTAAATTAAATTCATTTGCCAATTATATTGTTATTTAATTTCCTGCCTTGCCTTGGCTCAATTGCTATGGTTAACTGATATGCCGAAGCTTTTAAAGGGAACTCGCTACATTTGGTCACTTTCCTGCGAAAACTTCTCAACCAACTAAATTCACACATTACGTAAAGCGGAGAAAATTACTGGCATGACGTTTGTTACCCCATCTCCGCTTTCACCAATTAACTATTTCCAAACTCCTCAGCATATCTTGGGTAATTTTGACCCGGGAAAACAATCGGAAGAATTTCATGTGCACATTTGGTTTGTTTGGACGCGGCGTCAGTTAGTCGCCAGCTGTTGTTTGTTCGCCATTTAAGTAAGTCGTAATTCTCCACGAAGCCGAACCGAAATTTATCGACTTTCTTTCGGCGGTGCGTGGTGAATGCTGATGTTCCTGGTTTCTCGTTTCCATGCTTCTTCGTTTTTTTTTTGTTTTCTTGTTCTAGTGGAGTTGGAACAAATTAATTTTGATCTGCAACAGAGACAGTTTAGTGTCTTCCCTTTTTGGGGTTAACAGTGTTGTGTCGAAAACGAGTGGCGGAAGGAGAATTGTAATGGATGTGGGAAGCATGTGGCTTGCACTGGAGATTAGTAATCTCTCGTGTGTGTTTGCGTGCAGGGGATGTGTGGCATGCATGTTGTGGGCAAATTACATAAACACATTCAACACCACAAACACACTAACACATTCGCATGCTTTCACGCATGTTTGAGGTTAAGTCATTTTCAATTGAAATTAATGTTTTATGATTGTAAGCTTGCTTGCCTCCTGGCCTGGTCGCCTTTGCTTGTCTACATAGCAGCACATGGCCAGCACCGAACTGGTTTCGTTGATACCTAGTCGCCCCTCCACCCTCACGTCAACTTTTTCCACTCTCATAAATGACAAACTCAACGTTGCCGTTTTCGTTCTTCGCACTTTGATATTCTGTGAAATTGCACGTCATAAAACTGTTGAAACGAACTATTGAAGCCTTACAGCTCAGCAATCACATGTGATGAATATGTGAGTGGTGCAAGGCGTCCAATGGGTACAAATACCTGGGAAGGTAAGAAGACGGCTTACTCTGCAGAAACGTTTTCACCGATTTGCGCAGCGAATTTGCAGTACGGATTTCGAACTCATCGCAGCTTTTCTCTCTCATCAGAACCATTGACATGCTTAATGTACGAATGCGCCTAGATAGCTCCGTAAAAGTCCCTAGTAGCTATTACGTAAATATAGCGTGACGTGCTGGAAGTTTTCTGGGACAACCGAGCTGCGCAGTGGAGGTCACACGCTGGGTGGCGGCTTATTTAATTAAGAGCTCGATTAAAGCGGCGAAAGCGCCAACAAAGAGTAAAAGATAATCGCAAAATAAACGAGGAATGCCGGATAGGTGCTTATGTAGCTCACGGAAAACAAAATCGAACGAAAACTGTTGGCGGAAATTTTTTGCTTTTGCGAGATCCCACAATTCGAACGAACTTTTCCATAAGAGAATGCACATCCGATGTTGCTTCTTTGTATGATAGCATCGTTGCAAAGGAAGTTAAGGTTTTTACTTTTAATTTTTTTTTTTGTATAGCGGCAACCATAGTTCAGTTTTTAACTGCATTACGTCTTAATTTGATCTCCATACTGTATTCATACCACATACACCTTTCAAACGCCCATAATATTGATACTAGCATTTCCAAGCTCCCTGCCTACCCTCCGAGTTAGTCTGTAGTAATTGAGTTACCTTTTAATCGGCGGCGTTGGCAGCACCAACTCATGCAATTGCAATGAGGTTAAGGTATGACGAAATGTGAAACTACTGGGATTGAAACCGAATTGTGGCTGCACCAGTCTGACCTGCCCTGCCATCGGCTTGGTATATGTGTCAAGTAAACTTTTGTGGCGTTATTGGAGTGAAGCAAGCAATTTACGTACTATCAGCAACTTTTACTGCTTCATATTACGCTCTACCAACCGAAGAGCCGACAGCGACTCGCTGAGCCTCCTCCTGGTGTTTACGATGTCTGCCTGCCTTGTGGCAGTGTGACCATGGCTTGCTCGGTTACAATCGCATCGGGCGTATACATAGGTGGGAAAGTTGTGGGAAAATTAAGTGAGCTCACGTAATATAGAAATTCAACTCGCCACTCCCCCGCCCTGGCGACCAGCACGACAGCAGCAATTAAAAAGGAATTCTTCTCGAGACCAATAATTACACGATGAACCACAGAATGCTCGACATCCAATTCCATTATCTTCACATGCATGCTTGAGCGTGTGGGTGTGTGTGCGTGTGTGCCGAAGAGCTGCGACAACACGGAGAAGACAATATGACAATAAGCAAACACGACAGACAAACCATAAAAACCGTTCGATTGCATTTGTGTCACATTACACATGTGGCGCTGGCCCGTAACTGCAATGCAACAGAAACGACAGCAACAACAATTTTAATAGCTAGTTTAAACGCCTTCGAAGACACAATTCAATTTCTGATCGATCAATATTAATTACTTCACACACAAGTACCCAGTGGAAGACACGCGAAGCCGACGGGAGACGCACTACTCACACACTCACACACACACACACACGTATGTCTATTTGTAAACATGTAAGCATGTGCTTGCTTGTAAATGCTCCAGTTCGCCGGAACAATGTGCCCAAATGTCACACAACACTCAGCCGCCTCACAGCCAAGCGAGAGGGGAGGGGCCTTGCTGCCTTGTCGCTGTTGAATGACGAACTACATTGCAGTCGAAAGTGCAGAGTGGCTTCAATTTGTTTGCATTCTCCGAGCAGACATCTTCAAATGATTGCTGCCCTTGTGGCCCCCGAACTCTTGAAATTCATATTTAAAGTAATCTTTCGTTGCGCCTTTTGTAGTCGTGTGTGCGCAGCTGCTGCAGACACGAAACGTTGCATGAACCCATCAGCACTACAGTCTCACTGCTGCTGCTGCTGCTGCTGTTGTTGTTTTTGCCGGTGCGGTTGTCAATGGTTGCGTTAATCTCATTGTTTTATTTTTGTTGTCACATTTATGGTTGGTGTCGATGGTGATGATGCTGCCATTGTGCCTGCCACAGCTGCTGGCTGGCTGGTGTTGCTGTTGGTGTTGCTGATGATGATAAATCTTTCGAAAGGTGCGTTCTGTGAGTCGGGGTCACACTCATTGTTGTCAAATACTGAAAATAAATGTATGAACGCACTGGAAGTGGCATATTTTGAGGAAAGAGTCCGTTGGAGAGCCTGAGTGGATCGAAAAGCTTTCAGATATAATGTATACGAGTTACATATGTACATATGTATATACTTGTGTATATATTTCTTTTCGTGTATTTCAACACAGGCCTATAATCCGGAATAATTCTGGAAAATTTTAGCTTCCACAACTCGCTTCCGCAATCTATATATGTCGGAAGTGGTAACCTCTTTCATTCTTTTTAAATTTGAAAATGGAGCCAGGTTATGAAAAGACTGAGTTCCTATAATGATCCTTCTAGGCTTAAAGTATATCTCACAAACCCAATCGACCAAAATTGATAAAAGCAAGTCTTTCTAGCTCCCGTTATTCTTGTTGTTTTAGCGGGTATCTTGCCCCCGTTAGGATAGTAAGGAAGGCCCAAGAAAGTTCCTGTTTCGACGGGTTCGGACCAAAGGGAGAGGGGTGAGAGATGAGTGCGGTTGGTGGGACATGCAAAGAAGTGGCCAGTGTCATGCGGATACTCGTTGCACGCAGGACATTTATTGGATACGTCGCGGTCTATTCTGGATAAGTAGGAGTTTGACCTGCTACAGTATCCTGAACGAAGCTGCACAAGGATCACTCTCGTTTCTCGCAGCAACTTGAGCTCTTCGTCTGCAATGTGAAGGTGTTGATGGCTCCACTGTGAATGGCGGCCAGTGCTTGTTAGAAATTTGTTCCGTCCGAAGTATGGTCGACGTATTGTCTGATGTCGTCGACGTAGATGAGGAATGACCTCTTGATGTTCCTAGGAGGTGGTTCCGCTCCAAGCAGATGACTGCAAGGATGATTTCTGCGAAAGCATCCCAGCAGGAACTGCCTGGAAAGGAGTTTATTATGCTCTTAAACTGAGAGCATCCGGGCCTCACTATGCAGGTGTTCGATAAGAGGCATTCTGTCGTAGTGCGGAGTGCAGTGTTCTCACAGGCCTGAAACTTTATCGTCTGCGTTTCACTGCATCCAGGCGCCTATATTGGTGCGGCAAAGACAAATAATTTTCCACGGCTAGCAACTTGAGGATTTTGTTGCGGCTCTGTACTTTGGCGATATTCGCAGCCGTATCGTGAGTGAAGGAGCACAGATTGTCAAAAGTCACACTTAAAATCTTAGGATTATTGATAGTCGGCATCTTGACGCCATCGACTGCAATATTAAGGTCAAGTCTGTATTCCTTCGTCCAGTTTATAAATGTGGTCGCTATGAATTTAATGGGGGAGAGTGTAAAGTTTCGTGCAGAGAGAAAGCGAAGCGGAAGCCCTTCTTCTCAGTTTAGAGTTTTTCGTCGAAATAGTACGGATGATTGACGACCGCTCAGTTGGTTCATGGTCTACCTCTTCAGTTCTGGAGGGAGCGTAGTTTTTTCGACTTGGATCGGAGATCTAACCCCCTTTAGATCGGAAAGTCCTTCTAGCTACTTCTCTAAAACGTGATTAGAGACTATTTCTCAAATACTAAATAAAAAGCAGTTTTGACTTAAATTCTATTTCTGCTTCATTAATGTTTGAGAACCGAGACTCAATCACTTTTAATCAAATAGAGGCCGAAATTCCCGTGGAAAAGAGATAAATTGAAGCATACTGACACCACGAACTTAAGACTCCCAGATGTTCAAAAATAGAACATCTATGGATTTCATCTATTTTCTAGAAAAGCATTTTTATATTACCGACTGCAACCACTTAAGCATCTTAAATCGACCATTACGGGAAGCATTTGTCATCATCTCAAGTCCAAATGTCGCTAGCACTTAAGATAATAATATCTCAATGTCAACGTGCAACACACATTTCCCTCACTATTAAGAGTACGTTTCCTTCCCTCTTCTTAAAAGTGTGTTTAATTGGAAATTTTGAAAAATGCAAAGCAGACACATCTAGTTACTCGTATTTATCTTTATCTAGCAATTGCCGGCGCGATCATGCTACTTAAGCCGATGTGACTCTGTAGTAGCAGTTCTCTTGCCATTTAGGGCCATCATCGTCCGCATCAATACCGCCACTTCATGCCGTCATTATCGTCATCAATCTGATTGTGTGTACGCGCGCATCTGCCGCCCGGCATTGCTCCCTCATTTGCCTCCAATAAGCGGCAGCCTCGCTTCCAATTGTTGCTTCCGTTCGATTTCGGTGCTACAGACCTAGCTACTTCCACTTATTTGCGGCTTCTTTTTGCATCTTCATCAGCTCCAGTTTGTTTATTTCTTCTTGTTCTTTTGTCTCCCTCTTTCTTCCTTTTGTGCTTTCGCAATCGCGCAGCACAAGTGGTTCTAGGGTTCCGTGGCTGTGGCAACTGTATTTATGCCTATTACGAGTGCTACGAATCATATGAAGTGTGTGTGCTCAGCTCGCTCGACATGTGTTCGGATCTCGTTCGAGTGGATTGCTAACTGCAAATGTCTATTTCAAGCCTCTATGTGCTTTTATCAGTTTGTCCGTCCGTCCGTCCATCCGTCTGTTGTTGGTCTAGTTGGTTCAAGTACATTTCGTCTCAAGTTTATGCCATTCTTTCGTGCTGCCTTATTTTTGTTGTCGTTTAAACATTTTCGTTTTTCTCATAGTTGAGCACTGAGCTCTCTTTTAGGTATGTGCGTCTGTGTATTGTGTTTACAATGTTGGCTTGTCAGAACTTTGCTTTAATTTAGTTCATTTTAAATTAAATTAATTAAAGCTTCATGTCTTCTGCGGATAGTCTTTTCGTTCAATTGTTGTTTGCCTGTGTGCGTTTGTGTGTTGCCGACAGTTTGGATTGAACTTAATTTGAGACAATTAAGATTTCAAGATAATAAACAGTCACTTAACTATTTAAAATGGGCTGAGTGAGCTCCTGAAATTGACAAGTAAGAATTCTGAGATAATCCAATCGCTCGTATTACACATTTGTCGGAGAAGTCTATCAAATGTTTAAACCGTTGCATTTAAGGGAGCTTTAAGAAAATAGAAAGGTCCTTTCTGAAAACCGTGGCATTAAAAAAACTCACCTAAGCTAGATAAAGACATACATATTTTTCCAACTAAAATGAAATAAATCAAAATCAACAGCAAAATATTGAATTACTCCAGGCTCGGATTACCAATATGCTCATGGCACGCCTTCTAACATTACACTTAAGCTATACCGCTACTCAAATTAGGGTCTCAAGCGCAATATGCCTTCTTTTGTTTCAAGCATTTCGAAAGCAAAACCATACTTACGAATAGGCAAATATGTAATCCTATCCGAAAACACATCTACAAGCCGAGCTATTAGTTCTGCGTACAATGACCCAACAATCAGCCAAAACGGTCGGCACGTGTTCTCGGCGCATTTGTTTTCATCGAATTTCCTCGTGATTTTCTACGCGTCCAACTGAGAGTTGTAAACACTCACTTATTGATCGTCCTGCCATCGGGTGTCTAGTGTTAATACGAAAGGATGCGCTGCCACTGAACGGTGCAGTGTGTTGTTGTTCATGGGGGTGCTTTCGAAATCACTTGCGCATTATTTAAGATTCCCAAAACGGCGATTTTCCTATTTTATCAGCGATTTTCCAACCAAAATGCAAGCAAGGTTCATATTTCCTAATATTTCCTTGTTCACCCTCAATTCTCCTTATATAAGTGCATATATTGAACTCGCCTTGGCTCACTCCACCGATGCAGGGTTGTAAGTAAACGAATTTGGTACTCCCCCGAGATGACGCATATATTCAATTACACTCGTACATATGTATGCGTTGGTTTCCACAGAGCTGCGGGACTCTTTGTACAAATGATGCCAGCTGGCCGATCGAGCACGTAGTTCACAGCTTGTGGCACAGCGGTGAGCTGATGTGTAACTTATGTGTCAAATTTGCTTAAAGGTTGTTTGCCTTTTGGGTCAAATTGCTGTTTTGTTCGCGTTTATTGCGCTATTTCTTTCTTCTTAATGGTTTCTTGATTATTACAATGTCATTTCATCAATAACAATAGATCCCAGAAATCCATCTCAAAAAGTCACCTTTTACAACTGTTCAAGAAATTGCTGGATAAAGTTCAATCTCAACAACGAAAAATATAAATTTATGAGTCTTACGGTACTCCTGTCCCACGATCCACTGTTTCACGTTTGCAGGACGTACTAAAGAAAAAACTCCAATATAAAGCCTTTTCAACTCAGTAGTAGTGAAAGACTGGTGTCGTGCTTTTGAAGTGTGAATTGTTCTGTATTTTGTGGATTTGGTCAGAATAGCTTAACACAAAATAAGTACAGTGCATTCGTTCGTAATTGAATTTGACTTATCCTCTGGAAACCTGATTTTTCCATTGGTTAAAGATATGTTGTATTGCTTTTATAATGAAAGTATATGTTCGATTTAATCTACAAAATATATTACCTTGAGTGCTGGAAACCATAGTATCTCCAATTTCCTATAACATCTTCTCCGATCGGTTTATTAACCTACAGTGGAGTATTGCTAAAGACCGCAATTTATCGATTTCAAGACGTTCTAAAGAATTGGGACTGTCTCTCCCATAACCTAGCGGATTTTGAGAAAGGATTTGGGCTTGTATCCATATTGTTCTCACTCAAGAAATGACCATCGTAAACGTCGTAAGCTTCCTGATTTTGCCTTGGAACAACATGGAAATTCTTTGTGATATATAGAAATTAGAAAAGAAATCTTAGTTCTTATGTGAAAGTTTATATTGAAGACAAGGATAACAATTTTTGTAAGAAAATCATCTCCGATTTGTCACATTTTTAGCTAAGTGGTGCAGTAAATGAATTATTCATGAACAACCATAAAATTACCAAAATTGACAGTTTGGCGTGGTTTTTGACCTGTTGGAATCATCGGTCCGTAGTTCTTTCGAAATGACGCTGGTAACACCGTTACTGTCAATGGAGAGCGTTATAGATCGATGATAACCAACTTTTCATGGTCGCAATTGGAAGCAGTTTTTCTTCACAACATCTGTTTCTAACAAGACGGAGTTACATGCCACACAGCACGTGCAACAACCGAATTTTTGCGAGAAAAGTTTGGAGATCAATTATTTCAAGAAACTGTGATATTGAATGGCCTCAGAGAAGTTGTGATTTTACACGATTAAGACTACCTCTTGTGAGGTTATTTGAATTCATTGGTCTTTAGAGATAAACTAGACTCTCCTCAAGCCTTAGAAGTCAATATTGAACGTGCTATTCATGACATACGACTTGATTTAGTAGAAAAAGTACTCGAAAATTGGGTTCATTCGAAACCATATCTTCTTAACTTTTCTACAACTACTTCAAGGACAACTAGGGGCGGAGGGTAAAGAAAACCCGTTAACTTCGGTTGTAGTATATCATATCTTCATGATGTGAAGTACAAAAGTCTCAAGCCCAGAGCTTGATTTTGATTGTTAAATTGGTTTCAATGGCAGCTACATTTCATATATCCTATAGTTGGTTCTTACAAATAAGAAGATCTTTGGGGAGAAAAGGATGTGTGAAAATTTTCAGCTCAATCTCTTAAAACCTGAAGGACTAGTTTTCAGTATATATACCTGAACATGGTTAAAACTCAGCTCATGCTGGTGATTTATTATTCTCATTTTACATGATCTCCGACGTCTTTTTCTGGGTGTTACAAACTTTTAACAAAACTAATATATCCTGTTCGGGGTATACAAATAGTCGCAAAGCGATTCGCACTTCTTGGCACTGCCTTCAAAATGTTACTAAACTCACAAAAGACCTCCGCCCAACAATCTTTCAAAATACTATCGTCTGAGCATATTTGAACCCAAGTAAACAAACCTTTCTTTATTTTTTAAAAGTTAATGGGGAGTAGAATGTCAACAAATTGTTTCATGTAAATTACATTTATTTGGTTAAAAATAATTAATTTACAATGTTACCACTTAGACAGGCATCAGCACTTGCATAGCGAACCCCTTTACCACTCCCATCCGAGGGTCATTGAACTGCTTTAGAAATTCCAATTGCCACTGCATAATGCAATAATAACATAACTGTTACTCAGTTAAATAGCAATAACGCCTTAGCCTATTTGTGCAGAGAATCTTTGCAGTGTCTTCGGTCGGTCGCTGACGTTCGCGTGGCACGTTCCTCCGCGCATTGGCGCTACGCCAAATGAAACTGAATATATTTTATACATTTAAGTGATCATAATTTTCGAAGTCGCTGAATTTCAATTGTCGATTTCACACCGACTCTTGGCTGGCTGGCAGACTGGTCGCTGACCACCCGCATTTCACTGCAACGCCCGAGCAGCGCCGACGATCGAGCTGCCTGTGCGCTGGTACGTCTGGGCACGACGCACCATAAAAGCCGGCGACGGCAATAATTCCTATAAAAATTAATTAAAAATTCCATTTAGAGCATAAACAATAAATAAATAGCCATGAATAATATGCTGAACTTGGCGAGAGAGGCGGCGCGTGGCTTCGTGCGCTGGCGCTGACTTGCAACCAGCGACACAAGTAGCGCTCGAATAGCTGTATGTGCCATTCATGTAGGCGAGTTTGTGTTTGTGTGTGTGTGTGCCTGTCCAGGCGAACGTCTGCTGCATAGCAAAAGTCATAGAAATTTAAATTCAAACTTCGAATTGCATTGGGCGTCAGCATTTCAGAAGCGTTTTACCCTGAAATCCAGACGATTGCTGGAACGAACGTGAGTGCCGCCCCAGACACACATACACACACACATGCATATGTGTGGTGTATTGTGCATTCGTTAGAGGTGATTGTTGGCCTGGGGACGCTTTCACATCATCGCCAACGCGCCACTGATGCGTGTTGAAAAGTGCCTGTGTGCGTGTGCTTCCTGCATTTGTTTTCGATAAATCATAAATCGCTGCTGGCTTTGTGGTGTTGTCTTGACATCTCGCCACTGCTTCCAGCTACTCCTCACAGCCCCTCAGTCATGCCTTGAACAATGCGCAATGGATTTCGCTCACACTAGCATTTGTCACACACCCACAGGCGCAATATGTACGCGTGTATGTGTGTGATTTTTGAAATTCGACCACTTTATAAGAGTACCGACGAATATACGCAACCTCAGCGCTGCAGTGCAATCGCCCTCCTTTCGAGTTGCATTCAGTCCAAGTGCTTTGTATTTGAAGAGTCGCTCGTTAAGTGAGCCTGTGCAAATAGAACACTCCTTCCACAGTTCAAATTCTTTAAGGCCATTTTGGAAATTCATTTCTATTGCCAACATATTTCAAAAATATGTGTGCTCGGTTGTCAAAAATTTCTGAAATCATCTTTTACGATGTGCTCGTGGAATTAAATCACCATACCTACATTCTTACGCACATTCGTTGAATTCTCTCGCCAAGCGTACTGAAGCACGAAGGGGGTTTTCCGTGCCGGCGTGCAATACTTTGAGTGTCGTTAATGTTTTTCTTCGTCTCTGTTTTCCTTTGTTTTTGATAATTATTTTTACTTTTTGTCTGCTTGATTGCCAATTGGAGTGTGCCTCCGTGTCGTAGCTAAGGGTTTAGGTATTCTAAAAGCGCGACTAATTCAACATAAAATATGATCCTGAATAGATGTTTGTTTATGTTATAAAAGATTTCGACGTGTTTGTGAGTGGCTTTCCGGCTTGAAAGGGGTTAATAGCTGAACTAAAATACTACAACAACAAATCTTAATAGGGCTGTTCTATAAATTAATAATAACTCTTGAATTATGCATTTTGTAAATTCGGTTTTCGAGCGTCTTTACGTTGGCCCTCACCGCCGGTAAAATTCGTTTATAGAAAGTTTGACACTCTCCGTTGTAGAACCATAGTTTTCGAGTGTATTTGTTATTGTTGGTTGGAAAATATGCGAGTTTAAAATTTAATTTCCGAAAATACATGTATAAGATATTGTAGAAAATTTGATAATAAAAATGATTTGTTATTGTTTCATAGAACTTTTGAATCTGTTTTTGGGCTTTATACAATTTTCGTAGATTAAAGATCATTGGTACAGAGCTTAAGCTTTTACACATTTACACGATTTTTTCTAGCTTAAAAACTTAATCCAAACACTCGTTTCAATTGATTTTTGTTACGAATTAGCATCTGATCAAATTTGACCCGTAGTGAGTAAATGCATTTTCACATATTTTAATACAAATTATTATCTTCAAAATTGGCTTCCGAGTCAACGTTTAGTCCAATTTCTTTTACTTGTTATAAGCCTCGTTAGGATGCTATTCAACACCTTCAGCGAATTTTGTATCTTGCAACCTTTACTCAAAGCTGTTTTTTGCAAAAAATTCAGGTCTTTATACCCAAAACATTAACGGAAATGTGATGAGTCGATCCGTTAGAGATGTTGAGACTCTCTGCGATCTCAGACAAACTTTTCAAGTCGTAAAGAAGCTCAAACTAGCTGCTAAAAAATGAGTGAAAATAATGAAGAAATTTTTGTATAAAAAAAGTTAAGAATGCCACGCAAGCCACCAATGAAATTTCTGAAGTTTACGGAGACGATGCTGTATCAGTTCGTGTAGCAGAACAATGGTTCGCTCGCTTCCGTTTTGGAAATTTCGATGTGAAAGATGCATCTCGCTCTGGTCGACCTATCGTTGAAAAAGTCGACGGAATTATGGAAAAGATTGACCAGGACTGTCACATAAGCAGCCATGACATCGCTAAGGAACTTAACATTCATCATCAAACGGTTTTGAACCATTCAAAAAAGGCTGGCTACAAAAATAAGCTCGATGTTTGGGTACCACATGAACTGTCTGTGAAAAATGTAATGGACCGAATTAACATCTGCGATTCTTTGTTAAAACGAAATGAAATCGAACAAATTCTGAAGTGAATGGTA
The DNA here is from genome assembly GCF_024586455.1 of Bactrocera neohumeralis. Taxonomy (NCBI): domain Eukaryota; kingdom Metazoa; phylum Arthropoda; class Insecta; order Diptera; family Tephritidae; genus Bactrocera; species Bactrocera neohumeralis. The sequence goes on along the minus strand of NC_065921.1, from coordinate 2,548,007 downwards.
ACCGGAGACGAAAGGTGGATCAAATACGACAATAATGTGCGAAAAAGATCATGGTGCAAAAATCGTGAAGCTCAACAAATGGCCGCAAAGCCAGAATTGACGACTCAAAAGGTTATGCTGAGTGTTTGGTGGGATTAGAAAGTAATCATCCACTATGAGCTGCTCCAGCCTGATCGAACGATTGATTCTACATTTTACTGTCAACAATTGATGAGATTGAAGCAAGCAATCGAGAAAAAACGGCCAGTTCTGATCAACAGAAAGGGCTTCGTCTTTCATCAAAACAGCGCTAGAATACACACATCTTTGATGACTCGGCAAAACTGGGAGAGCTTTGCTGAAAAGTTTTGATGCAACCACCATATAGCCCTGACCTTGCACCGTCGAACTACCATTTGGTTCGGTCAATGCAGAACTCCCTTAATGGAGTAAAGTTGGCTTCAAGAGAAGCCTGTGAAAATTACTTGTCGCAGTTTATCGCCGAGAAACCAGAAAAGTTTTACATTGATAGAATAATGTCTTTAGCGGAAAAATGGCGGAAAGTGGTCGATAAAAATGGTACATATTTGGTTCATTAAAGTTCATTATAAATATAAAAAAAAAAATAGTTGAAGTTTGATTAGAAATACGAAAAGACTTTTTCGACGACCCTATATTATTTCAGCAGCCGTCTCTATTGAACATTCGCGAGTTACCCTGCAAATGACAGAATAAATGGATAATCTTATTATTATTCTTTTTGATATTTTACTACTATTTATTGAAGCCTTTCAGAATGCTATTATCATAAACATAAATTTTGAAAATGAATTTTTAATGCCTGCCCAAAATAGAAAGACCCCTTCACATGGTTTTAATTACAGAAAATAATTAACTCATTAGATTGTCATATGCTTTGTGGAGTTTTAATAGGAGCAACACTTTGCTATCAGCTGTGGCATACAAATTTCACAGCGACAACAATTTAACAGCAACAAACTGCTCGCGCGGAACTCAGGCGAGGACACTTAGAAGAGATAAACACAATTATTTAACCCACCAAAAGTAAACATGCACAAACCTGCGCACACATGAAAGGGAGACAGAACGCATCAAATGCTCCAAAGTGGAATGCGAGTGCCGAATGCCGACTCCGAGGCCCTCAATAGAGGCTGCGTGCGCCACAATTGAATATTTTAACGATGCCAACAGAACCGAGTCGTAATGGCATTCCCCGCTTTATGATTCAGTCATAAAAACAGTGGCAAGGCAGCCGAAAATGCGACGGCGTAAACATGAAAACATGAAAATATGACATCATGCAGACATATTATGAATTGCTTGTTTTCGGCAACAACAAGTATATAAATAAATAAAAGTGAAACTGTTAGAATCTAATTTCCTGCTCTTTTTCTTCTGATGCCATTTATATTTGTCTGCTGAATCTGTTAGCGTGCTACAAACAGCTTAATGTTTCCGTTTCGGCACAACGATTCCGAAAGTGTTCGTATAACATCCACAGCTACCTGCGCTCAGTTGAAGGTGCAATCTGCGTCTTCTACCTCAATTATCAGCGAGCATCTGCCACATTTGTTCGAGAGTCATACGCGGGCGCGCTGAGTACTCAGTCCTTTCGCCATTAAGGACATCATCTGTCGGTGCATTGAACTGCATCTGCCACAAATGTGCTGCCGCCTTCGATGGCTGAGCACACTTAGTTAGTTTCCACATTGCATAACCAGCGGTCCGACATGCTGTAATTTATGGTTTCAAACACATTTGCCACTTTTACCATTCAAAAAACCCCCACACATACATACATACATAACCTAGCATTCTTGAAGAGCATAACACACATAAATTTCACGCTACGAACCCTTCAAGTCTTTACGTATGTGCGGCGTGCCCGCAGAGCATCCTGCGAAGTGGCTACTGGCGTGTTCCGACGGACAAGTGTTTATTTTTGTTTGTCTGCTCAGCTGAAGTGTTTAAACAGAGTCTTAGTCTTGGTTTCCTTACACGTCTAGCATCCCTTTGCCTTACTAGCCACAGCACCAGAGCTCTTCGCCTTCGCTCCCTGCAGCGAGGTCCATCTGCCAAAACTTTTCTGTTTTAATAAAAATTTAAGTAAACCAGAACTGTGTTCAAGCATCTTGTGCTCCGGTCACCCACCTGCTTGACTGCTCCGGCTCTCCGCATCTCATCGTCACTTCGCCCCAGGCGCTTGCTAAACATTCTGACACTTTGCTACCTTTTTGCTCGCAAATGATTTTCCACTTTTCCGCAATTTTCTGCTAGTTTGGCTCTCTTGTTTTAAACATCCACATCCGCATACTTGTGCCGGTTGTTATTGTTGTTTTTTGCTGAATTTGTGCGTAAATATTTCTGCAACAGCTTCGAGTTTCTTTATATTCCACGCTACATTTCCCCCGACTCCCGCCTCAGCATGCTCTGGCGCCGCACGCTTGGCTTTTTTCTGACCAGTCGAGCAAATACAAAATTTTCAACAGTTTTCTTTCCTGTGTAGGTGTCGTTTTCCTGCTCGTCTATTGCTCGGACAGTTCCGTCGAACTGCCACACAAACAGCGGCTGTGAAATGCAGGAATGCATGCAGGGAATGGCCAAATGAACATTTTCCTGTCTGCTAACTTTTAAATGTAGAATTTTATGCGGTTGACTTGTAAAGTGAAAGCTTTTTTATAATTCTGAAGCCAACACTTCTGCTTGAAGTTGTTCGTGAGGCTGCCATGTGAAAATTGGTTTTTGAAAGTAAGTTCTTGCTGGTGAAAAATCTTATTTCATCTCAGAATTTACTTTGATTTCACTAAAAATATTTCTCGTCTATAGTACAGAGATTTTGTAGAGGTCTACAATCTGAAACATTTTCCAAACCCTTGGAAACATTGTAAACCATTATTTCGATGTGACGACCTTTGATTCCACCAAGACGGCGCTACCCATTTATTGTAGGAAACTTTTGGTAAGCGCATTTTATCGCCACGTGGAGCTTTGATGATGTGGCCTCAATGATCTGGCAATTTAACATCGCTAGCCTATTTTATGTGGGGTTATGTGAAGTCGTTAGTCTACACATACAAGCCCGAGACGATTGACGCTTTCGAAGATAATATTCGGCGCGTTAATAAAAATAGCTGCAACCAGTGGTCGAAAATTGAGCCTCTCGGCTGAATGACCCACCAGCTTGCCCGAATTTGTCCACCGGCTTCTATTCTTGCAGAAGCTGTATTTTGTACGCTTTTTATTTAAGATCTCAACGTAAAATGCGCGAAGTCGTTCCATACTTCTTCCGAGTTACTGCGAACGGTGCTGAATCGACTCTCCACGGTCTTCGTGTACTCTCTCAGCTACGCCTGCTATATTTTCTTCTCTGCGTGCTGGACGTGGTCTATTCGGTCGAATATTATTCGATAATAAATGCAGAATCTCAAGATGGGTGACGGTGTTGCGAATAGTACGCTCAGTAGGCCGATTATGTCGGCCATAAGTTGAAAGAAGGGCACGAAACACATTCTTTGCAGAACTTGAATTTTCATAATAGAATATGAACGATTTCTAAAGTGGTTTAGACGTAAGACTTTCCATGATGAAATGCCAAACCATACTGAAAAAAGTACCTCTGCTTGGATCACCCGTTTGATTTTAAAATTTTGTGTATCACAAATGTTCCCGGCCAGCTTTCTGTAAAGCAAACAAAAATCACGTAGATTCTAGATCCTTTTACATATTGGTATTTATTCGAAATTGTTTTTTATTGCTTTGACTTCTCTCCATTCATTCAGTTGCAATAAATTCCATTCAAGTTGGCAACACTTGATTGTGCTTTGACAACTGTTAATTTCTGTTTGTCCATTTGCCGAAGCCGTTAATAAATGTGTGATTTGTCATTGTTGTTGTTTTACATGCACAAATATCTGCAATTGTCGGCATCGCATGTCAATGGAAATCACAAAGAATATGACAACCAAAGCAATAGAAAATCGCAAACAAATAATTCGAATGCGAATGCGGCACACTTGGCTGTTTGTCTATTCGCCGTCTGTCGATTGGCTTCGTTCGTGTATTTCAATTTTTTATTGGCAATTGATTGAATGTACAACATGTGCTGTTCTACACATGAAGTCACCATTCGGCATACAGCTGCGGTCACTGAAATAGAGTTGATTCAACGAATCGAGAAAAATGGTATGTGAATGAAGATTTTACTACAAGATCTGTGTTATCAAAATTTTTTTATTGATAATTTATATTTTATTTTTAACTTTTTACACTCTATTCTTCTCTTACGATCAAATACAAACTTATTGAAGAATTGTAGAATAGACCTCGTAAATCTGCTTTAAATTAAATTAATATATAATAAATTAAACTGTGCCTTCAAAACGAATATTTGGAACATGGGTTGTTGATAAAAAATTGTAAAAAAAAGAGAAATTATAAACTATTCCTATAATCCTGTCCGAAACTTTATTTGTAAATATGTATGTATGTATCTATCATGTGTTCATTATCAATGAGAATGACATTTCGATTCGATGAATGACAGTGTATTAGCAATTCGCGTGCTTTGTGCCACAGCAACAACAACAATATGCGGTTAATTTGAATCGGCTTTTGTGGCAGGTGGCGTGACTATCCATTTCATAGGAACAGTTCGAAACTTCCTACCGTCAAATCGCGATTTTCATGTCGATTGATTCATTTCCTGTGAGGAAGTTGAGTGAGCAACCCGAAGAAGTGGTATCAGCGTTTAAGAAATATTCTTCTCTCTCGATTTAGCAATATTAGGTATTTTACTAATAATTTTTTAAAACGTGCACTAAATAACTGTAAAATAAAATATATATTTTTATTTGCTTTTATACTGTGAAGATCTGCGCGTTTCCTTCTTGGTTTTTATGGCCGTTGCTGGCCACAGACGGCGTCGTAATGACAACAACCAATTTCTTCATTAACTGCGCAAACACTTGCTTTGCTTCAAATTGTCGGAATCGGCAAGTTTTTTTCTTATTGTTGCTTGGCAGCCGCTGCCGTGTTGCCTTTATTGGCGCTGCTGGCGGCGCGTTGTGGCATGTGGCAAGCTGCGACGCATCTCTACGCGCTGTGTGGTATGTTTATTGCCGACGTTCCTTGCAATTTTGTTGCATGCCACTCGTGTGGCATGACGGCGACCGAGTTGGTGATGCTATGTTGCTGCAGCATTTTAGCGGTTTTACCGAATAAGCAGCGGTCAGGCATGTGTCGGTGGCTGAGTGCGTGCCACTTGTACTTAAAAGTTCGTTGTGCAATTTTTTATGCCACCGTGGAATTTTGTCACTAACTCAATGTGGCATTTCTGCTGCATTTTATGTACTTTGTAGCACTGCCTGCATGAAAATCGTGCGTATTTTTACCATTGGCTGGGAAAATTGGATAATTGTCACACATGCTTTGCAACAGTAACACATGGAATGCATTAACTTTTGAAAATAACGCCAGTACCGTTATATTCTATGAACTTTCTGCGTTCACCCCTTATCTGAACTAAGACACGCGTCTAACGTTTCTTCTTAAAAAATTGGCTGCCTGAAAAATATTTACTATTTAATACCATTTCTTGGCCGAGATAAATATTCTAAGTTACTGTAAATAACACAAATAGCGCTCGCATGTCAAACCGTTCTGAGCACGTGCAAGTATAACATCGAAAATTTCAAACTTTACGATAAAATTGTGAGTGGCCAGATTGCAACCTCAAGGTTTTTAGGGACTAAACGTTTTGCTCGTAAGCCATTCTAAGTTCTTCAATAAGTTTTGTCGTTTGATAAGAAAAACACAATTTTATGTTTCAAAATACACTTTATTATTCAGTATAATTTCCCTGAACATTAAAACACTTGCTCCAACGATCCTCCAATCTGAGGAATCCATCCCTGAAGTGAGAATCCGGGAGGTTTGCAAAATACGCTTTAACAGCTCTTATGACCTCTTCATTTGATGAAAAACGCTTGCCACGCATACATTTTTTGAGTTAAGGAAACAAATGGTAGTCGTTGAGTGCCAAATCTGGTGAATACGGTGGATGCTCCAACAATTCGAACTTTAATTCATGGATTTTAGCCAACGTCAAAATGCTCTTGTGACATGGTGCATTGTCCTGATGAAAAAGGATTTCTTTCTTTTGTAATCCGGTACTTTTTTTACGATTTTTTTTTTCCAACTGTTCCAAAAGGTTGCAATAATATTCAGAATTAATTGTTTTACCGGTACAAACAAAATTCCTCTCGCATGCCAAAAAACAGATGCCATAACCTTCTTGGCCGATTTTCAGACACGAACTCGTTTCGAAGCCTAACAGACAGGTTCACACCACTCTTTAGCCTCTTGTTTTGATTCAGGATCATGGTGATAGGCCCAAGTCTCGTCAATAGTGATGAGTCGACGCACAAAATCCACTTTATCTTTTTTAAAACGCTCCAAAATCGCATTTGAATGCGCACAGCTTTCTAAAACCCAAAAATTTCACTTAAAATACGGCTCACACTGCCTAATGAGATGCGTAGAGCCTCTACTAAAACTCTCTCAGTCATTCAACGATCTTCCAAAACCGTATCCTGTATTTTGGCTACGATTTCTGGTGTCGATGCGCTACATATTTATATAAAGAAAATAAATTTCCCAATATTAAATTATTCAATGTGTGCAAACAAAAACTAGTAACTAGAAACGGCATGTAACAATCAAAATGTGCAGTTTATTGCTGTAATCTCCTGTCAAAATGGACATGTTCAGAATACCCGAATCAATGCTGTCGGGGTGAAAACCTCGAATATTGAATGTTAACACGGGTAGTTCTCCCACGCAACCCAACCCCTTACGATGAGCGATATTTAGGGCGAAAGCATAACTACGAAGTCAAAATGGACACTTCATCGACTCGCAGATTTGCATACATTTTGCTGGATTTCCACCGATTGCAAACTACACTGACCTCGCGCAATCCAAACCAAATTCGATTAGAACTCGTCGATATCGCATTTACATTGGACGTGGAATGCAAACCACGTTTCAGCTTGTGGAAATGCGACCGGCTGGACGTTGCTAGCGTTTAAGGGATGGGAAGCGAGCGGAAACGAAGTAATTCGTTCAAGGCATTTGCGCTTTTGTTTTGCCGCGTTGGAAGTGACTTTCCGATTGGTTCAAAATCATAGAAAGTGAGGGCGGTTTATTGCTTGATTTGCTCATTTCGTTAGGAATGCCTGGAAATGCGTTGCCGCTTTGAGTAATTAAGTCTCATAACTTTTCCGCTAATAAAGCAAACTGTTGAGGGAATGAACCAGCTTTTACATCTTGTTTGTTTAAGGTTTTGTCTAGATATGAGATTATAGGTGTCGTGTGTAAGGGCATTGAGTTTACCTCACGATTTATATGAGTATTTAAGCGGCTACTGTCATAACCTTTTAGCCGACTTAAATATTTTTTCAGGAACCGTTCTTTCAAGGTGTATCTTTAACCGAAGTTGTAAATTTTCACTTAACTAGAGAGCAAATGAATGCTTGCAATATTGTTCTAACAAAGAGTAACTAATTTATATCTATTTTATTTTTGCTGTGGGTGCTTCACTCTTGCCTTAAGGTTCCCTTTCCTCTACAACCTAATGCACGATTGCCAATCAAGCCGAATTGATTCGTCACGCATTGCAAATTAAATTGCTTTTTGAGGCATTTTCATTGCAGTTATCGCAAAAACGCGCTTCTGAATGAATGTTGCACGCAGTGGCGCAAGGCGTTGCACTCAACGGACACATTCGCAAACAAATGCCACGCGCACCTATTTGGCATGCGCGGGGTACGAGTATTATTGCTTCTGAAAAATTAATATCGACGAATAATTTGTAATAAATCAAATTGTTAACGCACGAACTCCCCGAACCACGGCATTCGACAGGGTGCTGTGTCAGGAGATGCCAACAGACCAAACGCTCGTCGAACGAACCGAACTGAGTGGCGCACTGGCTGGCAGTGGGACGCGCGCTCACACGAAATTCGTCGCGAGTTTGTGACATTTTGATGCTGATTTATCGGCGTCCACATCGCTTGCCACTCGCTGGTTGCAACTGCATGGCAAGTGGCACGGACTCACTTTGTGTGTGTTTGTGAATGTGGTTGCTGCGATCAAAGAATCCGATCTCGAGCCGTGTTCGCCTCTGTGGGTCGTTTTAATTAAATTACTTTGGATAAAACTCTGTTGTCGTTGTTGTTGTTTTTGCTATCGTCGCTGCTGCACAAGTGCAAGTGATTAACTTGCTGCGGGCCACAGTGAAGTTGTAGAAATCGCCATTAAGTCGCTTTAATCTCCACATCCATTTGTTCATACAAATATATGCGCGTCTGTTTGTATGTATGGGTAAGTGGGGTATTTATATCTGTTTGCATTTGGGTATCGCGGTGGCAATCTGTGCACTCTCGCCGTAATTATTTGGCGCCATGTGACACCTTAAAGTCGATTCCAATTTGTGCGACACACGCTTGACAGCTGACGACTGTCGTCCGGTTTCGGTCGCTGCCGGCCGCCTGCTGCTGTTACATTACATGCGATCACTGTTGTAATTATTTCGATATTTATACGATTTACCTTTCGTTTTACAAATGTTAATGCCATTAAGCGCTTATATAGTTGAGCATATGCCCTGTAGGGCAATTCACTCGTTGACAGCTGACAAATTCTTGAGCTAAAAATGTGAAAGTAACCAAAGTTTTGAATTTTTGCCTTTATTTCTGGATAGGTTTGTTGGATAAATCATGAAAAAAATAAAGAGTCCAAATTCCAATGCCAAACCATATTTTTGAACATTCTTTCAAAAGAAACCGCAGTGGTCTTTTAAGAAAATTGCCAAAGAGATAGGTACTAACCCTAAAACCATTTCTAGTGTTATCAAACGCTTTAAGGTAGATGTGCGTATTGACAGCAAGAACGGTCCTGATGAAAAGAAGGGACCACATGATCGTGAGAACGTTGTGACCATTCTCAAGATAGACCCATGCATTTCGGGCAAGAAATTGGCGAAGAAGGCTGCCTGTTCAGAAGCTTTCGTTGGCAGGACAAAGAGGGAAGCTGGGCTGAATACGTACAAGGTACAAAAAGTTCCGGATAGAAACAATGTCAAGAACGAAACTGCAAATCAAGAAAGATTTTGTTAAGAAAGTCGAATGCTGCATATTGGATGATGAGAACTGCGTTTTAGCGGACTTTTCTAATATACCTGCACAGGAAATTTATACAGTCGATTCTCGAGAAAATGTTGCTGAAAAATTCAAAGCCAAAAAAGTGACAAACTATCCAACGAAAGTTGGACCGACTGAGATATACTAGGCTTTAGTAAAAAGGGAAATGAAGGCAAAAAAAAAGTGACCAAAGACCTTCAAGACAGAAAAGAAAGTGGTCTTCAGCAGCTATGAGAGCATGGGTCACTACCAGAAAAGCACTAATGGACGGCGTTCCGGAAAAATTAAAAAAAATATGAATGAAACATAGTTTTTGGCTTTTTCCCCCGTCCTTATTTGAAACTTTTTTCACAGAAATATCCATTCCTATATTAAAAGCAAGTTTTGCACGAATGCTTTATCCATGAATATTTCCTACAGGGCGTGTACCCGTGCAATTATCAGCAACAAGGTCTCTGGCGAGTGACTAATGATCATGTTTCTTGTAATCGACTACTGTACATTTCTGTAATTAAATTCAATTAATGCTTGGACACCAAATGTCACAGTTATGTACGTAAACGTATACGTTTTGCTATGCAAATAGCTCGCAAATTTTCAAAAAGCTGGTTCCAACTCTCGCTGTAACATTTTCATTAAAGCGCCACACCTCGCCGCCTAGTAATCACATTCTTACTCGTCGTTTTGTTTCGCTTTCATTAACTCACATTCTGCCACGGCTCCTTACGTTCTGCCGTAAATCGTTCGTCATGCAACAAACATTTTCCACTTTTGCTCTACGCCTCCATCATGCAAATATCGCATTGAATTCAAATTTTGTTAATTGCGCACGCGCCCATTTCCATAAAAGTGATTACTCCTGCATTCCTATACTCATAATGGATTAAATGGTTTCCTTAACATTACCAGAGTTTGAATTTAATATAAAATGGATAAAAAAAAACACAGCTTTGGCTGCAGAGAGCTGATTATTAGAAGCAAAATCATATTTTGGCAGTTTTAGGACATTACAGTGTCTTATAAACGAGCGGGAAAAGAACACTCGCATGGTTTTTCCAAACTACTAAAACGAGAAGGGTTTTAACAGAATGGGAGCCTACTTTATGGGGTAATTTACCGATTTTTCCAAACTATTAAGAAGAGAAGAGTTTTAGCAGAATGGAAGCCTACTTTTTGGCACAATTTAGCGAAGACAGGCACCCAATTCAGTAATGTGGTCATAAAATCTACATTACTTGCTATCTATTTCAGTAAAGGTTGGTAATAAGTTATTAAGCTTCTTTTCATATAGAAAACTATAAGGACAGCCAATCATTTTGCATAAAAAAACTTGCAATGAATGCGGCAGTTACTTACAACATAAAAAATCTTTCCAAAAAAATTGCCCTTTGTGGCGAACAAATCAAATTTTGAGTTCAAATATTCTTCGTATTGAACCAGAACAAAGCTTACTTACGCTTATTAAACTTTTCCACTTGTGTGATTGGTAAAACAATTGTGAAAGAGTTGCCGTCAGAAATCAATCCTCAGCGCGTCCAGTTACAAATGCAGACTTGGTTAAAGTTCTTGCGAATTCGAACTTCTTTATTGCCTGGCACTTAGTCGGCGATTTAGACGGCACAAAATACACGAGCACATACAGATGTAGAATATATTAGATTACAAAGCCGTTTGCCCACGTCATCCGAAAAATGCAACGCCAGTCGTCGCACCCGCGTGCAACGCTAGATTCCGCGCGTCTAGCGCGTTTCCATTGCTCTCGTAGACTGCCGTCTCAATAAGTGCTTGCAGGCCATGGTCTTAAGACATGTCTCTGCTGTCAACTTAACTGTCAACTCCTTGTGCCACTTGTGCAACACACAAAAAGACTACACAGTTCACCCACTGCCGCCAGTGCAAGGTGGTGCACTTGCCGGCTTTCGTGCACTTGAGTTCCGAAAAGTCAGCGTCGCACTCCATTCACAGCTGAGGGTGACAGTCCTACGACGGCAGCACCCTCGCCGCATACTCCGCGGCGCGTGACACACAATGGCTTCAAGTTTGGTGCGCTCAACTGTGCGGCAGTTCGCAGCACTTGCAATGCGACAAAGCTTTTTTCCACCGTATGTGTGACATTACCTCGCCCCCGTTCTGCACGCCTGCCACACGCTTTGAGCTCCACATAAGCCGAGTTAAAACTACTTTATTGGCAAGCAATAGTTTTCAGGCTTTTGAAATTCTAACAAAAAGCTCGAAGTGTGCGCTCCGTATTGTTCTGTTGGCGTCGCGGCAGAAGGTGGCGGGGGAGTTGTCAAGGAAGTCATTGTGTGCTTGTTTTGTAATTTAGTGTAGTGCCTAGAGAAGACGTCTGGTTTGTTCGGCTTGCCGGTTATTTATTTTATTAATTCTATTGTTACAAAAGTTGCGAATGATTTCTCGCTTTAATTACATTTTCCTTTGTGTTTCACTCTTTGTTTTTGCTTTTTCGGTTCAATGGCGTTGACGCCGCGCTTCATTGAAGCGATTCGATTAAACCCTTCAATATTAATTCACTAACTTGACTTCTCGCTTTTGTTTTATCGTTTAAAGACTTTTGACACATTTCGATAAACTATCGGGAAGGTTGATAATTGTCTGCACTTTGTTGTTGTTACGGTTTTGTACTTCGAAGTGGGCACTCAATCGTTGTGTTGTTGTGTTTGATGCGTCAAAAGTGGCAGCTCTCTACATAGATAATGATGTCTTCAGCTAATAATAAGTTTATGAAGATATCGAGGGTGCCGTTCAAAGTCTCCACAATAAAGTCCATAAATAACGGGACAGTTGATATGCACATAAGTGTGGTATTCATTTAAATGTGTCATTACTTATCTGAACGCATTTTGCGCTGAGTATGTAGATATCGTGTACTGTAAATACAGTGTCGTTAAGAATAGTACTACTTTTTTTCAAATATTTACTACATTTTCATTGTTTAAAACTCTAAACTTGGTAGTGCTTTGTCTGTTTCGCCACAACTAAATCTAAGAATATTTCAATTTAAAAGAAAACACAAAAATGTTCCAGTGCCAATGACGTCATTGCCATATGTGGCATCTCTTGCCAAAACAGTGACAACCAAAACACGAATTAATTTCAAACGGCGTTACTCTACTATTTTTAGCGTAGACTGTTTGAATATTCCAATAAATATATAGATTTTTATATAATACATATGTATGTATATAGCTTTTGTTTCTCTTTGTGGATTTATCGCTTTGTTTTTGCATTTGAGCATGAAAGCCACTTCTACAATACAACTGTTTCCAATGCTCCAATAAATCGCCGTATTTTCTGCCGTTATTGCCGGTCAGTTACTGTGTAAATTTTTATAGATTTTTTCATTTCACCAATGCAAATAGTTAAAATGTTGTATGTGTTTGACATAAACACAATAATAAACCTAGCAGGGTGCCTATAAAGAGCTCCAACCGTGTTGTTAGGCGTAATGCAGTAGCTGCCACGACCACATGAAATCTAAAAAAATTTATAAAATTCAAACGTAAAAGTTTAATCGATTTTTCTTTTCGTCTCTTTCCAGGTAAGCGCATTTAAAATATTTATGCGGCAAAGCCGATGTTCTGTGGACTGCAACATTTCAAACCGGGATAAAACGGCATAAGTATGTATGTATGTAAGAACGGTTAATAGATTATTATTATTGGTGGATTCGAAAACACTAATTGATTGAAACGTTAGAGCTTTAAACTCATAATCTTTTTGTTTTTATCTGAATAAGATGTTGCTTGGGTTTCGCAGCCACAAATTTTAATTTAATTCTATAACATCTCTAGAATACTGTATTAAGTTCTCAAGTTGATCCGCGTAATGGTTACGGAAAGACAAATTTGAAAATCGTGCGCTCGAGGTCAGCTTAAAGTCACTTAAAACTTTAAAAGCGTTTTTCTCGAAACTGTGTTTTCAAAGTCGATTGTCAAGATTTCTATCGAACTACTCAAACGATCACAATGAAATTTTACACTGGACAGGATGGACTGCTCCACAGGAAATAGTCTAACGTCGTCAAATCGCACAACCGAGACAGCCAATTGACTGGGCCAGTTCGTAACACGTTCACCATGGAGTACGTGTGGATTGCTGCTTGACCAATAACGCATAATTTTCTTATTGACGAAATCATTCAGCCAGAAATGAGCCTCATCGCTGAAGATGATTTTTCGATAAAAATCCGGATCTTTCTCAAGTTGTTTCTCAGCAAAATTCACGAATATTTGACAATTCTGGTGGTCAAGCGGCACCAGTTCCTGCGTCAATATGATTTTGTAAGGATGTAGAGCAAGATCTTTTCGCAAAATTCGCCACAACGGCGTCACAGAGATGCCCAATGCTTGAGAACGACCTGTGAGAGACTGATTTGGGTTTATCTCAATTGATGTGCCAGCGGCAGCAATATTCTCGACACTACGGGCACTTCTTTGTCTCACTGGCACTCTCTGATCAAAGTTTTTTCGGCAAAATGGTGCGAGTATTGCTCAACATAAACTTTCTTCCCACTAGCATGCCACATTTGTTGACTTGAATAAGCTCTTTACTAACAACAATCGAAAATTAAAAATTATGGAATATGAATTAACTTGTAAACGAAATATCAACAAAACAAAGAAAAAAATGTTCATCAAATGCGTGGAAAAATTTTGAATTTTATGAATGCGAATTTAATTAAGGACGTCATCTGCCAAAATAAGATGTCTACAATTGGGTGCGTTCTCGGCATTAAGGTGCGCCAAAATTGAAAAGTAAAGCCACCAATGAAATCTGTGAACTTTACGGAGACGATGCTGTATCGGTTCGTGTAGCACAACAATGGATCGCTCGCTTCCGTTGTGGAAATTTCGAATGTCTCTTGAGGAAAACCGGCAAAAAGTGGTCGACAAAAATGTAACATATTTGCTTATTTATTTATTATTATAAATATATAAAAATATGTTGAAGTTTTATTAGAAATACGAAAAGACTTTTTCGACTACTCAATAAATTGCGATTATTTCTAACTTCTTGTAAGATGTAAATAAGAAATAAATGAACGCAGATCACCCTAACGTTAGACTCACACATGTGTTCTGAGCATCACTGTCATTCAAATCAAATTGCAAGCGATTCACGTTGAAAAGAACTGCTCAGAAAAGTGCCAACACTGCCACGCCCCACACACAAACGCCACCAGCGCCGAAATTGACGAAGCCCAAAAACACTTAACAATGAGGCGCGAATCAAAAACGGCTGAGCGTTCCGAATGAAGTTTTTGCGATGTAAATCATCAGCACTGCCGACTGCTAGTTTGGCATGTGACGCCTCGCTGCAAAGGCGTAAAAGACGTATAAAGTTTCCTGGAAGCGGCGCAAAGTGACGGCAGCGTGGCTGGAAGTGGCGCGGCGGGTCGCGGAGCTGCCAGCACTCAAATAAATTAAATGACACCGTGCCGGCGCTGGGCGGTGCAGGGCGATATTTTTATTTCGCTCAAATTAAAATTGTGCGGCAGAGAATGAAATAAATTTGAGAGATTAAAAAGGCGTAAATATGTGAATTTGCAAAACAGTGGGGAAAAGTTTTGTTTTGAAGAGCTGGACGCATTGGTGGGGGCTGCTTGCCGCTTGACGCTTACCGTACGCTTCTTGCCACATGACGCAGGGCACATTTGGAAATGTTGTAATTATGCGTTGCAGCTGCGCTCAAGTGTTCTGCACGTGTGTATGTGTGTGTTTGTATGGGATTGTCTCATTTGGCAACTAGACCGGCTGGAGCTGGAAGATGGATGACTGAATGGTTGGTTAAATGGATTTTTAATCTACTTCAATATATAATATTTCAAATGAATGATTAGATCGGCTCAAGGGTATCGAAATGGAGGTGTCAAATCCGCGGCGCCAAAATCAATTTGCGCGAAAATTGAAATAAGAATAATTTATGAAAGTGCGAAAAGGAATTGTGACTTTTTGAGTTGAATCATCTGTAAAACCAAGTACGGCAAAGGTTTTAGATGGGCCTCGAACCCTACCAAGGTGGTTAGTGTGTCCATTCCACACTGGCAATTGGTACTGAAAATGCCAGGCATTTTCAGGGCGCTGATCAACGCATTGATTTGATCCGTTGTACTTTTGAGTACCGTGGGGTAAGGCTGACGTCAGCAGGAACCTACGTAAAACATTTCGGTTGTTGTAAAGCCAAGCTCAAGTACTTATCTATTATAACAGTTTTGTTGCAATAGTCCGGATCATCTAGTACTCGTATAAGCGCATGTATTAAACACAGAATTGAGAATCTTAAACAACTGTTTCTTTGCATTCCATACCTAAGACTTCACATTAGGGAGACGTTTCAATTAGTGGACTAAAAGTTTGGCCACCTTCCCCTTCCAGCCGTCGTTTGCTGCAGCACTCGCTGTCACACTACTGTTCAATGTCCGTTATCGTAGGTCAGTAATAAATTTCAGCTTCAACGAGCGCAGCTGCGTCGCCAGTGTCGCCGTCGTCCATTCAAGTGCCATTGTGGCGCTCGCTCCGGCTCTTACGCTCTTTTATCTTATTAGTCCACAAAGCACATTTGCCACGATTTTTACTGGCGTTCGTGCTGAATGGAA
Organism: Bactrocera neohumeralis; assembly: GCF_024586455.1. Classification (NCBI taxonomy): domain Eukaryota; kingdom Metazoa; phylum Arthropoda; class Insecta; order Diptera; family Tephritidae; genus Bactrocera; species Bactrocera neohumeralis. The sequence continues at coordinate 2,532,191 of NC_065921.1, read as the reverse complement.
AATCCATTTCGATGACATCTTAAAATTTTTATGTAACGAGCATTCGCTCTCAACCCTTAGCGCTGCACCAAATTTGCTACTTTCTTACTTTGTGTTGTCGTCTTTGCTGCTGCTTGCCCAGTTCGACAATATTTCGTCAGAATTTAGTGGGTACTTGAAACTTTTCGCCCGCTGATAAGCTTTTCGGTCAGTTGCCATCCTCCACCGATGCGGTGGCCCGTTAATATCCTTAGCGTTGCACACATACAAGCGCAGTCACAAGAAGATCTATTTCAGTATTTTGTTGTCATTATTTCACGCTTGTTGCTCCCGTTTTTATTGCTTTGCCCGCAATTTTTCCTCTTGGCGCTGATTCCTGATTCGACATGGAAGTGCACTTAAAGGCCAGTGGAAACACGACAAACGACTGGCTTCCCAAAGGTGGCATAAGCCCACAAAGACCAGCGTTGTCAGTTGTTGAATGGCGCCGAGAGTTGCTTTTTCGTCGCTCATTGTTGACGATGACTTTACAACTTGTAACCATTCGGTTGCGCGGATTTTGTAGTGTTGCCAGGCTTGCAGGACGCCCAGCAATGTTATGCAATGCTTGTTTATTCTTATGTTGCAACATCTAGGGAATTGCATAACATTAAATAAGAGTGGCGCTGTTATCCGCGAAATATGGGTCAATTGCTGGCACTTTGCTTTTTACTTTTATTTATTTTCAAATGCAAATAGCCCCGGCAAGGAGACTGCGGTGCATTGAATATGCCATGAAATTGGTGATGTTGTCGCTCGCTCTCATTCATTTGTTTTTGCGTACTTGAGCAGTTTTGGCACCGTTTCGATTAATTTGAATGTAAACGAGAAATAATTGGCCCAGTTTTAGGAACATTTGAGCGAAATTCTAGGAAAAAATTGCCAAAGAAAATATATCTCAGATCACTTAGTTGATTATAAAAAGGTTTTTGTACCTTCAAGTCCCTTTTGACATCCCGTCAAGCCTTGTTCGGTAGAATCTTTCAATTTATAAGTATCAATTATCCATAGTGGATGGTTTTCAACTGAAAAAAGTGGCCCGAAGAGTGATTTATAGAATTTGGCCACAATCAAAAATAATATAAAGATATCCACATCAGAGCATTGCATTAGCATTGAATGGAGGTAACCATAGTTTCGAGACTGTCGAAGTGAAGAACGAAAAGCATATCTAACTAGTAATAGCCTGGGCTGGTGTCAAATAGTTCTCAATGTGCATATATTGGTCTTATGTTTCGAGGCAGATCAAACATTGCACATTGCATTGTACTAGTTGCTGCCGAAAATCTAAAAATAAAGAAAAGCCGTCGTCCCGCTTTCTTTGTCGACATGCAAAATCTTAAAATATTCTCAGAATATAATGAATGCTACAATCATAGGGGAAGTACAAAGAAATTTTGTTTGCAGTTACAAAGAAACGGTAAACTTTACTAGCAACATAAACAGCGAAATTTACTGCTTGATTAAATATTTAGCGATGCCGCTAAACCAAAAGAAAATAGAAGAATAATTGCCGTGAAATTAACAACTGTCAGTTTGTATGGCAAAATAGGCGTGTCGCCGCTTTGCACACCGCCCAGTGGTGACCAAGCAGTATACCTTTGGGTGAGCACCTTTGGAGAGGCGCTAAAAGCTTAGCACACCCATAACGGAATACAAACAACGCTGGCCACAAGCGCTGTGCCAAAGTACCGGTTGAGTGGCGAATCGTCGTCTTTGCCATGCTGAAGGCAAATCAATCGGCTGTTTATGGTTTAATCGCATACAAATTTAAACATTTTGACTAAAAAGTAAGCATATTTTTTCTGCTGTCAAGGGTTGGCGAGGGGCATATAATGGAAAGGCGCAGGGAGCCTTAGCGTTGCAAACACTACGCTGTTAATGACAGTTAGCACAGAAGTGGTCACAATAAAAATAAAGCGTAATTAAAAAGAATTTAAAAATAGAGGTGGACCAAATTAACTAATTCATTAATCACTCGAAAATTAAGAATCCAAATACTTGTATATATTAACTCATTATCTTTTTGATATGAACGGTATACATATTTGTATATCTATTGTTTCGTAGTAGCAGATGTAAAACCAGCTTTGAACCGTTAAGTCGAGTTTTTTTTTTTTGGAATTATCTCAGAAAATTGACAAAATGCAAATATATTTTACACCCAAAACCGCAAAAACAAAAAAGTTATTTGAATTTTTCATATAATTTGTGAGGTTAAGTTAGAAAGATGCTAATAAGAATGTTGTAGATCCTTACATTATCTAAAAGTTCACCATATAACTTTTTTCTATAGGGATTGTAGTTGTGCCGTAAATCGAGATAAACAGTTTTGAACCCTTGAAAATTCAACCACGCCTTCCTCTTCCCGACCTCAGATTACCCGTAAACATTTTTCTTTTCATTTTTGTTATTTTATCTTTCGTTTCCAATAGGGTTCAACCTACTATAAAATGATAAAATACATTCGAGAGATCATTCTTTGGTATTAATTTTTTGAAAATTGTCTCTTTAAAATTTTGGCTGCGGCTATGCCTCAGATGGTCCATCCATTTATTTCAATTTTCGATCATTCGTTCGAGCATTTCATCTGGTAACTGGCATGACACGCTTGATGTTTTGCTCGAAGACCTGAATCGAAGTGGAATTGTCCGCATAGACTTTACATATTTCCACAGGAAAAAGGTTAACGGTGTGATATCACACGATCTTAGTAGCCAATCGACCGGCCCAAAACGTGAAATTATCTGCTCACCGAAGTGTTCTCTCAATAAATCCATTGATTGATGCGATGTGTGGGAAGTGGCGCCGTGTTGTTAAAACCAAATGTCGCCGAGATCACAAGCTACAATTTCAGACATCAAAAAGACAATTATCATGGCGTGAAAACGATCGCCATTGATGATTACGTTCTCACCGGCATCATTTTTCAAGAAATTTGAACCGATTATTTCACCGGTTCAAAAACCACACCGAACCGTTGTTTTTTCTGTATGAAATGGCAGCTCATCAATCTCTTTAGGTTGCTTTTCGTCTCAAATGCGGCAATTTTGCTTGTTTACATACCCATTGAGCCAGAAATGACCCCCATAGCTGAACAAAATTTGGCTCGAAAACGTCGGATCTTCTTGGAACTTTTCAAGAGCCCATAGAGCGAAGCGATGTTGTTCGGGAAGGTCGGCTTCAGCTCATACCATGTATTTTGTATGGTTTCAATTTAAGATCTCCATAGTAAACGAATCTTCATTGCATTGGCGTACTTATTACTTCGACCAAGTGTTTCCTCATTTGCAAGCTTAGACTCATATGTACGTAGTATGTACCTATAGGTATGTATATACTGGTTGGTGGTGTATGCAAAGTGCCTGTAAAGTGTTAAAATCGCGGAGAAAAGTGATAATGACTTTTTAACAATGTGCTTAACACCACAAAGGCACGCAATGCACAATAACAACAACAATAAAAAAGCGCTTGTAAAATATCTAAAGTAATGATTGCAATTTAACCCCTGAACGCATCGCAAATTCATCTGTCAACAAACATACATACAACACACATACACACATATGTATGTATGCATTTGGACTTGGTCACAACTACACTTTTTTAGTTTTTTTCTTTGTTTATAAAATCAGAGAGTTTGAAATGTCAACAACAAAATTGCAAATGAAAATTTCTTCTTTTTGGAAAAACAAATTCAGAAAAATTGCCACAAACGAGATTTAATGATTGCCAGTGGACGCAAGCACACACACACATACTTGCACGTACACTCATACATAAATACGCGAAGCTTGAAGCTCGTTTGATGTGCCTTTTTCTGCTTGGCTAGGAGCGCTTGTGGCAGCGGCAATCGTCACCCGGTAGCAGCTCTGATGAGAGATAAAAGCATTTTTTCCATATGTCCACCACCACTTGCTGCCATATACTCACATACATATGTATGTATGTCTGCGAGTGGTCAGTGGAATACGCCAAGGAGTCATTGCGCTGGCTTTGCTGCTTCAAACTCGCTTTCGATATGTAATGTTGACAAAAATGTTATTTATTTTTTTGTTTTTATTGTTGCTACATCAGTTGTTAATGCAAATAAGCTGTCAAGGGGTACAAGCTGATGAAAATCCATGCATTTTCGAAGTGTCTTCAATGACAACCGCGGTTATTGGTGTTTCGTTTACTGGTTTTGATTTCTTCAACTTTCTTCTTATTTTATGTGACATTTAACATTTAACAAGTTAATTAATATGCAGTTTGTTGTATTATTTACAATTAGGCGTATCTTGTTTACAATATTGACTTGCGGTAACTTTTCGTTTCTGCCTACACTTTGCTCTATTGGCACTAGATCTGCCTTGCTCCAGCTTCTTTTGTACTAAACTATTTGAAAACTATAATCTATCAATTAATTTCTATTAATTTAATATTACATTTAAGGTATTTTAAAATTCATACAATCAAATAATTTTGATTTTATTAAAATTCTTATTTAAAGATGTTGATTCGAGCATCTCACTTTCATAGTAGCCATCAAATTGTATTTAACATCTGATGATCTGGGATGACGTTTTGTGCCTTCAGCGCATGTTCTATCTTGCAACCTTTACTTGATGTGGTTTTTGGAAAAAATTCAGAACTTTTGGTGCGAGTTAGCATTGACACGTTTCTTACCTAAAACATTAACCAAAACGTTCTAAATAGATCAATAAGAGATGTTCAGATGCTCTGCAAACTATCGTATGTCCTCACGACGAACTTCAAGCCCTGTTTCTTTATCTTTTTCGACGATATCGTCCTTAACCGAAATGGCGTGGTTGAGTCGATCCGTAAGATATGCTGAAATCCTCTGGTGTCTGGTACTGTTTTTTTTTTACTTTTTTGGTGCTATCGTGGTTAAACGGCACCCGTGAGGCAAGTTTTCGATGACTTCACGACCTTCACAGAATGCGTTGTGCCACTCAAATAATTGGGCTTGTGATAAAGTAGACTCCCAAAACACTTAGGTTCTCGTGATTTCATTCAAAACTCAAAAATTTCTAGCATACTCGTGTTCAATTTGTTATGGTAAAAATTGCCAGGCAATTCTTCCAGTCCGGGTCAATTTTGATCAGATGGCATATACCCATATATAAGATCGCTTTTAAGTTTGTATTAAAATAATGTGTTTTTAGAATCACTTAATAGAAGTCCGATGATCAGATACTAAACTAAACAGAAAATAAATCTTATGAAGCCTCCAGACTTACTGCTTATGTTGTGGTACACAAATGAATATCTATACAAATTTGAGTTCCAAGATAATTTTTGAAATTTAATAAGTGGCTAGAATACGTTTTTTTCAACACTGTTCGATGATCTGCAACGAAATGAAATAATTTTAAGTGAGTAACGGTTGCAACTTCAGTACAAATACATAAAACAGCAAAAAAGAAATGGGACGTGGACCTAATTAACCATAAATAGCTCTAACGAAAGCCTACCGCCAATTATGAACTGTATTTCGAATAAAGGCAATCAGAGTGGCGGTGGCTTGCAGATATTTTTCAATCAGAATGACTTTCATAACGGTAAATTAGCCCAATTATCTCAACAAACGGACATTTAGTCGTTGACCCTGAAGTCTTTTCGCTTTTATCTTCCAATTGCACACAATTTCGCCCTTTCGTAAATTCAATTTCTCCATCTCCACCCACGCTCCCCGCCCCCTTGCATTTGCATACACATTAAAGTGCCATCAATTGATTAAACAGGCATAAATGTGTAATTTTTTATGGCAGCGTTGATTTTGTTTGACTTCTGATTCCAACTCATGCCAGCAATAATATCGTAATTTGTCATGGAATAATTGTTGTTGCTGGCGTTGTTGGCATTGTTGTGACGTTGCAATTTGCATGCTAATTAAATTAATTAAGGATTTTTTTCCGCACGCGAAGATGAATGTCGTCTGTCTGCGAACGCTTGGCTTGCCGGCCTGTCTGTCTATCTGTCAGCCTGTCATGTCGCCTTTAATTGCGCAAATTTGGCAGCGTGGCACCAACAGTAGCAGTAGCAACGCAGCAGTGGCAGCGGCAGCTGACGACAGCTCAATTCGATTGATGATGATGGCAACGGCGAAGATGACGACGCCATCATCAGCAGCTGCTCATGTGATGGGAAGAAATATTTTGAAGATGTCTAAAAATGTCCAATGGCAGGCAATCTCGAAATTTCGGGATCTGCATTTGCCAGATTAAGTTGAAATTGAGTGAAGAAAATTTTTTAGTTTCTGCAAGCGAAGTTTTCGGGATCCCGAATTCTGAAGCTTCTGCCTTTATTACAAGCATGTGTTCATCTAACGCGATTTTTTGCTTTTGTGGCAAGCGTACCTCACATTTTTACGCGACAGTAACAATGTTGCTGCCACATCTCTCGATAAGCGTGCAATATTCGCCACCGTTCAGAGTGGCGCAATAGTTTGTTGCAAGTTCAAGTGTGCGGGCATGTCACTGTCGCGCACCCACTCCACTCAGTGTGTGTGTGTGTCCGTGCAGGCAGCATAAAAAAACACAACAAAAACAAATACTCGCTGTCGCTATCTACATAACTACGTAAAGTGTGGCAGCTCCAACGGTGGCCGATTCGGTGGCAGTTGTTGACTGTCGTCAGCTGCCACAAGTTGCATGCAATATCATATATTTTGCCACTTAAGTGTGTGTTGTACGCAAAAAAAACACCAAGCACACAACAATAACAACAAAAACGCGAAAGTAAAAGACGTTAGTAAGCAAAAACGGCAAACATTCAGTGGGGTGGGGAGCGCGAATATGAACGCAACGCAAAGTGATGAACTCTGTGCGAGTAGCCAAGTGGCAGAAGCAAGAAGAGTTGGTGATAATCTTCGGAAAACTCAATTTAACTGTGAAGACAAAAAATAGAAACAACAAAAATGCACGTGCAAGCTACGTTCCGATGGATGAATATGGGGTATAAAGTCGCAAGTTGATCTCTTAGCTGTCGCCGAGGAGAACAGTAGCGCAGTAAAGTCTCGATTGCCACATAAAATGTCGCAGCAAGAAAAAACGACGGAGAAGCACCACAATGTAAGGTCGTAAAGTACTATACATACATACATAAATGATAAAGACTATGAGGATATGCGAGGCAAACTGTTTTAGCGCTAACACAGAGCGTTAACTCGTGTTTTAAGTCAGCCTTGTTTATGTATATTTCCTTGGTAATTCGAGCATGCAAAGTATTTTGAAGTTTTATAACGGTAGCAACGTGCTTCGGAACAGAAATACTATAAGGTCTCTGCGTCTGCGGTTAAACCACAGATTCTGGGTTAGAACTTTGAACAGAACCTTAAATTTGTGCAGAAAAAAAATTGAAGAGTACATTCATTTTGAGGGCACGTTACCTAATATTCCATCTCTCAGCATATTTCATGAATCTCTCACAAAAAAAGAATAACGAGAGTACAGTGTTTTACTTGTTTCGCAAGCTGACGGCAATTCAAAACAGTCTCCTTTCCCTTGTGGGTATAAAAATACAGATTCGATAGGGTTACTTTTAATCGACTGGCATGTGAAAGGAGTATCCGCTTGCTCTAATATAAATACTTATGTCTGGTTGATCAACTTTTTTAACCTTGAAACCAAACATGACCGAGTGATTGCCGATTTCTTTCGAATTTCAATTGTAAGCCCCACCAGATGTAATATATACTTATGGCAACGATTTGTCCAGTCCTCGAAATACTTTCCATAAGCACTTTTCGGGATGGCCTTCAGCTTCTTCTGCGAATTTTGTGTTATCTTTTCGAGAGACCGCAAACGGGCTCCACAGAGCGGTAATTTCAATTTGGGGTGGTTTATCGATATTTATTGCGTTTTTCGCTTTAAATTCGATCATAATCGTGGCTCGATGCGATGAATTGCTCTTCCACAATTCCGGCCGTTTTCGACGGATGTTCTTACGCAAACGCCTCAATATGGCCAAATAGAACTTTTTATTGACCGTCTGTTTTTCCGGAACAAATTCATGATGCACCAAACCGCGAGTATCGAACAAGAAAAAAATGAGCATCACCTTAATTTTTGAGCGGCTCTGGTTTGGTTTTTTTGGTTTCGGCTCGTTTTTTCTCTCCATTCCGAGTATTCTTAACTTGTTTGCATGTCAAACTGATAAATCCATGTCTCATCAGCAGTTATAATGCTCTCCATGAAAATGGGACCGGAATTCGCAGTACTCTTTCCGAAAAAATCCAGCTTTATCGGGACGAGTGTAGCAAGAACGCGTTTCTTTCCCCAAAATATCCACCAAAATCATTCGAACGGACTCGCGAGAGATGTATATGTATATGCGACTTAATTGTTGATATATCGAGTCTTTCCCCAAGAAGCTGTTCATTTGTCGGAACCGTCGATAAGTCCTCATGGAAAACTATTTTATTTGACAAGGTATCCTTACGAAATGCGGCATATAGCTGCCATATTTACTGACCGATCGGGTATTACTTCAGTGCAGCCGAAGTCAACGTGTTTTGTTATTTCATGTTTGATATGTTGAACGTGTAAACAACGACGTAGGTGGCAACTCTAACCCAATAGATCTTCATAACTTCAGTCTAGACTGGTATGCCCAATCTCTTTTTTGTTTAATTTATTCAACTTCGCTCATTATTATGAAACTTTTGCGCTCTAATTGGTTGGACGAAGCGCGATTGGAGCCGCTGGCAACCGGCCCTGCCGCATAAGGGCAAATTATGTGCAACCACAACTACTTCATCAGCAAGAACAAGAACCATAACAACTTTGCAACTTTCATAGTTTCTCACATGTGACTTTATCGTCGCTTCTTCTTTAGTTCTCTCTTCCGCTGTGCGTTTTATAGCGATTATCATCAGCGTTGATGCAACGATCTGCCAGCAAACAACAATGATAGCGATAGAAGCGTGTATAAATGCATGTCTGTATGTAGTTAAGTTGTCACCAAGCAACAACAATGACAACAATAGTGAAAAGTGTCGCAAGTAATTCACGTCTGCCGTTGAGCAGCAACTGCAACTGCAGCACGGTAAAAAGTTGCTTAATTCAGTCGCTGCGATTGATGTTGCAACAGCGGCAGACAAACGTAAATTATTGTTGTATGGTGGCTACTAGTGTGCTTTTCTAAAGAAATGCCTAATGAGCCCGCGAACATCAGCGCGGATTTCTGCGTAAGCATTAAAATGTATGAATCATTTGCGAAGGTAAATAGGCGGCAACAATAAGCAAAGCGGCTGTGGCAGCAACCAGAAGTACGCGGAGCGCACGCATAGCAGTCGTGAGCATATGTATATGTACATAAGTTGCCGTTAAATGCTTTATTCTTCTTTCAGTTTCATCATTATTTTATATTTAACTTTTCCCAATTTCTATACCCAACGCACAGCTACTCGAATGCAACTGCGCCAGCACCATGCACCTCGCCAGAGCAGTGATCTCAAAGCCAAAAATGGTTGTAAAACAGAAGTGAGCTACTGTGAGGAATTTACGTAGGGATTTGTCTTAAATAGTTCTCAGAGAATGTATTTGTCCAAGCATATTGAGAGTTTATGAACTTAACGGTATCGCTAACTTTTCTCTCTAATTCTAACTCTACTGCAATGTGATAATCATATAGGGCATGTCTACATACCATTTCCTATAATCTATTGTATAATTAATATAGACGGTTGCCCGAGCACCGAGATCATGAGTTCACGAAAGTGCTCACCAGTATCTTTGGGTTCGTAAAACCTCAGCCTTTACTGATGAGAGGGAATAGAGCTGAAGTGTTGAGTGTGTTGATTAAGGTTTCGTGGCCCATATATTTGTTTTTTCATTTGTAATTGGGACTGTAAATGGCACGAAAGTAGTTGAAAAAGTAAGGTTACTCCTGTTTAAATTAAAAAACTTAAAAGCTCTTAAAAAGAACCATCAATGCTTTGAGGGAAAATAGATTGCTTACTTTTCCGAATACACCCTTCCGATGCTCTAAACTTAATCCCATTTATCTAAAAAAGCGTATATAACGGGTAGCGTATGACCACAGGAAATATCCTAATAGCGTCAAATCGCACGACCGAAACGGCCAATTCGTGAGACTAAACTTGGTTTTCAATAAATCGATTGAGACATTCGCAGTGTAGCTTCTGACGCCGTCCTGTTGGAACCACATATTGTCCAAGTCCATAGCATCCGAATCGGACCAAAAATATTCGGTTATCATTGAGCGGTAGCGATTTCGATTCACAGTAACGTGCCGGTCTTAATCATCACGGAAAAAGTACGGCCCAATGACGCCGCCGGCCCATAAACTGCACCAAACCGTAAAATTTTCACGATGCAATGGTGACTCGCGGAGACGTGTGGATTGCTGCCTCACCAATAATGCATATTTTGCTTTTGACGAAGCCATTCAGCCAGAAATTAGGCTCATCGCTGAAGATGATTTTTTGATGAAAATCCGGATCATTTTCAAGTTGTTGCTCAGCCCAATTCACGAATATACGACGCTGGTGGTGGTTAAGCGGCTTCAGTTCTGATCTTGTAAGGATGTAGACCAAGATCTTTTCGATAAATTCGCCACAACGGCGTCCCAGAGATGCCCAACGCTTGAGAACGACGTGTGAGAGACGGGAACTTCCTTCCCTCGCTGGCACAGAAACATTTTATACCGTTCCTGTGAACTAAAATTTTTTCACTAGACGCTCAATTGTTGATCTAACAGGACGATTATGACGACCATAAATTGGACGTAGCGCTCTTAAAATTGAGGGCACTGACTCCGAATTTCGATAGTGAATTTTTATAATTTCGACTCGTTGTTGGATCATATATTTTTCCATGATGAAATGGCAAACCTTACTGAAGAGAAATGTCAAAAGAGCGAGAAAAATATGTCGTCGTTTACTGTCCCTATCGGTCTACTTTTGTAGCGTCCCTATTGAAAACCCCGTTATGTATGTTATAGGAATATTTTATTCCTTTACAGGAGAACCCTTTATGTTCACTATTTTGGAGAACTTTGGATCCACTAACACAAATGTATACCGGTTCTGCAAGAGCATTAATAAATCAAGCACGTTTATGAGATTTTATTATTTCATATTTCAACGACTAACAAACACACATGCATACAACTATGTATTCCACAATCGAGGACGGGAAATAGTAAAATAAAATAGCAATTAAAAATATTTATGGATTTTTAATTTTGTATTTAATGTCGGGGAAATCAAGCGTTTGCTAGACCATAAAAATCGGCTGTTTGAGCAATACGGAAGAATGTTAGCGCCGATGTGAGTAGGAAATCGTAAATTACAAAGTTTTCGCACGCCGCGCCAAATTTTCCACCGATCAAACTTTTATTGCTCACTATTTTATTGCAGCGAAAAGTCCCAACTTCGTAACGCAATAAAAGTATATTATTTTTGTTGTTATCTTCTTTGTACGAATACGGCAACGCCACCAGAAGTGCCATAAACAATAGAGCTGTGGAACAAATGGAAAAGGATATGCGCGCAACAACCTCGTATTCTAAGCAAAATAGTAGTGCAGCGTTATGCTTCTTAACATTCGATAGCGAGCTGATGGAGAGTCTCAAATTACCGTAAAGTAGTAAACACGAGTGCACAATCGCGTAGATTTCATGAAGAAGGAACACTTGTTTCGCCTTTTGTTTTGCTCGACCGGGAGGCAATATGTATAACGTGTGTGTGTTTGTGTGTGAAATAAAGGGGACATGAAAGAGACTGTAGTGTTGTTACGACGATGGTAATCGTAATCTTAATTCTAACACATCTCGACACTTGAGTGTTTGACGGCAACCAATAGGTGGAAGACCCTCGCCGCTTTGTTCGGCTTGGTAATACAATGCCAATAGGGGCAGCAGAACAAGTGCGCACATCGAACTCTTAGCATTGTCGGAACTGCGGGTTGAGCCAGGGCGATATTTACGACCATCCAACCACGTAACAATGGGCACTCATCTAGCTCATTCACACGCACACTCGTGTTCGGGAAAATTGTAGAGCCCTCAAGTTGATGCAATTGCTGGCTTTGGATTGTGTTCAGCTTCTAATACTCATATGCTGCGAAACATTGCCTAAAATTGCGCACGAATATTTATATTTTTTAACAGTTCAAACTTCGAAGCTAAAGCTAAAACAAGTTTAAAAAAAAAACTTGATGTCTCTAAGTCTCTTCAGAATTGAAACTTCGTAAACAGGTGTTTCAGGAAAGGCGATAATTTTCTTTAGTCGAAAAGGTTGTTTTGTATTTCTAATCAAACTTTAACTTATTTTTTTTTATATTTATAATGAACTTTAATGAACCAAATATCTACTATTTTGCTACACCACTTTTTACCATTTTTCCGCTAGAGACATTATTCCATCAGTGTAAAAAAAACTGCAACAGTAATTTTCACAGGCTTCTGCATTGATCGAAAGAAATGGCAGTCCGATGGCGCAAGATCAGAGGTATATGGTGGATGCATCAAAACTTACCAGCTAATCTCTCCCAGTTTTTGCTGAGTCATCAAAGATGTGTGTGGTCTAGCGTTGTCCTGATGGAAGGCGAAGCCCTTTCTCTTGATTAATGGATGATTCCTTTCCAATCCCACCAAACACTCAACATAAACTTTCGAGGCGTCAATCCTGGCTTTGCTTCCATTTGTTGAACTTCACCACACTTGGACCATGATCTTTCTCGCACATTATTGTCGTGTTTAATCCACTTTTCGTTTTCTGTCACCACTCGCTTCAGAATGGTTCGATTTCATTTCGTTTCAGCAAAGAATCGCAGATGTTAATTCGGTCCATTAAATTTTTCACAGAAAATTCATGTGGTACCCAAACATCGAGCTTCCTTTTGTAGCCAGCCTTTTTTAAATGGTTCAAAACCGTTTGATAATGAATGTTAAGTTCCTTAGCGATGTCATGGCTGCTTATTTGACGGTCCTGGTCAATCTTTTCCATAGTTTCATCGACGTTTTCAACGATAGGTCGACCAGAGCGAGGTGCATCTTTCACATCGAAATTTCCAGAACGGAAGCGAGCGAACCATTTGTGCTACACGAACTGATACAACATCGTCTCCGTGATGCACAAATTTTATTGGTGGCTTGCGTGGCATTCTTCCCTTTTTTATACAAAAACTTCAAAATATAGCGAGCTTCTTCATTATTTTCACTGATTTTTGAACAACTGTTACTTATTTTCCCCGGCTTAAATTTATTTTTGGTTAAATGCAGATTAAAATCTCACCTTTCCAACCCTATGTGGTATGACACAATGCTTGGCAGTCATTTCGAAATCTTTTCCTAGATTCAAACTGCTAGATTTTGAAGTATATATTTTTACGCACATAAATAAATTTGGAAAATATGTTTCCATGTTTCAACCCAAGACTTTAATATATGGTACGCAACCTTATTGAACACAACTGTACCTATGGGCATATTGAAGAATATTTGTATGAAGGATCGAACAAAAGGGTTTTCACATGTGAAACTTAGATCCTTTCTCAACTAAGTACCTATAATATAATATACTTGTAAATTTTGTTGCTCTCTTGGGGTTGTTGTTGCTTTTCGAAAATTGATGTGGCCTGATGACTGCGCCAAAGGTGCGCGTTTGGCGTAAATGTCGATATTTATGGTAATGGTAATGTTGGTGATTGTATTGCCTTGCTGATGGCGACTACGTTTGCATAAAAAGCAACAACAACTCCAGTAACAAAGACAATTTAGCATATGTTAAGGAATATGGCATACGTAAATAGAGGTGAATGATGGGAGCGAGGCCTGCGCAGCCGCCACTACACCCCGCATTTTCTCACGTTTCTACGCCACAATTCATTTGAAGAGGATAAAGGCGGTGGCAGAGAAGCGAGGCAGCCGACAGAAAAACGTTGTAAAAAGGATACGGCAGAGCAGGTAGAGCGGCGTTTGCCTGCTGCATACAAATTGCCGAGAAATTTATTGCGATTCTCAAGAAGTGTGCGCACATAAATGCGAAATAAAATATAATAAGAAACAAATGCAAATAAAAAGCACTAGACTAAAGCAAGCGAAGAAAAACAAAGGATTCTAGCAAAATAGACAAACAAGTAGGCAAGTACTCAGAAGGAGCAGCAATTCAAGGCGCAACTCCACTGCATCAGCACAAAAGCCGTCGAAAAGGCAGCGCTGAAAGCGTCTAAATAGCAAGTAATAAGGCCCAAAGAGACAAAACAAATAAAGGCTAAAGGCGGGTTAAATATATGACAAAAGGCGCAGCAAATACGACAAGCCGTTGAGCAAATAGCCAAGAGCGTTGCTAATAATAATAATGACAATAATAATGATGCGGAGCGCGCTCGTAAAAGCACACAGCAGCGAGCCGACTACTAGCGGCAGTGGCAAAGGAGACGAAATGCGCGTAACAAGGGTTTGAGGGAGGTAGGGGCGCTGCACCAGCAACACAGCAAGCGTACCGAATTGTGCAACGGATGCGTTGCAACGCTGACTTCTGTTAGTTACTGAGTATCCGCCGGCGGCGCCGCGCAGCGCCCGCTCTGCACCACAAGCACGAAAGTCTGTCTGTGGAGTTTGCAGTCTGTCCATACGTTGGGTTGTCATAACGCGCCATTACCACTTTGACAGTCATTGCCAGTGTCAACTGCAACGTCACCGACTCGGCTGGCCGCCTGTTGCTGAAGGCTTTTCGTTGTTCGCAGCGTTTTTATTTTGCAGCGCCGTCTTTTTGTTGCCACACTGTGTCTTGCTGCTTGCTGCTTGCTGACGCATGTGATTGACAGCTGTGAGCGCATCTGCACGGCTTGCAAATGAGCAAATGAGCCGTCGCTTTCAGCTGCATTGCCTTGGCGATTGGTGCGTTTGCGCTTTTTTCTCCGTATTCGAGATAGATTGTGCGATGGCGGCTCTTTCTTGTAATAGAGCAATCCGGCAATAAGTTAACAACTAGATTGTTGCGCCTCATTTGATGCTCAATGTTTGTCCCCCATTTATCATCATTAAAGTTGAACTTAAATCGAGCTCATACTCGCTTTCTGGAATAAGCGTTTCGGTGTGAAAAATTGTTGAAAGAAAAGGGGGTATTTTTGTATGATATCACAAATATTGTATATAAATGGTGATAAAGAAAAAACACAGAAACTTCAAATTTAATAGGGAATGTTGATTATCATTCGAAAGAACATTTTTTTGTATTTGTTTTTTTATTATTATCTCTTTGAAATGTTGGCAGACTATAGTAAAAAATGTGGAACATTTGCATACAAAATAGTTTTTTTTAGCTTTAACTCGTCTACAGGGGCAGACCTCAGCCCAAGTGTCCTTTCTGACTTTATGCAATCGTGCAACTGCGAAAGCAACTTCAATCACCGCCACAAAGAATTGATTATGAACACTTTTAATTACAAACATTTTACTTGGCACTATTCATTTTACACAGCATTGACTGGAAATTAGCAAATGAAGTTGTTTGTTACTTATTCCCGTGGGCGCAAACAGAAAATCGGCGAACAAATGACCAGTTTTTCACGTTTACAAGTTGCACTTTATGTATATTGGCAGAGTGGCTACAAGTGGACGCAGCTGTGTTGGAATATAAATTGTTACAAGTGCTAAAAATGTGTGTAAACGGTTGAATGGCAAGCGCGCATGGGCAGGCTGTATGCACCTCGGCCGCAAAGAGGTTACAACTAATGCTCTCAAGTGTGAGTAATGTATGGATTTTTGCTCTTATCATGGAATTTCGTTGGTCATTTGATTTAAAGTAGTAGGTCTCGGTAAAACAGCTATTTGAAGCATACCATTAGGCGCAATATTGCTTAATAATGTGTGCGAATCTAACACTCTATTTTATAATAACGTACTGACTCAAAAGAGTTTAAAATAGAACATTATTTTCTCATATCGAACCACGAACGCACTTGTATCCAGCCTTTGGATCCTGCAGCAAGGAGCTGGTATATATTTTTAAGATTCATCAAACTATTGTTTTTACTTTTAAAGAATATTCAAAAGAGCGACCTTTGTTGTGATTAAGTAAGTTCATTGTTTTTTTTCATAAGTTTGAAAATATTATTTTTTCTTTAAGTTGTAATGCGAGTGCCATTCAACATTCAAATGACGAAAATACTTGTAAAACAGAAATCACCAAAACCGTACCCAAACTCGCAGTTGACACAGCAAATTGCAGACGTCGCTATGAATTAAGTAGAAAATGTACCAAACTGTATATAAGAGCATAAATCCCCGGTTGGCACACTTTTTTATTACCTTTATTATCTTGCATTTTTGTTTTCTTTCTTTTGCCTGTTTCTGCAACGCTGAGCTACTTCAAAGGGCAATTGTGCAGTGTTTATGCTGCCGGATGCCAAACCAAACAATCATTTAATAAACTCCCGATTTCCTGCGCCAACTACCAGGAACGCAAGTAAACTCGCGTGTATGTAGTAAATAAGTTCGGGGAAAAGCTTTCTACTCGCTCCGTCGACACATTTTTGCATTTTCATGCGGTAAATTTGTGACTCAGCCCACAGAGGTTGGGACGCAACATTTACACATGTGTCCTCCACCTCACCACCGATTCGCCCCTGCTGCTCTGCTGTTTCAAAACTGCTGCTCGACATTTTTCTCTTACCAACCGCGAAAGCTAACCGTAAACACTTCTATTGGCAGTAGAGGAAATATACTTATGTATTTATGTAGCTTCTCCATACCCCAGCACGGTGCGAGCCAGTGAGCCCAACCAGCTAAGCTCACCCGCGCCCCCTACACTTTTGCAAAGTCATAAATTAGTCTGAAGCCGCAATATTTCAAAAACACACCAAACGCAACAAAATGAGCTGCGGCGTTGGGCGGCTGCTGGGCGCTCCAGCTCGGCTATGACAACGGGTGGGGCGGCAGCAGGGTTTTCTGTTCGAGTTTCAATGAAATTAATGCGTTTGTAGTTGCAGTTGATGTGTTGGCATAAATTGTTGATGGCTGCGAAAAATGCTGAGCATTTCTCTGAGTACTTTCGAAATTACCTGGAAGAGTGATTTTGTGCGGTAAACTTTTAAATGTTCTGATTAATAAAACGAAAATGTATAAATGAAAGAAAAAAGTCGGCATTTTATTGGAGTTGAATGAACGCAGTAGGAGTTTAAGTGCTCGTGGAGCTGCACATTTGCATGCTTCATGCCATTTAAGTTACCAAACAGGTACTTATGGCTTTACAGTTTCGTGTAGTGCAGTTAATAGTGAGTATTAAGCGCTATAGTTGCTGTTAGCTCAGTTCAACTCGACGTAGATACAAAAATGTGTGGGGTTTGTCATTTGATTTGACTGGCGTTGACCTTTTCAATGTTCGCCAAGAACGTGGATGATAACGCCAAAAATGCAATTTGACCGTTACGATGTAAGCCGTTAATTTTATTTACTTCCTTTCGGCGCGTTCAAGTGTGAACTGTAGTCCATCCATCAACGGCGTATGCGAATTGGAAGTGTTATCTATTGTACTGTGTACTAAAGTCTGAAATTAATTTAAAATGGAAAATTTTGGGTAGTCGAAAAAGTCTTTTCGTATTTTGTCAATAGATGTCGTTGGAGTCGTATACCTCCAGTCACATTGTGTCACATTGTGTTTGGTGGGATTCGCAAGGGATCATCCACTATAAGCTGCTCCAACCTGGTCGAACGATTGATTTTACATTTTACTGTCAACAACTGATGAGATTAAAGCAAACAAACGAAAAAAACGGCCAGAACAATCACAGAACTGGTTTCATATAAAGATATTCAAGATAGCAATCCAATATCTACATAATAGGGGCCTCCCTTTATTTGCATCTTTAAGACGGAAACCCTAAAACATAAGGAAGATCTACAAAAATATTTGTCAGAAAATCAAATATTTCCAAGTCTGCAGACAAGAAAATGACTTTCGTAACAGTACCGAGTCAGTTTCAGAGAGTTTGATGAGTATATATACCACACAAATAGTTTGGTTATTAATAGCCTTGGTCTTCTACCAAATTCATATTTTCACTTATTATGCAGTAAAGTTCTTAGCTATGCTAATTCCGGTTCACTGTGCTCTCAAGTCTTCACTGATGACCCTCTCTAGAAACTTCATCAATCCAATTTCTTCATATGTTTACATGCGAATAAACAACAACAACACATCTGGGTGCCATGAAAATGAAGCAGAGCAGTGACTTTTTCACTCGATGCTCACTCATGTCTGCCATTTTACAGTTAAATTGACGCCTCCAATTAAGTGGAGTGAAGCGACCAACGACCGTTTGCTCAGAACCGCCATGAAAGTGTGTATCTAGACGCGCCTGCCTAAAGTAACCGTTTTAAATTGTGCGAGATTGTATTTAGCTTCGCTTGTAGTTGTAAAGTGAGTGTTTGTGTGTACACGTGTATGTGCCATATAACGGCTACTGGGTAGCAAAGCTGCAAATTCAATATGTGGAGTGATTCCATCGGCATTTAGCGATTGTGCGGCAGGTGGGAGTTGCTGTCTGGCGGGTGTGTCTGGAAACTGCTGGCAGAGCCGCGAAGGACACGTAAAGTTGCGCGCGTAATAGTGATGCCAGACACAAATAATTGTATTTGCCGGACATTTTCGAGCCCCTAAAGTGCGCCGCACACAGCGCAGCACATAATTTTGACGCGCCACATGCAAAGCGCCTTTACTTCATCAGTTAAATATCAGAGTTTGTTGGCAGACTTACACGTGACATTGCCATAGCTCGTGGGCGGCTTATCAGGGCTTAACGAAATTGAGGCGGGGATTTGATTTTGTAGAGATTTGCTAGTGTAGTGAACAGGCAGAAAACTTTAGCCGCAGGCCATATGTGTAGATAAGAGCGCAGCTAACAGAGTAAAATATACGTTGTCATTAGCAACTGAGGCCAATGAACGGTTCCGGTGTGTCATGTGTATTAGTGACATTAGTAAATTTGCATATACATACATACATACATATCTATCTATGTGTATACCCTTCGACATATTTAGGGAAAAGTTTTCCACACCAACGACCATTGGCAGTAAACGATTATGGTTGACCAATGCAGTAATTTAGAATAGTTGGTGCTTAAGTACACAAATTTACACGAAGTTACATCTTTACGTAAATGAGTACAAATATTTTATCTAATCATATAGTAAATATGTGGTTTTCTAATGTTTGAATTCGTATACAACACAAGAAATAAAGGATGAACTATTTCGAGGTGCCTATCATTCGACAGAACATTCTTTGGTATTTATTTTTTTAATATTATCTCTTTCAAATGTTGGCCTCGATTACGTCTCAGATGGTCCATTCGTTGAGTCCACTTTTTGATGATTCGTTCTAGCATTTCGTCTGGTAACGGGGGAATGATACGCGCTAACGGGTCTGGGCTCATGGATGAACAAAACTTGGCTCGAAAAAGTTGGATCTTGAAACTTTTCCAGAGCCCATAGAGCAAAGCGATGTCCCTTAGAAAGGTCGAGCGACTTTAGTTCTTGCACAAGCTATATTTTGTAATCTTTCTGGACGTAAAATGCGTCAAACCGTTCCATACATCAGTCCGAGTTGCTACGAACGACACCGAATAGACTCCCCACAGTCTTCGTGTATACTCTCAGCTACGTGCGTACGTGATTGAACGAATATTATCTATTGAAAAAAAGTACCTCTACTTGAATCACTCCATAGTTAAGTAAACAATTATTTCTAGCTGCGGTTCCCTTGAGGCAACTCTAGTAATTTTTTCAAACATATTTCACCACCGCATACCATATAAGGATATCACCCATGTATGCCACTACCGAAAAAGATGTTCAAAATACTCTTCTGATTGATTACACACTGTTATATAACTCAATAATAACAAATACCTATCGATAAATTTCAATGAAATTACGACTTTTGCACAAGTTTATCCATAAATTCTGCGTTATGTCCCCGAACAAAATAAAACAGAAAAGGAAAAAAATATGAGAAGAATTACTGCGATGAAGACGACCGTCATAAATTCTCATTTATTGCAGCAACAATTTAAAGTGCGTAAATGCCCGCTTTGATTGCATTTTCTTCACGCTTTTGCACATCGCTCTGAATGGTTCTACCTCTCTTGCAAGGAGGAGTATGGCAGCCACGCAGCCATTGGAACTTGCAACAAGTTGAAAATTTATTGATATGAGCAGCAATAATGCAATTGTGCCTTTTGAATTGCGCCTCTGAATGGCTCGAGGCGACACGTTGACTATTTTTAGTACAGAGGCAGAATGCTCCATGGTAGACTTGGTCTATTCGATGGACAGAATGTTAGTATTATTTCATTTTGTAACAAAGAAGGCATAGGATTTGTGGTCAACCTAATATATGTATGTATGTGTATGTATTATAAGAACACCAAATGGTATTCTTACGGAAAGATTTCAGCAAGGATGGGCGCCCTAATGAACTATAGAATTCTCTAGAAAGAAAGCAGTCAAAGTAAATGCTCAAACATAAAACTGGCATCACCGATGACATTGCTTTCTGGCCTTACGTTTATGTAAGGAAGCAAAATTCGGAGCTTAAACCACTCTGCAAAGACGTTCCAGGTTTCCTTTCGAACAGAAAGAGTTACTATCTGATGCTGTTTGCAGAAAGAAGTCATTATAGGCATCAACTTCTTTAAAATGGATATAGGGCCAACGTTGTTATTACCAGTGGTCTATACTACATATACACTATAAGTAACTCATAATTCCAGTCCTGCTATATGATGTAGAGGCACGGACGATGACAACATCTGCGGCTATGCTGGCTAGCTCATGTCGTCCGATGGATGAAAACAGTCCAGCTCTTAATGTAATCGGTGCAGTACCCACCGGGAGCAGCAGAGGAAGAGTCAAGACTCCACTCCGTTGGAAAACCCACGTAAAAACGGACCTGGCTGCACTTGGAATCTCCAATTGGCGCCAAATATCGAAAAGGAAGAACGACTGGCGCGCTGTTGTAAACTCAGCTCTAACCGCGTAAGCGGTGTCTACTCCAATAAAGAAGAAAAATTTACTGGAAATGGTACCTAATTATAATTGAACAACGTCTTCATGTTATTGATAAACCATGACTTGAATGTGAGTACAATCAAGAATACGACTACGGTCAATCGATTTTGCCTGGGCTTTACTATCTTTTGATTGTCTCAGCTGTGCACCTTATAATTTTTATCGTAAGCGACTAAGTGCAAATTAGTTAACTGTGAAATTTGAAGACTACGCAGACGCAACAACAAGATATTCAATAACTTCTAACGACTCGTTCCTACCCTCATCCTTCCGTCTCAAGGGAATTAAACAAATGATTAGCACTAACATTGACAGGACAGCCGCGCTTGGCTTGATGAGTGATTACAGCTGCTTCATGCTGTGCGCCAGAAAAAACGACCGTTTCGCGGCGGAGGCGAGCTGAACCGCGCTGCTCTGATCCATCCGCCAGAGTGACTGAGTGAGCAGGGCGATGCATGAACACACACACAAAACTCTTGGTGGGGAAATTGGGATACGGTGGTAAATTACGACAATTTGCGCTGATCTGAGCTCATTCATCAGCCGCTTGGCGACGCGGCGGCGACGGCGGCGTCAAACTGACTGAACGAGTCGAAGAGGGGTGTCGACGGCATTTTGTAGGAATGCAAGTCTATCGGAATCCGTGTGCAAAAGTATGTATGCGCAACTTGCAACGGCGGATGTGGCGACTGATGGAAAGTGAGAAAATGCTGCTTGCGCCACGCCATAAACACACATACTTATGTATAAGGAAAGTGTGAAGCGTAGTTGAATTGTTGCATTTGCCGTTATCAAGCGCTCTTCAGATTAATTTCTTGTGAATTATTTGACTCCACCTGGAGCATTTATCGATGGCCGCTGCGCCACCATAAGTTTGATATATCGCTCGTCGCTTCAAGTTTTGACGCTTGTTGCTTTTGTTTTTGTGCTTTTTAATCGCTTAAATTTCTCTTTCGATGCATTGAATCAAACGTCAGCGTTGCCGGTTGCGTTGACGTGTCGGCGCTTGCCCGTGGGCAGTTGGTGTTTGGCGCCTGCGCAAATGCAAAGTGCAGATGAACACAGTCTCAACTCGAAGCCATTGATTCACATCATTTGTGTGTGTGTGTATGTAATCGTGTGTGTTTGGGAAAAATTTCACGCCTATAGCGAATGGTAAAATGTTCACGCTTATCGAGCGCTTTGCTATTTGCTATTTGATTTAGTGGCGACAAAATGCATTTGTGGTTTTCTTTTTTCGCACAGCTTTTACTTCGCTTTTATCTTATTAAATTTCTCCTTTGACTTCCACAAATCGTAATTGAAAACAGTGTCCGGGTATTTTCATCAAAGCTTGAGCGTTTTGCAAAATTGTCTTTGCACTCTAGTGGCCGATCGCTCCAACATTTCGGATCATTAATCATGCGCGCCTGGGAAAAAGTCAGACTAAGCTTACAATTTGGTTGCTTTTGTTGCGAAAAATTCAGCGACCTCTGTGTAGCTAAGCTTAATTGCTAGTGCGCTTTTATATTGTCGTACAGGGTTTGTCCGGAAAGTAATAGGACTGAGTCGATAAAAAAAAATTATTGAATCAGTCGTTATAATTCTTTAACTACTTCCAAAATAGGCTTCTTCTGCGTCGACGCAGCGCTGCCAGCGCGATTTCCAAGCATTGAAGGCGTCACGGAAGGCATGCTCGGGAATAGCCTTGAGAGCCGAGGTGCATGCTGCTTGGATCCCCTCTGTCGTTTCAAAATGCTTGCCTTTAATCGGCCTTTTCAGAATGTGCCCAGGAGGAACATATTCATTGTGGACGATGCCTTTGATGTCGAAAAAGACAATGAGCTTCGTTTTCGCTTTGTATTTGCTCAGTCTTCCCTTGGCCCTTCAAAAAGACCTGGTGCCACCGAAACACACCACTTCTTGCCAGAGGGAACGCCCTTTACTGAATCCAATCGGTGCGCGCACTCTCCAAAGTACAGTCGCGTTTTGGAAGAAAATCAGTCATATTACTTTCCGGACAAACCCTGTATATACCTTACCTCTATATGACCTTATATGTATATGACTAGGTACACAAAGGATTTTCACTTAAAATTTATTGCCCGCGTCCTTCTTTGTGCTTGCGCTGTGAGGCTTCGTGCTAAATGAAGCGAATTGCCTGCTACCAAGAAAATGGTCTGGTGATTATCGGCTTCTGTAACACATAGGATCGCGGTCTATTTAACTAAGCTGTAGCCATTGAGTTTGCGTCACCTTTTTAATAAACGTTGCGCCGAAAGACTGCCGATTTTGGTCCAACGGCGATGAAAACTTTCAATATTTTATAAAATTTCGTAACCTAAATATTTTTCGCTGTGGAGAGTAATAGGGTGATTTAAAATGAGCAATATAATGTACTATAGTAGATTGGATGTTCGTAACAGGAAAGCGCATGAGTTTAGAGCCACCATAATGGACCTACAAAATCACTATATTGACTTAAGGAAACCCTAAATATGGTATTGGATGTATCAATCTACAAGGAACGCAGAAGGCGACCAATACATACATACATATATTTATGCAATTCTGCGAAATTTATTTTAAAGCTTTAGTCTTTTAAGATTTATTTTATTAAACAAAACTTTTATATGCATATTAATGCAATATTATTTTCTCTTCTTCTTACAGGTAACCTCTAAAAACCATATCTGCCGCAATTTTGCATCAAACAACATTTGTGTGTATATCCACAACTATAACAACAACCAGAAATGAACCATTATCATTGAGATTATCATTATGGTGATGGCTGATTGCTTGCCACCCAACACGAATGCACATATTTTACATACATACATATAGGAAAATATCAATATTTACTCTAAAGCAAACAAGCGAGACTCTGTCTGCCGCAGCGCCGGCATATTTGTTGCCATATCTGGGCTTTTAACTTGTTAATCCCACCGACATACAGTTATTTTGATGAATATTTTGTGCATATCACAGATTGGAAATTCAGAAGGCATTTTTACTCGTTAATACTTTTTACATAAACCCAAATTGGTCTTTTTCATGGCTTCCAACTGCATATGCAAGTTGCTGCAACTTCATTCAGCCAAGCCAGTGGATATGTACGCAGATTGCTACTAGATTGCGTTGCATTCCGTTTGTACAGCGTTTCCTCTCGCTCCTCTGCTTTTGGGCCTTTGCTTCAGCTGCAACCGTTCCGCGTCTTCTCCTATTTCAGTTTATTCTCTCTTATCGATATTTCGTCCAATTAGGCGCTGCCGAGACATTCGGTTAAGTGCTTATAAACGAGGGAAGTGAATTGTTGGAAATCAAATTTAGAATGCAAAAGAGCAAGAAAATTCAGAAGAAGCCATCCACAAGCAGTCGTAATGCAGACTTATATACAATTTGTGTCGAATTGAAGTTTTCCGAATTCCCTTTGGCTCATTTAGCTTCGGCGCTCAGCTCAGCTTAGCTTTGTTGGCAAAAAGCTTGTGTAAATTCGGCATGAAATTAAAAGGAAATCTAATTGCGAGGCACTATCAGATATTGCTACGGCAACGCAAGGGAATTCCGTGTAAATTAAAAATAAATTTGTTTGCCGAAGACTTACAACTTATTTCAATTTCAAGTTTCTTCAAAAGGAAATAATGAAATTAGGAATTACTTTTGGAGGTTTAGACAAATAGTAATTAAATATCATTCTTAAAAATGCTGGATGTACGCTGAGCTAATACCTACTCGCGTGTGCTACTGTCATTTGTGTTGCAGCTTTCCACTTTAGTAAGGCAATCCTTTTTGACATATAAATTCAGGTACGTATTTTGACTTAAAGAGCTTTTATTTTCTAATAAATTTTTTGTGAAAGCTTTTGATATTAAGCTTTCATAAAAGCTTTTGATATTAAGCTTTCATGAAAGCTTTTGATATTAAGCTTTTTTGAAAGCTTCTCTTATTATCTGTTTTCCATGGTGGCATTCTTTGTCAGTGAGTTATCAATTACCGTTACAATTGTTTGACTATGCCATGCCCTATGGATCACCTAAGTGATGTAATCGATTTTGCCGGAAAATTTGTTCACAGTCTCACTAACCTAACCTCGTGGCATCGATATTTTTTGTATGACACTGCGACATAAGCAAGAACAAATATGAAATATCAAAAATATATATGCCATTTGAGCAAATGACATCAATGTCAACATGGCAAGCAGAGTTCTTTACTAACATACATTACATGACAAATGACGCAGAATAAACAAAGTGCAAAGCGCAAAGCGAATAGCGGCAACGTGCGAGGCCGCGAACTTAGCAGTGATGCAGCAAATGCAGTTATGACAATGCAATGCCAATATTCACTGTCATGGAAGCCAAAGAAATGCTAGAGCGACAGTGAGCGAAGGAATACCATGTGTATGTATTTACATTTGTTTGTATGTAAGCATTTCCTTAGCAAGCTGAAGAAGCACTTTTCGAGACGGAAAGACAATACGGGCGAACGGGACTGTCGGGAGGGGGTGGTGAACGCTGGGCGCATATTAATGAGACAAGTGTGGCAGTGTGGCTGTTGGTGTGCCCATTTTGGCAATATCGACTGAGGATGTACATACATACATATATGTATGTATAGAAGCTTCACAATCAAGAAAACTACGAAAAGGCCATCAGTAAGAAGCTGACAAATAGAATTAGACTGCGGCCCTTCCTCTTTAAGCGTGTAAATATTAAACTCACTGCACCTCAGCTCAAAAATGGGGGGTACAGTACATGAAAGAAAGAAAGTCAATGCGCAATTGGCAGAAAAAGATTAAAACCCAAAGGTTGCAACTTGGGAATTTGCAATAGAAATAAAATTTCGTATGCATGAACGAGCGGTTTGCGCCCGATTGCCGTTGCAACGGGAGGCACCGAACAGTTGCGGCGCCCAACGTCAACATTTGCTTAGACCGTTGCATTCAGCTAACCCCAAAGCGGCAGGGCAGCGTACCGCACATTTGGTGCGGCATGCCACGCTTGGCCATTCGATATGCTCCACTATCAAATGTACAACATCACATGCTCACGCCAAAGACCTATAGCCGCAAGGCATACGTAGTTCTTCACCTACTGCTGTGGCTGTGACTTTCAAGCGCGCTATCCAATCGCCGTTACGAAGCCGAGGAGGGGGAGCTGAGCAAATTGTATTGTAATGAGAAAGCGCAGTAACGGCGATATAGTGGAGCAAATTGCGGAGCGTAGCGTATACCCGCTGGAAGGTGAAATAGAATTCGAATATCGCTCGATGGAGAATACGAGGGACTCTATTTAAATTCTAAAGCTAACGAACAGGCAGTTAGTTTTATTCGCAAAGGTGGCCATAGACCTGTGAGGTGACGTACTCACTGCGAAGATTGAGTCAAAAATCTAGATCGCAGCTTGGTTGTTGTTGTTGTAGCGGCAGAATTCTGCCGATTTGACAGTCCTTGGCCGGATAAAAATCCGGGTCCGTTCCAGTTACGTAGACCCGACTGTCGTGGGCTTGGTCTAAACCTTCGGCAAAAGCAAAGAGAAGAAGAAACTCTGTGTATTTGTAAATAGTATAGCACCAAAACTAGCGATCTTGGAAAGCAAAGGCAGTTTTTTGGAAAAATGTGCTTTAATAAAGTGTAAAAAGGCAATACAAATTATTTCTACTTATCATCCAATTTATCGAAACTTTCTTTAGGAAACACAATTTTGAAAAAAATATATATTGACTCGTACATACTTGTAAAATGTCTTTATCGTTGCCCCATAAAACTTTAGGCTAACCCTCGTATGTTATTGAGTAAATATTACACGCATTTTTAGATAACATAAGAGAAACGAGTAATGAAGGGAAAAATAGCAATAAAGAAAAGCCATAAACTCCGCTTCGAACGAAATTGCATTCGCAACGAGAGACTATCTTAAGATAGTAATAAACGGGCTTCTTATGCATTGTTGTGGGGCAAAATAATTCTACAGCCGTTTTCAATATCAGCAATTGGCAACTGCAACTGCGGCCGCTGGTCGGTGCCGGTCCATTGCAGCGCTTGAAGATTATCTAAGCTTCAAGGATATTTGCAATTTGCATGCAAGAATGCAATAAAAGCACTATACACCCGGCTATTCTCCAATGCAGTGAACAAAGCCAATGTGGCGGGTGGCTTTGGTTCGTGCCGCAAGCGTAAGTTGGAAGCTGCTTGCTTGCTTACTTTGCATTGCTCATATGGAAAATTTGCAATTTGGAAAAGTCAAAGATGTCGCAAGGAAGCACACACGCACATTTACATAGACTCGAAAATAATGAGAACAATAACTAGTGGATTTGTGAGGAAAAGCGACAAGATAGTGAATTTAGTTGACAAACTGATCTTCCCTGATCCAGATTATTGCAAGAATAGTTTAGCTGAATGTTCTGACGATTAATGTTCGTTCAAAGATGCGTTGCGCCAATTATCTGGAAGAAGTGAACCTCCAACTGCTTCTATAACTTTTGATCTTTGAATGTCTAATAACAAAGTTTAGTATCATTGAGCTTATGTCAAAACTCGAGTTTAAGGTTTCGTGTTTATGAATTATGGACAATGATCTCATAAAGTTGTGTTATAAACTCGGACATTCATTTGACATGATAAAGGAATATGATGGGAATCAAAATTTCTATTATACAGGTATGGATGTTAGGTCCATTAAGGGAGTTCTGCATTGACCGAAACAAATGATAGTGCGATGGTACAAGGTCAGGGCTATATGGGGGATGCATCATAACTCCCCAGCCAAGCTCTCCCAGTTTTTGCCGATTCATCAAAGATGTGTGTGGTCTAGCGTTGTGCTGATGGAAGACGAAGCGCCTTTCTGCTGATCAGTTCTGGTCGTTTTTTTCGATAGCTTGCTTTAATCTCATCAGTTTTTGACAGTAAAATGTAGAATTAGTCGTTCGACCAGGCTGGAGCCGCTCATAGTGGAATAGTGGATGATTCCTTTCCAATCCCACCAAACACTCAACATAACCTTTCGAAGCGTCAATCCTGGCTTTGCGACCATTTGTTGAGCTTCACCATTCTTGGACCGTGATCTTTTTCTCACATTATTGTCGTATTTGATCCACTTTTCGTCTCCTGTTACCACTCGCTTCACAAATGGTTCGATTTCATTTCGTTTCAGCAAAGATTCCCAGATGTTAATTCGGTCCATTAAATTTTTCACAGACAATTCGTGAGGTACCCAAAAATTGAGTCTATTTTTGTAGCCAGCCTTTTTTAAATGGTTCAAAACCTTTGTTGATGAATGTTAAGATCCTTAGCGATGTCATGGCTACTTATGTGACGGTCCTGGTCAATCTTTTCCATAATTTCATCGACTTTTTCAACGATAGGTCGACCAGAGCGAGGTGCATCTTTCGCATCGAAATTTCCAGAACGGAAGCGAGCGGACCATTGTTGTGCTCCACGAATTGATACAGCATAGCCTCCGTAAACTTCACAAATTTCATGGTGGCTTATGTGGCATTCTTCTCTTTTTTATACAAAAGATTCAAAATATAGCCAATTTCTTCATTATTTTTTCTCATTTTTGAGTAGCTGTAACTTTTTTTCAACTTCCCCGAATTTAATTTTTAATTTTTTTTTTTGGTTAAATTTTAAATTTAAAATTAATTTTTTTTTTGAAATTTTTTTTTGGTTACAATGTGATTGGCAGCACTGGAGATATACGACAGCAATGACATTTATTGACAAAATACGAAAAGACTTTTATGTTTTAACGTAGGGGCGACTTCTACGGCAGTTCTGCGGAAGTCAGCACTTTTCTTGAACTTCTAACTTTTGCAATAGAATGCGTGATATTTGCAGAGTCCCGCAGCCATTTGCGCCAACGAAGTCGAAGTGAACCAATTAGCACCTAGTTTCTGCCAAGATATTTATGTGCTAACAAACGAGTGCATGCTGCCCCGTACCATAAAGTTGTATGGCTGTGCATTTTTGCGCTTAAGTATTTTCTAACAAATTTTCTGTAATCCTTTTCTCGTGCGCTCACATGCTTCGCATGTCTTCGATACGAATAAAAACTATTAATGCAACAATGTTGCCTCCGTTGCCGTCGCCGTCGTCATCGCCGCCACTGCTGCCCCGATTGCTGTGCGAACGTGTCGCTTTTATCGCAAAATATGCAAATTCATTGGCAAATCATAAATATTCATGCACTTTTCTTTAATGCAGAGCAATTTCCTGGCCATGCCTCAGCGGCCGGCTGCCGGCTGCCGGTGTTGCTGGCTCCTATTAGCATCGCTGCTGGCGTGGCCGCCAGTAGCAGGAGCGTGTTCGTGCGCTGATTTTCGTGTCATATTGCTGTTGTTGTTGTTGTAAGTTTAAACTGCGAAATGCAAATCTGGGCAATGCCAACGAAAACAACAAGAAATAAGTGAAAATATTGAATGTTTTCAAAGTTGTTACTAAACGGCAGCAACATCGCCACCAACAACAAATAGCACAAGCATATCACTTGCTGCCAGCATCAGCAATAAAAACAAAAACAAATCAGTGCTGATGAAAAGTTGAAAGCCAAACAAACACCCGATTCTTTCGGTCCACCGAACGAGGCAAACTGAGCTAAGCCGAACGCTGCTGCGAATTTTCCACTCACTTCGCCTTTTTTATATTTGTTACTTGATGTTTTGCTAAATTTTCCATTGAATGTTGGCATTTTGTTGTAGTTCGATCATCATTTGCATTCGATCGCTTTGGAAAATCGACACTCGAGCGCGGGGGCGGGGGCGGGGCGTCTATGCAAGCAACACGATTTGAAATGTTTTCATGTGAAATTATTTATGCTCAAATTGCCACCGACGGACAGAAGTACATGTGCATACAAATGTAGGTTTGCATGTAGTTAATGCGCGGCTGTTTATGAGCGTTTATAAATTGCATTTCCTCTGAACATTTTACACACTTTCTTTCGGATTGTGAAGGGAAATCGAATTGCCTTTGAATTGGCAACTTGTGGTGTGCTTAGCTCGTTCGAAATTTCTTGCTGTTCCACAAGTATTTAAAGGCCTTATGATTAACTTGAATTAAGATATAATGTGAACATCACATTTGAGCACTTTTTTTTGGTTTTTGTTTTTGAAAAATCTATATTTCCTACCATGAGACATTCCTTAAGATAAAACCCTGAGATCAGATCTTATTTTACATTTGAACACTGCAAACGGAATCCACAAATTAGTAGCGCCGCATGCTTCGGCGTTCAACTGATATTCGCCATAATATCCATTCTCCTTTATTTTTCAATTAAACTAGTCCTAATTACGGCAAATTACGCTTTCCATCTACTCTCCTGCTCAGAATTGTACGAAGACATTTTGGCGAAACGATTCACATGCCTCAAATCATTTGGCAAAGCACACTTTTCCTTTAAGTGCCTCAAATTGTTCCTAATTGAATTAAGTCCGAGTCCCATTGTTCAAGTTAACAGTTGTAGAAAAAAGAGATGTTTAAATGGCATTGCCAGTATTGTTTTTTACTACAACAATTTTAATTTGGTAAATTGAACTTCTCGGAAACTTGACTGCGATTTGTTCTTGAATAAAGAAAGTAATAATTGGCGAAATTGAATGAACAATAACAGCTATTGACAAATGGAAATACCGTTAGCCCGCAAATCTCCGAAATAGTAGAAATTCTGAGAGGCAGTAAATAATATTAATTTTTATGTATGTTATTCGGTCGTAGCTTAATCATGTAAATGGTTGACAAGAGAATTATTTACGCTTCCACTCAAGCAACACTCTTGACAAGACATTGCCAAATCTATCCATTTTTTTATTAGTTAATTATTAACATACAGGATAAATTTCAAAAATTTCAAAAATTAGCAGTATATGAAGTAGAGAGTCCAAAAAATTCGGTTGCGTTCCCAGGAGTACCTGAGTAATCGTTAAAGATTGCAGTTTCGGCTGAACCAGTTTGGATGCCGGGTCAGCAAAGTGTACCATTGCATTCAATTTCGAAAAATCCTATTTTAGACATATTCTTGAACAGTTAAACATTGAAACAAAAAAAATCGCTTTACAGGGTTTGTCCGGAAAGTAATAAGACTGAGTCGATTTAAGAAATTTATTTAACCAATCGTTGAATTTTTTTTTAAACTTTCAAAATAGGCTCCTTCTGCGTCGATGCAGCGCTGCCAGTGCGATTTCCAAGCATTGAAGGCGTCCAGTAAGGCATTCTCCGGAATAGCCTTAAGCGCCGAGGTGCATGCTGCTTGGATCCCCTTTCATCGATCTTTTCAGGCAAGGAAACAAAAACGTCCGGGTGGACCACATCTGGGCTGTAAGTGGCTGCGGAAGCGTTGGGATGCCGGCTTTGGTTAGGTAGGTGTTCACAAGAAAGGCGGTGTGTGCCGCGGTGTTGTCGTGGAGCAACTTCCAATCAGCTGCGATGTCTTGTCGGACCCGATTGACCCTTGGTTTGAGTCTCTTGAGAACTTCCACGTTAAACTTGGCGTTGACGGTTTGTCCAGGAAGAACATATTCATTGTGGACGATGCCTTTGATGTCAAAAAGACAATGAGCACCATTTTCACTTTTGATTTCCTCATTTTTCCTATTTTTGAGCGAGCAGAAACACGTCGCGCGAAAATTTTTTCGTGACACTCCAGGTGCTCGGAGACATCTGATCAGCCGCTCGTTCGTTAACTAAGAACGCCCTCTACCGAATACAGCTGGTGCGCACACGCTCCGAAGTACAGTCGCTGTGGAAGAAAATCAGTCCCATAACTTTCCGGACAAACCTGTATGTTTATAGACGTTGATATACTAATTGCTGAGATAATCACAAAAACTTCGAAAAATAACCGTTTTTTATTATCCAAGCGAGTGTTCTTGGTTAGAAGAGAGACTCATAGTTTCCAAAAAGTTATGTTTTACTGCTCTGCTTTATTCTTTGTTTCACTGTACTCTGTCCTCTAACAACGTTTAGCACACTTCTCTATTAAGAATGTGTCCTCACGCGTTATGTGTCTGTGTAAAGAACGCCATATTTGCCACATACATACATCCTGTAAGCCAACCGCCCTTTTTGTTTATCTGAAAACATATTGTTGTAACGTCAACTGATTTCGGTTTTAGGCAAAAAAACAAAAAAATTCCGAAAAAAACTGAGCATCATTTCCGCTTTTAATAAAGGCCCGAACGAAATCACGAAATGGCACGCTGCTTTCCAACTGTTTAGCACATTTCTTTGTTGGGGTCCTGCGGAGCGGCAGAGACCTGAGACGGCTATTCCATTGCTTTAACGCTGGTAGAGGAGGCGTGATATTGTGTATAAATGATTGCGGGTTCGTCTCAGCGCAGTATGCACCCATTTTAATTTAATTCCAATTTGTTTATGTTTTTTTTTGTTTATATTCCCTGCCGGTCGTTGCTCGCCCAAAGTGATTGCGTCTGTTGGTCATTATTCGGCACTTCCGCTTTGATGACCACTTTCCGTGTGGGCAAATGTAATTGCATCACATTCATTTGTGTAAATTTGTATATGCTTTTCTATGTGTTGACTATATTCACTTAATATTACCGTTATTTCTTGTTTACTCCCACTTGTCTACTGCGTTCATTAAGAAGTGAACGAATACAGTTTGCTAGGCTCGAACTTCTTCCTCCATTCCGTTGTTTGTCTGCTTTTCTTCCGGTCGGCAAACTTTTACAGAACTTCGCCGCTCACACCATTTTGGCTCGGCTGTTTGTTTTGCTGAGTTCGAAGCGTTCGCTAAATGATGACTTTTCCAATTGAATTAAGCATTTGCATTCACACTTCGCTTTCACTGGGAATTTGTTTACCGCGCGTCTCTCGCGTCGGTCTCATTAATCCTTATGGCATTCCAGCGCCGTCAACTTGCTTCCTGCCCAATGCCAGCTAACTTATTCAACTGTGGCTGTAACCAGATGCAGATGAACAGTTTGCAAGTGACAGTTGTAATTTTCAAGTTTATTTCAAAAATAATTTAGGCAAATGGAAGCTAATTTTGAAGAAGGGATTCAGTCGAGGCGAAGATGCAGACGAAAGTAGGAAAACTTCAATTTAAATGTGAGAGTTTTTCTGAAGAAAGCTTCTAGTAATTTAGTTTGAAATTTAGAATTTTAGGCAAGTTTTGAAATAGCCGCTTTGTAAGTCATATTTGCCGAAAGTTTTAAGAATCTTTAGTTTTTTTGATAGATATAGTCTAGCTTCATCTTCGAAAGATTGCGGAATATTGCACTTTCAGTAAAAAGGCAATATCTTTTAAGTTATATTCAGCTTTTCAAGCTGATATCAGACCGTTAAGTCTTTAAAGCTGAGCTACTATAGTCGAATTCGAATATATTTATCCACTCGTTTCTGTATCTATGATCGTTAGCCTTGATCATATAATTACCAGGGATTTCGGAGAAGTCTGACTTCGAATATATGATCAATTTGATTGAGATTATTACTTATTTGTCAATGTAAATAGTCTTCGCTATTCTAATTGATTAGTATCTTTTTTATTTTAAAGATTAGATTATTAAAAAATCTAGTACGATAATTGTCCACCTAGTCTTTCCAACGGAGTGGAGGTTTTCCTCTTCCCTCTTCTACCCCCGGCAGTTACTGCGTTGAATACTCTTAGAGCTGGAGCTGTGTTCATCCATCCGGACGACATGACCTAGCCAGCGTGGTCGCTGTCTTTTAATTAGCTGAATTATGTCAATGTCGTCGTATATCTCATACAGCTCATCGTTCCATCGAATGCGGTATTCGCCGTGGCCAATGCGAAAAGGACCATAAATCTTCCAGAGAACCTTTCTCTCAAAAACTCGTAACGTCGACTCAGCAGATGTTGTCATATATGTAGTATATACATACATATATAGCTTCATAACATAATTTTTTGTCTATTTGGTCATTGTTTGAACTTTACATTCGATTGCAACACTGTCGCTCAAAAACATAACAGGAACACATGTAACACCGTTAGTGTAATTTTGCTTGCTTTTGTATAAATGTAGCGAATTTTAATAGCATGCATTTGTCTATTGAGAATGTCCGCTAGTCTGGAAAATGCCAAAACCGCTACAATGACCAAAAAAACACAATGTCATCGCTCAGACGAAACCGACAAAAAGTAGATAAAGTGGAAATGGCGAAAGCAATAAATATACAGCATTAGTTTCACCAGACGAAATATGTTTTGTGTTTATTAAAATATTTGTTCAAAACAAAGCCAAAAACAAAAGAAAACAAATATGCCACAATCATTTTTAATACACATTTTTATGTTTACAAAACAGTGAGAATGCTACGAAAAACTTTGTCCCTTCAGCTCTGCGACTGGTTTTAGTTGTGCAACATTCATTTTGTTTTGCTGCATCAATGAGTTTTATGTAATATTTACAGTTGTTGCAGTGGCATGCGACAGCAATATGCTCGTTGGTAGCAATCGTCATCTGTCAGCCGGTGTCTCGCTGTTTGTCTCCTAAAAATTTCTGTTGTATGGGTGAGTAAGCTTCGCACTTGCGTCGCTGGAGTTTCACTGCTTCCGCTTTCCCCTAAAAGCCGGCGTTGGAGCAACAACGGAAGCTGCAGTGGTGTTTCCTGTCGTCACGTTGCAAGTGCCACAGCAGACACGCGGCTTGGTGGCGGCAACATCCGCAATTCTATGGTACATGTCGAGTTGTTGTATTTTCATTCAATCCGCTTGAATTTTTCATAATTTTATATTCATGTGTTAATCTGTTGAAGGTGCATTAAAGTGTTAAAAAAGAAATATGTATATATCTCTCTCGTTTTATGTACAAATAAAAAGAAGCTCATGAATGACGAGAGCTCCTCTGAATTAATGAAACAAACGAAGTTTGATAAGCACGAAGCTGTTTTGTTATAAAGAATGACAAATTGCATTGTTATTTGCCCTGGGAGGAAGGGATGGTTGAAAGCTGAAAGGTTCTCAGGTTGTTTGATTATTTTTCAACTGATAGTACTATAAGACTCAGAAAAGTTAGACTCTTGGTTTACGATGATTTTGGATTTGGAACTTTGAGACAAGAAGTCATCATATTCTATAGAATATTGCCTTCGAAGGTCAGTAATATCCAAACCTTGTGCTAGACAATCCGTTGCGTAATGCAGTCTTTCGGAAAGCACAAAAATCTCTGACTCTATT
Source organism: Bactrocera neohumeralis (assembly GCF_024586455.1). Classification (NCBI taxonomy): domain Eukaryota; kingdom Metazoa; phylum Arthropoda; class Insecta; order Diptera; family Tephritidae; genus Bactrocera; species Bactrocera neohumeralis. Next base: position 2,496,972 of record NC_065921.1, on the reverse strand, counting down.
AAAATACCTTTGGCCGAGATTTATAGAAAGCTTGTGAGTCTCTATCACCTAGTCTATCTAAATATGACTGAATGCGCATGATTCTGACGGAACAAGCTTTCAGTAAAGTCTGAGCCTATCAATGCCTAAGGATGTTCGAATATTTTCGAAAAAAATTTAATTTTAAAGAAATCTTTGAAGACTACAATTGAAATGAGATTTAAGCAAATAATAATTTTTTTATTGCGGAATAAATTTATGAATTTCAAGATTCAGTTTGATGGGTTGAAATGAAATGGTTAACTGATTTTTTCATAAATTTTGTCTTTCTTTCTTTCATGTTAACTAATATTGTAATTCGAAATCTGTTTGTATTACGAAAGTTGAGCATGTAAACTGCTGCCGCAACCCGCACCGCTGTGCAACAGCATCATCAGCAAATAAACTCGGCAACTCATGCGCTGCTTCAACTTGCCACTCAACTCAACTCAACTCGCTGCTGTGTACTCACAGTTGACCGCAAACAGATTTGTGCAACTAATTGCATTCAATTCAATTCAATTAAGTGCCTAGTTAAAATAGTTTTTGTTGTATTTGTAGTTATTTGGTTGATTACAACATTTATGTTTGGTTTCGCTTTCGGTCGAAAGGATTTGCCGCCGCCGCATTTCCACGTTTCCACCGGCAGTCGCTTGTGGCCAACCAGCGTACGCTGTTCCCTGCCGCACACTGTGCTGCGCCTGTGCCGGCGCTACCTCGGCGTGCCACTCACCGCTGCCACTGCGATAATTACATCATCAAAGGCCTGCCGTGGCACTGGGGCTGGAGCCAGACCCTCGTGGTGTGCGGCTGCTTGTAAAATCTGATGACTGCTATCCTCTAACGGTATGAGTATGTCATTCATTTTGATGTGCACCACATTATTCGGCAACGTGGCAGGCGACATGACATATTGTGGCAGCAAATGCATAAGCATTACAATTGCTACATTTCGATATTTGTTGCTGTTGTAAATATGGCTTCGGCTGCGTTTATCGGAGTGCGGGTGAATTTTAAACATGCATAGGTAGACCTCCGGCCTTCAGCCTCACATTCGTTCCCATGCAGCGCTAACCGAGTCTGTCCGGCTATGAATGCTCTTGACAGTCGGCAAGTTGCAATTTGCATTTTAATTTCGCCAAATATTTGTCATTATCACAAAACAATTTCCACTGTCAGACAGTATTTGTTAGCTTTGTTGTTGCAACAATGGCTTAGTTAGGAATAAACTCTCACTGGAGTTGTTAATTAAATCCGATTAATTCGCTTAACTACAACAAAAATATGTTTTTATAACGTTTAATTAAAATGCATCATAAATTGTGATTTGTTTGACGTTGCATGGCAACAATTACCGTTAATTTAATTAATTCCAGAAGTGCACCAATGATAGTGACATATAATTTTCAAGCAATAGTTTAGTTAGTTATATTTAAAGCACGCACAGAGAAAAACCTGCATTTTTACGTAATTTAGTACAAACCAATATTATCGCTTCCAAAATGTGCTCCTGAGCCAAAACAAGCACGCCAAAGCTTCATTTAGTTGTCCATACACCTGTTATAAGCCTCGGCCGGTTTTATCGCCATTTCACTAGATTGTTGGACAGTTGCATCGTAACCAATAATGATGCGTTTGATGAATGTCGGATCTTAAGCTTTTTGGGAATGATTCAGGTCTTTAAGTCTAGCTTTGACACAGTATTACCGAAAGAATTAATAACCAGAATGTGTTGAACCGACCTAAAAGAGATGTTGAGGTGCACTGCAACCTCACTGATGCCAACTCCACTGCACAACTTTCACTTAATGCTTTGTGTCTCTCAAATACTTGAGTTCGTGATAAGGTTGACTTCCCAAAACACTTCTGTAACATTTTCAACGATTTCGTAGCCGTGATTCCACTGGAAACAAAAAATGTCAGTCCCAAGTTCCTCGTTAATTTTTTTTGCATAGAACGGCAGACAAACCTTTCGCGTCGTAAGAAAGCAAAAAGCTGCCTAAGGTAGTCGAAAAAGTCTTATCGTATTTCTAATCAAACTTCAACTTATATTTTCTTTTGTATTTTTAATGAACTTTAATGAACCAAATATGTCAGTGTAAAACTTTTCTGGTTTCTCGACGGAAAACTGCGAAAAGTAATTTTCACAGGCTTCTCTTGAAGCCAACTTTACTCCATTAAGCGAGTTCTGCATTGACCGAAATAAATGGTAGTCCGATGGTGCAAGGTCAAGGCTGAATGGCTGATGCATCAAAACTTCCCAGCCAAGTTCTCCCAGTTTTTGCCGAGTTATCAAAGATGTGTGTGGTCTAGCGTTGTCCTGATGGAAGAGGAACCCCTTCCTGTTGATCAGTTCTAGTCGTTTTTTTCCGATTGCTTGCTTTAATCTCATCAGTTGTTGACAGTAAAATGTAAAATCAATCGTTCGATCAAGCTGGAGCAACTCATAGTGGATGATTCCTTTCTAATCCCACCAAACACTCAACATAACCTTTCGAGGCGTCAATCCTGGCCTTGCGTCCATTTCTTGAGCTTCGCACGCTTGGACCATGATCTTTTTCGCACATTATTGTCGCATATGATCCAACTTTCTTCTCTTATTACCATCCGCTTCAGAAATGGTTAGATTTCATTTCGTTTCAGCATCGTCTCCGCAAACTTCACAAATTTCATTGGTGGCTTGGGTGGCATTCTTTTCTTTTTTATACAAAAATTTCAAAATATAGCGACTTGATATTTTTCACTCATTTTTGAACAGCTGTAACTTTTTCCAACTCCCCGAATTTATTTTTTGTTTTTTTAATGAAACTTAAAGTCTCACCTTTTCAAAACTATATGGTATGACACAATGTGATTGGTAGCACTGGAGATATATGACTGCAACGACATCTACTGACAAAATACGAAAAGACTTTTTCGACTACCCAATATTATATAATTTTCTAACCACTGACTGCATTGTTTTTGCTTTATAGTATATACTATTTGAGTTCGTTGAAACTTGTAGAAGCGCACACCCCTTGCCGCCTCTAATAAAACACGCTTCATTACGCTAAAAGCACTCAGCCATGCATACATAAATTATTTATTTCGAATTACTCATTTCTGCCTTTTATTATTTAAATTTTTTTTTTGCATTTGCCTCAAAATTAGATTTTTTAACTGCAACGTTCATTGTAGCATGCCGCAAATAATATACGGAGTATTTAGTCATTAGCTATAATTAATTTTTATTCGCCTGAAAACGCCTTTTGAATATCTTCAATAGCCGCAAACTACACTTGTGTGGAATATGAAGCGTTTAAATAATTTTCAGGCCTGAGGAATTGTCGCCGTCCAATGCCAAGTTGGTATGCCGTAAAACAGAGACCGCATTGGGCACTTTACAGGAGAGGAAGTCATATGGAGTGCCATGCATGAGTTCATAGCCAGCGGTCTATATATTTAATGCGCTCTCAGCTATCGGCTTACGCTTTCAATTGAGACATATGCGAACCATCAATTAAATCAATTCATTCAATCAACAATCGACTGGGCGATGAACTGCTCTTGTTGTTGTTTTTCACTGTTTTTATATTCATAATGAAAACCTGGAAAAACACAAATGAGCTTTTTAATTGAATTTTCTCCGGAAATTACTAAAAAAATTAATTTATCCAAAAAATTAAGTTTTGATTAATTTTAAATTCGGAATTTCAATAATTAAAATTTTCTAATTATTTTTTGTATTTTGGCTGTTGAGTAGTTTTTATCACTAATCTTATAAATTTAACAAAATTTCGCCATGCAAAGATGACAGTTCTTAATCTTGTCTACGAGGTTATTTGAATCTAATCTACGCGAAAACTCTCTGTGCGACTCTGATTTAACAGCCTTTACTTGTCAGCATTGGAAATCTAATACGATATCACAGCTGATTTAGACACTACTAGGAGAAAAAATGTAAACAAACAAATTAATTAAACGCAATGAATCTGGATTCACCTGAAAATCAACTTCCCAAATAAAAAAATGTGTCCATTATTTCCACTATATGGATAATATTTAAAAGAAGACGGTTTTTATAATAAAATACTATATAACAATGTTTTCTTTTAATAAATATTAAGCGATGTGAATTCTGAATTCATGAATGGCAAAAGATCTGTTTTATCACCTGTGAGAACGGGCTAGATTAGTGAAGAGATTAAATGTAATCCAATCACTTACAATTTTTGGTGGGAACATAGTATTAGATGTAGGCATCTAAAACTTTAATGATTAGTGGAATAAACTGAATACTATTATGTTGAAATGAAAAGATTTAAAAAATCATTAAAGTGCCCGGTTCCAGTCCTCCCCATTAATTTTGTGTAATCAAAGAGCTTTTCAACTTAAATACATTGGCACACAAGTGTAAGCCCACTTATTTTTATTGCTTATATAGTTAATGGGTTGTTGGTTTTTATTGTTGTTGTTGTTTATTTATAAGTAATTACTGCGGTCACTTTGCAGTTCTGATTGCCCCACACAATCCGTGCGCTGCATTCACAGGCGATTGCAGTTGGTAATTAATCAAGCTCATCATTAACCAACTTTCCACAACAACAACAAGAAGCTGAACAAACGTGATGAAACATATTGGCAACATTACTCGATTCGCCTTTGCCTTGGGGGCAATGGCATGAAGGGAGACGTGGACTCAACGCCACACATTCCAATTCAATTTCTGCACACACTCACACAGAGACGGAAAAATACACATGCATGTGAATGAAAATAAATAAGGGAAGAAGTAATCGAATAGGTCGGAGCAGGAGGCAGCAGGAGGCAGCCTGGTGCACGGCTTATTGATGACAAATTGTTAAATCAACAATTAAAATAACTTCATCCATCCGCACAGGAGCATTACACGGCAGCACTCGGTCGCTCGGGCGGACAGGTAGCGTGTTGGAAAATCATTTCGTTGGCTTCGATTACAATCAAAAGATGCCCTGATGATTCGGATACCCACATGCACACATACACACATGCCTGCATGGCTCTGTGATAGTTTTGTGACCTGTTGTCAACCGATCCGATCGATGGGTTTGTAGCAAATGTGACGCTGATTGGTTTCTGTTGCCGTTGGATTGATGCCACTGCATTGTTGGTGCATGCTGCAGCCGGATTTGTACGGATTTGGAGGAGACATGCCGTGAAAAGGGTCGCTTGACAATGCTGCAGGAATTTTAATCTGGGCGAGCTCCTGAGTCAACTGTCAGTCATCATTAGTGGAAGTCTTTCTATTATTGCCTTAGTTACAAGAGCAGTGCTTCTTGCTTCTCAATTCTCAAATAACGGTGTGCATTTGCTTCAGTCAGTTCGATTGTGTGTTTGTACAGATCTCTAAGGCTTCAGGTAGCTGAAAATTAAAATTAAATGAATTTTATCTTAACAATTTCACAAATTCTTTTCTCTATTTAACTCTTCCTCTCATAATCCTTATGAAATGCTTGCGAGTGAAACTATGTGCAAGCTACAATTAATTAAAACATACTTTAGCAGGTTTGAGCTTACGCCACTCCTCACTTAGTCCAACTGGAGCCTTCAACTTTGTGGGTTTTGTTTACTGTCTTTTGGGTTTTCATTCTCCACAACAAAATGCTGTCGGCGAGGAAGGATTTGTAGCAAAAACAGGAAACCGCAAATTAAACTTGAAAAATCGTGTTTAGAAAAGAATGTTGAAAGAAGCTTAAAAGGAAAGCACACAAGCATTCACTTGTGGCAAGCTGCAACGCCTAAAAGCTGACACCAGCAAACAATGAAATGCAGCAAAGCTCGGCACATATGGCTCGCCACACACAAAAGCACAAAGAGAGAGAGAGGGACAAAGAAATGCAGAGAGCCGCATGCATGCGGTGATAGCAAGTTTTATTGTTTTGGCTCGCCGCTGCTTACGACTACTTTGTGGCATGTGAAAACAAATACAAAAAAATAATAGAAAAACATTTAATTAAGTGCAAACCGCAACAACAACACGGCCACCTTCTGATGGCAACCGATGGAATGGCAACTTGGCAACTGACAACTGGCGTTTTAATGTCTAAATATTTTATACTTCAGCGCAGAAGGGCAGAGTCAAAGGTCAACTTGAGGTCGCATATGCCCAACTAACTCGAATATTTTAAGAAATCTACTATTCTAGCTTTTGAATCTCCTTCTGATGGAAGACATTTTCGCATCTAAATTTATTAAATAGATTCTTCTTCTTTACTGGCGCAGACAACGCTTACGTGATAGCCGAGTTAACAACAGCGCGCCAGTCGTTTCTTCTTTTCGCAATTTGGTGCCAATTCGAGATACTGTGTGCAGCCAGGTCCTTCTCCACCTGGTCTTTCCAGCGGAGTGAAGGTCTTCTTCTTCTTCTACCTCCCCGGTGGGCACCACATCGAATACTCTCAGAACTGGAGTGTTTTCATCCATTCGAACGACATGACCTAGCCAGCGTAGAGTTCATTGTTCCACCGAATGCGATATTCGAACGAAATCTTTCGCAGAACGTTTCTTTCGAAAACTCGTAACGTCGACTCATCAGATGTTGCCTCTGAACCATATAGTAGGACGGGAGTAATGAGTGACTTAAGGAGTTTGGTCTTTGCTCGTCGAGAGAGGACTTTACTTTTTAAGGTTGGAGTCATGTGTAGAAGTTCACGCACGTGAGAAAAGTTCTCTAAGCTCATTCACTTGGAAATGGCCAGAAACGAGTCTTTTACATATGGCTAAAACAGCTCACGACTTCCGGTCTTAGACCAAGTATCCTCTGGGTAGCCAAAAACATCCGTTTTAAGGCCAGCTAAAGTGAGAAGGCGCAACATCCCCTCCCCTGGGTTGTACGCTGGCTTTAGATGGGAAGATCCATTGATGGCTGGGACAAATCGGCGTCAAATAGACGCCTCGCAAGTTCATGAACTTTGAGTTATTTGGTTAATCCGTTACAGCGAAAAGTTAGTCGATGCGCCTTTCAAGCTTGCAAATTGGCATTTATATGCAGTAATTAACAATGGCTTTTCACTTGTGGTCTTATTTTACCATTTTTTTTTTGTTTTTGTTTCTTTTTTATTTTAAATTCCCATTTGAAGCACTGCTTTTGAAATTAACTTAACAACGAAAATCATTGCCGAAGTTTGCTTAACGATTAAGCACTGGACAAGTGGTATTACCACAACAAAAGCAACAACAACAACTCAGTCGAGAGGCTTGTTGGTGCAATGACCACAGAAGTCAAAGTTAAAATGTCGATTGCTAAAAGTTGCACGATGGGCCGCTGAGCATGCTTAAAGATGGGAAGTTCCTCAATAGAGCGCTGAGGACCATAATTTCGAAACTTCCAATACATTTTAGTGCTTTCGTGCGGTTCAAAGTTTTTTATATGTATACGTACTTGCTTCGTGTGTGTGTATAAAATGTGTGGCATGAATAAAAGTTGCATGTTGCATGCACTCGGCGAGCCGTTTAATTTGCATTGACGCTTGTGTTAGCAATATCGCAACGGATTTACAGCTAATATGCTTTGGATAGGATGCTGGGTGGCAACGCTCGCAATTAGTTCCTTAATTTCTTGCTTCAAACCTGCCAATGGGCCGATAGCACGTCTATAGGCGAACGTTCGCCGGCGTCGTGTTCTCGAATTAGTTATGCAGCACCAGCATTGGCAGCATCACACACAGGCAACAGCCCAACAGCCCTTTTTGCACGCGTCCACTGCGGCGTAGGTTCGTTTAATCGAAATCTGCAGCTAAGTAAATCCCATTTAAGGTCTAGCATTATGCATGCAACTGCAGCTGCAAAGGCGAAGCAAGCCAAAACAAAATGTCAGCAACCACAGCAAGCCGCATACGAGTATGTGTGTGTGTGTGAGTGATATGAACAAAATCAACAACGGTAGCTGTGCTGCGCCGTGTGCACTGGAGGGTGGAGGCAGCAGGCGCTGCAAATATTGATACAAGACTCATTAAACGCCCACTTATCAGTGATGAAGGTCCACGCCGTGCAACACCACACCACGCCATGCCAACTGCAGGCACTCGAACTGTTGCTGCAGCATTTGTATATGTGTTCGTGAGTATGCACAGAACCAACAACGAAAGCGCCTGCAGTTGCATGTCGCTCCAGCGGTCGACGGCGTCCGAGTGTTGCCACATGTGATATCTAAGCATCGCCGGTGACTGCCTGCCAGCGCGTCGGAGCCGGCATGTGTGCTTATGTTTGTATGTATGTGTGTGAGGAGGCTCTTCTGTGCAGCATTGCCTAGATTGCCAATAGATACTAGTAGTTGTGTGTGTGTGTTTGTTTGTTTGTTGTTTGTTGGTGTCAGTTGATCTCTGCCGAGCAGCGCATGCAATCAGTTGTGTTGGCCTCACCACTCAAGTGTGCTTACGCCGTATGTTTGTGTGAGTGTTGTCGTTTGCTGTTGTTCACCAGCTTTGTCCAGTGGCAACGGCAACGGCATGACTAATCTAAATTATGCTTCATTTGTGTGATTAAGTTTGGCCGGGCCTTAAGGCGTCGTAAAGGATTTGCTGAAATTAGGAGAATAAATGTTTAGACTGCTGCATATGCAATGAGCTTAAGTTGATCGCATCGGCTGCATACACTTGCGTTATTTAAAATATTGAAGGCTTTTAGAGTGCATTGCTGTTGTCTTTGAACGTGGTCCCAAGTAGCACTTTGATGAATTTTCATAAGAGAAATAGAAAACAGAAGGCATGAAAAAATACTTTTCGAATAGAAATAATTACATACATAAAAAATAAGAATGTGTCTACAATTTAATTAGATTATATGCATTATAATATGTATTCCATAAAAATTGGTTCTGATAAGGATGCGATTCATAAACATACAACAGATCTGTTGTAACAGATCTCCGATAATTCAGAGCGAATCAATGAAAATCCTGTCCATTATACCTACATATGTATATATGATCAAATATGACTCGGACTGGTCCATTTAACATCTTATAGATCGTTTCAACACATTTCCGTTAATGTTCTGGCCATAAGCGTGTCAATGCTAGACTCATACCAAAAGATCTGAATCTTTTGCAAAAGCGTCGTTAAGTGGAGATCGCAAAAGAGACGATTCATTCATTTTCTATGGATTAATTACAGGTTACGAGACGGTGCGTTATGAACATGACATAAAAACTTCATAAAACGGGTTTCACGGAGAGGCGATTTTAGTTTGGGGAACAAGAAAAAATGGCATTGAGCCAGATCTGGTCAATGCGGTGGTTGATCGATGGTATTCGTTGCGTTTTTGGCTTTAAATTCGGTCACATAGTGGCTCGATGCGATGGTGCATTATCATCGTGTAAAATCCATGAATTGGTCTTCCACAATTCCGGCCGTTTTAGACGGATGTTCTCACGCAAATACTTCTCGACCGCCTTTGAAGGCTATACATTTTTTTTGAAGTAATTTAATTTAATTTATTTTCCGGGTACTTTTTTGCCACAATGTATTTTCAATAATTATTTTTAACAGCTTTCCTCCATTACCTCAAGCAAGCATATGGTTCAGTTCAAAACTGTAGATACATACTTCTTCATTTGATTTGATATTCACCCAAAATCATTTACACTTGAAAGCTTGGCAACCCCAAATTTTTCCAGAGCACAATCAAAACCCCTCAATGCCCCTGTCATCATATCATTAATTAAGCGAAAATCCCCTTTTACCGTTAAGTTGCAAGCCATTGCGTAATCGTCGGGATCAACAGTTTTAAATTAACGGCTTTAATGAAAAGTGGCCATTGGTGGTAGTGGTATGAATAACCGTTACTCGCCTTTGTCTGCAGCTTATTCAAACAATCTGCTTAACATTATCATTGTTGACGCTGAACATTTTCGCGGGAATGAGATCCTCATTCCTTCTACATCCTCATTCGTGCAACGCAAGTGCGGCTAATTTAAATGTAAAGTGTTGCGTTGCACTCTCAGCTGAGTGCGGGCCCTCCGAGAAGTGTAAGGTCGCTCTGAAGGGGTTGCAAAGTTCAGCAATATGTAATTTACAAATATATACGTATATATGTGTGTTATACCCAATAGGAATATCTGAGTATCCCAACGCACGCTCGGAGTATTTGCATATTGCCGTTGAATACAATTTTAGACTCACACGCTGAAATGACGGCCTACGGAATATCACACGTAAATCAATTTCATTTCAGGGTTTCGAAACTACTGCCTGATTGAAGTTCTGCAGAGTTTTTAAAGCTAAATCAGCTGGACTTTTCCTGGAGGGGCGGCAATATTGTAATGTAAAAAAACAAGGCAGATCTGGGAGCTCTTTATAAGAATCACTCGGAAAATATGTCAACTGCAATCATCCTTCGGGCGCTGAAACAAAGCAAGCCTACGCCAACAAAGGCCAACAATGTGTTAAGGACTTGCAAATATCTGCGAGAGTTGCAGCTCCTACTCCGCGCAAGTCTCCACACCCTGGCAGGCATGTGCATCAGCTGCACTCATGCTTGTGTTGCACCAATTGTTTCATCATGTTTACATGGTTGGCAGTCGCCTCGCCCCCAAAGCAATATGCAGCCGAAGAGCCGCTGCCGCCACCTCGCAATCAAGTGAATTGCACTCTCCAACCCACTCTCCACTGTGGGCTTGAAACAGGATTACTTGAATGCAAAAATTGGGGTCAGGGTTTCTTTTGTGTGCAAAACATCTGAACAATTCTCTGTGGCATATGCGTCTATATAACGGTACGCACATATGTATGCATATATGTATGTATGTATGTAACCAGGTGCCCGCCGAAGGGTGGTCCACCCTATCACCGGCGCGCATCGAGTGGCATAATGAAGCCGCAGGCAGCCATTACGTGCGTTCCTTCGCCAGTTCCCCTCGCATGTCCGCTTATGTGAGTGAATAAAGTCATTAATAAATCATGATTGTGCTGCTGGCATATGTGCAAATGTTTCTTGCGTTTTCTTTGTGTTTCCTTTACTTTTCTGCACAATTCATTCACTGTTAGATCTTGTCAATGAATATGCATTTTATTTCCTTTTGTGTTTCTCTTCTTTTTTTCAGCGCTCACCTTCAAAATTGAACCTCAGGATGTGGTCGTGCCGGAAGGACATTCTGTGCTGCTTCAATGCGGTGGCGTGGCACAAAACGGCAAGTCCGCCAAAATACAACCAATTATACGTTGGCGGGGGCCCGACGGGCAGGACTTGGGCATCGTCGGCGACACATTTCGCAATCAGCTGAGTAACGGTTCATTGTATATAAGCTCCGTGGAGGAAAATCGCGGTTTGACCGGCTCCTATCAGTGTCTGCTCAGCGCTGAAGGCATTGGTACAATTGTTAGTCGTGCGGCAATCGTGTCCATAGCACGGTTGCCCGATCTAAATCAAGACTTTATCGAAACATATTTACTACCTGGTCAAACGGCGTATTTTCGATGTATGGTGGGTCAAGTTCAGTCGGGCATTAAGCATGCAGTACAATGGCTGAAGGATGACATGCCGCTTGTGCTGGACAAATTGCGTATGGTCGTACTGCCGAATGGCGCCCTAGAAGTAGATGAGGTCGGCATTGGCGATCGCGGCGCTTACCAGTGTAATGTGACCTCCGGCAGCATATCTCGTTTAAGCAGCAAAACCAGCTTAAATATCAAAAAGCCCACAGATCCAGGCGGTGAAAGTTTGGTTGCGCCTTCATTTCTTGTGGGACCTTCGCCGAAAACCGTGAAAGAGGGTGACAGTGTCACTTTGGATTGCGTGGCGAATGGTGTTCCCAAACCGCAAATTAAATGGTTGCGCGACGGAGCGGAACTCGATCTCAGCGATCTTGATTCGCCGTTCTCCATCATCGGCACGGGCTCATTACAAATTTCTTCTGCCGAAGACATCGACTCCGGCAACTATCAGTGTCGTGCCAGTAATACAGTCGACTCACTTGACGCGCAGGCCACCGTGCAGGTGCTGGTGCCGCCCAAGTTCATCAAGAGCCCAAAAGACAAGACGGCTCACGAAAAAGAGGAATTAGAGCTGGAGTGCGCGATACGCGGTAAACCAAAGCCGCTAATTCAATGGCTGAAGAACGGTGATGTAATCACGCCCAACACGTACATGCAACTAGTGGGTGGCCACAATCTACGCATTTTCGGCCTGCTGCAGTCCGATGCCGGCATGTTCCAATGCGTTGGCACCAATCCGGCTGGTAGTGTTCAAGCGGCGGCACGCTTGCGCGTCGCACAAACGGGTGAGTACGAAAGTAGTTATATGCCTTTACAGTTAAAATACTACTTGTATATATGAACTAACAGTACTTCTTCGTTATGTACAAACTAATGTAAAGTTTCGAAGCGCTTTTAGAGATCAAAATTATGCTTTTTGTGTTAAAAGAGTAAAAGCTCTGTGAATTGGACGTAAACGCAACTGGCTTGAATAACAATAACGTTACTAAACTAGCAAGACTACTAATCATCCCTGTAAGCGACAACCTTCCAACGTTAAAAATTATCACTTAATAAATTTGTTTCTTTCGTTTCTACTATTTTATGAGGTTTGACCAAAAGCTCTTATCCCAAGGCTTGAAATTTACCAGCACCGTACAAGTTTTTTGTAGGGCGTACATCTGAAATATGGTTCAATATTATTAAAATAGGGTTAAGTAGTATTAAAAATGGCTGGCAGTCGAAATACTTGTCTCAAAAGTTTAGTTCTCGAATAGCAAGGAAATTTAATCGGTTCAACGTAATATTTTTATAGCAGCTTTGCCATTAGTTTTTACTCAGAATGGTTCAATTTCTTATATGAAGGCTTTGATTCTCCATCTGGACAACATGACCTAGCCAGCGTAGCCGCTGCCTTTTAATTCGCTGAACTATGTCAATCTCGTCGTATATCTCGTACAGATCATCGTTCCATAAATCTTTCGCAGAACCTTTCTCACGAAAACTCGTAGCGTTAACTCAGCAGATGTTGTCATCGTCCAAGCTCTGCACCTTATAGCAGGACGGGAATAATGAGTGACTTATAGAGTTTGATCTTTGTTCGTCGACTATACTTCTCAATTGCCTACTCCGTCCGAAATAGCACCTGCAAGAGTTATTCTGCGTTGGATTTCGAGGCTCCCATTGTTGTTGGTCTTTATACTGGTTCCAAGATAGCCCAAATTATCTACGACTTCGAAGTTATGACTATCAACAGTGACGTGGGAGCCAAGTCCCGAGTGCGACGACTGTTTGTTTGATGAAAGGAGATATTTCGTCTTGCCTTCGTTCACTACCAGACCCATTTGCTTTGCTTCCTTATCCAGTCTGCAGATAGCCGAACTCACGGTGCGGATATTGAGGCCAATGAGAACAATGTAATCAGCATATGCCAGCAGCTGTACACTCTTATAGAAGATTGTGTTTTTGCTCATTATTATAAAATTATTGAAACTATTGAGGAATATAGGAGTCCGGCATTTATATTAGGCCTCTGAAAATTATTCTAATAACCTGAAAACCGATTACACGAATGTTCGGTTCGAATAGTCGTCGTCTCACGACTATCCGGTTACTGCAAACTGAATATTATCCTTCGAATAATGCCTTATCCGGTTGATCCGGTTAATCGAATACCAAGAGCTCTAATTTATAATTTTTTTCCACAAGTTAGAAAACTCATAATTTAGTTTGTACAATCCTCCGCTCATAGCAAAACGTATTTAATTTTAATTATATTACATTATTTGCTTTGCTTATTACTTTCGCATAAGTTTTAAGAAAGGAATATGCTTTAAATGTGTTCTTTATTGGTCGGTAAATTCGCACTGCTTATTAATAAGTTGTATATTTTGTTTTATTTTATAAATGTGTAAATTGAAAAATATTTATAAAATTTTCTGTTCAACTTTTTTTAAATTAATTTCCTTTTCGATTTTCTTTTTATTTCCCTTTTTTCTTTTCACCACTTCATATTATGACACGCATTTGTATTTCCAACACGTCATGTGCACATTCCCACCATCATCCATCCTGACCTGATCCCCAAAGGCAAATCCAAAAAATACCACACTTCCGCCTCCCAAACACCCAAATCTCCATTACTTCCGTCAGCTTCACCTATGCGCCGACGCAAGGGGGGCGGCTCTAAGGCGATTGATCCTTTTGACACATTCGGCGATGCCATTGACAATACAATGGGATCGACACGTAGTCTCTCCAAAAGCGCGCTGGATAGTTTACTCTCACAGAGAGGCAGAAAATTACCACGACCTGAGAGACCGCAAAATGACAATGGCTATGGTGAATTTGCCTCACTGAAAGACCTCGAACAGTTGGACATGGAAGATACGGACAGTTCAATGGAGCTGCCCACAAGCACACACGAGTTCAACGTAGGTGTTAACGGTGATGACGGCAACAACGATGACGAAGACAATGAGGACGAAGACGAATATGACGATTTAAATGACAACCAAGAATTCATTGATGCCTACAATCACGGTGACGACCCCAATAAAGTACTGAACTCGTGGAAGAATAAAAATAAGAAACAATTATCCTCAGCCACATCCAATTCACAAGCGGCGTCATCAAGTTCCTCCTACTTATCCTCAGATTTAGATGGACTCGAAGGCAGCATTGGCATAACTGGCGTTGGGAGTGTAGACGGCGGTGTAGACATTCCCCAATCCGGTGGAGGAGTTACACATATCCACGGTGCTGTGTTGAGCCGTTTACCGGGACCGCCACACGACGTGGTTGCGCAAATAGTGAAGCCACGTTTCGTAACACTCAGTTGGATGGAGCCGAAGAAGAACCCGGTCGAAGTGGTGTCTTATACAGTATTTTATAAAATGAGCAATAGCGAACGGTAAGTGAAAGAGAGTCATTTGTAGTATGACTCATTCATTAGATTATTAGCCATTCACTTTAACACTTGTGTTAAATGAGTTAGGGAAGGCTCTATACTCGATTAGGGGAGCATGTGTAAAATGTATAGTTTTGCCATTTCTTCACTTATAGTACTTATGTAATTCGAAAAGGCCACTTAAATTGGCAAGCAGAACAGCTTATGCCGCAAGGCAGTAATGAAAATCAAATTGCCGACGCCGTTTTACTTTCATCGCTGCCATTTTTTATCCATTATCCTTGTGAGGGAGCCAACTAAAACCTCACTTAGGCGTCATCAGCGGAAGTCGTTCGAAATCAGCCCGTCTTTGCCGGCTTTTATGCGCGACCGTAAATTCAATAACTTCATCTAACAGCATCTTCTGCGAAATTGCCAAGTAGCATTTCCTTGTTTTGGCAAAAGCAATTTGCCGCGCTCTCCCTCCTGTCCTGCATTTTGCCACAATCACTTTGCATTCTTTTTCCACTTTGTCAAATTAAAAGCACATGAATGCGCCGAATCTAGTCAAGCAGACACTGAAACACTGAAAGAGACACTGCGGCCTTTGTTTGTGTCGCTTCTAACGGTAATTGTAATGGGTGGGCGACAAATAAATAATCACTTGCGTGGAAGCAATTTCAGTACAATATTGTAGACATCAGCCTAAAAGCCTTGGAATGGCTGGAAATTTAAATTGGCTAAAGGCTCAAAAATCCCTTAATGAAAAACTATTTAGAGTCTTTGCATATCCACAGTTACTTGGAACTCAATCGCTTTCTCTTTATGTAGCGAACAGAAAATTGTAACCAAATCGCACGATGACCAACAGGTGAATATCCAAAATTTGCTGCCTGGAAAAACCTATCAATTCCGTGTGGTGGCAAATACGAACTTTGGACCCGGCGATTCTTCAGAGGTACATCCTGCATAAATAAAACGTATTCTCTTAGGAACTGCATGAAAATAAGTTGTGTTGAACTTTATTAGGTATTGGAGGTGCGCACTCAACCGGAGGAGAATATTGCTGGTCCACCACGCAACGTCGAAGGACTGGCGACTAGCGAAAGAGAGATTTTTGTAAAATGGGATTCTCCGATCGTAACCAATGGAGAGATTATGAAATACCGGATTTACTATTCTGAGGTTCGTAACCGTGAAAAGTCACCATACAGTCGCGTTTTCTGAAATATGCTTAGTTTTATGTTGTCCACAGAATGACAGTGGTGCAGAGATGTACCATGATAGCACCACGCTTAGTGCTGTGATCTCAGAGCTGCGTCCATATACTGACTACACTATTAGCGTGGTACCTTTCAATAAGAACGGCATGGGCGATCCGTCGAATGAAATAAAGGTCAAGACTTACTCCTCCACACCAACTGAGCCCCCCAATAATGTGACACTTGAAGTAACGAGTTCGACGGTAAGCTTGCAATCTAAACATATAAACTGTTGTTTTTTGAAAATCAGTATTTAATACCTTTTTTCATGTGTGTCTTATTTATTTATACATTCATCCTATTTCAGTCCGTCACAGTACACTGGGAGCCTCCAGCCGAGGAAGAGCGAAATGGACAAATCACCGGCTATAAGATTCGCTATCGTAAACTTAAAGACACGCCACAAGTGAAGAGCACACCAGCGAATATACGTTACTTCGAATTGAAGGGACTGGAGCGACACTCGGAGTATCAAATAAAAATTGCCGCTATGACAGTGAATGGCTCAGGCCCGTTCACAGAATGGAATCGCGTTATGACTTTGGAAAATGATCTGGATGAAACACAGGTGCCTGGTAAACCAGTTTGGATCGGCATACATCCGGGTGGTGATAACATCGCTTTGCACTGGGGTCCACCGCAACAGCATGAAATCAAGATTCGAAGTTATGTTTTGGGCTGGGGTCGTGGAATACCCGATGAAAACATCATTGAGCTAAAAGAATCCGAACGCTATTATGTATTGAAAAAGTTGGAGTCAAATACGGAGTATGTGGTTTCATTGCGTGCACGCAACAGCAAAGGTGACGGTCAACCAATTTATGACAACATCAAAACACGTGACGAGGAACCGGTCGATATGCCAATGCCGCTTGAAGTGCCTGTCGGCCTACGCGCCATCACCATGTCCAGCTCATCCATTGTCGTTTACTGGATAGATACGATGCTGAGTAAAAATCAACATGTCATCGATAATCGTCACTACACCGTCCGTTTTGGCATATCTGGCTCTAGTCGTTTTCGGTATCACAACACCACCGATCTCAATTGCATGATCAATGATCTGCGTCCGAACACACAGTATGAGTTCGCTGTTAAAGTGGTGAAGGGGCGTCGTGAGTCGGCTTGGTCCATGTCAGTGTTGAATAGCACCTACCAAAATGTACCAATTACACCACCACGTGAGCTCACGGTACGACCTGATGAACAGAATCCACAAACTGTCATTTTACAATGGCTGCCACCGAAACACAGCCTTGGTCAAATAACCGGCTACAACATTTATTACACCACCGATACTACGAAACGAGATCGCGACTGGTCCATCGAGGCATTCGCTGGTGACGAGACTATGATGATGTTGCCTAATTTGAAACCATACACAACATATTACTTCAAAGTACAAGCGCGGGTGGGGAAAGGCGCCAGTAATGCGCCTTTTTCAGCGCTTGTTGCTTACACGACTCCGGCGGCGGTTGTGATGCAGGAACCAAAACCGATTGCCAAGGGCATCAGTAACGAGATCATCATATACTCTGTAGCAGGTGCGATTGCATTTATAGTATTGATTTTTGTGGTCATCATGGTGGTAACGTGCCGACGAAAGCCCCAATCCACTCCTGATCACAACAAGAAGAGGTACGAAGAGTGAGTGCACTATTTTTCTTAATTGGGATTCTCGTTTAGGAAATTATTTATTGTTATATATAATTTTTTTTAAGTAGCTATCAAAATGTTGGAGTTCCGAAGCCCCCAGATCTATGGATACATCACGATCAAATGGAGTTAAAGAATATTGATAAGAATATTCACAGCACCACTCCTGGTAAGCAACAAAGTCTATTTATATTCAAATATTTATATTATTTCATATCAACAATTGCTCATTGAAAATTATAAAATGAATCCGTTTAGTTTGTAGCGACGGTGCTTCGAGTAGCGGTGCCTTAACATTGCCACGTTCTGTGGTGCACGAATACGATGTCGATACGCCAGTGCCGGTTACCAATTCGCTCGACAAACGATCCTACGTACCCGGTTATATGAGTACGTTACTTGCAAACTAAACCAATATTTTTGTTATAAACCTAAATATTTCTTGTTTTCTGCCTTCTTTAGCCACTTCAATGAATTCTACCATGGAACGACCACAGTATCCGCGCACCCAGTATAACATTTCCGCCAATCGTTCGCATATGACTGTCGACACGGGGCACTCGCAACAAAGTCTGACGCAGCAACCGGGCTCCTTGGCACAAACGCCCGAACATCCCTACGGTTATGAGGGTAATTTCTGGTAAGTAATGAGTGGCAAAAAAAAAACTTTGAAAAACTATTCCCTAGAGACACTATTGTCTTAATAAGTTAATAAATTTGGTATTTCGAAAAATTGATTTTTTTTTTCAAATCAAGCTGTGTTTTCGAATTACAATTTGCTCCTTTTCCTCAAAATACGGCAATATATCAGTGTATGGTCGGGAAGTCGAACCACTTTATTAAATTTATGGTTTTAGAAAATTAAAGTGAGCGCCAACGAAAATATATATTGTGATTAAAAAATGAGTGCGTTTATTGCTATTATCTTTGCAAAATTGTCTGGTGTGAAATCAAGCTAAAAGTGAAGCTCACCTGGTTGTCAATCCCACCTTATTGAATACACCTTGATTTCGCAATGACGGCAGACCGGGAGCAAAGTGATTTATGAAAAACATTTCAGTTATATTTGTATGTTTAAAGAAAAATAAAAATTTTCATTAGCCGACCAAATTTCAGTAAAAAATACAATATTCATATTTTGATTTTTGTTTGTACGTCTGTGTAAACAAAGAAATTATATTGTTTCCCGTTTGTGTTGCCCATCCAACCGTCCTGTGAGTGAGTTGAGCCATGACAGCCATTTGGGACAAAATGTGTGAAGTATTCACGTTGCTGGTTCGGCCGACGCGTCGCAAGACCCGCGTTACCTTCAGTCCAAGCACCCTACATCGTGAAATCATTCGGCACACCAAACTATCGGCTTCCCCTAACCCGTTTTTCAACTTTCTAGCCGAAGTGCGTATGAAAGCCAACGGTGGGGAATTAATGCACCCTGGCTGTGGTTCGATGTCGGCGCGGGAAAGTGCTCGCATCGCCAAGACAGCAGGCCGTTTGTGGAATTCTATGAGTGATGAACAAAAACAGCCATATCGAAGCATTGCAATGGAGCAGCGGAAACTGAAGAGGCTGCGACGAAGGCGTTCCTACCTATCTGCACGCAGGCGAAGGGAACGCAAAACGCCAGTCGAATGTAAATTTCTTTTACCGCCGCCGCCCACCCATCAAGAACATCTGTAAATGTGACTTCTGGGGATTGCGATTGTGTTATTGACGCCTTCAGGACAGTGCGGATGGTGTGGATATCTAAATTGTCTGCAAATTTAATGTTGATATTGTCTCCAATTTCATAAAAATGTTATAGTCTGGAAACAATTCTATACTGCTCTGTTTACGTTACCTTGTTATTCCTCAAGAGAGGCAAAGTAATTCATTAAAATCATTTCAATTTTATTTTAACGTCTAACGAAATATAAAATTTCATTAGCCGACGAAATTTCAGTAAAAAATACAATATTTATATTTTGATTTTTGTTTGTACGTCTTGTAAACAAAGAATTGTATTGTTTTCCGATTGTGTCGTATATCCATCCGGAGAGATAATCGAGATATGCCATCCATATGGGACAAAATGTGCGAAGTATTCACATCGCTGGTGCGACCGACGCGTCGGAAGACACGTCGGGTCACCTTCAGTCCAAGCACCCTGCATCGTGAACTCATACGACACTTGGAACATTCGGCTTCCCGTAATCCATTTTTCAATTTCCTAGCCGAGGTTCGTATGAAGGTCAACGGTGGCGAATTAATGCAGTCAAATTGTGGTTCGATGTCTTCGCGCGTAAGTGCTCACATCGTCAAGACGGCTAGCCGTTTATGGAATTCAATGACAGACGAGCAAAAGAGGCCGTACCGGACCATAGCCATGGAGCAGCGAAAACTGAAGAGACTGCGGCGAAGGCGTTCCTACTTAACAGCACGTCGACGAAAGAAACGCAAACCGCCAGTTGAATGCAAATTTCTCTTACCACCGGTGCCCACTCAAGAAGAAAAACTGTAAAGGTGGTTTCTGAAGATTACCATAATATGGGTGACGTCGTCAGAACAGTACGGATGGAGCAGTGAACAAAATTTTGTGCAAATTTAATGTTGTAACCCTCTTCTATTTTCCCAAACTGTTATTGTGTTTCATCAATCCTATGTTACTTGTTATTCTACCGAGGTCGCAGACAATCGGTAATAAAGTGATTCATATAAAACAAACATGTGTATATATTTTTAATCCAAAGGCAAAATACAAATTTTCATAAGTCGATGAAATTTCTTCAATGACATGTGTGGGTGTGGGTCTTAAAGGAATATTAATGACTGATTAAACATCAGTATGGAAGTAAAAATGTTTCGTAAAGTTCAAGAAAAATACTAGAAACTTGAAAAGAACACTACTTCCACATATTTTATTCTCTGGTATCGTTTCACTAAGCTTTACTAACTCTCATTCAGCATTAGATCTCAAAACGCGTACCTATTAGGTTATTAAAAAAAGCTAAGGAATGATCTTGTAAACAATGATAGCTGGATTAAAGGCCTCTTAGCCTATAGGGTCATTTTGTAAAGAAAGCAGAGAGCAAATGATCATTATTATTCAAAAATGTACCACAAACATGTACTGGTTGTTCTATAATCTTTAATGTAATAAATGAATCATTGATTGGTTTTAGATCAGATAATGTTGTCAAACTGCGAAAAGATTCATGGTCGACCACGGTGAAAAGTGTAGAAAATGCTGCTGTTGCAGTTGTTTTAGCGGCAGAATTCTGCCGAGTTGACAGTTCTTGGTCGGATAAAAATTCGGGTCCGTTCAGGTTACGTAGACCCGACTGTCGTAGGAACGGTGTCGAAAAGACTCGCGCTGGCTGCTCACTTCCTCATATATATTTTTTAATAAAATATTTTAATTATTCTATTTCGAAATTCATAAGAGATAATGTGGTAATTGTATTATTCGTTTCAGCAATCCTGGTTACCCGAATGGTGTCGGCGGTGCTGGTCCAGGTGGTGGCCCCACAAACAACGGTGGTGTTTCAACTATCGAGAGTGCAAAACGTGGTCATCCATTGAAGAGTTTTAGCGTGCCAGGTCCACCCCCAACGGGCGCTGCGACACCCATCAATAAACACAGTAAGTAACAAGGCAATGTATAATTTTGCAACCCTTTTCATGCCGATTCCATCGTCATCAATTCTAATGTATGTTCTACTCACATCTGTTTCAGCACCTGCCGTAACAATACGTCCACAAAATCAATCGCCCTACAAGAAGCCCTCCTTCTCAGCTGCCACGCCCACGAATCGGTTGCAAAGCGGCTCGTCTGTGGCACACTCCAACGACGAAATACAACGATTAGCGCCAAGCACCTCAACCGAAGAGCTGAACCAAGAAATGGCCAATCTAGAGGGACTCATGAAGGACTTGAGTGCAATAACGGCGAATGAATTCGAAGTTTAACAGTAAATAGGAATAAAAACACGCCATACGAAAGTGTCTAAGGCCGAAATGTGCTTCAGATAAGAAAATTAACAAATGCGCAACCAACATAAACGGAAAAAGTATTGAACGATGAATGGAAGGTTTTCAAAAACAAAAAAAAAAAACAAAAACGAAAAACAACAAAAACCTCGATAAACTTAGCGAATCAAAATGAAAGCAAACAAATGAAAACATTAACATTTTTCTTTCGTTGGTTTCGTGCTAAATTTGCGGTTTTCTACAGAATATGCGCTAAATGAATTTGAAAATGTTTGGCTGCTAATTCTAATTATTTGCCATTAATATTTAAAGTTTAAGAGCTAGTGCATTCGTATATATATATTTAATGCCGATCTTTTCGTGTAAGTAAAGTAATATTGGATTTTTGTACAAGCGTTAAGGGACGTAATGATTAAGAATTGGTTGATTTCTAAGTGTAAGTGCTGCTTAAGTTTCAAAAATGTGTGTTTAAGAGTGCTCTTGATTTTGTTATATTTTTTATTTCTATGAAAAAACCGTGACATGTACATAACCATTATATGTAAGAGCATTGTCATATATGTATGTACTATATATGTATTTATCGACATTTTACCGAGTAAGCAAATGAATTAAAAATTAAAGTTTTTGAGTAAAAATAATAGGAATTATACCAGAGCCACGGCTATATTAATAAGGAAACTGAAATCGAAATCGAAAACGAAAACGAAAACGAAGCTGAAACAATTGAATTAAAATAAAAATAATTTAATATTGCAAATTGTTGAACCATACGCAGAAGCCACAACAAAATAAATCTGATGTGAAACCTTCAAATGTTAACATGTATGTATGAAAGCTTACATACTCCTTTGTAAGTACATATTAATATATACTAAGCAATACTATGCTGCCGTAAAGTATGAGCTATCCCGCGTTAGTTCAAGCTACTTTTCTGACTTGCACTCAATTTTGCGCGCTTTAACTTTCACTTTGAAAAGTTGTACGAAAGTGTTGGCTGCAACAGGTGTTGGTTTTGAATTCAAGTCCTTGCAGTGCCATAGAACTCTTTCCCGGACTTAATAATATTATGGCGAGAGACCGCAATAATCTATCCCTGAAAGCTACAGCGCAAATCTTCATTGCATTCACAGTTGCAACAACGGGAAATGCTGGCAGAATATGTGGATACTACATATATACATATATTGTTATATACGCATGTTAAACTATTGAAAGTACATGTAACTATCTCAGACTTTGTGTATATGTATTTGCACTTTATATTTAAATATGCACAACTGAAATTACTTGCCGCTATATGCATCTACTTGCTATTGAAATCTTATTAAAAGAAAAAAAACTAATCTAGATTTAAAGTTACAAACGTGCATTTATATCAAAATATCGTGTTCTTGTAAACCAAAATTTAACTACAAAAACTTTTCACACAACTGGATGTTTAGTTTTTTTTTTAATATTAAACTCCTCATATTAGTGTAATTTACCTTTTTGGTTTTTACCTCATCCAAACTGAGTCTATCGTTTTAGTTTTCTTTCATTTCCATACAAAAAGTGCCATTTCACTGCTCATAAAAAGCCCTGAATTACTGAGCGCACAAATTTTGTAATATGTTTAGTATGTACCTTCTAATAACACTTTATTTTAATTTTCGCAAAACTTGTGTTCAAATAAAAACTCGTTACCCCTAAGCTATTTTTCCAAAACATAAATTCAATTTTGGAAACTAATATAAAATGCCTACAAATCTACTACTTACGGCAATACAGCGCTCGGGGTGTTTATAAAACCTCAATCCTAAAAAATTAAACAATTGGAAAAGCGTTTTGTATTAAAAATTTGAATTATTTTTATTATTTAGATATATCTATATATACATATGTATTTGATTTATGCACAATGCTATGAAAATTTTGTATTCTAGTTACTTTTCATATGAGGTTTTATTACTTATGATCAAAGGTCATTCAAAGTCACATACTTTTTATGCATTTAAAAAGCCTTATGTTGAGCTGAAGAAATTTCACGGTTTTTTGCATTTAACAAGTGCATAAATGGGCGCACTAAATATTACTAAAAATTACGCATGTATATCATTTGTAAAAATAATACATACCTACATACATACACACATATATAGTACACGAAACTCATCTAATGTATAATTTCCACTGAAAACCAGACCAACGCATTTACACGATTGAAAATGTTATTGGAAAAAGCAGTTATTGTGCAAGCAACAAATGAAGAATTATCTAACCAGAAGCGAAATTTTGAAGGTCCTATTAAGTTAAAATTTTAAATTTAATTAAACTAAAAGAGATAAACATTTGCCATACCTACTCGAATACAAATTAAGTTCCATACATCTCTGCTAACCCTTTTTAGAAGCACGAATCATACACCTACACACATACATACACACACACACACACATTTCTCTACTTCGAAAATCATATAATTATCTATAAACAAATATATTTACGTATTACTTCGTGTTAAGCGTAATCATAGGTATAAGTGGAATTAGCAGAATGGTGAATTGCAAACAAAATGAAGACTTTTGTTACTTTTATTATTCAAAGAGCAGTTCTTATAAGTATATACATACATACATATATGTATGTGAGGATTTTTATTACAAAATGCATTTTTGTATATTAAAAATGAACGTTTCGATTAAGCACACACATATAAAATGGAGAAATATTACCTTCTTAAGTAAGCATACTTAGCTATAATAACTTTAAATAATAATTATTATAATATTCTACTTATACAAAGTAAATGCAAGCAAAGAAATTGTGAATTAAATGTGAAAGAAAGTACGTTAAATTACAATGTATAATAAATATAATTTATACAATTCAAATTTTATTGGTTTTCATACTTAGTAGGTAAAGGCAATAAAAAAAATCATATAACGAAAGTAAAGAGAAGACACTCTCCTCGCCAACAGATTTGAAGTTGATCACGCACGATTATTCTCTCTGAGGCGTCTATGTTTGGCTGGCAAGTGCAATATTACACCAGAGAATCTAAAAACATTAATTTCGCTTACACCTAAGCCTTCACAAAGTTGGTATAAAACTTGATTTTGTTCGATTAGTTTGGATATGCTATAGCAGTCCGATCTGAACAATGTGTTAGGAGATTATACCGTTATCTTGGACAATAATCTATGCCCAATTTCGCGAAGATGTCTAGTCAGTACTATAAGTGTATTTTATCGATCTGATATCAGCGGTTCCGACAGCAGCTTCTTGGAGAGAAAAAGCCGTGCGCGTAATTTCAGAGCGATATCTCAAAAACTGAGGGACAAGTTGTATGTACTGACATGCGGACATAGCTAAATTGACTCAAACTTCGTGAAAACTTTAATATATTTGTTCAGAAAAAAACAAAATACATTGTATTGTGCTAGGCATTTTTGTGGTTTTGGTTTACCTGTACATTTTTCTGTTGCTGAGTGTTCTTGATCATAAGTGGTTTGGAAGTGCAGGGTTCACCAGAATCATCTTGGTGTTTTTTTGGATTCTTGAATAAAAATTTAATCAAAATCTTTATTTAAGCAGTCTTACCTCTACACCCTTTTTTAATTTTTAATTTCCTTGAAAGAAATGGGTTCATTCGAATCAATATCCTGGCGTCTGTTGGTTTTTCTTACGAGTTCTTTTCGATGCATTCTCCAATGTTAAAAGACTTTTTATAAGGCGAAAATGTTATCAACTTGGACATTCCTGGTGTGCTGCGACGATTGGAAGTGTTAAGTTTTTTATAGGAACCGGAGATGTTTCCATCGGTGTTATGACTTTTGATGTGGTTTCTGATTCGCTTAGAACTGGACGATTTAGATTTTCATTTCAAATGTCGCTTATTGAATGTGGACTATCTACAATGGTTATGTTATTTAGTGTGGTACTTCGTAAGTGCTTTCAGACACTCGAGGAGGAGATTGCGATGCTGCATCTTCGTCAACTGAAAACTCATCGAAAAAAGCAACAAGCTCAATATTCCTGATATGACTCGAATAACCGTCCAAGGCGATCAACACTGGTGAAGCAGTTGATGGTTTGACGTGTTTTATAAAGTGCCGAAAGCATAGTGTAAAAATGTATGTTTAAACCCAACCTGTTTGATGAAATTCGTATTGATCCTGGCGGCGCTCCTTTTAACAAAAAATCTGGACGTTTATTCCGTGTAAATATAAATGGTGGTAGAATAAATATTCCACTTGCACTCATACAAACAATCGTAGATCCCCCATCTGCAGAAGTAAGGCTACCAATCTTCTTGACATTACTTGGGGTAATTTTGATGGACTGAGGGAACATCACGACGTCCATTAAAATTAAAAAAAAATTTGTTGGTTGAATAATTAAAATTGTCTATTTCCTTTGCAAGGATATTAAAAACTGTCAAAGGAGTTTCATTTGGAGAGTGTAACGCTCAATTTGGGTTCCCCTTGAAAAACCAGCGCAGCCAATTCTTACCCGCAAGCTGATCTTCTTTAGAATTATGTAAAATATAATTTTTTTCAAGCCAGTTGAAAGACTACGTATGATTGTCAGTAACATACTAAAACTACTCCTTGTCCCTTGTCTTACTCTTAACACAGTAACTGTGTACTGATGTTTGATGTTGATGTACTGATCTCCGTTGGCTTTGAGTTCTACGCTACGCTTCGTAATTACCCCGAACAGACTTCGTTTTTTTTAACCAATAACAACACTCAAGAGACAGATATCTTTTCTGCTTCTAAGTTATCTATCCATTTGAGTTCAAGTTGGCGGTTATTTGTTTCACATCCGACATTATGGCGTGGTGGGGAACACGAATTCGGCAGCTCAACAAAGCACAGCACAATCCGCCGTTGATAAAAGTCGTTAAAGTGGCTTTACGATAAAAGCTCTTTTCGAATCACGTAAAAAAGCTGCGCCTTCATTAAGCCAATTCCGGCCAGCATAAAAATTGCCAAAGAAATTCAAATCAGTTGACGAGAGACGTTCGAAAAGTGGAGTTGGCATCGGTTTTGACGAAGCGAATCAACGGAAGGGAACTGCGAGTCGGTACTGGAGCCATTGGCCTTGCAGAAACAGTGAAACATAAAAAGTGCGATTTGCGATCGGGAAGTGTTGTAATTTGAATTAAATTGGTGTGTGGTGGTAGTGGTGACTTTGAATCGTCGGGTGTTACAGTGACACAGTGCGTTGTTTGCCAAATTGCTTTTTTTAGCGCCTGTGAAGTGTGCATAATCGCTTCGTGCCCCCCTCTCCGTATTTGACACTTACTCCGCAGACATTTTATTTGTAATTTATTTCGTGTTTCTGCTGGCTCCAGCTCAACCGCTCTTTGTTCGGTTATGTGAACGTTTAATTCAGACGAATTGGGAATTTTGATGAGCGCACAGCAGTCACACATCAAATATTCAAGTTTGTAAGCGTAGAGACAGCTTTTGCTTCGAAGTATTCGAATCGCGCGCAAAGAAATTCACTTCCGACCGCAAAAAGTAAAACTTAATTGCAGCAAGTAAAGCAAGTGTTGGTCGCCACCAAAACGAGAGCTTGTACAATGAGCGGTGTGCGCGGTTTGTCTGTCAATTTGTGGCGCAACAGCGTCAAGAGTAATGTTGTTGGCGGCCGCATTGTGGCAGGAGCCAAGTTCAACGAGATCGGCGATCACAAGGCATTTGCCACCAAATCCGGAGCAGTATCTTCGGATAACGTCCGCGAAAACTCAAGTGCTGCCGCGACGGCGGACACGGCCACCAGTCCCGAAATGGCCTGTCCACATTTGGCCACGTCGAGTAGAAGCGGCAGCAGTGGCGCTGCGGTGCATGAGACGAGCGAGTGGCAAAATGCGCTGCCATACAACGAGGTACCCGGTCCGAAGCCCATACCCATACTGGGCAACACCTGGCGGTAAGTATTTCCAACATACATATAAACATTTAAGCAATGCTATGTTCACCGAAACCATGTAAAGCTTGTAATTGTGGCAGCGGAGCGCTGATAAGCAGTCTGAATTCGCTTTAAAGCGGCACTTAACGCGGCACTTGCGCTCAATTCACCGAAATTTCAGCGCGTAGTTAGTGCATTCATGCTTCGCTACATGCCGACATTCACGCGCATGCGTTTATGTTTATTTTTGTTGTAGTGTAAATTGGAGTGCGTCGTTTTTTACTAATTTCTCATATAAAAAACTGTGTTTGGTAGAAGGAAAGAGCCGAAAAATGCTAATTTTTTTCCATTTTTGGCCAACTTACACTGCAAATAATGAAAACGAAAGACTTAAGCGACGAACTTGCTTTCACTTCTTCCACAATCCGAAGTCAAAGTGTAATTCGCCTGGGCTTTATATCATTTCTAAAGTGTGTTCGTGCACATAGTGAACAATCACGAGTGAGACTGTGTGCGTGTGTAATTAAAAGTACAATTCATAGCAAAAACATCACATCACCGTTATGTGGAATTTTATGGGATTGCACACACACTTACATGATGTAAAGTAAATGATAAGTGTTTGTAGTATTGTAGAGTGCCATAATTGATCTCTACAGCTATAAATGGAGCAATCAATCGGTTTTGTAGAGATCTTTTTTACGATTTTTGTTGTTGTAATAGATCTTTAATGTGTGAAATTTTGCTTTGTATGAGCATAGATTTAAAAATAAAAACTTATATCAAAAATTCAAATATATGTATATATGTATGAATATTTTCAACTTTGTCGTCGAGATTTATCAATTAGCCTATTTTAGTAGATAGGTTCAAAAGTCTTGAACTATAAAAATTAAACACTTTGAATAACATCAGACATGCCTTATTAAATTTGTTGTTGTTTTGGCAGAATTTGGCTCCGTTTGTTGGTAAATTTAGTATTTCGCATTGCTTCATCATCCCT
Organism: Bactrocera neohumeralis; assembly: GCF_024586455.1. Lineage (NCBI taxonomy): Eukaryota > Metazoa > Arthropoda > Insecta > Diptera > Tephritidae > Bactrocera > Bactrocera neohumeralis. The sequence goes on along the minus strand of NC_065921.1, from coordinate 2,468,346 downwards.
CATTATTTAAACAAACTCGGCGAAAATAAAAAGTAGCCACGTATCGTCTTTATTGACTTACAAGCGTTGTATCATTTCAGTGAGTGTTCTTTTGTCGCTCGTTTACAAAATACCAGGCTTATTGTTGTAATAGTTGGTTTTCGAAAAAGTTTTTCGTATTTCTAATCAAACTTCAACTTTTTTTTATATTTACAGGTATAATGAACTTTAATGAACCCAATATGTACCAATTTGGTCGAGCACCTTTTGCCATTTTTTCGCTTGAGACATTTTTCCATCAGTGTAAAACTTTTCTGCTTCTCTTGAAGCCAACTTTACTCCATTAAGGGAGTTCTGCATTGACCGAACGAAATGGCAGCGCGATAGTGCAAGGTCACGGCTATCTGGTGGATGCATCAAAACTTCCCAGCCAAGTCTTCCAAATTTTGTCGAGCCATCAAAGATGTGTGGTCTAGCATTGTCCTGATGGAAGACGAAGCCCTTTTTGTTGATCAGTTTTGGCCGTTTTTTTCGATTGCTTGCTTCAATCTCATCAATTGTTGACAATAAAATGTCGAATCAATCGTTCGACCAGACTAAAGCAGTTTATAGTGGATGGTTCCTTTCCAATCTCACCAAACACTCAGCATAACCTTTCGAGGCTCCTGGCTCCTGGCATCCTGGCTTTGCGTCCATTTGTTGAGCTTCACCACGCTTGAACCATGATCGGTTTTGCACTTTATTATCGTATTTGTTCCACTTTTCGTCTCCTGTCACCATTCGCTTCAGGAATGGTTCGATTTCATTTTGCTTCAGCAAAGAATCGCAGTTGTTAATTCGGTCCATTGAATTTTTCACAGACAATTCATGTGGTAGCCAACATTGAACTTCTTTTTTAGCCAGCCTTTTATTTGATAATGAATGTTAAGTTCCTTAGCGATGTCATAGCAGCTTATGTGACAGTCCTGAACAATGTTTTCCATAATTCCATGGACTTTTTCAACGTTAGGTTGACCAGGGCGAGGTGCATTTTTCACTTCGAAATTTCCAGAACGGAAGCGAGCGAACCATTGTTGTGCTACACGAACTGATACAGCATCGTCTCCGTAAACTTCACAAATTTCATTGGTGGCTTACGTACAATTCTTCCCTTTTTTATACGAAATTTCAAAATATAGCGAATTTCTTCGTTCTTTTCAGTCATTTTAGAACCGCTGTCACTTGTTTTCATCTTCTCCGAATTAAGTTTTTTGGTTAATCTCACCTTTCCAACATTATATGATTGGTAGCACTGGAGATATACGAGTGCAACGAAATCTATTGACAAAATGCGAAAAGACTTTTTCGACTACCAAATATTACGAGCCGTATGCTTTAAAGTAACAATGCATTAAGTAGAATAAGAGCATGAAACCTTTAGAGATACTATTTAAGCTGTTACATTAACAACAACATGACGAGTTTGAGTACAAAACATAATTTCCTATTGTATTATTATATAATATTGCACCAAACTTCAACAATGTACATACTTGTATGTATGCATGTGTAAGAAAAATTTAGTTTTGATGCTTGTTAGGTTCAGAAGTCAGTGCTAACAGCTTAGAACGCCACTCTGTTGTGTTACCTGAAACTCTTATATAATAAAGCCCTTACAAATCGGCAAAACGCTTTGAGTGCTTACGTAGGTCTCATAAGCCCTTTGGGCAAAAATGATAATTGTGCACACACACACAATGGTTTCAGTTAGAATTGTCAATTGGGCTTTAAGAAACTTTAAAAAATCTCTTAGCGCTTTTAGGTAACTAACCAGGGACTAACCAGTAGTTGATTTGCAGGGAATTTATTCAAAACATTTTCAGAGCTCCGTACAATTAAATACATTTCCTTTAAAGATAAAGAATTTATTTTCAAAGGCAATTTCCAAATTTATTTGAAATCAAGCCGCAACGCATGCACTTAAATTGCTTTTAAGCTAACCTCAGCCATTAACTAAACATAGGTATTTACCTAGCCATGCATTTGTATATTCGTGTGCATATACACACGTTAAGTAAGTTGCCACAGCGGCCTTCACCAATGCCATCGAGCCATCATCGCCCACATTACACATAATAAGCGCAAATAGCAGGCAGAGGCGCTTTGTGGCACAGCTCTTCAACTTGACCCCGATCCGGCGAAGCAGTCCAAAGGCGGTTTACAGCTCTTGTCTTTCTTCCCTTTAAAATATCTCGTAATTTTGCGTTTGTTTGTGCTGCGCTTGAATGCCATCGAAACTGGATTTATTGCATTCAGCATTTTATTCACACAAAAAATGATCGCGCATACTTTTGCCGCTCACCTGCGTTTTTGTTATTGTAAATATGTATGCAGTTTTTGTAATTATATGGGCTGCCTTTGCAGTCGCGTGCGCGCAGACTTGCTTTGTTTCTTTGTCACAATTATCCAAAAAAACGTTGATTGTACTTTTTTTCAAGTATATTTAATAGTTTATGGTAAAAATTTAGTCTTCGAGCACGCCACCAAAAGACCCTGCAGGAAATGGTAATAGAATCGATTTGCATTTGTGGAGTTCTAGTCTAACTTTGTGAAATATCGCAGTTCAGTGCAAACATTTGGCTTTATAAATCTTTGCCTTACTCTTTAAAAGCAGAGAATCCCCCACACCGCACCGCACACCCATCGTCCACACGGCAATTATGTGAGAATATCTGTGTGGACACTTCAGTTGTAAGTCGCTGCCTGTTGGGTGACGCAGCAGCGTTTGCAAAGTGATCTCGTAGTGGCTTTCAGCATGCCAAATTGTGTGCAAAACCGTAGTAAGATACCGGTATATTCCGTCTATATTTCGTGTAAGCACACGAGCGCATACGCTGACTTGAGATATTGGAATTCTGAAAAGTAGTTTTTCTGGTCTTGTTTTTATTTTCATAATGTATGTCTTTACATCTCATCTCCAGCAAGTTTACTCCTAGTATATACATACATACATAAGTAAATATGTGTGAGCATTGAACAGTAATGTTTTTCACTTCGTTTGTAGTCTTTCGTTTCTGCTTTCAACGCAATAATTTTTGAATTCGTATTTTGAATATGTAAATAGTTATCTCATCAAAATGGCAAGCATTTTAATAAACAGTTTAGTTTTTTTTTTATAGAATTCATGGTTTTAGTTAAATAAGTATGTCTACCAAAAAGGATGATGTGATTATGACAGTCCGTGGCGGCCGTGTTTGTTTACGGATTTGTGTCAAATTTTGTCAGTGTGTTCTGTAAGGTTTGCCATTTCATCCGCTCACGTTTCACTCTCCATGGGCTACTGTTTTTCTTTTTCATGAAATATTCAATTTCTCAGATGAGGTCCATTTCTGGCTTAATGGCTTCGTCATCAAACAATCTTATCGCTATGGAGGTGGGTAAAAACGCAATTGCATCATATAGTCAAAATCAACTGCTTCCAATTGCGGTCATAAAGGTCATCGATCTTTACCGCTCTTCATTGACACTGACGGACTACGGACCGATGATTCCACCAGACCAAAAACCACACCATCTTTCTGGATTTTATTCGCACCAAAATCGACAGTTTTGTTTATTTACCGCACCACTCAGATGAAAGTGAGCCTCATCGAAGATGATTTTTCTAAAACAATCGTTATCGTTTTCAAGCAGTTTCAAGTCAAAATCACAGGTGGTCGATTATTACGACCATAAAATGGTAAAAGCAAACGAAAGGTTTCTTCTGGAGAGCAATTATTTTGATAATAAAACTGAATAATTTTTAAACGTTGTTTTTTTATATCTTGACATATTAAAAATGAACGAAACAACACTTAGAAATCATAGCATCCCTATTGGAAAACCATATATTCTGGTAGTCGAAGAAGTCTTTTCGTATTTTGTCAAAGGATGTCGTTGCAGTCGTACATCTCCAGTGCTATCAATCACATTGTGTCATACCATATAGTGCTGGAAAGGGGAGATTTTAAGCTTCATTTAACCAAAAATTGAATTCAGGGAAGTTGAAAAAAAGTTACAGCAGTTCAAAAATGAGTGAAAAAATGAAGAAATTCGCTTTATTTTGAAATTTTTGTATAAAAAAGGGAAGAATGCCTCCGTTCTGGAAATTTCGAAGTTTCGATTTACACTGATGGAAGAATGTCTCTAGCGGAAAAAATGGCAAAAAGTGGTCGACCAATATGGTACATATTTTTTTATTTATTTATTAGTATAAATATAAAAAAAAATAAGTTAAATGCGAAAAGAATTTTTCGTCTATCCAATATTTTTCAATAACCAACAGTATTCGAGGGCACACTATGTTAGGAATTTTTTAGGTATTTAGCTTACACCTTCGGTTATATTACTGACTTTAATAAGAATCCCTAATTTTTTTTTTAATATGGAAATGGAATGGATTTTAATTATGGAAATTTTGGGATGTTACATAACAACATATATAGGAAAATCTTTTTTAAATCATTACTCATTATTTCGCGTCTTTATGCGTTTGGTGCAACCAATTTCGGCAGAATCTTTCGTTTTAATCATCGCATACGTTTCGGTCGCCTTCCTAAGGCTTTATAATGCGATAAAGTCAATCAATAACAATAACAACGACAACAACGTAAACAACTTGAATGTAACCTATTGAACACTACTCGCTTATCGGTATTTGCCTTCAACAATACTCATTCACATTCATTAGCACACTTAGCACTCGTCCGACTCCTATTATATATTTCAAGGTCAACAAAAATGAAGCTTTTTTAACACCTTTTTCGGCATTCCACTAGTTAGAGGCTGGCTGCCTCCACTTCAGCAGTGTTTATTAGCAGCTTGTCAGTGGGACTGGTTTTCTGAATTAGTTGGGCCCGGTGCCGGTTGCCCTTCTGGCGCTTCCCATTCACGCGTTGTCACACCGTTGCACTCGCCCAGCACAATGCAGCAACGACAACAACAATGAGTATCTATGGCTTTGACTAGCCATCAACTTGACCGCTTGCTGGTCAACTGAATATTAGTGTATATTTATGGCCCTCACGACCTTCGAGGCTCAGTTGGCGGCAGTGGTGTCAGTGGCCGTGTCTCCGTGTAAGCGACTTGTTTAATTTACCAAGTGGCTTACTTAGTCACCTAGATGTTGAGTGACCAAATAATCATCAATAAGATATTTATAGTTATTTGCACTCGCTTAAATAGTCGCAAACGCCAATTTATTGTTGTTAGTTGCAAGTGTTAATTGTTTACTCGTAAAAAAGTGTGAGCTGCCCAACCAAATAAAATACTTCACACTTTTTTGCAAAGTGAGCTTGTAACTGCTACCGATCGTGATATAGACGAATGTATTTGCAAGTGCAATTATTCAAATGAGATTTGTAATAAACGGCACCTTCAACCTTTGACGGAGTTCAACTAATTTCAAATGCATTAACTACATCAATCCTGATTATTTTTGTAGATTCAAGGTGATTGAGCTGACCTCCAACTTTTCGATACCTTTTCTGTTGGACGATTGATCTTTAACTTCCCACTGGTCTCAGTGTTGGTGATTCTTTACCGTGGGCATTCTAGAGGAACTGAAAGTCGCTGGGGTTAGAACGGGGCAGCAACAATTTGAAGTCCTATTCATGCAGTTTTGTCATCATTTTCATTGATTGCTCACTCGGAGCATTGATACTTTTTCTGTTTTTATTATAGGCGACAAAAATTATTCCAGTCGTATCCGAAACGAGAAGTTTTAGTCGTGCAGGGATTGTCCGGAGAGTAATAGGACTGAGTTCATTTAAAAAACATTATTGAGCCACCAGTCACCAGTGATTACGTTAATCTAAAATTGGGGGTTACTTTCACACATGTTCAAATTTTCTTGCCACACTTCCACTCGCCGCAATTTCTAGTCATCAGTAGGAACATTTGGATCCATCTTCGCGTACAACTTGCGCATGTTTAAGTGCTCCGTCACAATGTCATGAACTACAGATTTTGATAAATTCAACATCTGGAAAATTAAACGAATAATTAGTCGACGGTCTGAGTTCAAAGCTTTGCGCACACGAGTCACATTGTCGGTGTTTGTCGAAGTCGCAGGTCTCCTAGCACGGTCTTCATCAGCGACCTCTTCCCAGCCCTCCAAAAAGGCCTGGTGCCACCGAAACACACCACTTCTTGCTAAAGCAACATCTGCGTAAGCCTACTTGATCACATCAAACGCCTCTGTCGCAGATTTACCGAGTTTAACACAGAATTTCATCGCGTATCTTTGCTCTAACGAACGGTGCATTTTCGGCTTGCACCACTCAGAGAAACATGTCGCGCGAAAATGTTTGTCCTGACTGTTTAAGTGCTCGGAGACAACTGACCAGCTGATCGTTTGTTAGCTAGGAACGCCCTCTACCGAATCCGAAGTATAGTCGCGGAGGAAGAAAATCGGTCCTACTTTCCGGACAAAGCCTGTAGTACTAAATACATATGTATATCCCACTTCTAATACAAAACTACTACAGGTTGCTTGGCGTGCTCTTCATGTTCGCAGAAATCCAAAGAATTTTTGCTAGAGATAACACTGTAACTGCCCTTGGACTGGTATTTCGGAACTTTTCAGTCGACCTAAAGTTCAGCTTACATAGTTGTATTTCAATATTTATTATTTAGACTTCACTTCTGGCAAAATATCATACATATCACGTCCTTCTTCTGATGCATTTCAGGTGTCGCTTGGTCCGTGCCTCATATGTCACACTTCTAATACAGACTTAACTTCTTTTTTTTGTATCTACGAGCACCTAAAACATAACAGCACTTGCAAAGTGCAATTAATGCAAATTTGAGCCATAAAATTTATGCACGCACCACTAATAAGCGTTGCGCAATGCGTGAGATTCATACAAACTGTGCCCAGCTTTTCCAAAGACCGAAGTAACAAACCCACCCTCCTATTGCATAGCCCACTGCAACACTTGCGCACACACACTTCTACTCCTCACATTTCAAATATTTATTTTCCTAATTTTTGTTTTTGCTTTTTTTCTATACACAGAATGATGCCCATAATCGGCCAATACACGATATCTGACGTCGCGAAGATCTCGTCGCTTTTGCACGAACAATATGGACGCATTGTGCGCTTCAGTGGCCTCATCGGCCGCCCGGATCTGCTGTTCATATACGATGCCGACGAAATCGAAAAGGTGAGTACTTGAAAAAATGAACACGCTTCTGCGGAATATGGCGGGAGTGTCCTCATTTTCGAAAATAAAATTTAGTAACTTTTTGTTTATTTCAAAGCAACATTTTCTGCAACGAAAATGTCTCAAGCTTATCTGAATACACACGCACATCTGAATATTTGCGTTCGCAGATTTACTCGCAACTGTGTTGAGCTTTGTGTCATTTAAATCTCATTAAATGTATTAATATTTGCCTGAAGTCATCAAAAGTTGCCATGCCGAACCCATGTGTATTCTCTTCAGTCATGCAAGCAGACAACTTGTCTCATTTTAGCAAATGCCGACTTGAGTTTCATTTGTGTTTAGGTTAGATTTTTTGGTAAATAGTCTTCACAAGAGCAATTGTATAATGCAATAGTATATGAGAGAGATTATACAAAAAGATCTTTATCTTAATTTTGGTCGGTCAGTTTGCATGGCAGCTGTTTGCTACAGTGGTGCGATATCGGCGGTTCCGAGAAAAGAGCAGCTTTGGAGAGAAAAGGACGTGTGCAATAATTTCAGACCGATATCTCAAAAACTGGGGGAGTTCGCAGTATATAGACAGATAGACGGACGGATAGATGGGCTTGGTTAAATTGACTCAGCTCTTACGGTCATTCGTATATATGCTTCATAGGGTCTCCGACATTTCTTTCTGGGTGTTACAAACTTCATGGAAAACGTAATATAATCCGTTTAGGGTATAATAATTGCGATTAAAGCAATGTCGGAGCTTGAACTGGGAGAACTCACTCGCTGCCCATACACTAATCTACTCGTTATAGCTTTTTATATTTTTTTCCCTTGCAGTGCTATCGCAATGAAGGTGCAACACCGTTCCGACCATCCATGCCAAGTTTGGTGAAATATAAAAGTGAAATCCGCAAAGATTTCTTCGAGGATATCGGAGGAGTAGTGGGCGTGTACGTACAGACAGTCGTAGATATTTAAAAAGAAACAAATGTGCTTATTGAAAGAATCCCTTTTTGTTGTATTTTTTGATACAGTCATGGGGAACCTTGGCGTCAGTTCCGGTCACGTGTACAAAAGCCGGTACTGCAATTGTCAACCATACGACGTTACTTGAAGCCTTTGGAAGTGGTCACAAATGACTTTTTAGAACGCTGCGAACAGCTTCTGGATGAGAACTCAGAACTGCCAGAGGATTTTGACAATGAAATCCACAAATGGTCATTGGAGTGTAAGTTTGTGGTATTACTTGAATTAATCAGTCAGCTCCATTTTCATACCCAGGCATTGGACGCGTTGCCCTCGATACAAGACTCGGTTGCTTGGAGACCAATCTTTCGCCAGACTCTGAACCACAACAGATTATCGACGCCGCCAAATATGCGCTACGCAATGTGGCGACCCTTGAGCTGAAGGCTCCATACTGGCGTTATTTCCCTACACCACTTTGGACACACTATGTCAAGAACATGAATTTCTTTGTAGAGTAAGTTACTCATTTAATGTGTTAGGTTTCAATATTTGTAGATATCTCTTAAATATTTATTAAAAATTATATCAGAGTTTGCATGAAATATATTGGCAATGCAACGGAACGTTTGAAACAGCAAGGTCCAAGTCGTGACGGGGAACCCTCGCTGCTGGAAAAAGTCATACTCGCTGAGAAGAATGAAAAGGTGGCTACCATTATGGCTTTGGATCTAATTTTAGTAGGAATTGACACAGTAATGAACGCTCAGCACGAATCCGAAATTTCTCAGTAATCACAACACGAATTTCTTAACAGATTTCTATGGCAGTGTGCTCCATTCTCTATCAGCTGGCAACGCGCCCTGCCGAACAACAAAAAGTGCGTGAGGAGCTTAAACGCATATTACCCGAAGCAGACGACGAACTTTCGATACCACGCCTGGACCAAATGCACTACCTGAAAGCGTTTATTAAAGAGGTCTTCCGGATGTACAGCACAGTAATCGGAAATGGCCGTACCTTGCAGGAAGATACAGTAATCTGTGGCTACAGGATACCCAAAGGTGTAAGTATGAAACGTGTCAATGACTTCGATTTCTATTTTGACAGCTTTTACATTTTGATTACACATATGTAGGTGCAAGCAGTTTTTCCCACACTTGTCACCGGTCAAATGGAAGAGTTCGTCTCTGATTCAAAAACCTTCAAACCGGAACGGTGGTTAAAAGCAAGCCAAGGTGGCACAGGCGACCAACTACATCCATTCGCATCTCTGCCATATGGATATGGCGCACGAATGTGTTTGGGTAGACGATTCGCGGACTTAGAAATGCAAATTCTGCTGGCTAAGGTATGTAGTTAGTCACCTCTAACATGTAAATTTTTTTGCAGTATCAAATGTATTTCGAAAAATGTGCAAATTAAGAGTTAGTAATCGAAGGATTATGTCCAAAAAGAAAATAAAAATTTAAAGGCCCAAAGAAATGCAGCCCGAATACAGCTAGTACATTAATTATTCATAAAATATTCATTATATTGCCATTAGTTGACATCCATTAATATTATTTTCGAAGATTACTGACCTCAAAACTTAATTTTGTTTTTGTTTTAGTTACTGCGCAATTACAAGTTGGAATACAATCACAAGCCATTGGATTATGCTGTGACGTTTATGTATGCTCCTGATGGCCCATTACGGTTTAAGATGACCAGAGCGGTATAATCGCTGGCATTGCATTTGAAGACTTTTATATTTAAGCATTCATTTATACACGATTTTATGCTGAATTCGATATATATGTACATACACATGTATATGTGTAAAGAAATATGTATTTATATACATATATGCATATGTATTTTCCATTATGCAATTCATATTTTATTTTACTTATGGTACAAGTTATATTTAGCATAAAAATACATTATTAATTTAAAACATCTTAAAATACTTAAGAAAAATAAAAATTGTATTGTTAATATATTCAAAGTAGTGGTTTCTATATACTGACTTCAAACATAAAAAAATATTTCAAATATTCCGTATCCAGTATTTTTCAAACTCTACCATTCAACGGGTTTCTTTGTATGTACACTTTTTGTTTGACAAGATGTCCTCATATAATTGCCATGGATTAAATTAACGCTTTTTCTTGTTTACTATAATATCGAAACTGCGAAATCCTTTACCTAATTGAAAACTATATATGTAGAACAATAGTTATGTATCACATACATATATCCTAGATACAAAAATAGTATTCTTTATTCACTTCCTGTATATAAAAAACACACTTTAACTGATTATCGCTTTTGTCTGTATTGACGATTTTTTAATTTATATTCACTTTCAGAGATAATTTTGAAAGTAGAATGATGCCTTACTTTCGCTTCCATGCTCTGTACCAATTTTTTACGGTTTTCAAACTTTGTTCACCATCCAGTTTGGTATCACCTTTTAATTCAACAACAATATCTGGTTTGTACGAATCGCGTGCCTCTTCTAGCACTGTTCCAAAAATTTCACATTCAAGATTTGATTTTAATTTCTTTTCATTGTACCCACGTTCCTTTAGACGATCAAAAAGTATAGTATTCGAACATGTAACCACAAAAACAGCTTCAAACCATCGTTCAGGGAAAAAGTCGCATCCATGATATTCAACTATATTTCCGCCTTGTTGCATAAATGGCTCCATATAGTCCATTAGCTGAAGGGAATAAAAATATACATATGTATATAAATTTGTACATATACATAAACGTAACTCCGTGTATACCTTGTCTTCATCAAGAATGGGACAATCGTACTCATCATCATACTCTTCCACGAAGTTGTTTTCCTTAGCAATTTTAGAGCAATCCAACCATTTTAATTTTAATTGATCGGATAACCTTTCACACAGGTACGACTTTCCCGCACCTGGCGTTCCTGAAATAAAATTATGTACTCAGCAAATTAGCGATTCTTAAACTTAAAACTTCTTCCTTTACCTGTTATCAATATATTTGGTTTTGCATCCACCTTCTCATCTGTTGTGGCCATTTTTATTTAATAATTAAGTATTCACGTTTTGTTTATTTAGTGATTATTTACCTAAATTTGCACAAGCGCGTGTTTTAGTAAGATTTTGTTGATTGTGCTAAATGTCAAAAGTGAAAATAAATAAACAACAATATCTCAGACAAAAACCAACCACCAAAATATCTCAGAATAAACCCACTAGTTATTCATATAAAGTGGCTACATCAAATAATTTTATTTCTTCCTAAAACGAATGTAATTTTTAAATTCTTATTGGTCTTATTCTATATATTTTAGCTTTTATTCAGAAAATTACCAGTGAAATTAAGTTAGGCTGCTGGTGCTAAAATGTATATACTATGTATACCAACAAAAGCATTACAGTAACGATATCTTTTGGATGTAACTTATGTCAGTCTTGAAAAGTTAGCTTGTGCTAAAATTAAATAGTAACAGTTGTTTTCTTAAATGGATTTATTTGTTGGAGTATAAGGTATATTAATTCTCAACAACTCAAGGTCAGAAAGTACGAAATATGGAGCATAACCGAAACATCATTCCGTAAGTAGATTTCGTTTAGTGCGGTCGATGGATCCTCGCTTAATTGATATTTTTCTAATATCAATAGTGTGGACGTATTACGGTTTTATGGTAGGCTTGAAATGGAAATAAATAAACCCACGCTCGATTTACCAAATCTGCCGACCACCGATGAGATCGCTTTAAAAATGGCTAATAAAGTGTGTTTGAGGAATTCTGCTCAAACTAAGCAGGAAATATCTCTAGATACTTCAATATCTTCTGACAAAACAATAGTCCCTGATACTAACTCACGCAATGTTCATATTCCTTACATACTCAACGGTGAATTGTTTGAGATACAGACTCAAGACGGTGAAAATGTAACTGTGAAATGTTGCAATTGCCCACCAGATCGCGTATATCGTGGTAGCGTGCGATCCACAGGCAATTTCCATATGCATATAAAGGTGAAAAGCAATAAAAAAATAATTGAACAAATTTGATTGCGCAAAATTTAACTAATTATTGTACTATTTCACATTTTTTTTAGAGACGTCATCCCGATTTAATGGGAAAAATATATGATATGAAAGTGAATGCCTTGGTAGAGAGGAGAGATCGATTTCTGCGCAATCGTAAATCCACGCGCCGTCGTAATACCAACGTCAATGGAAGTAGGACATCTTCATCGCGGAATGAACAGCGATTGGCATACCCGGTGCAACCAACTTCAGAATTATTTAAAATTAAAGCCGCGTTTCAACGGCATCAACTACAGCAACAACAACAAAATCGTATTCAACAAGATCAAAACCAGCAACAACAGAAAAGGGAGAAAAATTCGAGCATCTTGCATAAGGTAATAAACGGTGTTATTATTTAACATACAACTGCCAAATATAAGTAAAATAACTAATTTGTGAAGTAGATTACTGTAAAAATATGTTTATTAAATAACGCATAGCAAAGTTGTTTTTATAAAAACAATCTCATTTAATTCAAGGACAAAAAAAATATTAAGAAACCGTTACGAACATATCAGCAATAAAATCCATGCTTCTCATTAGAGAAACTTAGAGCACAACAAACCGTTAAAATATCTTGCGCTTCGTTACTGACGCTGATTTTTCACATTATTTTTGATTTTATTGTTGTTTGCATCTCGGAGTATTTCACATTAACTATTGCCTTTTTCACTCTCCTTTCTTCTCTTTTACAGTGGAATGTGATCGATCACTTTCTCATTACACCTGCTTTTGAGAGAGCACGTGATATAACACTAATGGAAGCCTATAATGAGCAACCACTCAATTACAGTCTCAAGCAAAACACCGTTGCAAATATGAGTTGTACAGAGAGAACACAAGAGATCGATGAAAACGATGCTGATACATCCGACAATTTGAATCCAAATAACATTTCAGTGAGTATCAACAAAGCATTATTTTCCTTATGAAAATAAACGCATGCCATTTTACCCTAGGGAACAATAGACACAAACGAGCACATAACGGGTTATGAAGTAAAGTCCACGTACAACAAAGCAAGCAATAGCGGTATGAATTGCATGACAATAAATCAACGAACTCAAATAGAGATGTCTCCCTTCGCTTTCAGCCAACCTGAGGAGCACGTGCCACTTTATGCTAACAACAGCGATCAGTCCTTGCTCGGTCGCGCTACAACTTTAAGTGCCGTAACCCCATGTCCGAGTGATGTGAGCAGTTACGATGCTGGTCAAGATCTTGGTGGCAGGTCATACGATTTGAACTGCAATCACGTGGGTAGCCTGATTAAGAATGAACTACTGTTAGCCGAAATACAGCCAATCGATCTCTCTGTACATCCCACATCTTCTGGGTTGCCAGGTTCCTCAGGATTCAGTTCCGGCGTAGATACCACACAATATTCAAATGACACTACAAATTTCAATATGCCTGTCGGGAACACTAAATCGGATGAAATTATTTTACAACTGTCCTCCGCATTACAGAGTTTGCATCGTGAACTGCAAACGTACAATCAAACTAATAACAATTGGTTTTGCTTGGAATTAGCAAAATTTAAATTTTTGCATCCTGAATTTGAATATCATAATTAGAAATGTTGGTACTATCTAGCAGGTCTAGGTACTAATTTGGATATTATTCACAAAGAAATATTTATCGTACTTGAATTGATGTATAGAAAAACAGATCATTTAGTAAGTACCTTAATTATACTATATACATATATTAAGTTAAACTATTAATTTTAAGCCTTGACCCGGTATTTAATAATATAAATAAGATTATAGTTACAATCATATTTACTTTTCAGTTCGGAATTAAAAGTCTAAGTTTAGAATGAAGTTATTTACGTTATATTCAGCAACTTGTTTGTGAGATATCTGTACAATTACATGGACATACATATGTATATTATTTCAATAAAATGAAAAGTTAGAAATTGAAACTGTTATCAATTTTATACATTCTGAAAAATTAGCATCGAGTTATGATAATACTGAATTTCTGCTAAGAAAATGTGTACTTTTTTGTCATTTTCATTATATTCATAAAAGATGTCTATCATATTTTTATTTGTATGTATTAAGATTCCATTTGAATGCACACAAGTTAGAATGTACTCGAAGCCTCCACGAATCAATTTCTATTTGAAGGTATTGAAAGGAAATTAATTATCGCGAGTTTTGCATTTTTTATACTCATCTACACTCGCGGATTCTGTGTAAGTCACCACCGCTTATCATTTAAAGTCATTCGGGGTTGTTTCCATAAGTTTCACCCAAGACGAACCCTCATGCATAACTACAAAAAACTGCTCTCCACTCTCGCAAGGGTGTTTTTTACATGCATAATTGTGCCCCTGCCAGCTTGCCTGACTAACGATATAGCTACCCCTTCCACCGTCGCGCTTTACACAATCTTACCACATGGGTATTGTTTATGATTTAAAAAAGAGACACAAAAGCAGGTACGTGCTCGTGAACTCCAAACATAAACTCCGACAGAATTATGTATGTAGATAAGGGTAGAAAAAAAGTAATCTCGCTTTTTTACTAATTACAATGATATCGAGAAACGTCGAGCCAGCAAGAAGGAAATCTTAATTTTTGGAAATCAGTTGCTTGGCGTATTTCATCTCAGCCACAATTGTTCTCCAATATTATTAAACAGTTTTTATTGCTAAGTTACAGTCATTCAGAGCCATTCAAATATGGAAAATAAGAAGGAGTATTTACGTTGTTTGATGCTTTTCTATTTCCGCAAAAATAAAACAGCTACCGAGACGAAAAGAAAGATTTGTGCGGTGTATGGCAATGATGCTGTCAGTGAGCGAGTGGTACAAATTTGGTTTTCAAAATTTCGAAAGGGCGACACAAGTTGTGTGGATGGACAACGTACTGGTCGTCCTGGAGTGGCAGATTGTGATAAAGTGAAAATGTTAATCGAAAGAAATCCACATTTTACTACAAAAAAAATTGCCGAAATAATTAGTTTATCAGAAAAAACCGTTGCTGACTACTTACTACGTCTGGGATATGTAGTTAATGGGGATGGTTGGCGCTTTGACGACTCTGCTGCAAAATGTAATGACAACAACAGCAACGAATCACTTAATGATGAGGAGACTAGTGTTGCAGAGACGGAAGCAATCGGTTACTGCAACGAAGAATTTGCATACGAACATGCTCTCAATTGTAATGTTCAAATCGCTCCAACGGAAGAAAGCAGCCCCATTCCCCGTCCACCATCTGCTTCTTTCGCGGACTTTACATACATTGAAAATGATAACTACCACGATATTATAATAGCAGGAAAAGAAAATGATAACATTGGCAACACCGGTTCAACTACTTTGCCCTCATTTTCGGAATTTTTTTCCAATATGTAAGTAATAACACTCATTATTATTTTACATAGTTATGGTTTCTCTAATAATGAATAAATATTATATTTCAATTATTTTCAGTTATACCAGTTACCTTAGAGGTGACGACGGATATTGTGCAATCGAAAATATAAATATCAACTCTGTGGATACTTTTAATGGTGGATACCCGTTAAAAAGTTACGATTAAATTATAATCTAGTCAAACAAAAAACTGAAAAATGTTGCAATCAAAGAAGACTTATTATCTTCGAAATCCTGCGAAGAAACTTAGGTCTCTAATAACAAACACATAGTTCCTCTTTACTGCGAGTATACACTAATTTATTGTATTATTATATAAATACGTATTTAATCAAATTTTCAGAGAGCATTTACATACTCTTTGTATAACAATGTTATTATTTCAATATTTATTATTTTTAATGTAAGTGTCATGTGAGACGCCACAATTTATATAAAGAAAATAAAATCATAACCTAAGCGAAACTTGATTCCTATTTAAATGGCCTAGAATAAAAATGTATATTTTACGAGAAATATTTTGAAGTTTAACTTTATACATTAAAATGAAAAATAGCCCATAAATAAATTTATCTGCTAGTCATTCGTAATACAAGTGTAGTCAAATAAAGTCTCTAAAGGATCATATTGAGATTCATTTCATCTTAACCTAATTTGATCAGAAAGAATCAGAAAGACCGGATTCTCTGTTCAATGAGTTTGGAAAGCATTTGTACTACATTTTTCAGTTAATGTCTGCATATGTCTGTATATATGTATGCGATTCCAATTCTCACTTTATTGGATAAGAATTCATAATAAAATTGTACTCTTTTTTTCATAGTTTTGGTGTTCCCCGGTTTATTTTTCAAATACTACCATTTTTTAATAATATTGCTAATGTATAACAGAAACTATACACGCTATACAAAGTTGCGCACGACTGTACAGACATGCACTGAAAGTTTTCGTAAGCAATACATATATTAATTATTCATAGATTCTGAATATTGTTAAAAACGTATACTATATTTAATCAAAAACGTAAATTCAATAAATTGCCCTAGCCCGCATTTATATAATATCATTTATGTTAAGACCCTAGATACAACTTAAACGAAAGCCGCAACAATGCCTATCTGTGAAGCAATTTTCGCATCAAAATTGCAACCTTGCGCGAAAGCAAAATTTATTGTTGATAAGATTTTACAGAACATTTGTTTTTTATACTTTAGTTATAAAGCAACACATTCATTAAAACTTAACAATGAAAAAGGTTGATGACGTAGAACATCTGATTGATATCGATTCGAGCCAGGACGAGGATGATATTAGTTTACATAAAAGTAAACCTACAAAAGTTTCGAAGTCAAAAAATGATGCACACAAAGAAATGCAGGAGCAAGAGACCGAAGACGACGACGACGACGAACCTCTGGCAATACACCCAAGAGGTGCGGAACCAACTTCGTCTGGGGTAAGCTTATTTTACAAATCCCTTTCAAAAATTAGCATGTCTTGTTTCCATAAGTTCGCTTTCTTGTATTAAACCCACAATTTTTCAATGCAGCAACAATGAGTCATTAACTCCCCTTATCACCAATGCTTATTCTACAAACACTAATAATCCTCGTTTTTTAAAATAGTCACATCGAGGTGGTCAGGAGCCACCAGGTCTCGATACAAACTCTATTCCCATGTCGTCGGAAAATAATAGTCTAAGATCAGCACATAACCTAGAGGCCAATGAAGGAAGAGCCAATGGAAGACAAACTGAACCAACTTTTTATATTCGTTCGCGTACAACCACTCTAAACACTACTGCGCTTAAAGATGATGTCTACGAGGTTCGTTTTAATGTTTATTTTTTGCTAGAGATTTTTTTAATAATATAAATTTCTCAATGAATTGACAGAGTTTGGATTATGATGTATGTGATAATGTACTATTCAAGGAAGATCAAAAATTCTCCGACAATGCGCGTTTTAACATTCGAAAAGATATTCTGCGTTGGATAATATTTATACAAATTGGTGTTGTGACCGCGCTAATCGCCTGCGTTATTGACATTCCCATTGAAGAGTTGTCTGCAGTAAAATACACGTTTCTCAAAAACTGTACGAACAATAATTTCTAAATGCGTAAAGTCTTTATACCAACTTAAGTTTCTGAAATTCCAAAGTCTTATCCGAAGTACTTATGTGTATGTATATGTAAATGTAAAATTCTTATTTTTCAAAAAACCAATTCGGAAAATACGGTTTTAGTTTTTATTTACAAATAACCAAATAACCGAAATGAAATAAATGTATAACGAAATGATCTTACTTCTAGCTGTTGACAACAATGTAGCTGCTAATATCAACCCCGGAGGAAATTTGGTTATTCCGTATATCTACTGGATGGCAATGAGCATAGTACCAGTGGTATTGGGTGCAGCGTTAGTAACTTATGTGGAGCCAATAACTGCTGGCAGTGGAATGCCTCAAGTAAAAAGTTATCTTAACGGCGTTAAAATTCCTCGAATTGTTCGTATAAAAACACTGGCTGTAAAAGCGGTAGGTGTAGTAACGGCGGTGGTAGGCGGCCTGGTTGGAGGAAAGGTGACTAACATGAAATATATATAAAATGCTTACTATTAATATGGATTCAAAATGAACAGGAAGGTCCAATGGCTCACGCCGGCGCCGTAGTTGCGGCGGGTATATCGCAAGGAAAAAGTACAACGTTTGTTAAGGATTTTCGAATTTTTCGAGCTTTTCGAGATGATCATGAGAAACGAGATTTTGTTTTGGGTGGCGCTGCAGCTGGTGTTGCTGCTGCTTTCGGCTCTCCAATCGGCGGAATGTTATTCTCGTTGGAGGAGGCAGCTAGTTTCTGGAACCAAAATCTTATTTGGCGAACCCTGGTCGCATCTATTATAAGTTCGTTCACGCTAAACATTGTCCTTTCCGCATATCATGGTTTGAATAATTTTACTTTTACGGGCCTATTTAATTTGGGCAAATTCGAGCAACCCCTCACATTTGAATACTTTGAGTTACCTATATTTATGTTATTCGGCGTAACTGGTGGTCTCTTGGGTGCCATGTGGAACTCATATAATACGCATATCAACCGATTTCGTTCACGTTTCATTAAGTTCAAATTTGCACGAATTCTAGAAGCAGCACTTGTGGCAGTTATCGGTGTGACATTAGCATGTGTTATGATTTTTTTCATAAATGACTGTCGCCCACTCGGAAATGACCCAACCGATTATCCAGTACAAGTAGGAACCAATTTAAATTTAAATAACATTTTAGCTTATCTAAAGATGATCACATAACATTTGCAGCTCTTTTGTGAGGATAATGAATACAACGCAGTAGCAGCACTTTGGTTCCAAACACCGGAGGCGACTGTACGTTCACTCTTTCATGATCCACCAGGTACAGAAATATATACAATAATTGACTTTATTTTCCTGTAATATATTTCGTGTTTAACTTTATTTCGTTTTCTTATTTTTCTCATAGGCTCGCACAAAATATTAACGCTGACGGTATTCACATTAGTTTACTACTTCCTGGCTTGTGTTACTTTTGGTCTAAATGTATCTCTTGGCATATTTATACCAACGGGGTTAGTAGGAGCCGCTTGGGGCCGTTTAGTGGCCATGATCATCTTCTATATTTTCCCTGAAGCGGTAATTGACGAGAGTGAAGATAATCGTAAATGCTATCTTACTCATACTTTCTTCTTTAGACATTTTTGAGTCCAGGTAAATATGCCCTCATCGGCGCAGCGGCCAACTTAGGTGGAGTGCTGCGTATGACTATTAGCCTTTCGGTCATACTCATGGAGACAACCGGTGTGGAGACATCATTTTTCTTTCCACTGATTGTGACACTAATTAGTGCAAAGTGGGTCGGAGATTACTTTACTGAGGTGAGCTATTATTTAATTTTAGAAATATTTTAAGGCAAAGTTTCATTTCCTACATTCACCATTATGACATATGGAAAATTGCAAATTTGTAGGGCATCTACGACATTCAAATCAAAATGAGCTGTGTGCCGATATTGCCATGGGAGCTTCTACCGAAGTATAAAGGGCTCAAAGCTTCAGAATTAATGAGCACGCCTGTTGTCTGTATAAAGAAATGCGACAGTGCGAAGTACATATATAAAGTACTGCGTCGTTGTAAACATAACGGTTTCCCAGTAGTGGAGGATGTGAAGGGTGTTAGTAAAATGCAAATTTTACTTTTATATTTTAAATTATATGTTTTTATTTCCTGCTGTTCAGAATAATCGGGCCAATGGTCGAGTTTGCGGTATTGTTTTGCGCTCACAACTGATTGTGATTCTGCTGAATTCATTTTACGAAGAAAAGAAAAACTTTTGGGAGAAAGAGGTTTCAATACAAACCTTCAGGAACGTTTACCCACGTTATCCGTCAATTGACGTAAGTAAACCCATTTAACTACTACTACAAACGCGCAAATAATCGAATTACTTTGACCCTCATATTCCAGAGCGTGCGCTTGCCAAATGAAAAAGAAAATTACACAGTAAATTTGGAGATTTTTATGAATCCATCGCCAGTGCGTGTTAGTCAAGTAAGTTTTCTATAATTTGTTTAAGTTAAACGATATTCATTTACGCATGTTTTAGTGTGATTCAGCATCAAAGATATTTAAGAAGTTCCGGGCGCTGGGCTTGCGTCATATGATTGTGATTGATCGTGAAAATCGTGTTGTTGGTATTATTACACGCAAGGATTTTTTGTATAAATAATAAATTGCATGCCCATGTATTTAATATAAAATATGACTGTGTTATTATAATATGCAGTCGCAGTATAAATATCCAACTGTGGATTATACGATTTTATTTTTTCGAATAACTTCTTATATTCTCATACATTAACCCCGTTAATTCATTTGACTATTTACTTTATTGTGTAGTTTTTTAGTAATCGATATTCATATATACCCTTAATGTATTTTTGTACTTGATATGTACTGTAAATTGTCAAAATATATTGTAAAGTATGGACTGAACTCCGAAGTCACGTAGGAGGATAAAAACGTAATGTTTTAATGCAGAAAATCGGTTAATAGTTTTTTTTTAAGTGTGAGCGAGCGTTTTTGTATTTTTTTTGTTTGATATTTTTTGCAATGGGCGTTAAGCGACGATATTAGAAAATCGTTTGGATAATTATAATCGGAATCAAGAAGCAGCTTATTTGTCGGAACCGCCGACATCGGACCACTGTAGCATATAGCTACCATACAGACGGTCAAAGTCATGTTTTTGTATGGAAACTTTCTTTGATTCTGTAGGATATTATAGTTCTGGTGCAACCGAGGTAAAGTTTTTTCTTATTCTGAATTCAACTTAACTGAATTGGGAAGTAATTTGGAGACATTTCAAATTTTCCGCTTTTTATTTAAAATATCAAATGCAGTAACGTGGGTTTCTTTCAAATAAATTAGTTTAATACAAAATATCAATACTATTGTAAAGTATACAAACACAAAAACACAAATTATGCCTGCATTAGCAGCTGGGGGCTAAGGCAGGTAAAATCATAAAACGAGTATCTACAATAATATTACAACTGTAAAACAAATCATTTTAATCTAATTTCAAGTTGTTCGCCTTGAAAATTAAACGCTCTAAAGCGCGATTAATACGCAGAATAACGAAATATCCAACAATTAGAGCCGTCAGGCTGACAAATGTTCCGATGCCCTCGTAAATGAAGCGCGGCGCAAAGATCTTCCACACCATCAGATGACGACAGTGAATGGTACAAGCCAGCATGGCACAAAGCACCTGCAACGAAGTGGATGTATGAAATTAATTAGAATTAGAAATAAAAATAAGAAAAAATGTAAAATAGTTTACCTTAATTCCTTGTAGTATTAAAAACTGTACTGCGAGTTTAAATGAACTGGCAAGGAAGGTGCCTTCATTTTCATACAGTAGAAATTCGCCACGCATCATGTCCAAACCAATTCCATCGACCGTTGATGGTGCGGATGTCCCATTCGCATTCGTGTTTGCAGAGGTTGGACCTTTTATGAATTTCGGATGAAGCGCGCAAAGTGAGAATGTTAACAAACTGAGCAGATTGTACATGCAAAAAAAGAACACTTGTCCACAGAATGTGTTCAATATAACTAAGACTCCAGAAATTAGATGTGACTTCCCAAGACCACTTGTACGACCAACGAAAGCAGCGCGCCAATCTATCTGCGAGAGGGTGGTTTGATGGGACGTGGCGAAGAAGCAGAAATGTGCCAACAAAAACCAACTGACTATACCCGTAAATGTTGGCTGTATGCAATTTGCTAACGTAAACAATTAGATGTCAGCTGATATAAATACAAATATTAAATAGTTAACTTCAGTGTTCTTACCTAGATTCACTGCTGTTCGAAAGCGCAATGTGGAATGAACCAAGATGATGACAACCGAAATCGCTATACACGCGACCATACCGATTGTGGCACGCGGTTCGAGTAGTACAATCAGCATCATACTGAGAAACAGTCCAAACACGATAGTGGCTGAGGAGTACACGGTGGTCAGCCCATAGACCATTGCATCCATCTGGTTGACACGAGCCTCCGCGTCGTCATACATGCGCTTGATCTTCTTGAATATCTGCGGTATGACGTTGTCCCACGGCCTAATTTGAATAGGTGTGCTAAAGTTGGGCAGAACGTAGAAAGTCAGCAATGGCGAAACGCACAGCACAACTATCTGCACAAGCATGAGACCGTAAATTACCAGCGCCATGGCATCGATGTGCGTGCGCTTCACATTTTTCACGGCACTATGGGCAAGCAACAAATGCCCGCCAGCACAAATCGAAGCTATTGTGGGCCCATAGCGTGCTAGCCATACATTGGGCGAACCGCCGGTTAAGCTACCGCTGTGCCTTAGATAGAGTCGGGAGAGCGTTGTGTACAGCACTATAATGACCACCGCTAAAATGTAGGTCTTACCGGTTGCGGGACGTTTTATCGAGAAACCGTCAGAGTTGCCTGAGAAATCTACGCAGTTTCCCTGTTCCTCTCTACAACGAAAGAGCGCATACGTGTAACGAACGATAATAATCGCCAGTAAGCTGAATAGTAGCAATTGCGCGATGGTGGAACGTAAAAATTGTGACCATTTGAAGCGCTTATTCAGTTCAAGACGCACACATTTCTGAAGGATTTCATACGCCAGCAGGAGAATGGATCCTACCAGTAGATATGACAGTATTTTCGGTTCCTGTATTATAAAGCTGTTGGAGAAGAATACACTGACGGCGATTAGGAAAATAATTCGAGTTGGCATATTGCCGAAACGCTTCACCGCCGACCAATTATTGGCAATTGTACGCCAATTTTGCAGGGCGTGGAAAATCAGAATAAATGCGCTGACGATGTTGGTAAAGAATATCACGCCATGGTCCTCCGATTTGAAAGAGAAGTTCTTGAAGTAGCGATACCCAAAGAAACCAGCCGCAATATTTACGAGATACGTAAATGTAACTCCCTTCGGTGTGAATATACGGTAGAGCTCTAAGGCATTTAAGTTGTTGACTACCAGAAATGAAAAGAATATTGGCAGCAGCGTAAACAAGAGACCCTGAGACATTTGCACAGCATCGAATTTCACCCAAATTTCACGGCACGTGTTAAGAATTAGTCGCATATTAGCATTTAGATCACCTATAAATGATTTGAAGCCCGCTTCATTGTATACCGTCTTGACGCGATGAGTGAATAAGACATATTCGTTATGCATATTCTCCAATTCGTCAACGCTGAATGTACGCTTGTTCTCTAAAGCGTAATTGAAGAAGTACTTATACATCTGTTGCGCATTTTGCCAGACATGGAGTAAAAGTGTCTGGAATTTGTTCATGTACGGCACTTTAATATCAGGTACGATGTTGAAATTGATTAAGCCCAAATTTGAGTAGGGTATGGGGACACCCATTATAGTGGCCAACGTGGGGACGAGATCGATCTGAAAGACACAAGATTATAGACTATTAAATTATGCATAATAAAGGGCACAACTAATAATACAATTCTGCAAAAGGAAAACGAATGAAAGGAAAAGAAATTTTGAAAATTTTCTATGCATGAATTGGATTTACTTGAAGAAAGCCTTTTTCTATAGTTGCTTTGACTGTTGCTAATATCTGTTCTCATTTTGAAAATAATCAGAATCAAGGTAAATTTAATTGTTTAAGAAGGCACAACTTGACGTGCGTCGTAATGCTATAACGATTGCATATTATCTCTGCCTTCTTACATTAAAATATGTGATATGATTTTTAAAATAAATATGTACATTTTGGACTGATAAGAAATTTTACGCATTGCTACATTTCGATAAGGGCGATTGTTATAAATTCGTTGATGAGTTTATCTCTCGCTTTGGTGGTCATAAGCTTACCTGCTGCATAGTTGTATTATCAGAACCGAATTCGCTGCCGATAAATTTGTTGCCTTTAGTATAGGCAAATAACAATGCATTAGTTTCATCATCGGTTTCGCCTCCATGATCGCCTGATGCCGTCATGCCATGATCTCCCATCACAAGCAAAGTTGTATCACCATCCATTTTTGCTATAACTGATCTAAAAAATACAACCAATAATTTTTAAACTTATTGCCAACGATAGAATAAGTATATGTATATGTGACATACTTTATGATTTCGTTCATTTCATTGAGTTTACGGGCCATCTCTTCATGTAAAGGTCCGTGTTTGTGGCCGCAGTGGTCAACTCCAAGAAAGTGAGCAATAAGTACCTGCCAGTCATCCTTTGCAAGTTCTTTTGGCAATAACTGTTCAATTTTGTTGTCGACTGTATCCAAATCGAATATGTCGAAGCTGGGATAGGAATAAGCACGCCTAAAACGTCGAGGATACAGATCTGTCCATGTGCTATCACCCAAAAATACTATGGGCAGATTATGTCTGACCAACTGATCAATAATATTGTCTTCGTTGATTTCGGGTGAAGCGAAGTTCGAACCCATGTCAACAAAGGTTGGTAAACTGCCGGTTGTAAGACCTTTAAGGCGCTGTAAAGTGGTTGTTGGTGGATCGGCTTTAAATCGCATGAGGTGTGCATTTTCGGGCGAACTTTGTATCAAATCGTACATTATTGTCAGCTTATTTTCATAAGGTAGTGGATTTGAAATATTCTCCTTATAGACCCCGAATTCATATTTTAGTGCATCAATGAGCAAAATAATCACTTTAGACTTTTGGGGCAGACACAAATTGGAAGTAGCGTTGACATCCTTGAAGATTTCTTGTACAATTTCCTCACTTAAAAAATATTCCTGTAAATTAAAAATATATGCAATAATTTTTCATTATTAATACAATAAATTAATGACTTACATCACTTTCATTTAAAGATAGGCGTTGACATGAGCTAATATCCGTTTTGGATACACGTGAAAGAAGAAAACCTCGCGAGAAAAGCAGAACACCAGATGATATCAAATAAGCCAACCATATTAGCACGAAAAAATAGCTCCACGCATAATTCATGACTTGACTAGGTTAATTTAGGTAAAATCTATTAATGTATATTAACGCAAAGCAGCTCCAGTGATTCCGCTTAGCGCTGACTAGAATTTATTACTGCGATGTGCTGAGAACTTGTTTCTGTTTTCTCCTCGATACCTTTTATCTTTGCATATTGAATTTTGATTTTATATCTCGTGGTCAATGAACGACTTATTTTTCTGTAATAAATGCAAAAAATACTGTGAAACAATAAATAATTTCGTTTTTTATTGTCGTTTGAGATGAAAACGTCAGCTGTTTATGAAAATACTTCTGTCAGGGCACATATGAATAGACTTACTTACGACTTAGCAATAACAACCTATAGACCTTATTTTTAAGAATGTATGGACGTCATAATTTTGCAAATAAAAGAAAATATTTTTAACTTCACAAATTATAATTAAACGACAAAACCATTTCAAAAAATAATTAATATGGTTAATTTGAACTTTTATATATTTACATCGTTGCATGTTGTGGGTTAAAAGCTTTTCACCGTAGATGTCGCTTAAGCCAATAAGTTGGCAGTACTGTCTTTTAGATTCCATAGCGGGCGTCTGTTAACGGATTTGAAAATGTGTATTTGGAGTCATTTGTGGCAGATGTTGGTGTGACTTTGGTTTAGTTTACTATTGTGAAAATTATTTGATTTTGGCGAATAAATATAGGGAAAGAAAGGGTTTTATAAAAATTCTATTTGTTCAGTTCGAAGTTAACTACTTTGCCGGACAAAGACACGAAATGGAGGGATTATTGAAAATAATTGAGACGAGTGACGAATATTGCAATGAATTAAAGGAGCTTAAAGAGGTAAAGTTGCACAATTGCTTACAGAATTGGTGTTTTGCTTATTTTGTAATTATTTTTAATTTTCTTTAAAGAAATTTATTAAAGATTTGCGCGATCAGCTTAGTGGTCAAAAAACTGCAATTCTTGAGCCAATTACATTGGGTCAGTTGCCTAACGCCACCCCTCAACAAAAAAAGAAACGAATTAAACGCTTGTCAGATCTGACGGAAAGCGATAGTGAGTAGAAAAAGCTAAATTCTTAAATTGTGAAATTTTTATGCTATAATAATTTTTAAAAACAGATGAGGCTGTTCCTGAAAAAATTTCTCCTCGTCTGTCAGCGCGTACGAGTAATTCTAAACTTCTTGCCACAGCCGATACCATGGAAGCTGAGCAAATTGATATTGATCACGTCCCACCAACTCCCGTTTTAAATCCAACACCTGCACCAAGGAGTGCAAAGGTTGAAAACAAAGAACAATTAGAGGAAAAATTGATGCCACCTCCTCCAGCGCCTATTACTGCGCACAGTGATTTAACACAAGTCGCTGGTAATATTGAAACGTCATTTTCAAGACCACAACGCGCAGCAAAATTGAAATCGGAAAAGAACCTTAAAGAACCAAAACTTAATAGTAAAATGCGTCGTCCCAGTAGAAATAACACTACTAAGGTGAAGTTGGAGCATGAACAACGACCCTCACAAATGCACGAAGTTGATGATAACGCAATTCAGAGCGACAGTGATGCTTCTAAATCTATTGCTAGCGTCACATCTGAAAATTCAGTAATAGCCATTCCAACAAAAGCTCCATCTGTGGTGGAGCTGAATTCAGACGATGAAGCCACAGATAAAAATTCTCAACGTATGTATAATAATTTTCTCTAATTAATTGTCGGTAAAAATGTATTCCTTTTTAAATGGTAGGCAATTCTACAGAGGACGGTAAGACTCGTGGCCTACGCATCAAAATTAAACGTGAAAAGAGTAGTATTGAAGTTGCTAATGACAAAGCAAACATCGAGCTTTCGGCACCTTCTACAGCACTGGAATCGTCAGTTAGTGCGCAACAAACTGTTCCATTACCAAAGGTATTCTTCAAAAAATTCAATAATCATTAACTAATCCTTAATAATTACATAGATTCCTATAAAGTCTGAACCTGGTAGCGACGATTCGACACTGGCATCCACCACACTTTCAGTTAATACTACCACCGCTAATACTAAACGTCGCAAGAAAAAGGATGCTGTGCCCAAACCAATAAAAGTTGAAAGATTTAGCGATATTGACGCAACACAAACTACCCGTAAAACCCGTAAACAAACCCGTGCGTCAGGTGGATCTGTTTATGAAGATGCAGTGGACCACCCAATTTCAAATGAAGCTGTTAGCACACCGCCCACGCGAGTTTCACTAGTACCGCCAGAAGTTGCTGCCGCTGCAGGAATGAATGAGACTAGAAATAATTCTGCACAACCCGAAAAGACTGGTAATTTGACAGTAGTAACAGGTGCTGTCATAAATGACGCTACATTTTGTGCAAATGCAGCACAAACCACGTTCCAGGTGGATGCTGCACAGGCCACCTTTGTTATGGATGGTCAAAATGCCAATATGACTGTTACAATAAACAAAAAGTCAGGCGGAGCGGTCACTTCGGTGGGCGACACAACATATAATGTGCCCGTCAATGACAAAGCAAACAATTCGACTGTCTCGTCCCGTCACTCGATGGAGACTGCAAAAGACACAACACATCCCCAACAAGATAGCCTAATAACCGAGGATGAGTCATTTGAACCGGAAAAGCCAAAGGCTAAATTAGCAACTCTGCCAAAACCCGGTCCAGCTTCTACAAAATTAGGGTCAGCTAAGATTTTCAAAATGCCTACCCGTACAAATGAACTATTCAAGTAAATATATACAGATTTCTGTTTTTGACATAATTCTTACCAATTTATTGGTTTTAGCCCCCTTGTGCAAAGTCCGGTGAAGAAAAAGGTTGAAGCTTTCGAAAATGCTGCAATAGCTGCACATACTACAGAGGTAACCAGTTCCGGTCGTCCGAAACGAACTAAGGAAAACGCAGCACCG
Source organism: Bactrocera neohumeralis (assembly GCF_024586455.1). Lineage (NCBI taxonomy): Eukaryota > Metazoa > Arthropoda > Insecta > Diptera > Tephritidae > Bactrocera > Bactrocera neohumeralis. The sequence goes on along the minus strand of NC_065921.1, from coordinate 2,440,299 downwards.
GTAAGTGAAAGTTGAAAATAGTTGTTTCTTATATATATATGTATATATATTGTTATATAATATTTCCAGTCAAGTATAAACACGCCAACTTTTGGAAAGCTTGCATCCGCGCCTACACTAGGGCGATTCCTCACTCCAACACAATCTTCTAATCTCACAGGGTCGTTAGCAAAAGTAAAGAAAGTGCCAAATAGTGCGTCAAAAGTTATGCCGCATCCGAAAGGTATTGCTGGTGTTAAAGCCACTGCCAGTACAACTACTACAAAAACTTTATCACGCGAAAATAGTGCCGAAGATTTTCGCAAGGGTTTGCATAGCTTAGCCGAGGAGCGCAAGAAGCAACGAGAACAGAAGCATCTTATCGCCGCACAACAGCGAGAAGCTAAAGAACGGGAACGTGCTGAACGCGCAGCCAAATTAGTGAAGGAGCGCGAGGAAAAGCGACTGAAAAAACAACAAGAGGCTGAACAGAAGAAGCAAGCGCTCGAGGAGATCCAGCGTAACTTGCGACAGCAAGAAGACGCCGCTAAATTGAAGGCAGCCAAAGCAAAGGCCGAACAAGAACGTGAGTTGTTGCAACAAATGAAGCAGCAACAGAATGCTCGCGCTGCTGCAGCGAAAATGTTGCCACCACCCCCGAAACATCAATCGAAGTACACATTCGAAATGTTGCATGAAGATGATTCAACAGATGAAGAGGAAAAGACTTCGTATAAGCGACCACCGCCACCAACTTGGAGCCGAAGTATGTAAAACAATAACAAAAATTTCACTTTTATAATATGCATTTATCATTGTATTGTTCAACAGGTCACGTACGTGGCTCGGCAATTCGTATGCAGCAATACTGGCCCACGAAAATAATTGACAGCTTCTTTTCGGTGCAACCGATGTCACCGGACTTGCGTTCGATCTTCCCCAATATTAGCTCGCATCATTTGAAACGCAATTCAAGCGTCTTATGGACAACCCCACCGCGTTATTCAGAGCTGCCAAAATATTAAACGTTTGCTCTGTATTCATAAATAATCGTTTCTCTTTGTATATGACATATAAAATAGAGATTAGTCTGTTAATTAATTTGAAATGGAATTTTAGTTGTATTTAGTACAAGTAGCTGCTTGCTCGAATTATTAATCCTTTTATTGTTTGTAATTTGTTGGTAAAATCTCTTGCACTATCCTATTCATACATACACATATGAGGAGTGCTTTTCATGTATACATAAGGAATTTTGTAAGCATTTTAACGTGTTTGATTATCATGACACATTTTGCACTTTTTTTACAAATAAAATATAACGAAAAACAAATAATGATTCAAATTTTATTCTCAAGAAGATATTATTGTTTGCAATAAAAATGAATTTGTTTCAAATAAATGAGGTTATGCCACTCTTGTCTTACGGTGCTTGGAGTGGTGGACCGTTGCCAGCAAAATCTGATACAGAAAAGTTCTCTGCATAATGGGAGACACCCTTCATTTCGCACACAGTCTCGATTGATGTAAAAGTACCGAGTCGCGACAAGATCTTCCAAATCGCCTGGACACAGATGGAGAAGGTACAACCTGGCAGAACACCGCACTCCGAGCTACAGCAGGATATCTCCCATCGAGCATCTACACAGTGAGGCCCACGTGCTTCCTGTAAAGAAGCAAACACACACTTCTCCCCAAGCAATTTCTGCTCGAAGCAGGGCAAACACGTCGAGACAGACACTAAATGTCATTCACAGTGTGGGTATTAACACCTTCATTGACTTCCTCCCAGTAACTGCGGTATTTCGAGTCTAAACACCACTTATTGCAGAACTAGAGCTCGAGTTGCTACGTGAAGCAAGCGTATTGTCATGGTATACCTCTACCGTGGTATTGTATCAGGCTAAACTCCTACTTAACCAGAATAGACACAAATCACAAAATCTATGTCCATCTCGTTACCTTGGCCAACCGTTAAGTGATTTCGGTAACTGTTAACTTATTGCCTCCCCACAAGCGGCGTCTGGATAATCGTTACAACAACAACAATAATAGTGGATGACGCGGAAACAAGCGACCCGGCAGTGGACATAACAACATCTACACTGACGGATTAAAAGTGTCCGATGACTCCATCGTCGAAATCTATGCCGCAGAGCTAGAATGCAAGACAAAGGGACCATGGTGAGATAGAATGGCTTAAGGACATGCATTTCATCGTCAAGACTATCACTGTTATTTATAAAGACTGCATGACGGTTAAATTACAGATGACGGGACCACAACCATGCATCGCTTAAGGAGCTGCTCAGCACGAAGGAGATAGTGGGGAGAGAATAGCACTGTCAGCAGGCAGTAGGAATGGCCAAGGTTTAAGGAAATAATCAACTTCCATCGAGACAAATTCCGACTCCTTTTAGCGCTCTATTCGCACAACATGGGCATAGTTTCTTGCGCCAACTGCCGGTTCTGCGAAAGGGAACAGCAAACCCCATAACACCTGATTCTGAATTGCCTAGCACCGTAGCTTCCATCTACGTGGACAGGGATCACATCACCTCAGTCACGTACAATAGATTCCTGAATTGTTCAGGATGCTGGAACTTGGTGAGCGTATGTGATATAGGGGCACAATGGACCGTAGTTCGCAGTGCATCATTAATCATTACTTTCTATCTACTATTCCAAATTACTGGCATCATATACCAGCTGGATTGGCATTAGTAACGATGACACATGCAAAAAGTGGAGGGAAGTGAAATCGTAAGAAAGAAAGAAAGCAAATCTCTCGTTTTACAAGATCCCAAAGGAAGCATCTCTCTTGCATCAAAAACTTTCATCAAATCCGAGAGCCATAATTCAAGCCGGAGCGATTGATATTTGAAATAATTAATTGCAACCTTTAAGAATATCGACATGAAATTTCGAAACTGAAACCGAGTTCCGCTAGACTTTAAAGAGCTTGCGGGATTTCAAATTGTGAAACCAAAAAATTGAACATTTCAGAGCTTTCATTTTGCCACGTCTATCTGATGTTGCCCTAGTGGAGACCTGCAAGTGAACTACAAATCATGTCAATGAGTCAGCTAAATCCTTCAACGACATGGAAATCATTCAATGCCGAGCTCAGTGAGTGTGACTCGCTATTTAAAAGAAAAATATAAGAGGATCACTTTACAAAATTTCTTGGCAGGCTTCAAGTTGCTCGGTAAACAAAGAGATCGCAACGAAATATTACACACGAAGGCCGTGAAAGCTCTTACGAAAGCTTTTGCAGCCGTGAGTGAATCCTCACATTTCTTGCTAACGTTTTTCTGTCTTCCTCAATGCTTCTTGTCTGCGTTGCTTCATTCGATTTATTGGCCTTGCCTTCCCTTGCGCTGCCCGCGATAATGTAATGAGTACGTGTTGCCATTGTTGTTGTTGCCGTTGATCTCTTGTCCGTCGTTGGCTTTCAGTTGGTAATGGAATTCACCACACTTTCTTGCGGTTCGGACTAGCTGGCAAGCAACCGACTTCAGTTGGCGCGGCGCGATCAGTTAAAGGCGGATCGTGCTTGTGTTAAGACGTCTCCAAGCGAACATTGCAAGTGGTAAGTGCGCGCAACCAAGTGAAAGAAGCAGCAATTCTCGGCTGTGTTTGGTGTGTAATGTGTAACTAAAGTGCAAGCTCAAAAGTCGCTGCTGAAATCGGCTTGAAAGCGGTCGCAGGTCGCGGGTGCGGATTGTGTACAAACAAGAATAACAAACGCATTTGCAACACATATACACACACACACATCCAGACGTACTTTATAATCGAATGTGATGTGTGATACATTGGCTCATAGGAGCCGCGGAGACAGGTGAAAAATGTCACTCGGCAAAATTTTTAGCCTCGCACGCCGTCGGATCCGAAATCGGATATAGGCATTTGAAAACGGATTTGAATTGTTTGGTTTTTGATCTCAAAGCAACGCAAAACTTAATGGACAGTGCCATTTTACACGCACACATGTGCGTTGTGTGTAGATTTGCCCAGATTGGAAGCAAAAACAAAAGCAAAACACAGTGTGTGCAATAGGTGTACGACAAGACGCGGAGCGGAGGCAGCAACGACTGCAAAGATGGCTTAAAAACTTTCTTTTTCGTCAGCATTCGTTCACTTGTCGGAATAATCGGAATAATGCGCGCATGTGTGTGTGTGTGTGTTGCAAATTCGTATGCCTGTGTTTGTGCGCGCAAAACTTCGCTCGATGCTGATGCGAGTGCGAGTCTAAAAATGAAAAAAGAAAAAAATGAAAATAAAAACAAAAGAAATTGTAGAAAAAGTGGCTAAAGTTGCAATAAGAAAGATATACATATGAATTGCCTACAAGCAGCAAGCAGCGAAGTCCATGTGCGTATGTGTGTGTGTGTTTACCTCATGGCAGGCAATTAGCGCAGAAAAACAAAAACAAAAGCAAACTAATGAAAATAATGAATTTCGCTGTGGAAATTGGTGCAAGCAAAAATAAAAGTGTAATATTGTGACATGCATACAAACATACATTCATGCATACATTCATACGTTCATACTTAGTGCTTACAAGCTCACGACAAAGGTACACCCAAAGTCACATTCCTTCCAAAGCGTGGCACTGTGTGTGCGTTCTTGTGCCTTACTCTAACATTATGCGGGCGATAGCAATTTGGTGCGCGAGCGCTAAATTAGGTTGCACAGCGATAATTAACGCTCCACACACACATACATACATAGATGCATTTGACGTGCCAAGTACGCTTTACAAGAAGTGTGTTTGCCTCGCTGCATGGGAATGGCAAACAGAAAGAAACGCACAACCAACTGTCAATTTTTCTCCATATCGGTACTCCTCACATATACATACGTACATAAATACATATGTATGTGTTCACACAATATTCGGAACACACTCTAGTCAACAGAAATCTTTGAAGAATATATGACATAAATACATAGTAAAAAAATAGTGGCGCCTTTGAAATGGTCAATGCTTGTATCAGACTACCTTTAATCAGCTCTCAGTTTTGCTGATGTCATCGATGATCATCGAATATTTACGAAAACTGAATCGTCTAAAATCATCCCAGACCGAACGTCAAACGGGTTTCTTCGTTCGTCTTGTCCTAACTGGAAATCATTATTTCCAAAGTTATTCAAAATTGTATGCCGTATTCGAAGTGTACAATCGAATCAATACAATTATAAGTTTGTGTCGACCGCCCAAAAACAACAATTTGTTAAATGTATCAAAATCAGCCATTTCTTTTGTATTGCTTTGTTTTTGTGATTCAAGCATAAATTTTTGAAAGATTTCAACAAATGAAAATCCGTTTTTTGATCGATAACTGTAAACGAATAGATTTAAAATAACACAAAAACCAAAATGTGAACGGAAAAATCGTGAGAAAAATAAAAAACAACTAATTTTTACATCATGGTTGGAAGCTTGGCCAGCGCTGGCCCACCATCCGTACATGCGCTGTCTCAAAAGCCTTTTGGCCCAAGATCGATCGCAAGAGGTTTAGAGAACTCTTTGTCCTCAGTGAGGTTAGCCTCTCCCTAATTTTGGGGCTTTTAACGGGCCTTTGTCCTATTGGCGTCCACGCAGTAAAGCTGGGAATCCTACCAGACCCCGTCTGCAGAAGCTATATGGAAGAAGATGAGGTGGAAACCACTCAACACTTTCTTCTTGACTGTCCTGCGTTTGCTTGGGAGGTCAAGATTTTAACACTTTGGAGCGCATACCTGCAGACATCCCGCTGAGCTGGCGGGAATGGAAATTAAACGCCTTGCAAATTTGTAGCGTTTTCTTATTTTTTGAGTTCGAATCCAGAAGTTCTTCCGATCTATGGCCTCACAAAGGACTACATCCACGTGTGATCTTTGATCAGCCATCTAACCCCAATCTTACGGATTGAAATTTGTATTTATGTATCCATTTGGTTCGGTTAAATCTATCTCCTTTCAGCACACTATTCGAGTTTTTTCCTTATTAATCGTAATTCTTTTATGATGAAGCAACCAAACTAGAAATAAAGTGTCAAAGCAATACAAATTTAGTAAAAGACTGAAATGAAATAATTAAATTTTTTTTAGAAAAATTCAGTTATTTGTTATTTTTCCATAAACATCCATATCTGAGTGCACGTATTTTCTTTCGAATGATAGCTTGATTGCTGTCGGCGACACACACAGCTAATGCCTCCCAATTGACTTGGTAGCTGACGCTGCAGCAGCTTCAGCTGACGTGTTGTTGCTGCTGGCAATGTTGCAGTTTCGGCAATTGTAACCAGCAATTTAGCAATCACGTTTGGCATTCGCTGCTCGGGGATGCGTGGTTGGCACACTGATCCTCCACTGGGTCAGTTATAACAACGGCACAACTTTTCGGTAGCAGGAATTATTTAACGGTATTTGCTTTTGGAGATTATAGCCATTTTTTCGGGCGAATATCTCATACGAGATAGTACCATTTCATAGGCGCTCGGTATTTCGCATTTTCGGGGTTTCATCTAATCGAGCTTGTGCAAGCCGAAAGTTACTGATACTCCACCAGATTCAATAATAAGTAATTCATTGGTATTAGACCTAAGCAGAGACAGAGAACCACTTTTATTGCTAGATCACTTAGCAAAGCCTGAACCAACAGCTGAGATTTCTTACTTAAAGAACTCATTCAATCAGAGTTCATAGAGCCAAATGCGATGCCCAGCCCTTTGTACTAGTGTCCGATATCGGGAAGCAAACTGGTGAAAAAATCAATATACATTTTCCATATGGCCTGTGCAACATCAAGCATCCAATGCGGCGCAGCAGATATTACCAACCGCACCAAAGTGAACTCCACGTCTAGTGCTGCGGCATAACTCGTTCGACAGTCTTGCTAAGTTGGCTATAATAAGCACTTGTATGACACTAGAAGCTAACAGTGACGATAACCGGACATTCAGGTGAAATGAAACTGGAATGACAGCACATAACAACAACGAGCGAGCAGGCAGTTGATCAAGTGGCGAGAACGCCAAACCGACAATGCCGTTCAAGTTTTCCCCGCACTCGTCTTCACACGCACACATGGTAGCGGACGTGTGAGACAATAACAACAACAATATCTGCAGAGAACAACAAATGGTAGTTGCAGTGTATACAACAAGTCAATATTGTTGACTTTTTCAACGGGCCAATGTCAAATCCGAGCTCTGCTGTGTACTTGACGTTCTTGATACTGTTACGAGCGTTTGCTGTTTGCTTTTTCGTCTGTTGGTCGGTTGGTGTGTTGGTGGTGCATTTGACATTCAGCTGCGTTCCGAAAATTGCAGCTGAGAAACTGTTACTTGTGCTATTTTCTTGTGCCATTTTCCGCAGCAACTGCCGCGGCGAGTTTTGCTTCCTTTCAATGCAGCTTGTGTGCGCGACCGTGAGTGTTCGAGTGTGTATGTGTGTGTGTGTGCGTGTTGGCTGAAAGTAGGCAAATTGCATGGTGTGCTGCAATAAGTATGTTGCAAGAATAACAACATAATAAATTGCATGTCGCCTTGTCACCAGCGACGCCATCGAAGAGGTGTCACACACACACACAAAGAGATGTTTAAATAAATAAAGTGAGACGTAAATTCAATTCGGTCATTATGGCATTATGCAAACGAAGTAAATTAATTTTCAAAGTTTTATTATTTAGGCTACTACCGTTATTATATTGAAAAAAAAAACTCGCGTCCGCGTAAAAACTAAAGTTTTACTGTTAAAAAGTGTGAAAGTGATTTTCAAATATTCCACAATAATCGCAGCAACTTGCTTGTGCGTGTCGAAATCTAAGTGTTTTCGGAATCACTCGCTCGTTTTGTGCGTTGATTGGCGCTGTGCTATACAGATCATCGAGTGTATGTCTGCGCATGCGTGCGTGCTGTTTATTCGTTTGAACGCTGTTTGCCGTTAATACATTTCTTTCTGCAATTTCGCTGGTCCACTGCAACGCTTTTGCCACGGTATTTGCTGCAAGTGTGAAGCGCTTGTACGGCTGCGCTTGGATTAGGCTACTGCGCGCCTCTGCTGCTGCTGCTGGTGCTGGTGTGTAACGAGCCGCGCCGATGAAGTGAAGGTGAGTTTTCACGCTACATAAATAATAGAAAGCTCAATGATGAGTCTTGCTAAGCCGCTCGTTTAAGCATGGATAACAAACCAGCTGACAGCGTGCTCGTACATACATAGCGGTGAAATCTAAATCTGCGCGAAAAATCGCAGCTAGGCCGGATTTAGAATTTCACGTGTCGATATGTTTGTAAATGTATAAAATATTCCCAAAGTTATTAGTGTAAACTACTTTTTGTTTCAATGAAGCCCCATTAGGGAACTTTTCTTCCAAAATTTCAAAATTCCATTTGAGTTATTTATTCATGAACGAGTTGACTCACTTATCGCAAATGCGCATTCTGCAATCTTTAATCCGAAGAGGGCCGTCGCCCCGGGCGCAACGTCTTGGGGGCGGCAAAACGATATTCGCTCTTTTTAAAACTCCAATGCGGGCAAAAATTCCTGAAAATTGTGTCAAAAGTGTACAAGATATAGGGCGAAAATGGGTTTTTTTATGGCTTTTAATAAGATGTCTTGTAAATTTACTATCAATTTCCTCAAAAACCGTATTGTGAGAATTTTGGAACTTCAGAATTTGCGTGGCCTTCCTAAATTGTATATACTTAATATCGAAGATATTTAGGTAGGTAGATAAAGGGGGGCGGCAGAACATCCTTGGCCCCGGGCGCCCGAAGTTGTAGCTACGCCACTGCATATGCCCGTTTCGAAAATAAAAACCTTTGCTCTACTCTTAATGCTACCTTTTCTTTCTTTCTTCTTCTTATAAATAACAGATACATTTTATAAATTAATAATAGCCTTATATATTGTATAACCATGCATACATATATATATATATATATATATATATTCCTGAATATTTACTACGATTGCATTTAGTTGCTTACTAGTATCGATTTTGATTTATTACTCATGGCGTTGTTAATGGTCCATTGAGGGCCATGCCATTTGAGGTTCGTGCCCAAAGTCTTTTGTTTTGCAATCGTAAACTCATGACTCAAAAACTACCTCAATATGATTGCATAACGGCGGTAAACCCATAAATATGTGCCGAAAACTAAATAAATTGATTTGTACGAGGAGCAAAATAAAAAACTATTTTTGGTGTATGTAAAGTGAGTCGCGTATATCCGAATTTCGTAGTAAATGTGACGCTGAAAACCCGCATTCGGCTAACTGTTAGTGCGCTGTCAGCGGAAAGTATCAGTGAGTCATATGTATATAACCACAAACACAAGCCAGTCTTCTCGTGTGTAGCTGGTTTCCAAAAACACAAAAGAGAAAGAAAATAAACAACGAGTTGAGAAATAAGACAAGCCGAAGTAAATATATAAAACCGCAGACGAAGGCTGCAAAATTTTCACCGGTGAGTGCCCTTCTGCGAAAGCAAAAGTAATTTTGTGAACTGGTTTTAACTGAGACAAAATATTGTGCATGGCTTTGCACTTACTAATACTTTACACATACTATGTACATATATCCATATGCCCATAGCATATACACTTGTATACCGATATACATACATATTCAGGTATTTATGGTGTGTCGCGTTTCAAACGGTTTCATATTTACAGTTATGTCTCGTAAATGTTATTCCTTTAATATAATTGTAAGTCTTGTATGAAGGACGGCTGATGGGATTGTCTAACTTCAGACACACAGTGGAGCGGAATGGAGCCGCTTGCCGGGGATTTAGTAAGTTTTTTTTTAAATATTTCTTTCGATAAGCAGTACTGTTTAGGCCAAAAATGTTCATTTAATGAAAATGTTTGTGTTGCGGCGGACTGCTATTGTATAAACTGGTTTTGCTCGGATATAAATCCGGGGTCGTTTCGCTTACCTTTTCTCCCATCCATTGGAAATGCTACGAAACTTAGAAACATTACGAACAAAGCATTTATTCTTTTTTCTTGACGGCAATCTTTTTCGCAAAATGCCTCATTATATAATTTGATCAAATTTGGCTCGGACTGACAAAAAACGGCATTGTCACTATTTTAAATTTGTTATACAATATTGTAAATTTCAACTGGGTGTCGGCGCATATTCATACAGGCTCGATGTCATCACGTCTCGTAACCAGTAATGATGTGTTTGCTGATTATAGGCTCTTTAGGTGTCAAGCAACTGTTTTACGAACTGTTGATGTAGCGGCAGAAAATATTCCTGAAGCAATTTCGATTCATGCTAGCGAGTCGACAGTCCTGGGCCGGAAAAACATTCGAGTCCATTTCGACTACTTATATCTAAGACTGTCGTGGAAACGGCTTGCCAACTCTATTTGTACAAGATTTTGATATTACTTTGACTTTTGGGTATAAAGAACCCAAAATATTAATCAGAATGTGTTGAGTCGATTCATAAGCTGCGATCCGTGGCTATTTTTCTGATGCCAACACAAAATAATTGACATTTGGTGATCAAACGAACATAGAAAAGGCAGTGCCAATGCTTTAAGGTAAACATTTTTATCGTTTCGGTTTGCGATGGTTGCTTAAATAGACCAGTCCGGGTTAAAGAGTTGAGGATTTATCAGCTGGTGAGTTTACTATGTGTCCAGTAAGAGTAGGAGTGCAGAAATAAAGCGTTGAAAAGTTTGAAGACTTTACTAAAGCAGCTTCCTGTATACCAAACGTAAAATATCAAATGCTTGTTCCCAATGACTGCGGAACGAAGCCTTATACTCTTATTTCTTTTACATGTCAGGTTTCATCTAAACTTCGCGTGTGGTGAATAGTTGAATATATATTTTTTGTGATTAATTGAACAAGCTTTGCACCAGTTTTTAACTCCTTTTGGTACCTATTTCGAGGTTATCTTGTGTTTTAGATTAAAAATCGTTTCTAAGAAGTTTTGGCATTGTACTCCCTTGAAATTCAATGTTTACTTGCAAAAAATAACGCTAAAAATAATCGAAATTATGGCGGAAGTATTATCAAACAGACGAAATACTGCACTTAAGACCCTACCACAAGTCACTTCAATTCGTAGGTAAAAAATATATTTTTAACATATTTTATGAAAGAGTTGTTTTTGCACTGGTTGTGGCATTTCATTTACTGAATTCATAGTCACTCCATTTATAATTCTAATCGCTAATAGTAAACATGTAAAATAATTGCAAACGGAAAATAATTGCGAATGTCTTGTTATATTCACGCTCTTTGCACGTGGAAAGCAACTTCCCGAGGAAATCGTTCAAATTGGCTGTTGGAAGTCAATGGCACTAAAATCGAGAAAAAAGCAGCTGAAAACAGTAGTTGACTGGGCAGCCGAAGTAACATAATAACAGTGGTTGGTCCAATACGTACAGAATTGAGTAAGAAAAGAAGAAGAAGAAGCAGAAAAAGCACAGCACTAGCGGCGTGTTCAACCTTTCTAAGTGCTTTCACTTTCGTTGAACGCGACATCGTTGTTTCGGTTTCGGTTTCGACTTCAACTGCTCTGCTCTGCTTACTGTTGAGAGTGACTGAACTTATTTTCTGGCAGTGCAACAACTGCTCATTAACCGTTGCTACATGTACTTTGATAGCTCACTCTTTGCCGACTTTTTTCGCTTCGCGCCTCGCGGGGGTTGCTATTAACCCGAGCTCTTGCTATTTATTTTCAAACATGCAATTTATTTTTAGTTAAGTTGTCTGTCTTCTTTCCATTAATTTTACTTTTTGCTTCCCGCTGGTCTGACATTGGCCAGTTGGCTTCATGTTTTGCATTCAATGCTTTTCTGGATTGATTTTTTTTCACAATTTCTCAACTTTTTATTCGGTTCATTGGAAGAAATCGTTTGTCTGTCTGCTGGTGCACTGTGTGAAGGGCATTTTGTTGCAAGCGCAGCAGTTTTCGTTTTCGTTTTCATTCGCACAGCTGCGCTTTGTATGTGTAGGAGTACAGTTATTTGGTAATTGTTGCTTGTTGATTTTTTATGCGTTTCAAGTTTCTTTGTTGTTGAGGACTGCCGATGTTGTAACCAGAGCGAGAGTGCATTTTTTTGATTTAACGAACTTCAGTTGCAATTGCATCAGTTTATTTGAAGCGGATCTGGTTTTTCTCGCGGCAAGAAGTCCTTAGCTAATCTGTAAAAGGGGTCTTGAGGCTTTAGCACCCGCATCGTTTTCATTTCGTTAGGGTAACCTTTTGCTTGTTGTAGTTTCAACTTATTTTAGACATTTTCCGATTTCGTATTGAGAGCTTAGGTGGTTCACGAACAGTCCTTATCCTTGGGGTTGTTGTTCGACGAAGTCTTGATTATTTGTTGAATTTATAAGCCTGAAGTACTAAAGGGTTATTTGCAAGTATTATTTGGCTCCAATTAGTCAGGTGGACGGGACACCTTTTGTACTTTGGTAGGACTCGAGGTTGACCTAAAACCTCTGAGGTGCTGTGGTTCCGTCACCCGACCGCAGTGCGAGTCCACCCTCTATTTAATTTTTCAATCCTACCTGTCTTTAGGTTTAAACCACAGCCACCACGTATCTCCAAAAGGGCCAAACCCAATGAGCAAATTGGAGCGAACTCCAAGCTGACCGCTCCTCGTGTTACCAGATTTATGTCTCCAGTCAGACCTTGTGGCTTTTGCAAATACCAATTGCGCACTTATCAAACTTAATGGCTGGTGACATTTGCCGCTTGAACTTCAAATGTACATATTTTCATTAGAAGGAATCTCATTCAAAGTAGATAAATTGAGTTGAACCTGAGTATACATATTATAGCACTATTTCCGACAAGACTATGCCGAGATTTCGAGGCAAGCCAAATAAATAACAGACATAGTGCATACTGGTTAGTCGCCTCTTACGACAGGCATACCTTACCGCGGACAAATTCTACCCCCTGTCCGCTACGGAAAGCTTGAAGTACAATTTTTGTCCCGCTGAAGAACGGAATGATCGTTTTATTGATAGTATTTCCACAAGTCCACTAAATATCGTCATGAGCTAAGGATCGCCATCGTATCAGCTTTATTTGCATTTCACCACGACTTTTCCCCTCCGCAACTTGGTTGTTCCACATAAATGTATGTAAATATACCTTTAGCACATACTGTAGTTTGAGTAACCTTTGTCTTATTTTGGTCAAAAGAGAAATGCCAAAATCTTAGTGTTGAGCTATGACAGACTGGCATCATGTCATAACAATCGGCAATATGGGTGCGATCAATTTCGGATACTTTCGCTTACCTCAAATAATCTTTCGCATTATTGCTTATTTAGCGGCTCCACAGCAAATACGAATTTATTCACCACACACGTGCACATATAAATACATATGTCTTTCAATTGCTGAATTAGCATCTATAGAGAGTCTATTGTGCGATCTTAAAAAAACTGAATAAATCTGATTTACAATGCAAAACCAGTTTTACGAATCTTCATCAACGGTATATTTTTTACGGTTAATTGTCTTTATGCTGGCTCTGCATGTATGTATTTGAGTGCGGCCGAAATTAAATTGAATTTAGTTATTTGCATATTCGCTTTTATAGACTATGGCGAACAAGAAAACGCGGATTGGGAATACACAAAAAAATTCATTATTTGTTTTGTACAATTTTTCTAAAAAGTTTTCACGCTGATTTTTGCTGGCAGAAGCCTATTGCTTTTATTATTAACATCTAAATGTCTGCATTGGTCATTACTGCTTCTTTAAAACTCAGCCCTAGCACCTCAAAATGAACCTCGAATTTGTTTTTGTTCTGCTGCCATTTGCCTAATGGCTCACCCGTTTAATCTGTTGTTAATAGCTTCGCTTTTTGCACTAATCTCTTAAACTATTTCTGTCAGCGATTTGCATTATGTAACAAGTCGCCATTGTTTAATGTTCGGCCATTTGTCGTTTGAAGCTTAATGACCGCTTTTTATACTCACTTCTTTATTGTTTAGCAAGCAGCCCTGGCGACATTTGCGTGGTAATAAACCTTACGTAATGCAGCCATTGTACTAAACTTATTCTAGATTTTTACAAAGTGAGTCATTGAACTTGAGAATTCTTTAAAAGAAAATGGAAAAATTATTCAACAAACGAATTTTTTTCTCATAAGTCTACTTTTGCTGGAAGTAATTTATGTAAGGTGGCTAAATGCCACCTGGACGCGAATAGAGAAAACTTTAAATTAGAAAGATATTATTTTAGATATTTTCATGAAAATATAGGGTTGTCGAAAAAGTATTTTCGTACTTCTAAACAGACATCAACTATTTTTTTTTTATTTTTATACTAATAAATAAATAAACAAATATGTACCATTTTGGTCGACCACCTTTTACCATTTTTCCGCTGGAGATATTATTCCATCAGTGTAAATCGAAATTTCGAAATTTCCGGAAAATAAGCGGGCGAACCATTGTTGTGCTACACGAACTAATACAGCATCGTCTCCGTACACTTCATAAAATTCATTGGTGGCTTGCGTGGCATTTGTCCCTTTTTTTTACAAAAATTTCAAAATAATTCAATAATTTTATTTTTGAACAGCTGTAACTTTTTTTTAACTTCCCCGAATTTAATTATTTTTTGGTAAAATGAAACTTAAAATCTCTCCTTTCCAACACTATATGGTATAACACAATGTGATTGGTAGCGCTGCAGATATACGACTGCTACGACATCTATCGACAAAATACGAAAATACTTTTTCGACTACCCAATATTATTCTTTCAGATATTTTCATAAAAATATGCTGGATTCTGTTAAATTAGAGAAAGCCTGTTGAATAAATGCTGCTGATCCAAAAATTATTTCTTAAAGTGAAAACTTTTTCTATCACTCACAGCTCAACATCAGCACTTTCCCACTTGGTTTACAACACAATAATGAGCTTCAAGCCAGACTACCTTTATGAACCCAGTCCATTCCAATTAAGACAGTCTTTTAGGTCGAGAGTGTACTCTTAATTAGTTGCATTTTCCATCATTTGATATGTGTTTATAAACAAAATTTCCATAAAAATATAACGCAAATAAAAATCGCTTAAAGAAACTCATTTTTTATTACAGCATGGAGTTTGGCAGTGATTGTGAGTGAACATGAACGTCTACCACTCATCCATAGATACGAGATTTTGAACTGAAGCAAAGGGAGACCAAATTAAGAAACACACATTTAGTGTAACATTAAATCGCATACACACACACCAACTGTGAAAACACACGACGACAACTTCTAGCTTAGGTTATGAGCTGCAAAGTGGAGCGACACTGCAGCGCAACGCGGCCGATGGCCACAGCCACAGCCACAGCTACAGCAACAACGACGGTTATGACGCTCACCAAAAGGCGAAAATCTCACAGAGGCCCAAATTCCTCGCTGGCCGGCAGAATGTCGCCGAGGAAGACCACGAGTTGGCCGCTTTCCGCAGCCACGATGCACCACAGCTTCGGCCCGGCGCAGTCGCTGCGCTGGCTGGGCGTGTTGGCGCTGCAGCTGCTGCTGCTGGCCACACGTAATATCGGTAAGTAATGCATACGTAATTTAAATGACAACACTAAGATGGATGGCGCATATTGTGAGGGGGCACAATAAGCTTTTGTGCGCAATAAATTCCAGACGCTTTTCAGGTGCTGGCGAGCTCCACCTGCAGCATTTGAAGCGGCTAAAGTAATTCTTTGTAACCTGCTCACATTGTGTTTTGGTTATCTCCGCGTTTATTTGCATTTCAAATAGCTTCGAGTATCAGAGTGTGTGTGTGTATGGCTTGTGTTTGCTTGTCGGTGTGTGGCTTGTCACTCGTTTGACGGCTTTGTCATTCTTGTTGTGAAAGTGCGTTCGCATATGTGTATCTTAGCACCGGTTCGAACGTTCGACTGACATCAATGTATTGAGGAATTTGCACACACACACACGCACATGCATTCCAACGCTGAAATATAAGCTCTTGCCCGTATATGAGCGGTTTTGTGGAACCAGTGTTTAATGTACCGGAAAAACGTTGTTGTGCACCACAACAACATTGCAACAAAGTAATAAAATAAAATACGCACTTTAATTTCGTAAAAGTTCGCAAATAAATTGGCAATGCGTAAAGCGTAACGAACACACGAAGATTATTTAGCTGCTGGCGCAGTCCTAAATGCCTTCGCCTACCAAATTCTCTCGACTCATTTCTGCATTATACAGACATATGCTTGTGGGCTTTTACGCATGTAAATTATCTGTTTACCTTCATGCAGTACGTTAATCGACTGTGACGGGTGCGCCATTTTGAGTTAGAGAAAACCTCGAGTCAGCAGAAGGGATGCAGGCGAAAGTCAACTTTTATGTTCTTCTAACCACTTTTTAGCTTTAACTTTCCATTTTATCCCAATATATTAATTTTTTTTGCTTTTAAGTGGTTGAAAATTTTCATTAGGATTAACTTCACAGCTGTAAAATATAGCTTTTGTAACAGTTTATTTAAATAATTAAGTTAAAAATTGGCAATATTGTTTTATTCTATCTAATTTTTATTCTCTATCCTGAGGCTAACACTACAACGCTAAAATAAGTTCATGAGTCTTCAAATTTATGACTCGTTCTTGCAGTATTTTTGTAGTGATATAGCACCCTTGAGAGGTTTGGTATTTTAAAGACAAGAAGCACAGTGTCAAAATGGGTTCGGTTCTCTTCTTCGAAAACTTTTAGTAACTTTTTTTTAATCCACATTTATATTTACTACAATATGCTGGCTTAAGATATAATCAAATTTGACCCGGACTGAGAAAAAACAAAATTTTCACGTTTTTTACTAGACATTTTTATTAACGCATTTAAAATAGGCTCCTAAGTACAAGCATGTTAACGCTTAATCCAATTTTTCATCGACTTTTGTAAGCCTCGGCTGGGACCGCCTTCAGTGCTTTCAGCGAATTTTGATATTTTTGCTACCGGCTCGTTTTTGGAGCGATATTTGCTAGATTGTTGGACAGTTTCATCATATACATAAATAGTTTGGACACACATAGTATCCAAAACATTTACCACAATGTGTTGGGTAGATCCATAAGAAGTGTTGAGAGCCTCTAACAGTGATCCATAAAGGACTCGTATGAAGCAAGTTTTCGTTGACTTCACGACTTTCATTGAATGCTTTATGCCTCTCCCCAGACTCCCCAGAAGACTTATGCAACAAAATGTGGACTGCTATGCGTAGTTCTTTGTGAAGCTATAGAAAGGAAGAACTTCTGTGCTCAAACTTATAAACTAGCAAAACGCTTAGTAGCCAATACAAATTTGCACAGGCCTTTAATTTCCACTCCCGTCAGTTCCGTGAAGGTATGCGCTCCCAAGTGTGCGCCATTTCAGGCAACTTTCGCAGCTACAGACTTTCCGACGATGTACACGGGAACTAAGTGCAAGATGGCGTTAAGTGTCATGGTTGGAGTGGACTTAGTGCTCCACACATGCTGCATAAGCAGTCACCCGGCAGCCACGATCCTCAATTTCTTTAAACAGATCGTTAACGATCCATAGAAGAAATCCATCAAAACCATTATTTCTCGATCTAGTATTCATTCACTATTTATTCATATAAGTAAGTATATCTATAATATATCAATATCACCACAAAAAGCTTTCTTCACTTGAAGCAATCTCTTTGATTCGCCTGGTATGCGTATGCGTAGCAAAATCCCAACGAAATGACTGTTTCTCATGTCTACCAATACGCTTCCATATTTACATAATTTCGTATTAATAGAAAATTAGGTACCGTTAGTCAGTTGTGTTTATGTAAAGCAGCCGTTGAGAGCTACATGTCTGCGCGCATAACTCTATTGCCTTGACGTGAGTGCCACATTATGATGTGAATTAATTTAGTTTTATATAACAAGTACAAAAAAGTATGCACATGTAAAGTATATTTAGAAAACCATATAAAGTGGAGCTAATTAACAGTGCAAACATATTAATTGCCATGAGAATATAACGCTCTTTTCACCACTACTCAGTTACGTCGGTGCCGCCGCACGCATCTTCTCGCGTGCAGATTGAGATCTACAAAAGACTTAAGCAGCGAACCGCTTCCGCTGACTTACGCCAGGCACTAATGCCATCTTTGAGTTTGAACTATTTGCAAGGTATTTTGTGCAAAGTGTTAGCTGTTAATTAAATAAGCTTTGAAGCACTGTTAAGACGTACCGTTTCGCATTGCAGATGACCCAAATAAATCGAGCTGAAGCTGCTCTAAGGTATCGCTGTACTTGGGCATTTACTGTGAACAATAATAATAACGAAAGTGTTGTTGATAAAAGCCCATAAGAACCGTTATTCCACCGATGTATGCTTTGCAAGCAGCTTGTACTTTCGGACACACAAAAGTGCGCAATTGATTATGTTAGTTTAGACCTCGAGCCGTTTTACTCGCTCCACCGATACCGCTAAGTATTTGTTCAACCCAAAACAAGAAAAAATCAAAAAATAAAAATAAAAAAATAATTGTTTAATGAACGTCCGAAATATAGCTAACAGCTATTAGCTTCTAATGTCATGTCTTGGTATAAGCAGTGGAGCGCAGTCCACTTCTTGCTGCCTTAAATGGCTATTTACTGACGTAAACACGACAGCTGACGATAGCATTGAAGCTATTCGGGCAGTTATCGTCGCTGTGCTTTATGCTTTTCTTTCATCTGCCATAGTGCTTTACCAAAGAAAGAAAGGTGGGCAAACAAAGCGCAAAAATATCCAATTCTTCGGCACCTAATTTCTAGAAAAAGTGTTGGCGTTTGCTTTTTTAATTACCTCGTGCACTCTTTTGGCCGAACATAATATCTTTCCTCATGCTGTGACCTACTAAAGTCCCAAGAAATTAATAAATGTATAACACACACATGCTTGTCTGTGTATGTGGCGGCGTGTGTTGCGCTTGTCAGGTATGTGAGGCGGCGTCCATAAGCCGGAGCGTGAGCAAACGAGACACGAACAAGTGGTGAATGCAGCATTCAAGTGTTTTGTGTAGGTACTCACATTTTACAAGATACTTCATCTTAATTGGGCGCATCAGTGGGCCGTCTGCAAAGCAAATATGTGTTGAAATAGTAAAGAATGTGAGAGGGTCATACAAAAGATTTATGAAAGATGAGTTCAGGTCACTTTCAAACGAAGTTTATTCTTCACCATTTTAGTATTGAGGATGAAACGGCTAGTCAAGTACCACAGCCGTAAGAAATCAGCGATATGAAAAATGAACCACAAACCTTCAACAAGAATTACCTAAAATAGGCGTCAAACGAGTTCAACGACTTGTTTCGCTTCTAAATGCGCATATTTAAATAGCTGGGAAACAACAGCATGCCACATATTTATATAACTAATTCACCAACATTATGATGGCTTTGGTGAATACACTTTGGTCACTATCCAAATGAGTTTGTCTGCGTTGTCTTCGGAATATTAATTCAGTAGCGTGCTCACATATGCACACAGTTAGCCTTTTTCTCATTTTATCTTCTCTGATTTTTTCATATTTCTTCGAGAATACATACGAGTATATATGAATATATCTGATAGCATACGGTTGTGTATGTACAGAATTCTTTTAGATTAGTTCTTGTTAGTTGTAATTTAAATCACGTCAAGCAGCAAGCTCCAAGCAGCGGGAGAACGCGCAATACTGTTATACATTTAATTGCAATTGGAGCATTGATTCCTAAAATGAGCTCAGTGAAACATGCCAACCACTTTTCACGCCCGGCATCCAACTTGGCAAGGGGAAATGGCAAACTGGCCAATGGAACCTGTTAAACCGCCAATTACCAGCGATGACTGCATGAAAACACACATCACACACACAAATAGTCTAGCGTATGTACGGGGTTTGTCCGGAAAGTAATAGGACTGAGTCGATTAGAAAAATTTATTGAACCAATCGTTAGAATTCTTTAAAAACTTTCAAAATAGGCTTCTTCCGCGTGGATGCAGCGCTGCCAGCATTGAAGGCGTCACGGAAGGCATTCTCCGAAATAGCCTCGAGAGTCGCGGTGCATGCTGCTTGGATCCCCTCTGTCGTCTCAAAATGCTTGCCTTTTTATCGGCCTTTTCAGGCAAGGAAACAAAAAAAGTCAGGCGTTGTCGTGGTGGAACGTCCAATCGGCTGCGATGTCTTGTCGGACCCGATTGACCCCTCGTTTGAGTCTCTTGAGGACTTTCACGTAAAACTTGGAGCTGACAGTTTGTCCATGAGGAACAAATTCATGGTGGACGATGCCTTTGATGTCAAAAACGGCAACGAGCATCGTTTTCAATCATCCCTTTTTTGGGCGAGAAGTCGCCGGCGTGTGCCACTCGGAAGCTTGCCTGTTTGTCTCGGGTTCATACTCAAAGATCCATGACTCGTCAGTTATGCTTGATCATATCAAACGTCTCTGTCGCAGATTTACTGAATTTCATACAGAATTTAATCGCTTAGTCGCGTCGGAAGAAAATCAGTCCTATTACATTCCGGACAAACCCTGTATAGGTAAAGCGAGGGAAAAAGCATTCACCCAAAAACAACTCATACAAGCGCTTCTCATTATAAACACGCACACATGCAATAGTACGAAGTTATGTGCCTGTAAGCGTGTATGTGTGTTCGTGTGCGTTGATGTGCTTATGTGAAAGCATGCTTCTTAAGCCAATAAGTCTATTAATTTAATAGTTTGGCCAACATAGAATTGAATATGTCTGATCAGCGACAATGTCAAGAATGCCGTTGTTGTTGTTGTTGCTTTGGTCGAACCAAGAATTCAAAGAAACTAGAACTGTGTGAGCTTCTTTTAAGGCGGCACAGAGTGTTTCTTTACCATCTTCTTTGACGAAATTTTTACAGGGTAATCATAGGCCCAATTGTTTAGTTGACTTTGGATCTTGGTAAATGGTTCTGAAATATTTTTGGAATAACAGACAAAAACAACATATCGATATCATATATACTCTCTCAAAGTTAATCTAAATCACTTTTGTTCAAGGCGATGTAATGATCTTGGAGATTTTGTAAAAAAATGAGACCTCTTTAAAGTTTCATATAGCTCGGACATCAGTCGGTATTTTCACCGGAGTGACCTAACATGCAAAAACATAATCTTCCGATTTTCCTCACTTTTCGGTACTCTCTGAAATGTTTTGTAAATAAACTCATGAAACATGAAATTATTGCCATGGAAATCACTGCAAAATGTGCCTGCAGACGCTACGCCTTTAAGCGATCAAGTGCAAATCGTACAGTTGCGGCCAAAACCTGTATGTATGTAACAGTACTCCGTTAAAGCTGTGCAGTTTCTGTGACCAGCGCCATAAACTGTCGCGTCTATGTTTGGTCGCTTTGGACGCTTTGGCCGCAAAATAGCAAACGTTAGTCGCCCAGTTGCTTGACTGACTCACTGACATGCTGACTTGATGCCGCCGGTGCAGAAGTTCGGGCCGGCGTCCATTGGCAGCCAAAGCTTGAAGCCAACGCACCAACCGTCAAAGCGCAAAAAATAACCCAAAAGACGCACATGGAGCATGACTAGTCCAGAGTACTGAGTACTGAAATGTTATAAATTGTAGTTGAGTGTTTGAATTTGTAAACAACAAACTGCCGCTAGATAATCTAGAGCCAGCTCTCGTTCTGTGGCCGCCTAGCGGGCATTGCTGTTAAACGGTATTTTCTTGCTGTAATCGTTTTTTCTTGGTGTTTTTGGTTATGTATGACTGACGGTGATCTAAAAATATGTAGGCAGCTCTATGGAGTCTCTAATTTAGTGCCACATGTGGGTATGTGTTTTCAAGTGTGTGCGTGTTCGTGTATGTAAATAGAACATTTAATGAAGCGGTATGAATATGCATGGCTTCTTAAGTAGGTTGGGAAGTGCTTACATAAATGGGAGAATCTGTTGATTGGCTTCGGTGCGGCGGTGAAGTCAAAATGCGGCCAAAGCTTGAATTACAGCTGGTCGGCTACCCTATATGATATGCAAATATCATATACAACTTGTACTTATAAGCTTCTATGTATTAAGGCTTTCAATTTATTACACAGTTTTTACTTTTTCGGCCTATCGGACTGTCAAAAGTAGAAACATTCTTATTTGTTGCTATTAATATTTTAGTCAAGAGCTATTTGTCATGATGACTACGAGCTTAGTCATGCTGAAATCCTCGCACACTTGGATTTCATTTTACTTGAATTACCAGGCCCCAAGCCTAACCATGTCAGTCTACTGAGAAAGAGTTGCTGGCTGAGTCCTTTTCTAGTCTAGGAGTAACTTGTCGAGTACTATCTATAAACTCCAGATTCAGACTTCTTGATCATTGCAGCGTCTTTCAAGCGATAGTTTTACTGTTCCGAAGCGTAGCCTCTTTCTGAGTGGTGATTATTCAGGGAGAGGGGCTACATTAGCCTTTTGCTCGTTGACCGTACGCTCGAGAGTAGTGAAGGGATGTTTAGATGTTTCATCTAAAAGCTCCTTCCTGCCCAAAATAAATCGGTAGACGTCTAGTGATCTCCTCGCCTTAGGTAAAACTCACCATTCAATATTTAAAGGCGTCATAACTGCACACCGCCAGATTCTAGATCTGTTTGGAAGAGAATGAGTTCTCAACACTTCCTCCTCGAATGTCTTGCCTTTGCCAGATCAAGACGAAAATACCTTGGTTCTCTCGCTTTCAGACATACAGGTAAAACAGAAAAATTAGAAATAAAGTTCGTTAAGAAATGTGTTATGGGCTCAAGTTGTTTTGTCGAAAGCAGTCCTGTATTTGGATATCAACCACAGCAGGTCTTATGTGGCTTCACAAAATACTCTATTTAGCAGTTCGGTGTGATCTTACATCAATTGGCACTCTTCGCAATTACATAAAAACCTTAGTCCGAATTAGCTTAAATTGAGTAAGAAAGCTTTTGAGATTCCTAACTTTAGATGGTGCTGTGACTAAGACTTTTCTGGAATTCGGGTCCAACTTCACTCTTCTTCTTCTTCTTAATTGGCGTAGACACCGCTTACGCGATTATAGCCGAGTTAACAACAGCGCGCCAGTCGTTTCTTCTTTTCGCTACGTGGCGCCATTTGGATATTCCAAGCGAAGCCAGGTCCTTCTCCACTTGGTCCTTCCAACGGAGTGGAGGTCTTTCTCTTCCTCTGCTTCCCCCGGCGGGTACTGCGTCGAATACTTTCAGAGCTGGAGTGTTTTCATCCATCCGGACAACATGACTTCACTCACATTCAGAATTTATATTATTAGTGGGAAGATAATTATCTCTTATAAACCTACACGCTAGTGCAACCGCATTTATGGCTCGATTTGACTCATATTTGGTCCAGTATATACCAATTGGTATAATAAAACATTACACTAACTCTTGCTAGAAAATACAAAACAATGCAATTTACTTCAATAGAGACCGAGTTTCAAACTTTAATTACATTTTTCCAGCGAACGTTAATCAGTTCTCATATAGACAACGCAAAAAAATTCGAAATTTTTCCTTTCTAAACTATTTTAAAGTTACAAACCTTGCTCCAGCGATTTCACAATCGAAATTAAGAAAACCGGGAACTTCGAAAAGATTCGATAAGTATATTGATAAGCCACAAGCGGCACAGCTTGAAGCTTTTGTTAAAACCATCAAACATTGCAATCGTTCAAGCGTGCGAGAAAGGCAAGAGCGTGTGCGTCAAGGAATGAATGCAACCGGTGGCGAACTTGACCAGAATTTCATTCAAGATTTAAGGAATTTCATGGCCCTTCATAAATAAGTGAGCGCGAATATGTGTTTTTTTATCATAAACGAAATTAATGCTACGGAAACAGGTTGCTCACTTCGCTATGCCACTTTTTGGTGAGGCGCATATAACAGCACATTCCGAATGCCTCGGCTGTAAGTGCGTGCGATTGAGCTGTGCGAGCTGCGAAATGCGCAAAAGGGAAAGTTTTTCGTTTACCTGCTAACTTCTTTTCATCAATCATGATCACAGTTAAACGCTTGCATTCAAATTGTGAACTGATTTCAGACGGGTTGTATGCGATCTTTGAATTGAGTTTTTTCATAAATTTCTCCGTTTTTTGACGAAATATGTGTGAAATTAAAGATATGTATATTGGTTAGTCAAAAAAGTCTTTTCGTATTTGTCAATAGGTGTCGTTGCATGAAAATAATGTAAAAATTTGCTATATTTTGAAATTTTTGTATAAAAAAAGGAAAAAAGCCACCAATGAAATTTGTGAAGTTTACGGAGACGATGCTGGAGAAGTGGATCAAATACGACAATAATGTGCGAAAAATATCATGGTCCAAGGGAAGTGGTGAAGCTCAACAAATGGTCGCAAAGCCAGACTTGACGCTTCAAAAGGTTATGCTGAGTGTTTGGTGAGATTGGAAAGGAATCATCCACTATGAGCTGATCCAACCTGGTGGAACGATTGATTCTACATTTTACTGTCAACAACTGATGAGATTGGAACAAGCAATCGAAAAAAACGACCAGATTTGATCAACAGAAAGGGCTTCATCTTCCATCAGGACAACGCTAGACCACACACATCTTTGATGAAAAAACTGAGAGTTTGGCAGGGAAGTTTTGATGCATCCACCACATAGCTCTGATCTTGCGCCATCGGACTGCCATTTCTTTCGGTCAGTGCAGAAGCCTGTGAAAATTACTTGTCGCAGTTTTTCTCTGAGAAAATAGAAAAGTTTTACACTGATGGAATAATGTCTCCAGCGGAAAAATGGCAAAAAGTGGTACAGTAATGTTCATTATATATAAAAAAATAAGCTGAAGTTTGATTAGAAATACGAAAAGACTTTTTCGACTAACCAATATAATTGATCGATCCATATCGAAGGTGGTCTATAGCTTCATACAAGTTAAAGAATGCACAATTCACCAAATTCACCTTCGAAATCCACAAGCAACATACTGAGCTACGCTTTCTTAATTATGTAAACAAAAGACTTAGGCACCGAATTCGACAGCTCTCGTGTGCAATTAACTATGCACACAGACAACATATCTACACACACATACGCAAGTGCATGTTAGCAATTTATTTACAATTGGTGCTGCATGGCTGAATTCCTGCGGCGGAGCGCTAATAAATTACAACAGCAACTATTCTAAAAACGAACGAAGGAATGAGCAGATAAGCGCGGTGAACGCAAAAATCGTGTAAATTTGCAAACCTGCTGCCGACATTGCAAAAGCAAAGCTATTACAACGAAAACGGAAGAAAAAGAAAATGAAAAAGTAATATTTGGCGTTGAAAAATAGCGTTGGCTCGGCTAGTCGCTGGTAAGTTGGCACCGACGAATTTGTCCATGCATGCCAGCCGACAGCCTGCAAATGTGCCCCATCAGCGCAAACGCCGAAGCAGCGGCAACAACATGTGCAACCGCGTGCAAAGCAGCAACACTTGTGCCAGTTGCAACTGGCTCTGCCGCTCGGGTGTAAATTGTAAAAGCCCGTCGACTTCGCGCCATTGCACGCCAGCCTGCCGGAGCGCCAAACAGCCGTGGTGAGATGCAATCACACGCCAAATCTGGCTGCAATTTGATTGTAAATTGCGCGCTATTGTTGCAACACCAGCTAAGATAATGGCGATATTGCATTGGTGGCAGCCACGCGAGCTGCGAGCTGCGAGCTAAGCAGATACTCAGGAGTGTTGAATTTCATATTAGAAGAGACCTTGATTAAGGTCATTCGCTTCACTTTGTTTGCGGGAAAGAACTCGTGTGGCCAACTAAGTATGCATGTGTGTTTTATGTGTACGTAAGTGTGTGTAGATGCATTTCTTGTTGCTACACTCACACAATGTCGTTTATTCTTATTGCTGGCGATCAGGAATTTTTCCATCTTGGTTTCGCTGTTGCTATTATTTGGATTTTGCAGCTTTGGCTCTCGATTGGAATGGCGAGGGGGCAGAATGTTCTTTCTTTCAGACATAAATCCAAAAGGCTGCTCGGTAATGAGCGTTGACAAGACAATAGCGTAAATTATTTGATTGAAGTTCCTTTCCATGTGACTATGGATCTTGTAATTTCGTTTATCCATTAAAACAATAAGCTTTATGCCTAAGTGACTCGATCCGAGCAATTTCTTCGGGGATTATATTATTGCCATAGAAAATAACCCTCGCCGAATTTCGTGAAATTATCTATTCAAAGATTTTCCCTGCGAGCACTTGATTCCGATCGCTTCGTTTGTAGTGCAGCTATATGCTGTAGTGGTCCGATATCGGCGGTTAAGAAAAACTGAAGGACTAGAAGGACGCGTATATACAAACAGACTGACAGACAGACAGACGAACACAGCTAAATCGACTTAGCTCGTCACACTGATCATTTAGATATATAATTTATAGGATCTTCAACGTTACCTTCTGTGTGTTACAAATATCGTGGCAAACTTAATATACCCCCTTCAAGGTGAAATAAGGCCTAATGGCCCTATTCCTATGAATATGGTATGCACAACTTAATTCGGATCAAATGCACTTGTGGCACGGCGTTGAAGGACAGCAACATTGGCGCCAACTCAGAATCTGAACGTTTCTTCGCCACGATGCACAGGTAACACCCACACACTGCAACAACAACAACAGTAAGTATGTAAGAAAGCCACAAATATGCAGCACCCTCAAAAGCTGGAAAGTAGCCTGTGAGCTAGCAACGATGAGGCAAGTCCGCTCGAGTGACCGCGTCGCCTGCAGCGCTGCGCACTTGTTGCATTGAACATGAGTACCTTTTAATTTGTTGGAAGCACGTTTTCTCAGTGCTACCACAAATACTTGCATGCACAATGTAGGCATAAATAGTTATTCTTGTTGTTGTTCAGCGTATTAGCAGCGACAATTTGTATGCAACTCAGCGGAACCACCAAGCCCACAGAGAATGCTTCTGAAGCATTTTTGCTTGTTACTTTTAGAATTAGAAATATCATTTACATATTTCCACACACTTACGTACATACATATGTATGTATGTTTAGTTAGGTATGATGTGGAAGATGCAGCCGTTGTGGTTGACCGAGCCCACTTGGCTTTCCCAGAAGTGCATAAGTATGCGCCCGTGTGTTGCCAGATAAGACCTCAAACCAAGTGTACCAGTAGCCTGTGGCGCGAAATGCTCCAACAACAAATGAAAGCCTCATTACATGGCTTTACTTTACATGTTTGAGTCGCGTTTTTGAGGTTCGAGTGCATGAAACGAAAGACTTAAGCAGCAAACTTGGCGATGTGTGCCTAACAAAAATGTGTAAACAGGGAAAGGGAAAAGTGAATGGTTTTGCAATGAAGAACTATGTACATATGAGACACATATTTACAGGTCGTCCTCTGGAGTGGAAGTTAAATGTTTTTAAAAAATCATATTTTGCTTTATTTAATGTCATCGGTTTATTTCAAGCCAAGTCCTTTTGTTAGTCTTCTAAAAAATATAATAAAACTTCTTCAAAATCTCCAAGTTTAATTCCATATATGCATGAAATACACTTTCCATGCTATATTCAAATGATGGTACTACTCTACTACCATCTGGGCGGTAGTTCCTACGGTTGTGTCAAAATCGGACTACAATCACGCCTAGTTCCCATATAAAACAATTTTAAATTCCATTTTATTCTTTCACTTTCCAGTACATAAATCAAAAATAAATTGGTATAACGGGATACAATTTTGCACTAATAATTTCTTTGAAAAATGCCACCTTATAACCATAAAATATCCAAATCCAACCAAAACTGTTTAAACCTAAAAATACCGGAAATGTGGACTTCAGTGTCCATAGATGACTTTTGACTGAAAATGTCGGTCAGTGTATGGGATATACAATTGAAATTCAAAGAAAATTTTATCTTAATAATATTATCTTTGTGTATTAAAAATGGGTTGAATCTGGTCAATACCTCCCGATATACCTAAAATAAAGATTTTTGAACTTCCGGGTGACTTTATACCGCATATTTCGGCCAATATGTGCGCTATATCAATGAAAATGAGAGAGCGTATTTTTCTCAGAAGAGTATTTCTTTGTGCCTAAAACAGATAAAATTAGGGGGAAACTCGACGTAGCCACAATAAAGCTAATATCAGAACTTTCAACCATTCCTCTTACTTTACTCCATACGTTTGGCGATTGTAGGTGAGGTGTCTTAGTGAAAAGCAGGGCACATTTTTTTAGTATGTGGCACGTTAATAGTATGTGTTACTGGATGAATAGATAAAATCGGGTCAATACTATCCTCAACTCCATATTTCTACGAAGGAATTTCTCAGACTTTGATTTTTGCAAGTTGCGAGAGTATAAAATGTTCGGTTATAGCCAAACTTAGAACTTCCTTACTTGTTTCTTGCTTCAGTTTTTATTATTGAATTATAGTAGATTGATTTTTCTTAACGGTATCCAAAACTACAAGATTCTTCCTAAAAATTAAAAAATATTATATCTGATCAATTTGAGTGTTTGTTTTTATCACTTTAAGTACTTTTCGTGTTTGTACATACTATACATATGTACACAAGCCATTTCACGTAACAAATATTGGCTACTTTTTCATGAAAGCCAAAATTGCATTATTTGCTGTACACACACTTGATTTAAGTTACGTAAGTGACACATATTTAGGTGAAAAATATAGTTACATAACACTTACTTGGCACCGCGATCGATTTGAAAGCGGGGCCAAGTAAAAGAAGGCAATGACAGGCGAAAACGAAAATAGTTCCGTTACACTTGTCCAAATGCGTATGCACTTAAAAGTACCTGCACTTATACAAATGTTACTCAATTACACACACATTGCATATGTATGTATGTAAGTGCATAGTTGTTCATATGTCATGGGAATGTTTGTGGAATTATTAAAAATCAAAAGTCTGCTTGCGTCTACCAACACGCATTTTGAATTAATTTCGTCATAATCAACTAATAGCTGGTGCCAAGTTGCGTTGTTGCCGTCGAGCAAAAACAATAAAAACATTATTATTAACGCTTTATTGTACGCATAAGCTTGAGTACTTACCTACTTACATGCGTAAGTGTTACCCTCTGCCCTGTAGTACCCTGAGGAGAAAACCTAACGACTTCTTTTGTTTCGATCAACTGCAAAAGCTATGAATGCCAATTTGGTAGATTTCTCATATCTCAAAAATTGAAGGACTAGTTTGCGTATATACAAACGAACGAACGAAAAGATCTTTATAAGATCTCCGACGTTTCTTTCTGGTTGCTTCAAACTTCGTGGTAATCTTAATATACCCTATTCAGTAAAAAAACGAGACTGAAAAGTACGAATTTCACAAGACTAGAATATCGAAGCATGAAGTTAGAGACAGTCATATGTTCAGGATTGAATAGGATGGATTTTCCTGCTGGGTGCGCATGCGCTCAATTTGCTTATACAATACTTGACTTCGGACGCGTACTGCGCATAAGTGCAGCCATATAAATGTTTCGTAATTGCTGTCGTCAAAAGCAGCAATTTGATTAGTCATATGTGTGTGCGTGTGTATACGTGTTGGGTTTTTGGCGCCGACAGCGTGAGCTGGCTGTGACTAATTGCCGTTCGCATTACCTGCGAGCTGTGCCATTTTCCAGCCATCACTTGGGTGTTGTAAGCCGCTTTCGGCTTCCCTTTTGTCGAAATTATATTATGTCGCCATCACGAATAGTTGATTTGATTTCACGGTGTCTTGACTTTTACGAGGAGTTGCGAGCCTCCCGACACATTTCGGCTTTGCTCAATTTTACTGCTCTGGCAACCAAACCACCTTCGCTGTTTGCTAACTCTAAGTAAATCGGTTTTCGGTTGTTTTCTGGTGTTTTTGGACCGTGCGCTTGTTGTGCTTATCGTTTTCCGTTACAGGAAGTTGCAGTCAGCGAGCGAATGAGTTACGTTGTACAACTTGTGAGCCATAGAAATAGAAAGTGTTTTTCGGAACACACACACTTGCGTACACGTGACTCTACGTGATTGTTGCTGTAGGTCGAAAATGTTGCACACATGCTGGTTGTTGGCTATTGGCTTATTTCACCGTTATGCGTTCATAATGTAAGTGCGCTGGTGGTAATCTATGTTTTTGTGTGCACTCACATTTGTTGTTGTACACACACATATGTACATGCTAAGCGTATAATTTGAGTATTAATTAAGCCAAACGGTGGAACTAATGCCTCGACAGCTGCATGTCGACGAACTCGCAAGCCTTAACTTTTGGCAGAAACAATTGGCCAACGCAATCCGACGCAATGGCGAACACAATGATTTTTGCATGTCAAAGCTTTGAAGCATACTCAAGCTGATAGCTTGCAAAGTCAAATATTTTCCAAACACATTAGTATAACGGTCTCACATGAGCTGCGCTGTTGCTCAACAGCAGTGGCGGCGGCGGCGGCGTCGGCTCAGCAAAGCTTGTAGGCTTCTGTTATATGGCAGATATTAGCTGTAGACAGCGCATTGTTGATCTTGTCCAAAGCCTTAAGGAAAGTAAAAGTTGTTGCGAGATTTTTAGTTTTTTTGTTACATTTTACTTGTATGCGACACGCGAACACTTTTACTTTTATTTAAGTGGCTCCAAACTGGCTCTGGACAACAATTAGACCACTCGCTGACACACACCCACCAAAACGCAAACGAAAATAGTTCAGCGTCCAAACATGTGCGTACGTATGTTCGTATGAGCGGCTCGCTTATCGCCAAGGCTGGCGGCGCAGATTTGTCAATTGATCATTTTCCCCGAATGTTTATCGGCGTGGCAGGTGCTTTGTGAAAGTGTTTACCTTTTGAAAACACGATTAACATAGTTTATTGTTATTGTCATGCTGTATTTATTTTTTGTTTATGTTGTTTGTGTTATGTATGCCACAAGCCCCCTTTTTCCAATTCCAAATGAAAATGAAACTGTTAAGTCAATTGTTGCTTTTGGTGCACAATTATTGCACAGCATGTGCATGTATGTGTATGTGTGCATGTGGCGCTGCATTGTTGATTCAGTTCATTTTTCCTCTCATTTAATTGCTTCAATGATTTTCATTTTCCTTATAAAAAATTGAATTTAAAATGATTGCATTTCTTAAACGCTTCACTAGGCGTCATTCGATAACTTCTTGCGGCTGCGGCTGCGGCGTGCTTTTACTTTTGCCTACGCTCCAACTGCTTCACTTCTGTCGACGCCGACGGCACCGCAGTTAGCGGGAATGTGGTTGGCAAAAGCTCATGTTTGAGCATTTCAAGCGAATATTGGTTGAAATTATCGCAATATTTAAAAAAAGTGTTGAAATAAAGATGAGAAGAAATTACTTGTGACTTATCAAGGTATCCTTAATGTGGATATAATATATAAAAAGTAAAAGGTTCAATAATATATACTTAATTGTAAGAGAGAATCACGTACCAAGAAGTCTGTGAGATCTATAAACGTACTCCGTAGGCAACCAGATATCAGTGAACTGAGTATCAAAAGGCATATCAAAGTGTCAGTTTGCTTAATTTCTTTCCAGAACAGCAATAGCAATAGGCAAATATCTCCTTTTCTACGATTTTTTGATGATTTGATTACCCAAAATGTCTTCAATTTGAAGATCAAATCTGTGAGCCGAAAGCTTGTACACTTTTCGAAGTGTTAGTGTTAATAAAACAGACGATGTAGAGCTTATGGCTAAAGGAAAGTTCCTGAACACTGATAATGAATCGACGCAGGGATACCTCGGCGTCGTAACCAATTGGGCAGTCGTAAACGGTGAGGTCTCTATCCGAAAGTGGTCCTCTGGCTCTACGACACCAGTTGTGGGTAAGAAAAAGCCGTTGGAGGAGAGGGGCAGTGAGCTTCTTCACGGATTGGTCAAAGCTTCAAAGGTTGGTGGTGTGGCATTTGTGATAAGAGGTTCGGTAGAATGGGAACGGCCTTATGTTCTTGCGGTGTACTATTAAATAGCTGGGCTTCGCGGAAGCTGGGTCAGCGCTAGGACACATGCGGTATATGCCCTGTCGCAAAATCCTTTGGCGGGAGTGGAAATTAAACGTCTGTGCAATTTTTCATTGGCTACTAAGCGCTTTCTTAATTTATAAGTTCAAACACGGGAGTTCTTCCATTCTATGGCATCACTAAGGGCTACATATAGCAGTCCATGTGCGATCTTTTGGATCAGCCATCTAACCTAACCTAACATAGTGTTAATAAAGACGAAATGTCAAAAAAAGATGAGCACGGCGAGTCCCACGGCGGTTAGCACGGCGAGTCGCCTTGGAGCTTGAACTTGGCGTTTAAATTCAATAACGGATCTCAAATTTAAGGTTAAATGTTTAGTCATTGCCATAACGGTATTATATTACTCGAAGGCACTTAGAGCAACTTCCTCCGCCACGGTTCCAAACTGTGCCATGTGCCACATATTTCGCCATTGTCTTAGAGATCATGTGATGAATGTCACTTATAAATGGAGGCAAACATACAAATCACATGTAAACTGAAACTTTAAAAGGCGTTGCAAATCACATTCAAATCTAACCAAGTGAGCGATTTTTTGTTGCTTTGAAAAGTGAAATTCAAACGTGTAAACAAATACAGTAAACAAACATTGCCATATCACTTTATTTTCGTACAAAGGAATGCATTAGCACACATGTATGTGGCATTGTGTTGGTACTTGGAACACACGCTTCAAGTCAGAGAAATGCTCAAGTACGTGCTTTGCTTTGTGAGCTGGCGGCTTTGCTCTTGAAGATACCGATCGGCATCAACGCGGCAAGGCAGTGATTCTGGCGGCCATATCACCGTGCGTTGTAAAGCAGATTAACATCGTATTTCGATGTCTCAATGTCTGCGGGCAATGCCACTCTGCCACTCAGCCACAATGCCACAAATGGCTCTTGTCAGCTCGTTCGACGCTCAGCTCGAGTGCATGCCAGATTATCTCTACGCCATCTGGGCTGCCACTCCGGCGTAATGTGATAGTCGCACTGCACACTATTGAATTAAAGAATCGAAGCCGCTGAGATGGCGAGGGGCAGGGTAAATTGAAGTGCTAATAAAAATCGTACACACGCGTGAAGCTATGTGCGCGGAGCCATGCAGCTTTGTGTATGTGTGTGTGGACGTGCAGCTCAAAATGAAGTCTAAGAACGAGCGCATTAAGAGAATGGGGGGATGGCAATAGCAAAAAAAATTCACTTGATACTGATATTGTACACGTACGAAAATGTGGGCTTTGTAGCAGGTGAAAAGATTTCGCTATGAAGAAAGTGTGAAACGATCGTGTTATGTGTCGTGTGCAGAACATATTCACTTTTTCAACTTTCACTTGGCGGCTGCAGTTCTAACTTTTATCGACTTGCTCTGCAGAATGACAACTGAGGCTGGACCCATAATGCAACTTGGGTTTTGAACTTTGTCAAAACCTTAGCTTCACTTTTTAGAATACGCTGAATAGAGAAGGTATCATATTTTATAGACGTTAGTTCTGCTTTCTCCAAACTGGATAAGGAAGCGAAGCAAATGACGAAATATCTCCTGTCATCAAACAAACAGTCGTCGCACTCGCGACTTAGCTCCCACGTCACTGTTGACAGCCATAACTTCGAAGTTGTATTATGCATATATAATTTCGTCTATCTTGGAACCAGCATTAACACGAACAACAATGTCAGCCTCGAAATCCAACGCAGAATAACTCTTGCCAACAGGTGTTACTTCGGACTGAGTAAGCAATTGAGAATTAAAAGCCTCTCTCGACGAACATAGACCAAACTCTATAAGTCACACATCATCTACGTCCTACGGTCGGCGTTACAAGTTTTCGAGAGAAGGTTCTGCGAAAGATTTATGGTCCTCTGCGCATTAACGGCAAATACCGCACTCTATGGAATGTTGAACTGTACGAGATATTTCACGAAATTGACATAGTTCAGCGAATTAAAAGACAGCGGCTACGCTGGCTAGGTCATGTTGTCCGGATGGACGAAAACACTCCAGCTCTGAAAGTATTCGACGCAGTACCCGCCGGGGGAAGCAGAGGAAGAGGAAGACCTGCACTCCGTTGGAAGGACCAGGTGGAGAAGGATCTGGCTACGCTTGGAATCTCTAATTGGCGCCTAACAGCGAAAAGGAAGAACGACTGACGCGCTAAAATCCATTTACACTCAGAAGATATAAGTTAGTAATGAAAATTATCAATGCTTATTTTTTGCACTCAGTTAGCCTGGACTCCGATGAAAACCGCTTTAATTTTGCAGTTTCGCAATTATATATTAACCTACTTGAACCAACTTGAGTTCTGCTGTATTTAACCTTCAATCAGCTACGCTTCAAAGAGTGGCTTATGAGAGCTACAGTTGGAAGACATTTTCATGTGCCACACACACACATTTTAGTGGTCTAAATTAGCGGCTAACCGGGTACTAGTTTCTTTGAAATATTCTAACTTTTATTATCGTTTGCATTAACAAACTTACTTTGTGACTTTATTATTCAAGAATTACAAAATATCACCACTTAGTACCTGTGTAAGTATAGAAGGGAATTTCGTAAGAGGCACACTTTCTTACCTCCATTACGAAGAAGGCGTAATGATGAATATACCATTTAAATATTTTGCTTCGCTCGAACCTCTTTCCACTCAGTCACTAAATTTATTTTGTTTTGCTTTCTTTTAGAATGTCGGCAAGACGTGTACGCAGGTCCATCCATTTCACAAATATCTCCAAAATCTAGCAGTCATGTATTGTCTGGGGCCCCGCTGCTTTTGCACACCTCCCCGAAATTAGTGCTCGAGAGTACGATTGCCGATACAAATAATATTGCTGCGGGTTTACTTACGACGCACGACGACATTGAACGTGATGACAATGAAACACGTCAGCACATACGCATGGAACGTTCTGCACAACCAATATTGAACGAAAACTATCCGAAATCTGGACCTAATGATGTTCATTTTCCCAGCGATACGGAGAAAGAAGCTGGCGCTGGCCATTATTTCCAATACAACATTAAGCCGACAAGTACCCTCAATGATGGCAGCTCAGAAGCGCCGGAGCGGACACAAAGGGCTCGTGTTGGCAAAACATTGAAGCCTTCTTTTAGTGGCATTGCGTCTACGCCTTTGCCAGCCACCACTTCAGTATCGGAGTCTTTTTTAGCGAAAGGGGGCCTGCGACCGCTTACGTCGGGGTCCCCGATCAACCCGAGCCGCAGTACTGCTATCTCGACAGCGGCCACTGCCACGGCCTTGCCGCATAATCCACGGCAAAACTCTAATCCGGATATACAGGATATAATAACTGGTATTGTGAAGCTCCTGAATGGCAATGTTAACGTTCATGCTAATACACAAGGACTTCGGCGTCCATCTGCTAGTCGTATTAATAATCGTGGGCCACCACGTATATCTGATGTGCAGACATTACCGATAGATTATGATACGCAAAAGAAACCATTGGGCTCATCTATTCGTCCGCCGCCATATACAGGGCCATTCGATCGTCCGGAGCGTCCATTTATTACAGGTGTACCGATTCCAGAGCAAATCGTCCCGTTGAGGCCGGGATTTATTAGTCAACGTCCACCATGGCATCGACAGAAACCACGACCTCCAATTACTACTGCTATTGGAGGTAGACGTCCGATACCACAATATAAACCAATGCCGAATTCCCAGTTATCGCCTCCTGCCGCTGAGGAGTCTGCTGCCCCTGTGAAAGACACGCCTGAGATGTCATCACCACAGCACTCAGGAGAAATGGAAATTTCCGTTCCTCCGGACTATAACGATGCAAACGGTGATGTGCCTAAACCAACTGACGCCACTTATGATTCAGAATTCTCTAATGAGGACACAAATTCGCAATATATTGAAGTCTCTGATCAGGACTCCAATGAAACAGCTGATCAAGCTCCTATGGGGGTTGACAAAGACGAATTAGAAGAGGAAGATACAGCGCCAATCCAAGCCTCCCCACCGCCTGCGAAGAAAGATGAGCAAAACAGTAAGAAGAAACCCAGTAAACATAAAGGTGTCGACAAGAAGAAGCACACTCAAGAAGATTATGCAGCAATAATAGAAACCAGCTCCACTGCCCACACTGAGATGCAAATATCTTCAACATATGCACCAATGCCAATGGAGATTAGTGAAGGTGCCACTATTGACCCATCTACAGAAGAGGTTATTTTCATGACGCCTAGTAAGACACCAACACTGGAGATCAGCTCTCAATTGGATGACACAAGTTCATCTACTGAAATAATAACTCAAAGCTCCATTATCACGACAGCCTTACCAAATACAACTAAGAACCCGGTTGTGCTAAGCCCATCTATCAGTACTGAACTGTTGGCGACCATTCCACCTGCTTCAACTAATACCACACCCAAACCACTTTCCACCACTACTACTGCCAGACTATCAACTACCACATCTTCTACTACCACTACCTTCACCTCTGTCGCCCCGCCCGTGACGACCCCTGCTAACACCCTCCCCATGCCAGTGCCCCAACCTCCATCTGATTTTCAACCACGACCAGGATTAGTTCTTGATGATCCAGAATTCAAACCAGGTGGACGACCGCGGCCACCCAGACCAATTCAATCACGTCCCGTTGATGTGCAACAACAACCATCATACAATATTCAACCCACACGACAGCACTTGCCTCCTGGCTATGGGGAAATATTTGACGTAACTCTATCGGCCATACAAGGTCCTGGGTCCGCAGGCGGTTCGCAACAGACGATTAATATTAAACCATATGGCACTTACGGCAACAGTGGGGGACAACAAGGGGATATAATACTATCTGCCGCAGGTGATGATGGTTTTGTTTCAATCGATGGTAAGCGCACTTACATCAATCTCTTTGGTGATCCAACAGATCCACCCGCAGGAGTACCCACTACACCGGCGACGGCAGTACCACAAATACCTGGAAGCGGTGTCACTGTAGGAAGTGGTGTTGGCAATGGTAATGGTATTGATAGCAGCAGCGCAAATGGTGGATCCAGTGCAGGTAATGCAGTTACTCAGAACAACTTACCCAGTCTAGGATCAGGATATGGTATCCCCGAAACAGAGGTTGTAGATTTGGAGCCCACCAAGCCCAATAACGTAAAACCACAATCGTCTACAACTAATTCTGGACCAACGAGACCTCACTATCGTTCGCGACCAACACAACCACCTGTGCGCATCGACACTTGTATTGTAGGCGATGACTCGACCTGCGATCAAGCACAACATGAACGTTGCAAGACCGAGAATGGTGTATCCAGCTGTCATTGTAGACCCGGTAAGTAAGAATATAAAATATGTTTAGGACTCGCTCTATAATTATTTCCTTTGTAGGATATTCGCGTCGCAAGCATCGAGAACCCTGCAGAAAGGTTATATCTTTTTATTTGGGCATGCGTGTGGATCGTATTTACGAGCATCGTATTGTGTGGGACAATAAACTTTTGGACAAACATAGCGAACCCTATGGACAATTGAGCTACGAGTCGATTCGAGCAGTAATATACAAGACAAACCCAAATGAATCCCCCACAACATGCAAAGCATAATATTTGATCTTTTGCTTTCAGATCGATTCGGCAATGTCGATGACGCCCTATTCGGATGAATTCATGGATGCACGAGTTAACAATATTTACCGTGGTGATCCAAATCTGGGTGGCAGCGGTGTTTTTGTGAACATGACCATCAAAGTGAGTACAAATAAATAGGCATTGTCATGGTTCCAGATCTAACAGTAATTTAAAAATTTTCATTAGCTTGACGAAAGTGTGGAAACTTTGCGGCCAAATCTGCGCGCTGATGTTCAAAAACATTTGTTGGGCGTGCTCCACCGACGCAATAATAATATTGGTAACTCTGTTCTATACGTGTCTTCGCCGGAGGGCTCCATAACTGCCTTACACGATCTGGATGAATGTCAGTCTCGCGAGTTAAATGATTGTCATGCGAGTGCGTCATGTTCTAATTCATGGGGAAGTTTCCGTTGTGCTTGCGAAGTAGGACTCCGTGATCCATGGGCCGATCAACCACAGCGCGCTGGTCGCGACTGTCAATCTTGTCCGGACTCATACTGTAACAATCGTGGAACTTGCAGTTACAATGAAGAAGGAAATCAAGTTTGCGCTTGCGATTCCAGTCATTATGGCGGGCAATGTGAGATAGATGGGGAAGTTTTGGGTGTGGCCATTGGAGCTTCCT
This sequence comes from Bactrocera neohumeralis, assembly GCF_024586455.1. Taxonomy (NCBI): domain Eukaryota; kingdom Metazoa; phylum Arthropoda; class Insecta; order Diptera; family Tephritidae; genus Bactrocera; species Bactrocera neohumeralis. The sequence goes on along the minus strand of NC_065921.1, from coordinate 2,402,089 downwards.
TGGCAGCAGTTGTTATTATTGTGTTGACATTGGTTTGTCTAATAATGTGGTCCCGTCGTTGGCAACGTGAGCAGAAGAACGCTATTGGTTCGCCAGTCTTTGGCTACATGAATACGGCGCCAATGAAATCCGCTGGTCTGCCGGGACAACCGGGCTATCAAGTGACATTGGAGGATCGTATGCGTTGGGCGCAGATCGCTGATGTAATGGCACAGACAAACCATTACGGGGTAAGTCCGATTGTGAGTATATCGAAGAGAAATACAGAGGCTAGCTGCGGCTTTAAGAGCTCTGTAATATCATGTGTTGTACGATTGTTCTAAACTTTTTGTCTAAACTCCCAATATTCTTTTCAGGCTGAACCAGTCGGACCCACACGTCCATCGTCGGCAATGTTCGCTTATCCGAATCTACAAACTATGGGTATGGGCACTATGGCAGGCATGTCGATGCAAGGCACCATGCAGATGCATCAGGCAGGCAGTATGGCACCGCCAGTTCCTCTGCCACGGTATGAGTGTGTATACCCCTCAGACAATTCCTCAAATACGAATAAAAAGTTGTTCCACATCAAACCAATCTGCTTCCTCTTATAACTATTGCCTTTTTTTCCAGAAGACTGGGGCTGAGTGCACGATCGAATGGCATGCGAACCTTGGAGAATTCCAGCTCAAGTGAGGAAGAGGACCGAGCTGATTTGCTCGGCCGTAATTTTCAAGTACCGCGACCAAAGAGTAGAAGTAATGGAAGCATAGCGGTAAGTTTTTAGAAGAAAGAAAAATAATTTAAAAATATGGTTGTTCTTCGGTATATTTTTAACGTCTCAACTAATGGAGACATCAGGAACGAGGTCAGAAAGGAACGAGGTTGAAAAAGTGTCGTCTTCGTAATCTGTGTTGGCATGCCCAGAATAGAAATCGAATAGGCTTTAAGTGGATTCCTTCTGTCGATATAATGTGTTATTACCATCAACCTACCAAGTCGCGAATACCGTTACGTGTCATTCCTTGAATCCGTTTTCTTTAATACAATACCTCAATTAACAGTAATTCACATCTGACCACAAATCTTCCTTATGCTTCGATACTTTTCACAGAATCAGTCGGGCATCTACTATGACGTAGATTACGAGCCATCAGGCAATGGCATCGGTAACACGAGTGTGGATCATTTGTACGGTTCGCAAAATCAGTCATCCTCTCACTCACACACGCACTCACACTCACACAGTGGCAACAATCACATACCGGGACCACAAGGCATACCAATGAGCACTTACACATCCGGACGGGCCCCAAGTAGTTACTATATGAAATAATTCCGTTATCTACTACTACTAGTATGTATGTATAATGTTAGTACGTATGAATATGCCTGCTTGCAGTAAAGCATTCGTAAGTCGACGCGGACGCATTAGTTGAACTTCGGATTTTCAAAATCGAGGTTCACTTCAATTCTTGTAATATGCCTTAAGAGCTAGTCGTTAAGAGAATATGTAGCTGTAAATATGAATTTATGAAATAAAACGATACTATTAATTTATTGTATTTAAAATCATACCTAGTAAGTCAAAGTAACTGTTAGTTAAGCTAAGTCTATTTATCGCTCCCATACTAACTTCGTCTAACTTCGGCTCAAGAACGCTTGTGTCTATGTATGTTTAAGTATCGCAACGCAGTATCTTGAAGAATGCAATATTTTTTAATAACTTTTGAATTTGTTTATAAAATACCAACACAGTTGTTTTAAATATAAGTAAATGTAAAAACTCAGTGTACATACGTATATATTTTAAACAAATGTAATAAATTTAATAGAGACCAAAAATATGCGACAATAACTTTCATTTCAACATATGTACATATGTAGATACTGACCACCTGCCGATCATCGACTGGGCCGTAGAGAGAAAACCGAGGCCCGGAATGATTGTAATGAGTTGTTGGGCGCTCCTTTGCTACTCGCTTACCAGGCTTGGGGGTGGTGAGATAAATGAGTTATTCTAATTAGTTGGTATAACGCGGGGTACAATGCGGAGGATGTGTTGCATTTTTTTGGCAGGTTGACAGCATCAACTGAAGTTAGTTGC